>NC_053037.3:595542295-596226734 GCF_002575655.3 Aegilops tauschii subsp. strangulata
AGCACGAGCGCCAGGTCCACGTCACCGGCCGACTTGGTGGTGCGGGTGGTGCTCAGGAGCAGTGTCGTCGAGGTGTACGCGGGCGTGGCTGCACCCAGCGGCGCTACTCGTCCTCCACCTAACGTACTCGCTAGCAAGCTCGCGACGCAGGCCGCCTGCGCCACGCTCCGCAGCGACCGGCCGAGCTCACTCTCGAAGCTCGTCCGCGGCACGCCCCGGCCCCGTGCCCTCTTCGCCGGCGCCACGCTGGTCGCCGCCGCGGAGCCCGCGTCCACGGCCGTCCCGGCGTATTATCTCAACTCCTGGTACAAGTACAGCTGGAGTCACTCTGACACCGGCGGCGTGGAGTCATTCGTGCATGGCGTCGTGTTGTTCGTCTTCCTCGCCACGCTCCTCTTCCGCCTGGTCTTCATGGTCATCATCGCCGCAGAGGAAGCCCACGGCGGCGGTGGCGGCGCGGCCGCTCATCTCCAGCGCGCGTGGCGGTCGTGACCGCAGCGGGGAGCTGGAAGGAGGCGGGCTCACCACGACTTAAGGCGGGTCGTGCTGGAGGTCGCTCTTCCCCTTGCCATCGCCTCCTTCCCTTAGATGCACAGAAGGTGCTTGTTGAAATGCCCAAGAGAGACACAGGAGGAGGAAGGTTGATGATGACATGTGGGCCCCACCTGTCATAACGGTCAACTTGAAGGTCAAAACAAACGGAGTTGACTGGGCCGCCATGTCAGCCCTGATGGATGGGTCCCGTTTGTCATAATCGCGTTTAAATCGTCTAAACGGGCCATTTTTTAAAAGTGGTAGTTTTTAGTCACAAAATTAGAAAATTTTGGTAGTTATCAGTCACTTTTTTGAATGTGGTATTTTAGTGGGACGGAAACCCCTAATGTGATAGTTTTTTGTCAAATACTCCTTAGTGTTGGGCCAGGAGTAGGGCTGCAAACGAGTCGAGTTTGAGCGAGTTGGCCTAGGCTCAACTCAACTCATACTAAAATTTGAGCGAGCTCAAAATGTGCGAAGCTCAAGGTCGAGCTGTAGAAAGTGGCTCATGCTCAACTTGTAACGATCTCGAGTTGATCTCGAGCTAGTTTCGAGCTACATAAGATGATTTTTGAAATCATTTTAAGGCAAATTTTAGAGCTAGATAGGCCACAACAGAACATAAAAATTACTATAAATTCGACTTATTCTTTCTCAAGTGAAGGTTAGTATTTAATAACAAGAGATCATGGATAGAAGGCGACGAAGGTGCTCTAGCTCTCAAGCTTTCGCCAAAATAACAAGATATTAAACACACGGTTGGCCACGTGATGAGAATAAATTTTCTCCATTCTTAATTTCCATGTTTGCTAGTAGGTAAAGTGAAGAAAAAAATCGTATAGAACATATATGGAAATGAATGATCCTAATTCTTGGAGATTGGTATGAAGGTTATTTAATATACTTATATGATATCGAGCTATCGAGCTAAAATCGAGCGAGCCAATGCTGGATCAAGATTGGCTCGTTTCTCGATCGAGCTACATAAAGTGTTCATACTCAGATCATTTCTTTTTGAGTCGATCTCGAGTCAAGCTAAAATACGAGTTGATCTCGAGCGGCTCACGAGCCTCGAGCTTTTCTTGCAGCCCTAGCTAGGAGGGGATTGGGTATGGGGATAGACGATGCAGATGCAGACCCGAAACTCCTAAGGTTGCGGCTCCTCTGTGTGCTTTACTCCCCACATATGTTCAGTTATCACTGTTATTTCAGTCATCTACTCAGTTATGATTCTATTTTATTTGCATCTAAAGAAGCATAAATATGTAGCACACGAATTGGGGAAGTCTCAGTTAGCCCGCAACATCAAAGACAACATCCTGGTGACTGATCCTTGCTGTATTTCGTAGTTCTTACACATGAATCCTGTTAGATTATTTCTGAACACAGCTTTCACTATTAAAAAAAAGGGCTATAGCTAATATGAATATTAATGGTGCACCATGTATGTAGTGCGCCACTGCTATATATCAGTGGCGCACCAGATACAGGTACGCCATTATTGACATATTACTAATGGCGCACCTGGTGTGTGGTGCGCCATTACTAGTTTCGAAAATAAAAATAAAAAAATCGTTAGTAGTGGCGCACCAGAGGATAGTGCGCCATTACTAGTTGACATAGTAATGGCGCACCTGTACAAAGTGCGCCATTACTATGTGTATGACTGGGTCAAACCTTGGTCAAACTTAGTAATGGCGCACTTTGCATAGGTGCGCCATTACTATGTCAAACTTAGTAATGGCGCACCTACACAAAGTGTGCCATTACTAACTTTGACCAAGGTTTGACCAAGTCATACACATAGTAATGGCGCACTTTGTGAAGGTGCGCCATTATTAACTTTCTTTGCAACCTCCCCCCCCCCCCCCCGTGCACCGCCTTTTCAGTTTTAGAAAAAATAAAAGGAAATGATGGAAATGCCAAAAAATAAAAAATAATAAGTTTCCCATGTGATATGTGGTCTAGTAGTTGGGAAAATTTACAAATATGAATTTCGACTTTATTTGCAAAATTTCTCTGGAATTTAGTCAAATAGGCATAACTTCTGCATACGAACTCGGATTAAAAAGTTTTTTATATGAAAAATCATCTACTCGAAAAGTTACATCCGAATTCAACCGGGGGAACCCCGTTGAAGATTTTCAGAATCCCCAAAAACCTAACAGAACGAAAGATACGGGGCTTTTAAGATCTAGAGGGGGGAAAATGAAAAAAAAATCAAACTTAGTAATGGCGCACCATTTGCTAGGTGCGCCACTAGTAACAGAAAAAAATTGGTTTCGAATTTTTTTCAAAAAAAATGTTCAAAATATGATACGTAATCTGACCGGGAAGTTTGAAATATTTTTTCAAAATTTCATCACACTCATGAACATGAACAAAGTCATAGACATCAACAAGGTTTAATAGGATTGATATGATAAATATATCAACAAGTGCCTGTTAAGTGAGCTGGTGCTGGGGTTGGATAGAATTGCAAAGTTAAGCGTGCTCCGGCTGGAGTAGTGTGAGGATGGGTGACCTTCCGGAAAGTTTGACCACGGAGTGCGATTTGACTTGAGATTAAGCATAGTGATCCGAGATTAAGAAAAAAAGAAAAAAAAATAAATTTTTTTTGAAAAAAAAATTTCTGAAAAAAAATTTGAAAAAAAATTGTTAGTAATGGCACACGAGATATGTGGTGCATCATTACTAAGTCAGATAGTAATGGTGCACCGTTGGACATAGTAATGGCACACCAGGGGTGCGCCATTAGTACTTGTTACTAGTGGCACTAGTAGAAAAGAGGGCTTTGGTTCAGGCCGGGTCAGCCCATTAGTCCCGGTTCAGTCCAGAACCGGGACCCATGGGGGCACTGGTCCCGGTTCGTGAGGCCAGGGGCCTGCCGGGCCTCGTGGGGGCATTGGTCCCGGTTCGTCTGGCCCCTTTGGTCCCGGTTGGTGGGACGAACCGGGACCAATGGGCCTCGCTCCTGACCCACCACCATTTGTCCCGGTTGGTGGCTTGAACCGGGACCACAGGCTGCCCTTTAGTCCCGGTTCATACCACGAACCGAGACCAATGAGGTGCCTATATATACCCCTCGCCTGCGAGCAGAGCACTTCAGTGCTCTGTTTTTCTCTGGCCGGCGAGGGGAGGGCTTTGTGGTGCTCTACCTCACCTCCTATGCACATGAGGTGTTCGATGAATGCGCGAGCCACTAGTTAAGCTTTCTCGTCTCGAAGCTCGACCTCAAAACTCCATTTTCCTCTAGATTTGTCTAGGTTTAGCGGCCCTTCACGTCCCATTCCCGTCTTCACCGCCGTCGATCGCCCGCGCCGATCTCGTCGCCGGCACCACCGTGGTAAGCCTCTTGTTCTTATCTTCTTTCTGAAAGAAAAAAATTCTTACTTTAGATAGATACTTGTCTAATTTTCTTACTATTTTATTGCTTGTTATTATATAGTGCGATGGTTTTGGTATCCGCCCCCGTCGGCCCTCGTCCTGTCTATGATTCGGATGTGATATATATTATCTTTATAACTATTGGTTCATTTATTGTTTATGAAAATTATGCCGACCAACGTGACATAGATTTTATTTATCTAGGAGGTATGTGAACCGGAAATTCCAACCGACCCTATTGTCGAGAGGTTAAATTTAGTTTAAGAAGAAAACAATTTCTTGAAGGAAAAAATAAAACAATTGAGGAGGAGAAGATGATATTGGAGTTGCATGTTGCGGATGTCGTCGATGATCACAAGATCAAGATGGATGCAATGCGCTTGAAGATTAGAAAGATTAGAAAATATGCCATTCATACCGAGGCTTGGTATCATTATGCCGTTGGATCAATTGTTACCTTGATTGCGATTATGATCGCATTTGTTTTCGCATTGAAATATTTTACATAGTTTCAATGTATGGTTTAATTAATTAGATGCTCTGGAGAGCTATATGTTGTTAGATGAGAACTATGTATGTACTTTGGTTTTAATGTGATGATGAACTTCTATTAATTTGGTCACTTAATTATCTATTCATGATGTTCTGTAATGGTTTTTGACACACTTAATTATATATAATGCACGCAGATGAACCGACAATGGATGTACGGTGACAGACATACCTCCAAGTACATTAAGGGCGTGCATGATTTTCTCGAAGTGGCTGAGGCAAACAAGCAGAATGGTTTTATGTGTTGTCCATGCCCTAAATGTGGGAATACGCAGTCTTACTCTGACCAGAAAATCCTTCACACCCACCTGCTTTACAAGGGTTTCATGCCACACTATAATGTTTGGACGAGGCACGGAGAAATAGGGGTTATGATGGAAGACGGCGAAGAAGAAGAGGACGATAACAACTATGTGCCCCCTAAATACGGTGATGCTGCAACGGGGGAAGCTGCTGAAGATCAAGATGAACCAGACGAGATGCCCAATGATGCTGCAACGGGGGAAGCTGCTGAAGATCAAGAGGAACCAGTGCCCGATGATGATGATCTCTGCCGGGTCATTGTCGATGCAAGGACGCAATGCGAAAGTCAAAAGGAGAACCTGAAGTTCGATCGCATGTTAGAGGATCACAAAAAAGGGTTGTACCCCAATTACGAAGGTGGCAACACAAAGCTCGGTACCGTACTGGAATTGCTGCAGTGGAAGGCAAAGAATGCTGTGCCTGACAAAGGATTTGAGAAGCTATTGAAAATATTGAAGAAGAAGCTTCCAAAGGATAACGAATTGCCCGGCAGTACATACGCAGCAAAGAAGGTCGTATGCCCTCTAGGATTGGAGGTGCAGAAGATACATGCATGCCCTAATGACTGCATCCTCTACCGCGGTGCGTACAAGGATCTGAACGCATGCCCGGTATGCGGTGCATTGCGGTATAAGATCAGACGAGATGACCCTGGTGATGTTGACGGCGAGCCCTCCAGGAAGAGAGTTCCTGCGAAGGTGATGTGGTATGCTCCTATAATATCACGGTTGAAATGTCTGTTCAGAAATGAAGAGCATGCCAAGTTGATGCGATGGCACAGTGAGGACCGTAAGAAAGACAGGAAGTTGAGAGCACCCGCTGACGGGTCGCAGTGGAGAAAAATCGAGAGAAAGTACTGGGCTGAGTTTGCAGGTGACCCAAGGAACGTATGGTTTGGTTTAAGCGCGGATGGCATTAATCCTTTCGGGGAGCAGAGCAGCAATCACAGCACCTGGCCCGTGACTCTATGTATGTATAACCTTCCTCATTGGATGTGCATGAAGCGGAAGTTCATTATGATGCCAGTTCTCATCCAAGGCCCTAAGCAACCCGGCAACGACATTCATGTGTACCTAAGGCCATTAGTTGAAGAACTTTTACAGCTGTGGAATGGAAACGGTGTACGTACGTGGGATGAGCACAAACAGGAGGAATTTAACCTGCACGCGTTGCTGTTTGTAACCATCAACGATTGGCCCGCTCTCAGTAACCTTTCAGGACAGACAAACAAGGGGTACCACGGATGCACGCACTGTATAGATGACACTGAAAGTATATACCTGGACAAATGCAGGAAGAATGTGTACCTGGGCCATCGTCGATTTCTCCGACCAACCATCAATGTCGAAAGAAAGGCAAGCATTTCAAAGGCGAGGCAGATCACCGGAAGAAGCCCGCCATGCGTACCGTTGATCACGTGCTTGCTATGGTCAATGATTTACACGTAATCTTTGAAATTGGTACCGGTTTGTGCCATCAACTGGTACCAATGGGTTTGCTATATAAGCCAGCACTTGTGAAAATTTCATCAATTCTTCGATCCCTCCGACGACGCCGCCAGGCTGCCCGAGCTCGCCGTGCCTCTGCCGCGCCCCCGACCACGCCGCCGTCGCCCCTGCCCCCCGACCACGCCGCGCGCCCTCGCCGTGCCTCTGCCGCGCCCCCGACCTGCCCCGCCGTCACCGTCGCCCGCGCCGTCGTCGCCGTCGCCCGCGCCCTCGCCCGACGTCGTCGCCGCGCGCCGTCCCTGCCCCGACGCGCGCCATCCCTGCCCCGCCGCGCGCCGCTCCTGCCCCGACGCCGTCTCCGCGCCACTCACCGCGCCCCTGCTTGCCCCGACGCCGCCCGCCGCGCGCTCCTCCCTCTGCGAGCACTCTGCCGGCCCCGCCGCCGTGCTATTTTTTTTACATGTTTTTAGATTTTCATATATGTATGTATTTTTTAGATATATGTATTTTTTTGATGTATGTTCATATATGTATGTATGTATTTTTTTACATGTTTTTTTGTATGTATGTATGTATTTTTTCAATTGTAATGATGTTTTAAAAATACATATATGCAAAAGTTAGATTTTTAGAAAAGTTTTATCTATATATGTTCTCTGATTTAGTACATTTTAGGTTAGTTTCATTTTTAGAAAAGTTTTATATATTTAGGAAGAAGGAATAGAAGGAAGAAGAAGGAAGAAGAAAAAGTTTTATATATGCAAAAGTTACATTTTTAGAAAAGTTTTATATATCTAGCTAGGAAAGGAAGAAGAAGAAAAAGAATGAGAGGAAAAAGGAAAATAAGAAGAAGAAGAAAGGAGAAGAAGAGGAGAGGAAGAAGATGAGAAATAAATAAAAAGAAGAAAAAAGAAGAACTATTTTCTCTTCTTCTCCTCTATTCCTTTCTTCTTCTCCTCTTTTTTTTCTTCTTTTTCTTCTTCAATCTTCTCCTCTATTAATATCTTCTTCTCCTCTTTTTATTTCTTCGTCGTCTTCTTATTTTTTATCGGATATGTCGTTGTCGATATACCCCGTGTCCCGATAACTTCAACACGATGGGGGGGGTTCGACCTACCCCCTCCCCGATAACATTATTTTCCCATGTATGTATGTCGTTGTTGTCGATATAACCCCCTCCCGGATAACTTCGAACGTGATAACTTATACCACGGGAGCACCCCCCGGACCTCTCGCTCGACCATAACTCTCGGGGACACCCAAACCCTAGAAAAAAACGATGTCGATCTCCTACCCCCTCCCGCCGCGCCCCTACCCTTGAAGCGTTGCCGAGGCCACCCCAAACCCGGAATAAGCTAGGTCTACGTTTGCACTAATATATCCACCTGCTGTCATGTTTGTGTAATAATTGCCATGTTGTAATATTTGCAGAAACAATGGAGCACGGACGAGACGAGGAAGCAGAAGAGGTGTTGGGGGACATAATCTTAGCCAGAGGTGATGTCTTGTCGTATCTTAACGACAATGATGGTCTGGAAGAACAGGGTGAAGAAGCAGGCTACGGTGATCGAAGAGTGGAGGAGGAAAGACATGATTATGATGGCTCCGGTGACCCAATGCTGGTGCAAGAAGGATCCCGTGGTGACGGCTCCGGTGACCGAACAGAGTCCGGCCAGGTAAATATATTAGTTAAGCCTGTGCTGACTAGCTAATTGATGCATTCATTGTTTTGGTATGTACACATATTAATTAACACTCGTCTTTCTTCTTTTTCTAGCCCTCCGGATCGAGCACAACTTCGGTAAAGAGACGAGGCCCGAAGAGAAAGTTGCGCTCCGATGAAAGGTTTGAGATCAGAGCAATCGCGTGCGACGGCCAACCGATTGAACCCATCCGGACAAAGGAAGCATTTGCTGCTCAGTGCGGGGTTCTTGTTAGGGACAAGATCCCGATCAGCATCCACCAATGGTATAAGCCTAAGAAGGAAGACCCTGAGGTGTCTTATGTCAATGATATGCAGAAAGATGATCTTTGGATATGCTAGGGTGACGGTGGACGAAATAACAGAGGGATTTGAGGACCTCCAGCTTGATCACCCTACCGGTGAAGGGGAGACTCGGCTGGGTTCTGCTCTAAAGACTCCATGCCTATGGCGGAAGGAGCTCATCAACCTTCCGAACTGGACGCCTCCGCCTCCTCCTCCTCCTCCGGCGAGTAAGGGCACTCCGCCTCCTCCTCCGGCGAGTGATCAGGGCACTCAGCCTCCTTCTCCGGCGCGTGGCGGCACTCCGCCTCCTCCTCCGCCTCCTCCTCCGGCGAGTGATCAGGGCACTCGGCCTCCTTCTCCAGCGCGTGGCGGCACTCCGCCTCCTTCTCCGCCTGCGCCGGCGTGCCCGAGCAGCCAGCCTCCTCCTTCTCCGCCTCGTCAGCAAGGGCGGAAGAGAACCGCCGCTACTCCGGCTGCTCCGGCGCGTCGTAGTCCTTCTACTCCGCCTCGTAAGGAAGGAAAGAAGATAGCCGCTCCGTCTGCTCTGCCGGCGTCTAGTAGTACAGCCAGAGGCGGGAGGCAATACAGATTCGGTCCTTCTCTGAAGACTCCAGAGAAGTTACCATACGAGAGGACCGAGGAGGAAACCACGAAGATCGTGCGAGCCGAAGTGACGAACTTCTTTGAAGGGGTGAAAGCAAAGAAACATCCACCTTCGGAGGAGAAGGTAGATCCGGTGAAAGCGAAGTGCACTCTGGCTGCCCTGACAAAACCACCAAAGTCTCCGCCGAAAGGCAACTATGAGCGCATTATTGCAAAGACATTTGTCGAAGCGGAGCGGTCGGGAAGTACTGTCAGTGATCAAAGGTTAAAAGAACGACGAGCTGGGAAAAAAATTGCCCAGCTCGGCGAACAAGCGAACCAATCGTGCCCCCCGCTCAAGGTGTCTAGCGACATCGTCGCTAATGATCCGAGGATGGTGCCCGGTTATAGCAATCTTGGAGATTACCTGCCCGACGATGTACATTATGATTTCTTGGAGGTGGACGAACACAAATACCATTACGGGAAGCCTCTCGTCAAATATGAAAGATCTCTAACAATGATGATGCGAATATTACATGATTGGTACATGAAAACCTGTAGAGAGTCTGGCGGGAGGAATACTTTGACGCTGAGAGTTAAGGAGGAGCATGACCTCATTGGAATTGAAATGTTGAATGTTCCATTTGAGGAGTTCTTCCAGTTTTTCAATCAAAAGGCCCTCGATAAATCAACGATCACTTGCTACTGTCTGTAAGTAGTACTACTTTTGTCATTAAGTCTCTCTATATAGGTCAGCCCTTTCATTGCATGTATTTATAATTATCCTCACTATATTATGCAGATTGAAGATCGCCGAATTGAAGAAAAGACAAATCGGTGATATTGGATTCATTAACACAAATCTCATAGATGCAACTGAGGTTAAATATCATGCCGAAAATACCGAGGCCAACTTGCTACGATCGTTGGTAATAAATGAAAACAAAGATATAATACTCTTTCCTTACAACTTCAAGTGAGTGTTACTGTCTTGTGCATATTCGGTTTCCCTTATTAGTCCAGGTTATAGTAATGTAATTGATGACTTATGCATGCGTGCGCAGCTTCCACTATATTCTCCTAGAGATTAAGCTTGAGCAGGGACTAGTAACCGTCTTAGACTCGAGACGAAAAGATCCCCGGGACTATGCGGACATGACTCAAATGCTCGAGAAGTAAGTTAAATCGATCATTATCCACCATATCAGCAACTTTGTTCATTTCCTGATATCAAGTAATTGTTTTACTTGTCTGGCAGGGTTTGGAGAAAATTCACCAAAAAAGCTCCGGGACTGCCGAAGAAGCTGTAATTTAGACACCCGAAAATAAGTACTGTAGTAGCATGTTCCGCGCATCTCCTAGTGATTCAAGCGCTAGTTTCATCAATACCATTTGGCATGCTTGCTTATCAGTTTGATTGACCTCTACTTCTTGTAAAGTGGTTGTGGCAGGAACAAGGGAATGATTTCTGTGGATACTACGTTTGCGAGTCCATCCGCTACACGACCTGTGAGCGGGGCTACTCTGACGAACAATATGAAGTGCGTAAGCAATAATATTCACAATTTTATTTTATTACCATCATTTGTGTTGAGTTTCATTTATTCATATATATATATATATATATATATATATATATATATATATATATATATATATATATATATATATTGACCCCTTCTTCAAATTAGATCTTTCGGATGCGGGATGAACTCCTACCACCAGATCGTATGCGAGCAATTCAAGAGGAATTGGCGGCATTCTTCCTTGTCCACGTGATCGCTGAAAACGGAGAATAATATGTGGACCCTGTGTACATATATAATTAGGAGATTATATTGTAAGAGATAATTATTGTATATATGTAGCCGGTAGCGTCGGATAGATATACGAGAACTTGTTGTTCGACCAATTTCTCGGAGAAGGAGAGGTGGTCGATATCACTTCTCTCTGTATGCATATATATGTTCATGACGATCTTCTATTTCCTTCATTTGCTTACTAGCTAGTGTGTCTAGTCCTCTCTATACGTATATAGTACGTAGCGTCGACCAAGCACGGAGATAAGAGAGGACACTTCTCTCTATTAATTAGCTAGCTAACACAATATATGAAACACCTAAATTAGCCCCCCAAAACACCCAAACCCCCCCCCCTTCAAAAAAAACAAAAACCCCAGTCCATGAAATGCTGACGCGTGGATGCCTATTGGTCCCAGTTAGTGCCATCAACCGGGACCAAAGGCCCTCCTGCCTGGGCTCGCCGCACTAGCCACGTGGAGGCCCATCTGTCCCGGTTTGTGTAAGAACCGGGACTAAAGGGCTAGGGCATTAGTAACGACCCTTTAATCCCGGTTCAACAACCGGGACAAAAGGCCCTTACCAACCGGGACAGATGACCCTTTTTCTACTAGTGTGGCGTGATGATAGTGGCGCACCTATAGTGCGCCATTAATGGTCAAAATAGGTGCGCCACTAACTGGCCTTTTCCTAGTAGTGTTTGGGCATTGAAGCACCTGCACCCCTTTGCTAATGTATGACAGTATGAGTTGAAATCTTGGAATAAGTTTTGAAGATTATCTTCTTCCGAACAGAGTTGCCACCAACACCTTCGTTGTCATTTAGCTTTTTTCCAACCAAATGACTGATTTAAAAACGACCAGTTTGTGGCAAGGAGTAGGCTAGGCTAATGCCAACGTCTGCAGCCACAAGTAGAGGAATTTTCCCTTGCCCTACACCGGGAATTCCATACATTTTCCACAATGATTAAGACTTCCTGGACTATTTAAGTTGCACAATTTGTGGCCTTAGAAAACAAGTCAGCATCTTTAACTTGGAACGCCAGTCCTCTTGCTCTTAGCCATGGTTCCTTCTCCTATTTGGTTTGGAATTAGGCCATCAGGGTGGCTAGAGCATCCACATTGTTAGTAGAGAACTCTTACGAAATGGAGAAGCCAAGCAACTGCATCTGCATGCCTTCGCCATCTTTCTTCGCAGTAATACTTCTGCACTTGATCAAGGTCATGCCTTCAGGATGTAAGTCCGTGCACGCAACAGATACTCTTCTTCCTGGCCAATCTCTGCGTGGTAACCAGACCTTACTCTCAAAATCTGGTGCCTTTGAGCTGGGTTTCAATTGCCCAGATCCTCCATGTTATTTGGATTCTAGATTTGGCATATGGTATGTCAACTCATCAACTTGTAGCCCTCTTCTAGTTTGGGAGCCTGATGCAGTCTCTCCTATTTTACCTGTCTCCTCATCATTTGGACTCTCAGGAGCTGGCTACCTATATTTAACAAATGATGGTAGCTTCCTGATTTGGTCCTCACTTGATACGGGGAATATGTCTACTTCTACACTCGCAGTACTACTTGACAACGGAAATCTCGTAATTAGAGACAAACTGAATATTTCTTTGGTGGTCTGGCAGAGCTTTGACAACCCAGTAGGTAGACTGCTTCCTGGAGGATGGCTGGGATATAATAGGATCACAGACAGGAACGTCTCCCTTATTTCCAGTGCTTCTAATGGTTTTGATTCGAAGCGTTCTATTCTGGAGATAAATGCAAAGCAAAGTAGAGGGTTTATAGTCCGGCACATTTCTAACACATATGAGAACCACTCCCATGGAAGTTATTCAGACGCTTTTCCCAGCTGGATAGGCATTGGCGAAGATGGAGACTCTTTTCTGCTGCTCAGTGATGCACATATGTATGTACAATTGGATGACAATGGTACAGTCTATTGGATAGTAGATGCTGCCCTGCTTTATACTGTGGCACTGACAGCATTTGTGTAGTGCCATACTATGGCACCCAGTCATATTGTATGAGAGGAGCTGCTCCACGTTGTTTCTCTAGTGTTTCCACTAAACAAGACGTTTATTTTCATCCAATAGATGAAGTACTCTACGTATTTCCAAGAAGTCCTTTGCAAATTGAAGTCACACGTAGCAGAGTGCGAAGATATTTGTTTAAGTAACTGTTTCTGTACTGCATATGCTTACCTCCATGGCAGAATATGCCCACTATGGTTCTGGGAACTGCCCAAAGTTGTGACAAAGTCTTCTGGTCAATGGAGCTATAGTTTGTATGTAAATATGGCTAAGCGAGAAAATTCGAAACCCCATTCGAATTCCTGGATTGAAATTATTGTTCTACTAGTGATAGGTGTCCTGACCCTCATGCTTGTTAGTCTGGTGCTTTGGTGGAGAAGCAAAAGAAAGTTATTCATAAAAAGACACGTGAACTCCAGTAATGGCCTTACGATCTTCTCAAATGCGCAGATGAAAAATGCCACAAGAAATTTCTCTGAAAAACTTGGAGAAGGAGGTTTCGGCTCTGTTTTCAAAGGGACAGTGCGAGGAACCTCTATGGTGGTTGTCAAAAAGCTGAAGGGCCTTGGACAAGGGGAGAAGCAATTCCGAGCGGAAGTGCAGACCATTGGAATGATTCAACACATCAATCTTGTCCGTTTATTTGGATACTGTGCTGAGGGAAGTAAAAGGTTGCTAGTATACGAGTACATGGAGAATGGATCTTTGAACTCTCATCTGTTTTCAAAGAGTTCTATAAAATTAATCTGGGAGATCTGGTACCGCATAGCACTTGGAACAGCAAGAGGCTTGGCTTATTTGCATGAAGAGTGCAAGGATTGCATCATACACTGTGACATGAAGCCGGACAATGTACTCCTTGATGCAGATTTCTGTCCCAAGATTGCAGACTTTGGTATGGCAAAACTTCTCGGCCGAGATTTCATCAGGGCACTGACGACAATGCGGGGGACCATCAGATATCTTGCACCGGAGTGGATCTCAGGTCTTCCAATCACACGTAAGTCGGATGTTTACAGCTATGGAATGATGCTTCTTGAAATCATATCAGGGCGAAGGAATTCAGAGAAAATTAAGGAGGGAAATTTACCTCCTTTCCCATCTTTGCTGCACTGAAGGTGAATGAGGGGGACATTATGTGCCTGTTGGATAGTAGGCTGGAGGGCGACTCAGACATGGAGCAGCTGGACAGAGCTTGCAGAGTGGCATGCTGGTGTATTCAAGATGCAGAGGATCACAGGCTGACAATGGGGCAAGTTGTTTACATGCTAGATGGTGTTCTGGATGTCGAAATACCTCCTGTTCCGAGGTAACTGCAGAATTTTGTGGGCATGGAGGATTCTACTTACAGTACAGACTTGTACATCCTCTGAAATAGTAAAGCCCTCTTCCTTCCAGTTTATTAAAATGTATGGCAATAGTTAAGTGTAAAGAGTTTGTGTCTTTTGTATTTTCCAAAATGCATTTCTCCCTTATTTATCTGATGTTCTGAATGTCTGAACTGCAATTCATAGTCCTGATATATACTTGTAACATCATGCAGTCTTAAGGAAAAACCTTCACTTCTTTCTCTGGTTGTGCAAGGCTTGTCCATTGATGTTCCGAACTATCAGAACTGAGGGCAGACTCTAGTATTTGCGGATACTATATCATTCCTTTTGCTTGAAGCAGTGTCTTTCATGGTTTACCGTATTAGTAATGTTTGCAGAATGGAAGGATCGCAATTATGCTATTTGCACTGTGTGGGAATTGCTTGCTATAGATACTTGAATGTTAGAATGAATACAGTCTCATCTATTGGAAGGCAAGTTTGATATTGGCAGCTCCGGTTATTTTAGCTCCAACATGGTATGTTGCTGCAGCCAAGAATCTAAGCTGAACATTTATTTTTGTCGAAACGTGCCATGATTCAGTAGTTGCCAACTTCTGAACCTGTTTTACACAATTATTTTTGTTGAAACGTGCCATGATTCAGCAGTTGCCAACTCTGAATCTGTTTATGCAGCATGCCGATGAGACGAGCATTTGATGTGTAACTAATTTACAATTGAAGTTGTTAATTTTGAACTTGGTTTATGTGAATGTTTCTCACGGATGACTACAAAACATGATTTGGGATGTGTTTATATATCACTTTATATAGTTTGTTCAAGCATGCTAGCCTGCTGCACATACAGATTTGCTGAAAGTTTCATTTCCAAGTATTATAGCCTGCTTTTTATGTATAAGCCATGGACGACAAAGTTTTCTGTGATAACTTGCTAAAAAACTTGTTATAGAAACAACACTTTTGTCAAACTCAACCCAACCACTGTATCTATGTTTCATTGTGGCAATTGCTAATGGAGCTCGAGTTCCATGAAGCCCTTAATTTGAAAAGTTCAAAACAAAGTCGCGTTTATAGATTTTAGAAAATTCTGAAAAACATACACAAATACATATGGATGTATACTAGTGTGAGCTACACAAAAATGGCAAAATCACATATTTCTAGCACACGTGTATTATTCATTATAAAAGTACATGATTTTATTTTACAACTCACATAAAACTTATTTCGTGGTGAAATTTCACACACATCTAGTATATATCTATGCTTATGTATTTATTGTCAGTTTTTGTAAAACTTAAAAGGTTGATTTTCTTATTTTTGAAATTTTCAGGCTCCATGGAGCTTGAGAGCAAAAAGTTCATTCTCGTTTCATTGTCATCATATTTGCAATGGGACCCTTGTGTTTTATCAATAGTTTTAAATATCAGTTATGTTAAATAGCTGCGCCATGCTCAAGCAGCTATAGCAGGACTTAGCCATTTTATAATTTTACCGGACAATTCTACATGAATACCATTTAGTGACACCCGGCTCGAACCGCTATAGCTCGGCTATAGCTGTCTATTTAAAACTTTGTTTATTACACTCAACTAGCAATCCACCCATATACTCCCTCCCTTTCGGTTTAAAGAGCTCATCTTAAAATTTCGGGTTTTGCATTTTATAAGACTTAATTTTCTTGCTCCCCATCACATGTTCAGATTTCAAGGTGCATTAAATAGTTGCATGCAAGGATTAAGAGAAATGCCATCAATGCATGTAAAAGTTCTTGGTTATTTATTAGTCACCCATGCATGCATTGTAATTAATGCATTGGTAAACTCAATTTCTTAAAAAAACAAGTGCATTAATTGTGTGCTTTTGCACAAAAATTATTCCACCACTCACCATTCCCCTTTGTTAGTGAGATTTTTGAATTGAGCCCTATATACTGGAAGAGATGGAGTATAAGTTTCATACATGCATGAAACTTATAGCAACTCCAACTGGACTAGGCTAATTTAGCCCGTCATACGGGTTGGTCATACGCTCGCACACACTTCCGGACAATGTTCTGCCATATTTGCTTTGAACCCTCATTTGTCCATCCACGCAGCCGTGTCCCTCAAATTGTCCGAACGCATGCATATGATTGGTGTGGGGTTCGAGGGATAATGAGAAGAGAAAAAAATAAAGAAAGAGAAAAGGTGATCTGAAGGGAACTCTGTTGGACGTGGCGGATTGTTCGGATGCCTCATATCCTCCTCACATAGGGCAGAGTTTAATGGTTCGTAGATAGCACAGACATATGAGGACAATTTGAGGGGTCTTTTCGTGTGACTCATGTCCTGGCTATCCAGACTGTCCGCCCGGACATATGGAAACTGTGGGTCTGGTTGAATATGCTTTTATTTTTAAGACATGACATTACAATTTTTAGGGCATAGCTGCATGTGCACTAGCCTGATGGACGGCTTTTTCGCATCTTCGCTAGGGATATTTCTTTGCTCGTTGCGAGGAAGACGTCTGTCACGCCTTCGTTGCTTCCACAACGGGCCAGCCCAACAAGTGATTTTCCAGCTCACAGGAAAAGTTTGTATTTCTTCTGCGCTTTTATTTTTTGGTTTGGTGTGTTTTTGTTCAGTTTTCTTGTTTCTGTTCGCTTTTTTATTTTTGGTTCACTTTTTTCTGATTGTGTTTTCTGTTTTTATTTTAGTTTCAGTTGTTTTTCCTTTTTCTTCTCTGCGGCATTTTCCTGGTTTTCTTCGGTATTCTTTTAGTTTTTCCCTCTACTTTTAATACAGCTTGTATATTATTTGTAGACATGTGTAACATATTTTTTTACACATTAGAATTTTTCGAAATACATTTTTGAAACAATTACTTTGAGAAAATTCAAATACAAATTGAACTTCATTTCAATGGTACAGAACATTCTTTGAACTACCTGAACATTTTTTACATTGTAATAAAATCATTGGCCCCGATTTTTTTTGAAATGTGTGAACATTTTTGCAAAATGTAGTGAACATTTTTCTGATTGGTATGAAACATTGTTTATAAACCACACCGACATATTTTATATTTGTATAATTTTTTAAACTTCACAATATTTTTGAATGGTACAAAAAAAAATTGTAGACAACACATTCATTGTTTTACATGGCAAATACATTTTTTGAATGGTACGGAAATTCAGTTGTGCCAACATATTTGTACGTTAGATTAACATTTAAAATAAATAAATCATGAACATATTTTTAAACACATGGACTGGTTTTAATCGTCATGAACATTTTTAATGCTATCAAGTTCTTTTAAAGTTGCTAAGAACTTTTTTACACTGCATGAGTATTTTTTTAAGCAAGCGATTGCTGGGTTTTTTAAATTTAATTAAAATATGTTACCATTACAGATATATAAATGAAATTAATAAAATAAAATAAAATGTGCGCTAGGGAGCTAGCGATCCTCCCACGCTAGGCTGGGCCAGTTAGGACGTCCTTAGGCGGGGCGTCCCAGTCCCTGCAACTTTGGGTGCGAACATGACTACTGAATTTTCTAAATTGGATTTGTATTTCAGCCCCACATGTATATCCTTCTTCATATTTTCACTTGCTACTTTTTCTTTTGTATTATTATTCTGAAAACCAATAAAAATTTGCAGCAGGGTGAGTTCGCAATTAACATGTTACATGTTGTTGTTGAGGGCTAACTTATTTAGAAATGTCAATTACTACAGATATTTTAATTATTTTGGTGCTATCTTATTTACGAAAATACTAGCCTAGGGACACTCTTTATTAAAAAATGCAAATATTTGTTATTATTACAGATTCAATTAGTAGTAGATTTCAAAGAGATCTATTTAATGCATTTTAATTGTTAGAATCGGCTCGAACAAATTTGGAGTATTCAAACCAAAAGAAGCACAACTGAGTGATTCTAGCAAAAAGTATTGTATATTGTATTTCGCTCATTGCAAGTAATATTTAGCAATCCCGTATGGGCCGCACCAATAAGGCATGTGTTTTCCTTTTTATTTTAGTTTTTCACATGTTTTCCATAGTTAGTCCATCCATCCCATAATATAAGATGTTATTACATGCTTATATTTACTTTCCGCAAAAATATATTTATATTTACTAGGGAACATGCCTGTGCGTTGCAACAGGAGAATAAAAACATCCCACACTCCTAGCCTAACTCATGTCCCCATGCAAGTCCACATCATAGATTTCAACATGACTATCATCTGTATTGCCGCTTATCCTTCTTCCCACCCTCACTGTCGGTAGCCAAGGTGCACATCTAATCACAACGCGTCTATATGTGGTCAATCAGCTCGTCCACCTCACATCACACCTGTCATTGGACCGCGCCAGTGCAAATGAATGTTTAAGCTATCTCTTGAGTTGGACGTGAGGACCACCCATAGCGAGTCCCTCCCAGCACATGTTCCACACACCATCCCTTCACCTCGTACATACATCATCAGCCGTACTTCCACTTTCTTTTGAGTGTGAACTTGTTTCATGGTGGGGTGGCGGTCCTCCACATGTACCGCCAGGCCTCCTTTCACCATGCATGCTCGCATCAAATATATATTGAATAAAAGCACATTGCATTAACCACAGCCACCCAAGTAGTGTTGTGATGTATCGGGTGTCATCGACACTCTATTTGAACCACAGATTCACATCAAGGTCATAAACTTTTATGGGGTGACCAGACACAAAAGATAAATATACAACCCAATGCTAGCTAGTAGTTCAAGCACGTGTCACCTGTATGTACACATTTTGAAGCATGCACTTGATTAATTCTTTGTTTATTCTTGGCAGACGTTCATGGCAGAATGGCTGAGCCTGATTGTATTCATGACAATTGCCATCATGTTCTTCAACACCGGGTTTATATCACCTCGTTGTTGCTTTGTTTGCACCCACTTCACCGAGGCTGGCTTACACCGGGAGCAAAAATTATATCACTGGATTCATATCGAAAATACGAATTCAGTGGTATATTTTTTGCTCCGGCCGTAGTCGGTCTCGATAATTAAATTTATGGTCAAACTTGAATCTTGGAAAGCGTGGGCGCACTACTTGTGGAATGGAGGGAGTATAAACTAACACATGTTTCAAACATGTCCAAAATTGATATTGTTCTGAATGTCTTGTCACCATGAATTCAAATATACAAAAAGTTTCAATAATGGACATTGAGTTCAAAATATATGAATCATTAAAAATATGAGGATGAAAATAAAATGCATGTCATATGTATGACGTGAGAGAATGCATGCACCGTTCTCTCCACTCCAACTCTCTCTCTCTTCTGTAAAAGCTGACAATATTTTACACTAGTACATGTATTGCTATGTGTAATCTAATATCTGAAAATAGAGTATATATAAAACCTACACGGATCTTGACGAAAGTGATGGATGGTGGATTGCCCACCAGTACATACCGGCACCGGTAAGATTACTTATTCGCTGAAGGGAGTCCCCTACGAGTTCATCCAAGAAGACCTCGCAAACACAAGCGAGCTGCTACTGACACTACTAGGAAAAGGGCTATAGATAATATGGACACTAATGGCGCACCACACATGTGGTGCGCCACTACTATATACTAATGGTGCACCATGTGTTGGTACGCCATTAGTGTCCAAATACTAATGGTGCACCACATCCACGGTGCGCCACTACTAATAATTTTTTTTATTTTTATTTTCAAAACTAGTAATGGCGCACCAGGGGATAGTGCGCCATTACTAGTTTAACTAGTAATGGCGCACCACACCCTCGGTGCGCCACTACTAACAATTTTTTTTATTTTTTTTAAAAACTAGTAATGGCGCACCAGGGTACAGTGCGCCATTACTAGTTTTAACTAGTAATGGCGCACCACACCCACGGTGCGCCATTACTAACTTTGATGTTAGTAATGACGCACCGTGGGTGTGGTGCGCCATTACTAGTTTACGGTGCGTCATTACTAACTTTGCCCAAAAATCCCACCGAATGCACACACCCCACACCCCCTGGACCGCCTTTTCAGTTTAAAAAAAATAAAAAAAATGATGGAAATGTCAAAAAAATAAAATAAAATAAGTTTCCCATGTGATATGTGGTCTAGTTGTTGGGAAAATTTACAAATATGAATTTCGACTTTACTTGCAAAATCTCTCTGGAATTTGTAAAATGGGCATAACTTTTGCATACGAACTCGGATTAAAAAGTTTTATATATGAAAAATCATCTACTCGAAAAGTTACATACGAATTGAACATGGGGAACCCCGTTCAACATCTTCAAAATCCCCCAAAACCTAACAGAACGAAAGATACGGGGCTTTTAAGATCTAGAGAGGGGAAAATGAAAAAAAAAATTCAAACTTACTAGTGGCGCACCATTTGCTAGGTGCGCCACTAGTAACAGAAAAAAAAAAAAATTGGTTTCAAAAAAACTTTTTTTTTTTGGAATTTTTTTTCAAAATATGATACGTAATATGACCGGGAAGTTTGAAATATTTTTTTCAAAATTTCATCACACTCATGAACATGAACATGAACAAAGTTGTAACGCCCACGATGCGGCTATATCTCCCACGTGTCGAGGCACGACTTAGAGGCATAACCGCATTGTGGTTTTGTCGCAAGAAGGGTCATCTTCACACAATCCCATGTAATGAACAAGAATGGGATAACGAGAGTTGGCTTACAATCGCCACTTCACATAATACATAAATATAATTCATACATCAACCAAAAACCACACATAGACCGACTACGGTCAAGTCCAAATGAAAATAAGATAACCTCAAATGCTAGATCCCCGATCGTCCCAACTGGGCTCCACTACTGATCATCAGGAAAAGAAACATAGTAACGACCACGTTCCTCATCGAACTCCCATTTGAGCTCGGTCGCGTCACCTGCACTGGCATCGTCGGCACCTGCAACTGTTTTGGTAGAATCTGTGAGTCATGAAAACTCAGCAATCTCACACCCGCGAGATCAAGACTATTTAAGCTTATAAGAAAGGATGGTGTAATGAGGTGGAGCTGCAGCAGGCACTAAGCATATATGGTGGCTAACATACGCAAATGAGAGCGAGAAGAGAAGCAACGCAACGGTCGCGAAGCTAGAAATGATCAAGAAATGATCCTGAAACTACTTACGTTCATGCATAACTCAAACCGTGTTCACTTCCCGGACTCCGCCGAGAAGAGACAATCACGGCTACACACACGGTTGATGTATTTTATTTGGGTCAAGTGACAAGTTCTCTACAACCGGACATTAACAAATTCCCATCTGCCTCATAACCGCGGGCACGGCTTTCGAAAGATAATACCCTGCAGGGGTGTCCCAACTTAGCCCATTATAAGCTCTCACGGTCAACGAAGGATAAACCTTCTCCTGGGAAGACCCGATCAGTCTCGAAATCCCGGTTTACAAGACATTTCGACAATGGTAAAACAAGACCAGCAAAGCCACCCGATGTGCCGACAAATCCCGATAGGAGCTGCACATATCTCGTTCTCAGGGCAACACCGGATGAGACTAGCTACGAGTAAAACCAGTCCTCAAGTTTCCCCAAGGTGGCCCCGCAGGCAGCTCGATTCGAACCAACACTCGAAGGAGCACTGGCCCGTGGGGGTCTAAAATAAAGATGACCCTCGGGCTCGCGAAAACCCAAGGGAAGTGTAGGTGGTAGGTGGTCAAATGGTAAAACCAAGGTTGGGCCTTGCTGGAGGAGTTTTATTCAAAGCGAACTGTCAAGGGGGTCCCATAAATCACCCAACCGCGTAAGGAACGCAAACTCAAGGAACATAACACCGGTATGACGGAAACTAGGGCGGCAAGAGTGGAACAAAACACCAGGCATAAGGCCGAGCGTTCCACCTTTTACCAAATATATAGATGCATTAATTAAATAAGAGATATTGTGATATTCCAAAAATATCCATGTTCCAACATGGAACCAACTTCAACTTCACGTGCAACTAGCAACGCTATAAGAAGGGCTGAGCAAAAGCGGTAACTTAGCCAAACAACGGTTTGCTAGGAAAAGATGGTTAGAGGCTTGACATGGCAAATATGGGAGGCATGATATAGCAAGTGGTAGGTAGCGCAGCATAGGAATAGAACGAATAACTAGCAAAGCAAAGATAGAAGTGATTTCGAGGGTATGGTCATCTTGCCTGCAAGGTTCTCAGAGTTGTCGAAAGCTTGATCCTCGTAAGCGTACTCAACAGGTTCCTCGTTCACGAACTCGTCTCCCGGCTCTACCCAAAACAAGAACACAAGCAACGGAACCACAATCAATCACGGGAAATGCACAAACAACATGATGCAATACATGAATGATATGCGATGCATATGCGTGCTCCGGAAGAAAAATGATGAACAAGGCAGTAACTTGGCAAACCAAGCATGCCACTGGAAATATGAGATGATTTCGGTCGAAATCGATATAAAGATCACCGGAAACGGATGCACGGTTTGCAAATGGCAAGCAACACAAGAATGACATAAATCTGCGATTAACAGCATGATAGCACTTAGAATACAACAAGAAACTATGCTACAGCACTCCAACATAGCAACAAAGCATATGGCAGTAATCTACAGGAGATGCTGGACAAAAGATGAACACTGAGCTACGGCTAGATCACACCACAGCAGGTTCAAGCAAGCATGACAAAAGTGCAAAAGATATCAGGTTCCCAGACTTAGTGAAATTACTGGACATGGCATAAACAGCATCAGGTAGCAATGTTCAGAGCAAGCAAACAATATGCTACAGGAATTTAACATAGCAAAACAAGGCATGGAATGAATTTACTCAATTCATAGAACAAAAGTCCCTTACGGACCATGAGCCAAAAAGGATCAGAAGATATGATGGCATCTATGTAAACATAGCAAGTTTCGTTAACAGGTTTCAGACTTGGTAGAAAACAGAGCATGGCAGAAACAGTAATATGAAGGCATCTTTGTGAGCTCGATTCACTCAATACAAAACAATGCATGACAAAAAAAGCATACCTACAGCAAGATGGCATGTTTATGAAGCTATCCATGGCAAGAGAAAGTTCATAACATGAATGAAACAACTACAACAACCTTGGCAAAATTGAATATCATGTTAACAATCTGCCAGAAATATTTTATAGCAAAAATAGAGCAAGATTAAGATACGCTATGGCACTCCATAAATTAAAACAGGGACGCGGATGGATAGAGCACAACCATATCTACAAAACCTCCTTACTGAACATCACCAAAAGGAGCATGGATCTCTCTGTAGACACATGGATACATAGCAACAAAATAACAGCAGTCACAGACTTAGCATAATTACTGTCCCTGAAAACAGAAACATCACGAAGCCTAGTTTGCATGCTTGTACTAGTCACCACAGAGATCACAAAGATACATGGCATAGACCTCTGTAAAGATGGCATGGCATACACCAAAAAACATGTAGAGCTCCTACTCATAAGATGCACACATCAGATGCAACAGAAATAACAAATCCTTAAGTTCTGATAAGTAACAGCAGGTAACAGCATATAGCACTTTTGCGCCAGAGATTTGGGCATCAAGATGGACTCAAATGGACATGGCACAATGGAACAAATTGAAGAGCATCTCGAGACGAACATTTCGATATATTACACGCACAAAATGGAGCTATATGCAGAGAGTTATGATGCAATGAACAGGAGCATATAATGTAAAAATCCTCGGGACTTAGAGAAATTTCGGGGAAGGGAAAAAGTCAACCGTGGATCTCGCCCGATCTAGGGTTCGAGCCGGCTCGCCGGAGCTCGGGGAGAGGTTGCTGGAGACGGGACGGAGAGGAGGTGGAGGAGGCGCCGGCGGGGAGGAGGAAGACGGGGCGCGGCGCCGGCGCGGCGTGGGGACGCGGCGGCGCGGGGTCCGGCGAGGCGCTCGGGCGCGGGTGGCGCGCCGGGCGACCGGGCGGCGGCTCGCCGGCGATGATGGCGGCGGACGGCGGCGAGGCGGGGCGACGAGGCGGCGGCGGCGAGGGAGGACGGCGGCGGCGCGCGGGCGCACTGGAGGAGGAGGAGGCGCGGGCGGCGGCGGAGCGGGTCGGGGGGGCCCGCGTGGGCCTGGCGGGCCGGCGGCGGCGCGCGGTGGCTGGGCCACGTGGCAGCGCGGGAGAGGCCGGGCGCGGCGGCGGGTGCGTCCGGCGGCGGCGGACGCGTCCGGCTGCGGAGAGGGGAAGGGGACTAGGGTTTGATCTGCGAAAATTTCGGAGGGGGAGGTGTTTTTATAGGTAGAGGGAGCTAGGAGACTCTAAATGGAGTGCGATTTTCGCCCACACGATCGTGATCGAACGACCGAGAGCATGGAGGTGACTTAGAGGGGTTTTGGGCTGTTTGGAGGGGGGTTTTGCTGTAACACACAAAAGGACTTTGCTGTTACCCGGTTAACCGTTGGAGCATCAAACGACCTCCAAATGGAACGAAATTTGACAGGTAGTCTACCGGTGGTATACCAAGGCCACATGACAAATCTCGGTCCATTCCGAGAACATTTAACACCCGCTCACGAAAAGAAACAAGAAGGGTGCGCCGGTGCATGTGGGAGTGCCGGATTGCAAAACGGACAACGGGAAAAATGCTCGGATGCATGAGACGAACACGTATGCAAAAGAGATGCACATGATGACATGATATGAGATGCATGACATGAACAAAATGCAAAACGAAAAACAAAACCCGACCACGAAGGGAATATCATAACACATAGCCGAAAATGGCAAGAGTCGGAGTTACAAATATGAAAAGTTACATCCGGGGTGTTACAAAAGTCCTAGACATCAACAAGGTTTAATAGGATTGATATGATAGATATATCAACAAGTGCCTGTGAAGTGAGCTGGTGCTGGGGTTGGATAGAACTTTGAAGTTAAGCGTGCTTGGGCTGGAGTAGTGTGAGGATGGGTGATCTTTCGGGAAGTTTGACCACAGAGTGCGATTTGACTTGAGATTAAGCATATTGACCCGAGATTAAGCCATAGTGACCCGAGATTAAGAAAAAAACGAAAAAAAAATGAAAAAAAAAATATTTCTGAAAAAAATTTGAAAAAAAATGTTAGTAATGGTGCACTTTTATGTGGTGCGTCATTACTAAGTCGGCTTACTGCCTGGTGCGCCATTAGTATACCAGATAGTAATGGTGCTCATCCACGGCGACTGGCCGGTGGTCTGCGAGTCGCTTGTCATTCTTGAGTATGTCGATGAGTCCTTCAAAGGCCCGCTGCTCCTTCCCTCTGAAACGCCTCGACCGTGCCTCCACCCACTTCTAGGCTCGCTTCATCAATGAGAAGGTGGGTGCTTAGCTAAATTGGGGTGGCATCTGCTTATGATTTTATAAATGCAGTGCTGGAGGTCTATATGGATGGCGCTCTAGACTGATGGCCAAGTGCAAGCTTCATCAGCGAGAGATGCAGCAGAGAACCTAAAGCTTCTTGAGGGACAGTTGCCAGAGGGGAAGAGGTTTTTCGGAGGTGATACCATTGGCTTCCTCAACATAGCCATGGGAGGGATCGCGCATTGCTTAGGAGTGTTCGAGGAGATAGTTGGGGTACGGCTGCTCACCGAGGAGGACCACCCATTGTTCTGCAAGTGGAGAAGGGACTACAAGGCGAACGGCACAATGAGACAATGCCTTCCATACGGGGACCATGTGCTTGCCACATTGACAGCAAGGAAGGATCGGTATTGGTCCACAGCTATGGCGAAGGCCGCAAAGAACTCCTAGCGTGTTATGCATTAGACCTCTCGTAACAATGCATATGTAAGTTGCAGGCAAATAACTATCTATTGCAATGAAGTGTCTGGACTGTAGGAAGACACAAATGGATCTCCAGTTACATAGAGGCCTTGTTACGAAAAGAAATGATGTTAAGAAAATTGATGGTTTTCAAAATCATCTGTAAAATGTTATGAAGGAATATTTTTATTTGTAATTTGGTTTTTGCTGTTGCTGATGTATATTTCTTCTTCAATTGGCATCTTGTTATGATCATATAATAGAAGGCTTTATTGCTAGTGACGAATCCACCGATGAAACACTTCTATTTCGATTCAGCAAAGTTCGGCATCGATCCTTCTATATCCGTGTAGCTTGACGAGCATATGAAACTAGCTTGCCCAAATGTAACAATTTTAGGTCACATGACAATAGGGATGAAAGTTAGTCCGCAACACCCATCACAGCTGCTCTTTCTGTGTTGTATTTCACGAGATGCTTTTTCATGTGATCAAAATACACGGCACTGGTAAATTCTAAGCTTGAAGTGTGCGAGGCCCTTGGATACCAATGGCACAGTTTGAACTCTCCATGGAATAGTCTGGTGACTTTGAGGACGCCGTAAGAGAGTATGTGTCAGCTGTTTCTCATGTTTGTCGAATTGTGGAACATCAATTATAATAGAACCAGATTATTAGGTGCAAACATGATAGAATTCATGGAGCTCCATTAATCCTCGAAGTAACTGTGACATTACTCCATTAATTTTGCTGAATTTGTGGCCGCATAAAAGTGAGGACTGGTACAACCATTTTTTTTGTACCAAGGGAGTATCCAAACCAAAAGCAGAATTAGTGAGACTCGACGGGACGCACACACGGCTGTTGTATTAATTTGTTCCTCATAAAATTTTGACTAGCTTTATGCTCAACATTGTGTTGTATGCATGATGATAATTTCATTTTTTTAGGAAATGATGATAAATTTATCATTGATCATTAGCTAGCACTGATGAGAGAGAGAGAGAGAGAGAGAGACCGGAGCAGAGAAGCACGCGGTTGCTCTGCAGGGATTTCCTCTTTGGTAAAAGAAACAAAAAACTCCATAATACTCTTTGGATTGAGCTAGGCTAGTGCTTCCCTCTACATTCTCTGGCAGTGAGAGATTTATCTTGAGCAATTAGAACAAACACATGAATAAATTAGAACATTTCAGCAGCATTGCACATTTGTCGATCTACTCTTTGCAAATCTCACAAAAATAAAGAAGAACAAAAAAGAGCCACAAATACATCACATCAGCTATATACAACAGTCTGTCACAGCTCACAGAAACACATAGTAGTAATATAGGAGGGTCTTTCCAGTAATCCAGCCACTAGGTAGCTAGAAGGGTGCATACATCGATCTGATCTCCACCATGCATCATGCACATCCATCTAACATTAGTGATATACTACTACGATCTGTTCATTCCATCACAGCGGCACACTTATTAACCATAATTAGTGCCACACTAATCAACCACTAGCCAATAGATATTTAGATGGCAAGACTAGAGTACCTGACTCCATAGCATATATAGGTAGCGGTCATGCTCGCTCGGCATGAATCATGGATGGAATCAAGGCTCGACGAGTGCGCGGACGCCGATGCCGAAGAAGACGCAGAGAGGCACGATGAGCAGGCCGTAGTGGGCGATGAACTCGGCACTGTCGGCTTGCACGCGCACAGGGTAGCTGCCGAAGGCGCCGGCGACGAAGGCGTTAATGAAGTGGAAGTAGGTGAGGATGCTGACGGCGTGGGCGAAGGCCGCGAAAAATCCTGGGCGAAGGCCTCCAGGAGACCAGCGCCAAGGCAGCTACCGTGGCCGCTGCTGCCTGGGTGCCGGCGGAGAGAAGCAGCAGCAGCCCGTGGGTGCGCATGGCCACCGCGTTCTCCTCGTCCTCGGTGGTAGCGCAGGCAGCCCCCTGCTGCTTCAGCTGGGGGTGGAGGGTGGTGACGCAGAGGGCGAATGTCGCCGCTGCCAAGCCGAGGACGAGCTGCACACACGCCACCGCACGGATCTGCACCGTCGCCGCACCTGCTCCGGCAACAAGAATAACAACGACGGGTTGACGGCCACCGGCAGCACCACCAGCCTCCATCGCCGGCGCCGCGCACGAGAAGGAAATCAGCTGCTTTGTGGCCTGTGTTTGTGGAGTGGACTGTGGAGAGGAGAATGAGATGGACCTCGATCGGTCTCTGGCACACGCTATTATATGAAGACGGACGTGGACGCAACCAGGCAGAGACGATGCGCGGCAGATATGCATGTGAATGCAGATGGAGACGATGCGCGGTGGATGTGACACTGCAGCTAGCCAGCTAGCGCTTGCACCATTTTGGGTCCGGTGAACCAACGAGCGGTGGGATGGGTTGGATGGAGTTTGCATATTCAATAATGCGAGCTAGTTTTCCACCGTCTCGTATACTCTGTAACTTCTTATTTACTTTTGGGAGAACAAACACATTTTTATTTTTTAAATGAACGAGAGAAAACAGACACAATAATAACTTGGTAAAAGTAAAATAGGGCAGAATATTCCCTTATCTTGGGAAAATTGAAGAAATAATTTATTCTTTTTTTTTTTTGAAAGAAAGGGGTCGCCCCCCGCCCCAACTTTTTATTAAGCCAAGGCAACAACAGAACCAGACTGTTGAACAGCTCTCGGCGACAACCAAAAGTAGCTGCCACAGAACAAACACCAGGGTTTTAAGCTAGCTACATCCCTATTACATCTCTCCATAGAAGTGTCATTTCTTACAGCCACTGAAGGTGATAAGTCACTCATTACATTAGCTAGATCCAAGCAATTCTAAGCAGTTCCCCTCTTCGACGCTCCAAAAGCCTTAAGCACCGAAGAAGTAGAGCACCCTGGGCCTCTGAAGATAGGATTTTCCATTGCCTGATTGTTGCGGCCACCTGACCCAGCACACAACGTATATCTCGCCATCTTTTCCCCTGGAAAACAAAACCATTGCGCAAACGCCATAAGCACCACAAGGTAGCAGATGTAGCAATATTTATAGCTTCACATTGTTTTTTCTTCTTCCAGAAAGAAGTCGATGATATAAAAGAAACAGGAGGGGTAATGTCAAGTGCTTCGGCAACCACAACCCAGATATTAGATGCAACAATGCAATCAAACAAAAGGTGTTGGATAGATTCCGGTTCGGTACAGAAAACACAAGTTTTATCCTCTACATGTCTTCTTTTGGCCAGATTGTCTCTAGTCAGGCTCTTGTTGTTGTACATCAGCCATAAGAAGACATGGATATTTGGAGGGACTTTGATTTTCCAAATAAAATCTATAATCTCAGAAGGTATCCCACCAAAGTTAATCAGTTTATAAAACGATTTAACAAAGTATTGACCATTTGATTCTAGGCCCCAGATAGGGCTGTCTGGTTGATCGGAAAGGGTAGTTTGTTTAACCAAGTCAACCAATAAGTCTCATTTGTGCATCATAGCCTCATCCACACATCTCCTGAAGGTGAGACACAGGTGCACTCCATCCCACACCTGGGACAAAGTAGCATCCTGCTGATGACATATATCAAATAAATCCCAAAAAGCAGTTTTCAGGGAGCATCCCCAGTCCAGTTATCATGCCAAAAGGCAATGTTATCCCCATTCCCAGGATTCCATTTCCAAAAGTTTCTGGCAGTAGCAAAAGCCCAGGAAATGCTTTTCCAAAAAGGAGACCCCGAGGCAGGTTTAGCATGGAAAATATTAGGTTTATCAGTAGCATATTTAAAGCAGAGAAGTTTTTTCCAATCTCCCTCCCTCCCATCATAAAATCATTTACCCCATGAGGCCAGGAGAGCCATATTGAATTCCCTAAGGTTGGGGACACCCAGGCCACCAAATTCCTTCCTTCTAGCCACAAGGCCCCAATTAGCTAGATGGTATTTGTGAACCTCACCCACATTGCCCCAAAAGAAATGAGACATTTGGGAAGTAATCATGTCAATAGCCCACTTTGGGAATTTCACCATAGCCATGAGATATGAGGGAATGCTGGCAATACAAGTAGTCAGTAGAATCAGTTTGCCTCTATAAGACAAAAGCTTGCCCAGCCAACCAGCAATGTTCTTAATAATCCTATCAATGATAGGTTGCAGGTCTTCCCTTCTCAGTTTTTTAAAGTGAAGAGGCACACCAAGATACTTGAAGGGAAAGTCACCAAATTGGCAGCAAAAAATTTGAGCAAACTCTCTAGACATTTGCTCAGAAACATGAATGGTATGCAAATCACTTTTATGAAAGTTGATTTTTAAGCCAGAAAGCTTCTCAAAACAAGTTAGGATCCATTTCAATTTTTTTGCATAATCCACAGACTCCTGGATGAACAGAATGGTATCATCAGCATATTGTAAACTAACTACTCCACCAGGGATGGCATGTGGGAGAAGCCCACCAATCAAACCATTATTAACAGCTTTCACTAGCATTTTTGAAAAGACATCGGCCACCAGGTTAAAAAGTAATGGGGAGTGAGGGTCACCTTGCTTCAGCCCTTTCCCACCTACAAAGTGTGGCCCATTAGTGTCATTAATCCTAACTTGGAACGTCCCATGTTTCAAGGTGCTAAGCACCCAACTGACCCACTTAACCCCAAAGCCTCTAGAAAGAAGCATTTCCTCCAAGAAATCCCAGCTGGCCCTATCATAGGCTTTCTCATAATCCAGTTTAAGTATCAACCCACTAGAATTAGATCTATGAACCTCATTAATCACTTCATGGGCCATAACCACACTTTCCAAGATGAATCTCCCCTTAATAAAAGCAGTCTGGTTATGTGAAATGAGTTTATCACAGATAGGGGAAGCCCTAGTATTCATGGCTTTAGAAAATATTTTCACAGCACAATTGCTAAGACTAATAGGTCTGAAGCTTTTCATCTCTCTGGCCAGGGGGGTCTTAGGAATGAGAGTGATGATAGCATAGTTAAGTTTATAAATATCCAACACCCCATTCTCAAAATCCCTGACCATCCACATAAAGTCATTCTTAATAAGGTCCCAGAAGTTTTGATAGAAAAGAAAAGATAAGCCATCAGGGCCTGGGGCCCCACTGGCATATGAGCTCATAATCGCCTCTTTGATCTCATCCTCAGAAAAGGGTCTCTCCAGGTCTCTCCGAACTTCCTCACTAATCATTTCTGCCTCAGACCAAAAACCATTCCCCAAATGCAAATCAGGTTTAGGTTCATAAGCAAACAAGTTTTTGTAGAAATCAGTAGCTACTTCCAACATGTTTTCAGTGGATGTCACAGGTCCAGAAGGGCCTATCAACTCAGAAAGATGATTCTTCCTATGTCTATGATTTGCTAAAGCTTGGAAATAAGCATTATTACGATCCCCTTCAAGAATTTTCCTGTCTCTAGACTTCTGCCAGAACGCAATCTCCTCTTTTTTCCAAATCTCCTCTAGTTCTAATTTCACAGCTTTCATTCTATCATGATCAGCATCAGACAACTGTTGGGATTCAGATAGAACATCAAGCAGGTCAAACTCCATAAGGAGGGATTTTTTCTTTCTTTTCATCGCAGCCTCAATATTAATGGCCCATCCTTTTGTCTTCTTCCTAAGTAATCTGGTTTTAGACAGCCAGTTATCTACCGAAGAAGTGGATGAGGAAATAGACAACCAAGTTTCATGGACCATCTGGCGAAAACCAGATTGGGACAACCACCACTTCTCAAACCTGAACATCTTAGGACTCAAAGACCGTCGCCCTCCAGTGTCTAATACCAAGGGGGTATGGTCACTCCCCACCCTGGGAAGGGCAGTTAGGGAGGACATTGGGAAGTGGGCATCCCAATCCACAGAGGTAAAAACTCTATCCAACACAGCAAAAACAGGATTACCCTGATTGTTAGACCATGTAAAACCCCTATTGGAGATAGAAATCTCTAAAAGCCCCCACCTATTAATCCAATCATTAAACATGAAAGTGGTATGATGATTAACTAGCCCACTGCTCTTCTCACTCTCATTCCTAACTAGGTTGAAGTCTCCACATATCAAAATAGGATATGATGCAGACTCAACAATATTGTGCAGTTCAGCCACAAAATCCACCTTGAATTCTGGGTAAGCAGAGCCATACACTATCACCAGGTGCCAAGCAAAACCATCTTCTTTGTTTTTAACTCTGGCTGTAACTGAAAATTCATGGTTAACAAAACCAATAGTTTCAAACAAGCTTTTTCTAAGACCCAAAAGGATCCCACCAGTAGTATTAACAGCAGGTAAATAATGCCAATCAAAACTATCACTCCTATCTATAGCTTTGAGGAAACCCTCAGAAATAACCTCTCTTTTAGTTTCTTGAAACCCAATAAAATCAGGGTTAGCTCTAGCAATGGTATCACAAAGGCACTGAACTTTACCAGGTTGACCAAGCCCTCTAATATTCCAAATGAGACCTATCATTTTAAGCAACTTTGAAAGGATGAGACAGGCCACAAGGCCTAGCTTTAGTTAAGACATTCGGAGTTCTCCTCAAGGCATCAGCAGTGCCCACTGGCTTGAGTGAGTAATCATCCAAAGGTGTCCCAACCAAATCATCATGATCTAATTCTAAATTATCTGGAAGGACAATTTCAGGGTTGTTATTGGCAAAAGCCAAACATCTCTCTTTTTCCCCATCAACCAACATGTCAATGGTTTCATGTCTATTAGCATCATCCCCCCCCAATGTAAATATCAATTTTACTCAATAAAATGTCATGATCAGTATTAGTGAATGATTTACCTTTAAATTTTTTTGGAATTTCCAGATTCTGTTTCCTCTTGTAAGCAGAAGCTTACTCCATGATGTTCAAGTTGCCATGCCCCCTAGTAGTAGGTTTCTGAACCAGTATAGGCCCCCACTTGGTCTTCTCAGCTTTTGGTGGATCATGAGCCTGATCAAGGGTTTCCAGCAGAGATCTTTTCAGAGAAATGTTCTGAATGGCCTGTATAGCTTCAAGAGGAAGAGTTTCAAGATCATCATCCTTGGAATCCTCTTCCTCAGACTCAGAAAAGTCAACAGATTTAAGGATACTCTCACAATACTCCATGCTTTCAAGCTTCCCTCCAGAACTAGTGGATCCCTCAACAATCTTCACCAATGGCCTGGATGGAGTGGAATCCATCAAAGCAGAAGGACAGAAATCCTTAAGGTCACTTCTTTTATCAGTCACCAGATGTTCTTCTTTATCAGCATTAACACACTCCAGGATAAAAGTTTCATGATCAGAATCAGAGCAGAACATGTCAGCCTGTGCCCCTTTCTGTTTATTCTTACTCTGACTAGTAATATTAGCCTTATCTAACTCATCAATTGCCCCCTCACTGTCAAGTAAGTCTTCCAAGCCATCCTTCTGAACATTTCCACCCTCATCCTCCTGTCTCTCAGCATCACCCTCTCCTTCAAACTCCTCATCATCCTCAATATCAATAACAGAGTCAACCCCACCAACTTGTTCAAAGCCCTCCACAGTAAAGCCCAGTAAAAACAACTTCTTCTTCTTCTCAATGAGCCTTTCAAATTGGATTTTTGTGGGGTCCTTGCAAGCAATTTTAATCCTAACATTCTCAAAAAAGGTCCTGAACATGCCATTCCAGTCTACATCAGTCAGTACCCCAAACAGGGAAGCAATCTGAGCAAAAACTTTCCATGTGCACCATTTAGGAGGAATTCCTTCAATCAGAACCCAAGCCTCAACAAGCTCTCCAAAAGGTTCGCATGCCCCCTTCCACTCAGTAAGTGTAACAGAGACATCTTGAGGCAAAGAGAATCCAGGCAGTTCGATGAGATCCTCAACTTTCTTCCATGGTGGAAATCTCACCAGGAATGTCTTACTGGACAGCCCCTTGATCTGCCAAGGCCACTGTCTAGTTTTGCAGAAGGTAGCAGTCAAAAGACTTAACAGCAACTCCTTGTCCACATCACCTTTGAGAATATTAACCACAGCACAGTTTTGAAAGTTCAGCCAGTTGGATTCATTAGCAACAGGGACATCCACATGGTAAAAACCAAGACCACTTGCTCCACTGCCAAAAAAGGCAGCAGTTGGTTGAACCCTAGTCCAGACAGCACAGTTATTCACGTTGTGATTTTGCTGACATATGAAGCATGTTTTCGGCTTAATACAATTTCCAACATAATGCCCTGGACCACCGTAGTTGAAACAGATCATGTCCTTGTATCTAGGATCTAAACTTGCTCCATCTCTACCTCTACTGATTGAGAAGACTGCACCTGGGATGAAGCAGCCGTAGAGGCTATGGATCTGGTAGGTTTTGCTGCTGGCATCAGCTCCCTCGAGGTAGTGGCAGATGGCTGCCTCCTCCCTCCTTGCGGGTTGGCTCTCTGGGTAGCAGCCTTTGAGGGGCCGCCCGCTCCAGATCCCGCACCAGCAACCCTCCGGTCAGCCATCACAATCCCTTGCTTCACAACTGCCGCAAACGAAAGAGATACAGGGCCCAAACCCTCCCTCGAAACCTTGATGGTTCTTGGAATTGGATCAAAAGCACGACGCGGCGCAGGATGACAATCAGCGGCCGTGAACGAGTGGGAGGAGATCAAATCCTTCCGGATCCAACAAGTGAACCCAGAAGGAGAGGGATGAACACGAGGGGATGTTTGTGGAGGAGGTAGGCGGCGGCGGGGAGGGGATGGGATAAGCCAGAGTTGGCTAAAGTGCTCTTCTATAGTTTCTAGGTCACCCTGCCCACGTGAACGCGTCCCCTGAGAATACGTTTTCCTACCAGGATCACGAATTTTGAAACTGGGGCCTGTCGCAATCTGAGTAGGAACAGAGGACAACTTTTTACCTGTCACCCTCGTGCTGTTAAGTAGGCTATCAACTAAATTCAAATTGTTCATAGATTTACCGACCGTAGAAACGGCAACAACATTAGTAGATGCAATCAACGCACCAGGGGAACCCCTAATTCTATCCAAATTTGATTTAGTCGCATGTCCAGAGGCCATAGAAATGGCAGCAACATCAGGTGGTTCAACGCGCATGACAAGAGAAATCCTATTTTCATCCGGATCAACTAAGCGAGACGATACACAATCCATCAACACCTTGTACTGGATCCTCCGCGAACGGAGAGCCAACAAACGCGAACGAAATGTATGAGGAAGGCGAAATGCATGCATACCTCCCTCACCAAGCCAGGGAGGGGGATCGATGGCGCGGTGCTGGGACAGGCGAGGCGTCGGATCCCTTACTGGCGACGGCGGGGCAGCTCCACCCCCGGGGGCAGGAATTCCGGTGGAATGCTGGCAATCCCCTCCACCGACGGCGGCCTGATGTTGAGGCGAGAAGGATTTGCCGTCTTGAAGAACGCCCACTTCGCCGCCTGTGCAGGATCTGGCGACTCGGCTTCCTGAATCGCCCAGAAGAGGAGCTCCACATCCATGCAGCCGTCGTCGCTGATGAAGCGCGCGCGCTCGGCGAAGTTCGCATAGCGAAGGATGTCGAGGTGAATGTCCCCCACGCCTCCCGATTGGGGAACCGCTCCCGCACCACCCGTCACATCTCCCGTTGAGCCTCCGGTGAGTTGGGGTCGATCTCGGGAAGGGGAGCCGCCCCCGGAGATGGGAGCGCCCGTGGCTCCGCCACCCGAGTCGTCGACATAAGCCGTCGGATCCGCAGCCCACGACGGCGCGCCCCTGCTATGAGAGCTGGTAGGTGGAAGCTGGGGGTGGGGAGAGCTCGAATTGATGCGAGGTAGGTGAGGAGGGCGAGTAGATTGGGGATTTATTCTCGCTTCGTTCTCGTGGCCGAGGAAGGGGAAGGGGGAGGGTGGGAGCGACACGCCATGTCTGGTCATATATAATTTGTTTCCATCGTCTTGTCATATGATCTATAAACTGCATGCTTTCTTTCTTCAACCCCTTTGCCAAGAACAAAAAGCCTGGTGATGGTCATGAGATGGAATACGGCAAATGGGTGGTACATCCCACTACCCACGTAATTGGTATCATTATTAATAATACTATCATTTTATGACGACAGCTGAAATCCTATTCTTGCTTACTGTCTTTGCAAAAGCTTCAAGTTTTGTTTGATAGAAAAAGTGTGGTTTCCCCTGGTGTATGGCAAGATGAAAAGGTTACGTTGTCAACAATGCTAGCTAGCCAGTTTAGAAGAAAAAAAATGCTGGCTAGTTTTTCACCATGTCATAGACATAGTAACTTTTTCTAGGAAGAACAAAGAAATTAGTTTGTTTTTTGAGAGAGAACAGACACAATAACGTAGTAATAGTAAAAAAGCAAAGTAGATTGGAGTAGGGCGTTTTGGAGCTCGGCCTCCATGGAGGCCGGATTTTTTGAAAAATTCAAAATTTGCACTTTTCAGTTTCAAAAAAATCTGAAAAAAATCATACAAGTAAACAAGGATTTTATGTGTATGTATGTAAAATTTGAGGATAAAATACCCTAAAATGCGATCTGTGCAAAAAAGACAAATTCATGGACTTTGAGGATGAATAGTGCATCTACTAAAAAGCCTCAGATTTGTTCTTTTTGTGTAGCACTCATTTTAAGGTATTTCATCCTGAAAATTTACACACATATGCTTTATGTCTCTAAATATGTGTGTATTTTTTTTCAAAAAATTTTGAAACGTGAAAATTTGAATTTTGATCAAGTCAAACTCGGGCTCCATGGAGCCCGAGCTCTAAAGAGCATTTTCGAGTAGATTGCCCTTATATATAAAAATAAAATAAAATAAGAGAGCGGTGTATTCCCCACGCTCTTTTATTTCTTTCCATCCATATGGTCATCTGATGCATAAATTACATGCTTTATCCGTTGCCAAGAATGGAAAGCTTGGTCATGAGATGGAACAAGACAAATGGTTGGTGCATCCCACGACCCACATGGTTGGTATCAATTGGACTATTATTTTGATTGGTATCACTTTGATTATTATTTTACGGATGCATCTACGGAGTGATCGTGCATTTTTCATCTGTGAGGGCACACAGATATCGTACTACAAATTACAATCAGCAACAAACCATAAGGAGCCAAAACAGATACATCAACGTAAAACTGGTTTGATCTTTTGAAAATGTATTGCTTCCAAATCGAGCATCCAAATCAAAATCCGATTTCACCGCTATGGTCCGCACGACAATGTCTTTCAAACTAGACACCACACAGGCATATTATGACTGATATTTTCGAAAAGCAACTTTGAATCATGAAAAGTATGTTTTATATACAAATATGCTTTTCTAGGTTGGACTAATTTTCTAACATAACGATACGTTAATAATTTATTATAAATTATCCGGCAATGAAAACATTTTGGGATGCATGTGACATGTGTGGCGAGCAGTGCATGTGACACTGCAGCTAGCCAGCTAGAGCTTGCACCGTTTTGGGAAACCTCCATTTTGGCCGCTGGGCAAAGCTGCAGAGTAGCTCCCTTCCATGAAACTACCCTCCTTTGCTTTCATCAGTGCAATTGGGTTCCGGTGAAGGAACATTGGGATGGGTCTTGTATGGAGAACTTTATTCAATTTCTTTTCATGTTTTCATCCATGGTCATTCACTATATCAGTAGGAAATGAAAGAAAACCGTGCGTGTTGCAATTTCCATGAGGAAAAGATAGGAACGAAGAGTTTGAAAGACATGCATGGTCAATGGTCTAAAGCATCTTGCATGTGGGGCCTGCACTCACATGCATGCATTGTGCACCGTAGTTTCATGTTTGTTTGTTTTTCTTTTTGTACAAAAAATTATTTCAAGTTACGTGAATGAGAATGGCCTGGAGTGCTATACCACCCACAGTTTCGACTGGTGTATGTCAAGATGAAAAGGTTACGTAGCCAATAATGCTAGCTCGTCTTCGACCATCTCATAGACACAGTAACTTTTTATTTAGCAAGAAAAAACACAAGTTTTTTTGGAGAGAGAACGGACACAATAACTTGTTAAGAGTAAAAACTAAAAAATGTTCTCCTTATCTTGAAAAGTAAATAATAACAGTCTATTCTCCAACGCTCTTTAATTAATTTCTTTCCACTTCCCCAACACATTGCCAAGAACAGAAAGCTTGTCCATGAGTGAGATGAGAACTTGGGATGAGAACTTGGTGAGACATCAATTCTATGCGCACGATGTTGAGGAGATTTCCATGTTGTGTATTCAAGCTTCTGACGAAGGACACTTTGTTGCATGGCATTATGAGAAGAATGTCATGTTTTCTATTAGAAGTGCGTACAAGCTCGCACAGAACCTTAAGGAGCGTAAAGAGGTTAGGGGAGAGTGGCACTGACTATGGAGGTAGAAAGCTTTGCAATATGGTTTGGAAGGCCGATGTTCTCCAATAAATTAGAATTTTTACTTGGTGTGCCACATCTAATAGCCTGGCTGCTCATGTTAATTGAGCTACGCATAATCGGACTACTTTAGGTATGTGATCTATTTGTGGTGTGAAAGATGAAAGTACTTTTCATGCTCTGATGACTTGTCGAAAGGCTTGTGCCCTGCGGATGGCTATGAGGAAAGTTTGGAATAATCCTTGGGAAGAATTGTTTAATTTTTTTAGGGCCAGAATGGTTGGTTATTCTATTGGGTCAGCTGGGTTTGATGATGTGTGAGAAAGTTTTATTTATTTTCTGCAGAGTTTGGCATTTTATGTAATGATTTGATTTTTCATAAGGGTTTGGAATCAGTTTCTGCTCTGTTAATTTTGTGGAGAACTATATATTGGTCATCTTTTGTGTCATGTTACTCTACGGCTGATCTGGTCTCAAAAAAACAAAGGTAAGGGGTTGTGGCTGGTTTGAGGTCTTGCGCTATTACTGAGAGGAAGTATGAGGTGTGGCAGCCCCTCATGCTGCGAGCATGGGGATTCTGGTAAGGAATTCAATTGGTGGTGTAATTATTTCATCATGGGATTTTATTGAGCTTTTCTCTAGTGTGGATGAAGTGAAGAATCGTGGAGCTTCCCAACCATGTGAAACTAGCATGCAAACCTGATATCTTCTGGTCTTTTGACAACAATAGGGATAAAAGATTACACATCACTGGAAAATTTTAAGGTGGTTTTCTACTATGACAAATGCTCTCTCTCTCTCTCTCTCTCTCTCTCTCTCTCTCTCTCGCGCGCACACACACGCACACACATTTAATCGGTGCACATAGCGAGCATCAGATATATTATTTGTAATTAAAATGTAGATATTCATTTGTTCACACTCAACAACTCCAACACAGGCACACATAATATAGAAGAGTGCATACATCGAGCGATCTCACCTGTCCCCTCCCACCATGCATCATGCATCCATGTAAGATCACTGATGTACTACTACTATATGCTCATTCCCTCACAGCAATCAAGCATTATAGCTAATACGATAGATAGAGCACTCGACTGCATAGCACAGGCGGCAGTCAACAAGCTCGCTAGGCATGGATGGAGATGGATCGATATGTACCAATCACGGGGCTACCACCACGATGATGAGTGCCACAACAGTGACGGCTCTGACGGCGAGCGCGAAGATGTTCAAAGTCCAGGCGAGTAATGAGTCGTCCCGCGCGACGGCGTTCACTGCGACGGCCGCTGCCAGGCCGCCGGCGGAGAGAAGCTGAAGCAGGCCGTGGTTGCGCGTGATCACCGCGTACGCCTCAGTGGCGACGTAGAGGGTGTAAGCCGCCAACGTCAAGCGGATGAACGCCCTGGCACGAACTTCACCACCAGCTGCTGCTCCACCGGCCGCAGCACCACCAGCCTCCATCGCCCGCGACGCGCACAAGAGAAACAAAGCAGCACTTGTGGCCTGTGTGTGTGTGTGTGTCTGTGTGCGTGTGGACTGTGGACCGGAGAATGTGATGGACCTCCATCGGTCTCTGACGCTCTATTATATACAGACGGAGGATCGAGCGAGCAGAGACGATGATGGCCCAGTAGAGATGCATGTGACGCTCCACCTAGAGCTTGCACCGTTTTGGGCAACCTGCATTTCTGGCTCTGGGCAAAGCAGTTGCATCAGTCCATCAGTGCATCGGTGCATTTCACTGCGGTTGGTGTCCCGTGAACCCAATGGTGGGCATGGGTAGAGTTTGCACCCACATGCATGTGTTTCCCCTGGTTTAAGATGAGATGAAAAGCTACGTAGTCAATAATGCAGATAGTCGTCCACCATCTCATACACACTGTAATTTGTATTTTCATTTTTAGAAGAACAAACACATATTCTCTGAAAGGACGAGAGAAAATATACATACTAGTAACTTGGTAAAAGTAAATAAAACAGCTAAAAGTAGAAACATCGTTCTGATGCAGAGGCCGTGGAGTCCCCCCTTTTCGAAAAAAAGCTAAAAGTAGAAAAAGGAACAGTCCATCCCCCAACGCTGTTTCATTTCTTTCCATCTGTCTGTCATCTGCTATACTTTCCTTTTCCAATCCATTGCCAAGAACCAAAAGCTTGGTCATGAGATGGGACAAGGAAAATGGATGGTGCATCCCAAAGCTTGGTCATGAGACGGGACAAGCAAATGCATGGTTTGTATCTGTCGGACAATAGTTTTTTCCACAAAGGCAGGGCTCTGGTGATCTTATTGAGACAGAAAAAAGTAAAAAAAAATAATATACTCCTATAAATCATTAGGATAGGAAAAACAAAAAAGAAGAGCATTAATTAACGTTGAGAGAAACAAAGAAAATAGCAAATCGAAGAGTATTTTATTTGCTGGCTAAAAGTCAACCACCGATAGGTAATTTCCTTTGTGAGATATGCTACATGGCCCACGTCAAGGACCAATACGGTTGTCTCGCTACAAATACATTTCTCTCCTTCCAAATATTGCACACAACATACATTGTAGGCTCTTCAAAAGGCAACCGCTGCATCCTATCGTTGTCGATTGTGTTTGCATTCAGCTAGTCTTCATGGGAAGAAAAGTCATTTCCACCATAGTTACCATGAGTGTTGTAGTAGGTAGCCCACTCCCTTAGTCCAATGACTCACAAAATGCATGCTTTTAGCACCATATTCTCATTTAAGTAATATAGTTTGGTCATCCTCTGTGAGCACTAAAGTGGCCTCGCCAAAGAGCCGAAACCCCCTCCGGGTCTGTGTGGACATGACCCTTGCCTTGACCACCTCTACCCTGCTCTTGCCTCCTCCAGACCACAGGGAGAAGAGTGTTGCATTATAGATGGGCTTTAGGCCCATATAAAATATAATTTCTGGAAATCTCAAAGGCCCATGTGGGGTGTCATGATATGAGGGAAGTTCAGAACGCCATCATGAGTCTAGGAGAGTTAAGACATCGTTATAAGGGATTCTCTTCCACATGCTATTGGAGCTTGAGAAGAACAGTGGTTTCTACGCACTCCTCCGCCGCCCGCCCTGTCATGAGTGTCTTTTTTTGTGAAGGAGGCAATCCGAGCTCAGATCTATGCCATGTGTGTGCTTTATTTTTACCTAAGGAACATCTAATCAATTGGAAATTACTTACGAGTCATTGATGGATGCGCTGTGAATCCAAGACGTTGGATCATGGGTTGTTATCGAACTGGTTTGGGCCTAGACCCATTTCTCCCAACCTGGCCACCTATATGTTGGAGGTGTTCGCAACACTAGTCGTCACCCATATCATATCTCATCTGCTCTACCTCCGCATGCACAACCCACCGACGTTCCTCTTGTTGTGCTACATTCCGTGATCCCATCACTTCGATTGTGCGCATGGCTGTATGGGAGAGTGGGCTTCCGGAACCTCGTCCTTTGTGAGACTGGACCGGGAGAAGGGCAATTAGGTTTTGGGAATCATCTTAGGCACGACTGCTCGTTGTTGATACTGTACTTTGAATATGCCCTTGACGTCTCACGCATAGCCTTGGGTGACAACTCCGACGCTGTGAAGAAGAATGACAAGGAGAACATTGCCATCATCGTGGCCTTGCACTAGTGCAGAACCGGTCTATAGCACCGGTTCGTAAGGGCCTTTAGTGCCGGTTCTGTAACCAGCACTAAAGGGTGGGGACTAAAGGTCCCCCCCTTTAGTACAGGTTCGGCACGAACCGCCACTAAAGTGCCACCACATGGCACGAGCCAGGGCCGGGTGCGGGGAGACCTTTAGTACCGGTTGGTAACACCAACCGGTACTAAATGTTTTGGGGGGTGGTTATATTTTTTATTTTTCCTTTAATTTTGTGTTTTCAATTTAATTTAGAGATTGTTTTTACATTATAATGAGTTGTTAAATCATTAGGTGAAAGTACCGCAGATTAGTTTCAACTGGATATGCATGGATCCTAGCTAAGTGATCAAGTATATGCCATATCCATATTACTTTGATCACTTAGGATGTAATCTGCGGTTTCTTTCATAAATGATATAATAACTCATCATCATCCTCATCATCATCATCATATTAATATAAAAACACTTGCATCATATCATCACCAACAACAGTATACTAGCTAGCTAATAATCATCATAGTCGTCATTACCACTATTTAATCATCATAGTCATTACCGCTATCTAATCACCACCAACACTAGCTTAAAGAATAAACATTCACTTGTACCAGAAGCAAAGATATCATCGAGTTCAACATGGTCATGAGATTATAAGTGTTCATAAGACCACAAAAGCAAATCACTCTTTGAGATTAAGTTCAGGACGAAGAACACGGACATGAGAGGACAAGTACTAAGAGCATGAACTAGCTAATCACTCCTGCTGCTCTCTCTCAAGTAAAATAGCATAGAACATGTATAGCTCTCCTGATTCATCATATTGGAGCATGCAGATGAACCTGTCTCCTAATCGTGGGCTGCACTTCTGATTGCTGCCCCCTAGTACTTCTCTGTGATCGTTCACAATTTTGCTCCAGTCTTTCACTATTAAGCATTCCTCGGTTGTAGAAATCCTGAATGCACTCACGTGCAATGTAGGATGTCATGGCCGTAAGCTAACCATTGACATGCGACCTTTAGTACCGATCCACTGAGGCACAACTGTCATCGGGAGTCCCTGTTTGAAGAACATCGTATAGTAACATTACTTAGCAATGAAATTAATTTAGCTTGAAAAATAATGTCTGCAAAAGATGCACTGAGGACAAATAGTAAAAATCTTACCATCTTTCCTAAATAGATATGACCGTAGTTCAATACGATCACTATTGGTCGCACGTTTTGAGTACTAAGATTTTCAAATTCAGGAAAATAATTTCTCTTGACAGCATCAAGATCCTCAAGCCATGAAACATAATGACTTATCTCCTCGCAGTTCAGTTCAGCCCCGGGACAGTGGACGGTCCTGTCTACCAAGCGCTGGACATGTTTGCTTGAATGGAAATAAGTTGTCAATAGAAATTAGTTGTCAACTATTTTTGAATAAACAATATCTAATACATACATATGGTTGAGAAACTCACATAATGGTAGAACTGGAGGCGTCTGCACATCGACCCAAATGTCTCTATTACCTTCAATATCATCTTCGGGACGAATATCAAAGGTGATAAACATATCAGGCTCAAATGCATAAGTGTTGCATAGTGCTTGCCAAGTTTTGCATTCAAAATAGGTGTAGGTGCCTGCATTGTATAATTTGACGTTGAAGGTATAACCATGCTCGGTCTTCAAGTAAGCTCTCTTTACCTCCATAGTTTTGTTAGGACTAAAACCTATCTTATCCAAGACAAAAATTCTTGCATGGCAGGGGATACGCTAGTAGAATAGTGAAAATTTAAAATTATAAGTTGAAGCAAATGAAGCATAAGTCATGCTTAATTATGAAATAAGACTTGTAGTTGTGACTTACTGTATCCACTTCGAAGGTCTCATCCAGCTTGATGCTGAAGTGCCTATCATCAACTAGGAAATTTCTGTCGCACAGGCCGCGCTGGTCTTCGCAGTATTCACACATAATGAAATCGTTTTCCTCGTCAGACGACATTTCCTATGTTCATAGGTGAAACATTAAACACTTACTAGTTTTATTAATCCAACTAATTCAACTAAGCACTTACTAAAAATAAACTCGTTCTATTAATTCTCTTACTAAAAATAAAGTAACTAGTTATGTAGTAAAATTTTAATTAGCTGATCAAATCTCATATACCTAAATTTAATATATATCTAAATCATCTAACATTAATATATCTCATTCATCTATAACTAAAAGTATAAAAAACTAACTCATCTAACATTAATATCTAGCTAATTCATCTAATTCATCTAACATTTGACATTAATATCTAACATTTATATATATATATATATATATATATATATATATATATATATATATATATATATATATGTAATCTAACATTTATATAAACAAAAAGTATAATAAACTAAAAAATAGAAAACAGAAAAAAATCATTAAGAAAATCATTTACTTGTGTGTGTGTACTGTGTGTGTGCGCTATGTGTGTGTGCTATGTGTGTGCACAGAGGCCACCGGCGAGCGGCAGGGGGCCGGCCGGTGCGGTCGATCTTACAGCGGGGCGATGGCCGGCGATGCGACGTGACGGGGACGGGCCGGGGCGGCGATGGGACGCGCGCGACGGGGGCGGCGACGACGTACGGGCCGGGATGGGCTGGGGCGGCGACGCGGGGCGGCGAACGATGGGGACGGGCTAGGGCGGCGACGGGGCGCGTGACGGGGGCGGCGATGACGGGGGCGGCGACGATGGCGACGGGCCGGCGCGGCGACGGGGGCGGCGCAGGGACGGGCGCGACGAAGCAGATGAACAGAAACTAACTGAATTTTTTCATAAGTGTTGTTTATATAGGAGAGGCCTTTAGTACCGGTTGGAGCCACCAACCGGTACTGAAGGTCAAATTTGGCAGCCCGAGCGGCGGGAAGCGCACCCTCTTTAGTACCGGGTCGTGGCTCCACCCGGTACTAAAGACCAGCCCTATAATACCGGTTGGAGCCACGAACCGGTACTAAAGAGGGTGCGCTCCCGTTCCGCGGTGCAAAATGTTTAGTCCCACCTCGCCGAGCGAAGGGCAGCCGCACTAGTTTATAAACCCAGCCGCAGCCGCTCCTTTGAGCTCCTTTTTAAAGCAGGCTTCTGGGCCTAACTTTGCCGCGCTGCCCTGTGAGCCTGCTGGGCCTGCATAACCACGCCCAAGGCTGAGCAGGCCCACTGGGCAGCCCGCAAATAATTTTTTATATAGTTTTTTCTTTTCTGCTTTGTATATTTTTCTTATATTTATTTCTGAGTAGTTTTTTGCTGTATTTCGAGTTTCTTTATGAATATTTTTGCTTTAGGTACAAAAAATTTGAATAGTTTAAATTTGAATTATTTGAAATTTGTGTGAATCACTAGTTTGTGAATAACTTAACATTAAAAATAAATTTTTCAGTGATTATTTTTTCTTATGCTTAATATTAGTGTGTTTTATCATTATATTCAAATTGGTAATACGTCTGGAGTTGTAATAAGTTATTAAAATTTTGAATTGCCAGTGTAACAGATCAGTTTTCAGCAGAAACCCTGATACTTCAAAAGAGATTGTCCAGTTTGTGCACGAAGTGCATCCAGTTTTTGCCGTAACCCTATCTACTTTTTTGCGCATGCTATGCGGGTGAAATGATGATACCATGCCAAGTTTCAACCTTTTCAGAGTTCATTTTGTAGTGCTTTTCAATTTTAGGGCCATTCAGCTCAAAATAAATCAATAAATGCATCAAAAATAGCAAATTATGTCAGAAAGGGTTGAAAGTTGATGACGTGGCTTTGAATGGTGCATGTTGAACGCAAAAAAAGTCCGGAGTTGTAATAAGTTATTAAAATTTTGAATTTCCGGTGTAACAAATGAGTTTTCCTCCGAAACTCTGCTACTTCGAAAGAGATTGTCCAGTTTGTACACGAAGTGCATCCAGTTTTTGCCGTAACCCTCTCTACTTTTTTGCACATGCTATGCGGGTGAAATGATGATACCATGCCAAGTTTCAACCTTTTAAGAGTTCATTTTGTAGTGCTTTTCAATTTCAGGGTCATTTAGCTCAAAACAAATCAGTAAATGCATCAAAAATAGCAAATTATGTCAGAAAGGGTTGAAAGTTGATGACGTGGCTTTGAATGGTGCATGCTGAACGCAAAAAAAAGTCCGGAGTTGTAATAAGTTATTAAAATTTTGAAATTGCCGGTGTAACACATGAATTTTCGTCCGAAACCCTGATACTTCGAAAGAGATTGTCCAGTTTGTACACGAAGTGCATCCAGTTTTTTGCCGTCACCCTCTCTACTTTTTTGCACATCCTATGCGGGTGAAATGATGATACCATGCCAAGTTTCAACCTTTTCAGAGTTCATTTTGTAGTGCTTTTCAATTTCAGGGTCATTTAGCTCAAAACAAATCAGTAAATGCATCAAAAATAGCAAATTATGATAGAAAGGGTTGAAAGTTGATGACGTGGCTTTGAATAGTGCATGCTGAATGCAAAAAAGTCCAGAGTTGTAATAAATTATTAAAATTTTGAATTCCTGGTGTAACCGATGAGTTTTCATCCGAAACCCTGATACTTCAAAAGAGATTTTCCAGTTTGTACACGAAGTGCATCCAGTTTTTGCCGTAACCCTCTCTATTTTTTTGCACATGCTATGCGGGTGAAATGATGATACCATGCCAAGTTTCAACCTTTTAAGAGTTCATTTTGTAGTGCTTTTCAATTTCAGGGTCATTTAGCTCAAAACAAATCAGTAAATGCATCAAAAATAGCAAATTATGTCAGAAAGGGTTGAAAGTTGATGACGTGGCTTTGAATGGTGCATGCTGAACGCAAAAAAGAACGGAGTTGTAATAAGTTATTAAAATTTTGAATTGCCGGTGTAACAAATGAGTTTTCGTACGAAACCCTGATACTTCGAAAGAGATTGTCCAGTTTGTACATGAAGTGCATCCAGTTTTTGCCGTACCCCTCTATACTTTATTGCACATGCTATGCGGGTGAAATTATGATACTATGCCAAGTTTCAACCTTTTCAGAGTTCATTTTGTAGTGCTTTTCAATTTCAAGGTCATTTAGCTCAAAACAAATCAGTAAATGCATCAAAAATAGCAAATTATGTCAGAAAGGGTTGAAAGTTGATGACGTGGCTTTGAATGGTGCATGCTGAACGCAAAAAAGTCCGGAGTTGTAATAAGTTATTAAAATTTTGAATTGCCGGTGTAACAAATGAGTTTTCGTCCGAAACCCTGATACTTCGAAAGAGATTGTCAGTTTTTACACGAAGTGCATCCAGTTTTTGCCGTAACCCTCTCTACTTTTTTGCCCATGCTATGTGGGTGAAATGATGATATATACCATGCCAAGTTTTAACCTTTTCAGAGTTCATTTGTAGTGCTTTTCAATTTCAGGGTCATTTATCTCAAAACAAATCAGTAAATGCATTAAAAATAGCAAATGAAGGCACAAAAAATCCGGAGTTAAAATAAGTTATTAAAAATGAAAGAGAGGCGTAATGCTAACCTGCACATTGCTTATCTTCAGGCCTTGAGGAAATAGTGTAGACTGCACGGAGCTATGTGTAGTTTTCGTCCGAAACCCGTATAGCTTCGTGCAGTCTACACCACTTCCTCAAGGCCTGAAGCTAAGCAACGTGTGCAGGTGAGCATTGCGCCTCTCCTTTATCGTCTCTGCACTCAGGGCTTATAAACCGCTGCGAGTGCCTCTCGCTTGGCGAGGTGGGACTAAAAACCAGCTGCAAAATGAAACAACTAAAAAACCATAGTACTGGTTCATGCCACGAACTGGCACTGAAGGTGCTGGTGGGGCCCCAGTCTGGCCACACCCTGTCACAGCCTCTTTAGTACCGGTTCATGGCACGAACCGGTACTAAAGGTTCGCCACGAACTGGTACTAATTAGCTCCGCCCGCCTAGCCGTTGAAACCGGCACTAATGGACACATTAGTGCCGGTTTTGTTACAAACCGGAACTAATGTGCTTCACATTAGGCCCTTTTTCTATTAGTGTTTTCCTGGCAAACTAGAGGGTATGATATGTCCGTCCCCGTTTTATTTATGAATTAAATCAATATGAGATTAATATTTCCGCCACTCACATGTTCACATATCAGTGTGAGATCAGCAATGCAATTGCTGGCAACATGATTTATTTATGGATTAAATCAGTGGAAAATTTGATAATTTATCGAACAATCCCAAAACTTAATGTTTATATGCAATTTTTGATTTAAGGCTTTGCGAGAACATTAAAACTGAACCTTTATGTGTATCTAATTCAAGCATTCATAGACCAAAACTACCATGTGGCTCGCATTGCTGAATGTGTTCAGGGTTGCTGGTGCCACTTCCAAGGGAACGATTAGTCTTGAAAAGAAGAAGTCCTTGAAGGAGATCACCAACATATTTGTTGGAGTTATTTTGAGTGTGATCAGAGACATGTAAGTTGATGCATATTACCATATGTGGGTTGCTAAGAAATGTTGGATGCACTCGAAGCAAAATTTGGTGATGCTGACGCTGGTTGTGAGTTGTTTGTCATGGAGCACTTCCAGTACTATAGGATGGTTGAGAACTATCTATTAATGCACCATGCTCATGAGATACAGTGCATCGCTTAGGAGCTCGAACTCTTGAACCGTGATTTACTCGACTAGTTTGTAGTGGGGTGCATGATTGTAAAACTTCCTCCTTCTTGGAGGAGCTTTGCTACTTCTCTGAAGTACGAGGGATGTCAATTCTCGGTTAAGGATGTGATCACTCATCTGAGTGTTCAAGATAATTGGAAAGGAAATGGCTCAAACGGTAAAAGGGCCGAGGGAACTTCTAATGCCAATATGCTACAAAAGAATTTTCACAAGTTCAAGAGAAAGAACATAGTCCAGCAAGAATACCAGCATCAAGATGAAGGATAAGAGGAACAACAAGAGAGAGAAGAATGATGGTTACTTCACTTGCAATAGAGATAGCCACTAGGCCTCCAAGTGTCCATAGAAGTTCAATAAGCCAGGGCAGAACTCCAAGTCTGTGACGTGACCATGAGTAACAATGATAATGGGTCATATGTGTATGGTAGTTTATTTATTGTATTTTTGGATTATAAGTCTTCCGATTGGTGGACTGGTACATGTGCAAATATTTGTTGTGTGCTAATATTTCGTTTTTCTTTTCTTATTAGGACACACGAGACTACTCTGTCCTTATGGGGGATGGTGTGAGCGCTTCCACTTTAGCTACATTTCAGTCAGCTGACTTTTCATTTTGTGGTCAGTCGATTATCTGTTCGGTGGATCGTACTTTGAGATAGGTGTTGTTTTAATTTTTTTTCTTTTCAATTCCATTGTTGCGTTTGGCTAGAAGGAATCGACGTGTTCTTTGTCTTGGTTGCGCCTGTTTAATTCTGGGTTGCATATTTTTTCTTTCCTTAATTAGTTATATTTTGTTTTCTGGGTTGTTGGCTGGGTGTAATTATATACATACAAATACTATATAATATGTGCCAAAATTTCATGATTATACGATTATTTTTGCACATTACAACAAAATTTCAGGGCAAAGTTGTGCGTAAGTTTTTGTTATAAATTTTATTTCTTCTTAAAAAATACCAACGACACTAATTCATTCTTTTTCAAAAGAAATCATTATTTTGATATTGCTTTATTCTTTGCTTCATTTCCATTCTACTTTAAGGTTAATACCAATGCCACTATTCATTTGTTCTCATTTTTTTGCAAAAGTTCCATTTTATATGATTATTATTCCATATTATAAAGAAGCGCGATTTTTATGTATATTTTGTGCAAATTTTGTCATTGATTGTTTTAGATTATTTTCCCATTTTTTGTTCTTAAATGGTAGTACCAATGCCGCTCATTCATTCTTCCTTAGGAAATTTAATTCTTTCTTTTATGGGTATCTTCGCTTCATTTTTATATTTCTCTTTTTTGTTTCTATGCATTTTTATTTTTCCTTTTCCTTTCCTTTATTGGTTATTTTTTCTTTTTTGTGCGTTTTTGGCTATGTGTAATTATATACAAACAAATACTATATAATATGCGTCAAAATTTCATGATTACATGATTATTTTTACATATTACGGTAAAGTGCAATTTCGGTGCAAAGTTGTGCTAAGTTTTTTCTAAATCTTCTTCTTACGGAAATACATTATTTCAGTTACACTATGTGTAAGTTATAGTAGAATGCAAATAATGCATTATTATATACTTATTCTTTGCATATTTCAAAAAGTACACTTTTAGTGAAAATTGTGTACAAGTTTTGAAAGTTTTTTTCTTTTTCATTTTGTTTCTTCTTAAGAAGTTTCTTTCTTTCTTAGAAAACTTCATTATTTTGATTTTCTTTAGGTTTCTTTGAAAGGGTAATCCCAAGTGCACATGCTCACCGCGTCCTCCTCGGCGGCTGCGCAACCAATCCCCCCCCCCCCACCCACCCACCCCCCCCCCCCCCACCCCTCCCTCTCTTGCTGCTTCAGCTTGGGGTGGAGGGTGGCGACGTAGAGAATGAAGGTTGTCGCCGCCTAGCCGAGGGCGAGGTGCACCCTCGCCACCCCACGGATTTCCGCCCTGACACGATCTCTAGTAGCAGCAACGGCCATGGTTCTCACTTTCAGCGAGATTTCAATGAAATTCACTAAATTTTAGTAATTTCGATGGAAAGTAGAATATATACTTTTCAGCCAAAATATTTCAGTAGGACATAGGAATTCAAATATATTTTAAAACATTAAAAAATCAAATATTTAAAAGAATTCAAGTGAATATTTCTGACCTTTGGACGGTTGGTGGTTTTTGGTGTTCGTTTTTGTTTTTATCGATTTCATTTTTCTGGCTTCTGTGAAAAAAGAGTTCATCAAAACCTATTAACATAGAATCTAGTTTAAAAGATCTCAACACGGGAAATCCAACAGTGAAAATGGTTGAATATTTGGACACAAAATATAAGAGATAAAACGTTTAAAAAATGAATCTACGATAAGAAGGGAAAACACCCATGTTGCGAGAAGTAGCGCGCATGCAGTGCGCCACTTGTAAGCAAAGGATAAGATGGGTGTGACCTCCCAAGGGGCTAAAAGTTATGTATAGACACAAATTACAAAGGATCGGTGCTAGTTGAAATTTAAAGGCCAGTTATCTATACTCCTATATAGTGCAGGAATAAGTTTGAATGCTAGCCGTTGATACTGCTGCATCCAACGGCTGAAACAGTGGCGAATCCCTGTGTTTTAAGCCGTGGATACATCACATCCAACGGTTAACATTCTCTTGGAGCTCGGTTCCAGAAACCTCACTCGGACCCACATGCCCAGCAGCTGGCGCTGTCGGTACGCTGAGCTGCCTGTCTCGGGTACATGTGTGTTGGTTTTTCCTCTTCACTTGATGGCTCATGAATTAAGAACGGGATGAAGAACTTGCCTTATTTTAAAATGACCAGGATGCAACCTGGGCAGCCCCCACGGTCCAGACTTGCCTAGAAGAGTCGAGAATGACTACGACATTCAAGATTAGGTGCAAAAATAAATGTTGCTCCCTTTAAAAATAAATTAAAATGAAAGTAGATTCTTTCAAAAATAAAAATATAAGTAGTTTTATGGCTGTTGTAACCCTTTAGTATTTTCTTTTATTTATTCACCAAAAATCGCCGAAAATTACCAACTGCAAATTTTCATTTGTTTATTCGAAATTCAGTAGGTTCATACTAATTTACAGTAATTTGACAGTGTTAAGTTAATTCTTTTTAGGAATGCCTCGACAAGACACCAATCACAGTAAAGCATTTATAGTTAGTGTAGATGTCCCACTGTTCGTTTTGAGATGGCCTTTTTTTTTGCGGGGAGGCTTTGAGATAGTTTTTTCGTTCTGCGGCTAGCTTTGTGATAGCTAATCGGTCATCGTGCAAAGCACGTGTAACATACTAGTAGAAATAATGGGCCACATCAGTAGAGGCTCATATAGAATTTCAAGGCTAGTTAGAGGTGTGCTTCTCTCTCCTAGGGCGGGTCCTATTCCGCGCCTTGGTCATGGAATAGCAATCGATCGCATACACCTCGCGCGCCAAATCCCATGTATTAGTCGGCCCATTCTAGATTTTTTTCCCACTGGATTTGAAAATGTTCTAGAACACTCCCTGACCATCTTTTTCTTTAAAAATTTAGTTATTTAGTTTTTCAAATTCTGAAACTTTATTTTAAAATTCATGAAAAAATCAAATTATGAATTATTTTCTAATTTATGAAAATAATGGGCATTTTCAAAATTCGTGAAAATTTCTTAAAGTTGTAAGCATTTTCTTAATTTAAGAACAATTTCCTAAATTGGTGAAAAAATCAAATTCGCAAACACATTTTTAGAAGGATGAATATTTTTTCAAACAGATGAACTTTCTTTAAAATTATTGAGTATTTGTTTGGACTTCATGAACAATTTTTTTAAAACATGCCAATAGTTTTAAATTAGTGAACTTTTTTGGACTTCATGAAGATTTTTTGAACACATGATTTTCTTGAAAATCAAGAACATTTTTCTAGTTCACAAAAAAAAATCATATTTTTTTACCTTTTTTAGTTTTTGTAACTTTATTTGAAATTCATAAAAAAATTGAACTCGTGCAAGGTTTTTAGTCCACAAACTTTTTTGAATTTGCAACCTTTTTAAAATTTATAAACAGCCTTTTCAAATTCAGGAACACGCTTTTGATTCATGTACATTTCTAAATTTACGAATATTTTTGAAATTCTAGAAAAAAATTGAACTCATGAAAATCTTTTGAATTTGAGAGATTTTTTCAAATTGTTGAAGATTTTTTGGATTGCCAATTTTGTTTGAAATACTAAACATTATGAAGAAATATGAACAAAAAATACGAAAAACAGAAGGAGAAAAAACCAGGGGTTAATTGTGCCAGCATATGGGTCGGCCCAAATCATGGGCGAAAGGAGGGAGGGCATGTATGTTTGTGCGCTCGCCCCCTCCATGCAGGTCGGAGGTCGCTAAATAGGAGAAGTTGTCTCCGGGACTGACTAGCTAGCGGGCACCCCATGCGACTGTCTGCCAGCGGGCAGTGCGGGGCACATGCATAGCTGCCGCCATGTGTCGTCAACGAACTCAAGTGCCATTCGGTTGCAACACGTCGGCGTCTTCGGGCTTGCTTATTTCATGGTGTGGAGCTTCTTCAACTCTAGTGTGGAGTGGTTCCGTTGGACTCCTATCTTCTACACATGCCCTCGTGGTTGCCGTCCTTGGTCCTCGCTATCGCCTGTCAAAATCGGAACTCCACGGCCTGGAGCGAGAGGGCGGACGCTTCTCCTCTCTGGCAATAGCTTGGTGTGTTCAGTGCATCGGGGACGGTGGTTTCCTAAGGCGACATGGTTATGTGCTCGTGCAATACTTTAGGCCGCCTCATGCTAGGTATAGCAACTCATGTTTTCAAAAGAGCGGAGATTGAGCTCGATTAGAAGATATAGTCAATCTAGAAAGGACTAGCTACCTTTTAACGAAGGGGTGAGTTTTAATCTCCACCCCTGATTCACATCAAAAATCATAAGCTTTTTTAAAGGGAGTGCACTGAAGCACACCTCGTGTATGTAATGATGTACATGTACAAATGAATATATGATGCGTAGAATATATAGCCTCGTGAAGGGGTCGGAAGGACAGCTTGTTATATAAGTAACTTGAGAATTGCACGCCGTATCAAATCTACCAAGCCACGATAGCATGTCAAAATGGTCACGTAAAGATGTAGAGACAGTTCAATGAATTGACACAAGTAACTTCTACAGTGATACAAAATTTAAACTACAAATTCAGTTCACGCTCCTCTCAGAAATAAAATGTCTGCTCCGAAGCGCAGGGCTTTACTTACTTTTGAACTTTGTATGTTGGGCACCCGCCAAAAGAAAATTGTATGCTGGGTTTCGTTTTCAATGAAAACGGAACTGGGGGCGAGCCTTTGTTGATTGAAAAAAATAAATTAGCCAAGTTCATCTAAAGGTGAGATTTTACAGTAGGGTGATGATTGGATCGAGCTGGCAAGCTAGTGCATCTCTCCCTCTCTCTCTCTCGCATGGTGGGAAGTTGTACGCATTTGGCTCCATTTTCTGGCTGGGTGGTGCAGCAGTGCATCGATCGATTCACCTTTGCATGGAACTACAATGTTCCTATCATGTCTGCCTCTATATATGTTGAATAATTGTGTAATTAGCACAAAAGCATTACTTGCATCATTTCAGCAGCATTGGAAGTCTGCGATATAACAAGAAACGGACGATTTTACTACTATAGTTGATTCTTAAGATCAAAAAAGAAAAGCCTGACACAGACAACACACAATTTTAGATAAGTTGTTTGTAGGAATAGGATTCAATTTCTGAAAAATAAATAAAGAAAAAAGAGCCACAAGAAGAACACAGCAGGTAGCTGCAGCACACGTTTCACATTCAGAATTTCAGACAGAGAATCAGAGAAACACGCACACACATAAGTGTTTTATCCTGCCCTAAAAAAACATAGGTGTTTCATCCAATCACTAGAAGAGTGCATACATCGAACTCATCTCCCACCATGCATGCATCCTACATCCATCTAAATATATTACTATATGTGCTTCCATAATTAGTGCCACACAAATCAACCATTAGCTAATACTACTACTTCTACTCGACTCGAGAGCAAAGGCAGTGATGTAGTGGACAGTCTCGCGAGCCGCGGGGCATGAGAGCGAAGCAGAGGGAGATGCCCCTGGTGAACAGGAGGACGTGGGCGATGAACATGGCCCTGTGGGCGAGCAGGTGGCCGTGGCACCTGTGGAAGGTGAAGACAGCCAGACCGGTGGAAGCGCAGACGAGGTGGAAGAAGGCGACGAGGCTGACGCCGTCCGCCAAGGACGCGAAGCACGCGGCGATGAGCTGCCTCCAGGGGTCCGCCGCGAAGGCGGCAACTGTGGCCGCCACCCCCTGGGCTCCGGCGGAGAGGAGGAGGTGCATCCTGTGGATGGCCGCGCACTCACCTCCCTGCTGCTTCAGCTCGGGATGGAGGCTGACGACGCACAGGGCGAAGACCACCGCCACCAAGGCGAGGACGAGGTGCACACTCTCCACCGCACCGATGGACACCATCAACCCTTCTGCAGCTGCTGCTCCAGCACCTACAGCACCACCAGCATCCATCGCCGGTGCCCGAGCCCGACTAGAAAAACAAAGTAGCTAGCTGTGGCCTGTGTCTGTGAGTCGACCGGAGGTTTGAGCTGCCTGGGCTGTGCCTCGACCGATCGATGCTGCAGCTAGGTAGCTAGGTTTCCGTTTCTGGCCGCTGGCGGGGTGGTGGTGTAGCAAAACAGTAGCTAGCAAGCACCCATCCATGAAACTACGTGCCTGCTCTAGATCCTTTGCTTTGCTCACATCACATTACTTTTGCTTTGGTTTGCACGGTCATGTCAACAGATAAAACATATTTGTTGGAAAAAGAAAGTAAAAAACATGGATATTAATTCCATGAAGAAAATATAGTGCCGAAGAGTGAGTAGTATGCATGACATGCATGGTCAATGGTATAAGGCATCTTGTATGTGGGCCTGCACTCACATGCAAGCCATGCATTTTGCACTGAGAAAATGTAGTTTCAGGTCATCTTGCATTAGCCTTCGCAAAAGAGAAAGTTGCCTTGCACTAGAATGGACTGCAGTGCAACAGCCAGCACTCACATTTCGGCTAGGGTGACAAGATGAAAAGTTACACAGTCAAGCTAGCTACTCTTGTCAAACTTGTTCACACCAATGGTAGCTACTGGGTACGGAGAGTGGATTTTCCACGTTCTTGTTCACACTAATGCTAGCTGCACCTTAGTACCATGCATGCATGCGCCATCCGTTCTTTTTTCAAGATGTCTGTCTTTTACTCCACCGAAATTCCTGAAATTATTTGATATTTTATGTAGTCAATCTGTTGGCTCTATACACTTTATGCTTTAGTGTCACACAGTACCATGCACACAACCAGGGGATTCCCGCAACCAGGTGACTACCTAGATTCTCTCTCTTCCAACACCCAAGTTTTCTATTTAATCTTCACGCACAAGTTTAAATGGTGAATATCTTCTACACTTGAAATCAGATTTACGATCCATTTCGATTATTGCATTCGTCACGGCGAGATGTCTTTCAATAAAACTAATTTTATAATTAACATAAAACTCTTTGGAACCATGACACGTGTCTTAAGATAGACAAGTACAAAAAAGGGTCATCAATTAACATCAATAGAAACTATAAAGGAGAAAACTCAAGGACTATCTTTATTGGCTAAAGGAAAAATACCACCGGGTAATTTCCTTCACGGGTATTGCCGCACCAAAGACCGACCAGACGGGCCCGTTGAAAATACAATGATTTCACGCTTTTGAAATATTGGAGACGGCATATATTGTGGCCTCTCTAAAAGGCAACCGCCCCATCTTGTCCTTGCCTATTGTGTTTGTGTTCCACCAGTCTTCAAGGAAACAAAAGTTGTGCCGGCATGGCCATGAGTATTGTACTAGGTAACACGACCGTCTAGTTCATGAACTCACGAAATCCATGCTTAGCACCATTTTCTTGTTTTTCTGATGTAGTTTAGTCGAAAACTAATGCAAAGAAGGGGATGGTGTCAACATGGCGTCCAACAACGATGGTTTTGCCATTATATGAATAAATTATTCATGAGGATCTCGCACAGATTTTAGCACTAAGACAGTAACGCAGACACGTAAACTAATATAAGAACGTTTTACTTAATATTGAAGGGTCTTTCCGATTACAGCTCCATCTCCATGCATACATCGATCCCACCGTGCATCTTATGAACATTACTGATAGGATGAACGCCATTCTTACGTACTACTACTACTACTATATGTGGTCATTAATTCCCTCGCAGCGGCACACTAATTAACAACGATTAGCGCCACACTAATCAACCATTAGCTAATAGATAGATACAGTACTCGACTCCATAGCACATATAGCGGACAAGCTCGCTAGGCCTGGATCATGGATGGAGATGGATCGGCATGTACGAATCAAAGGGCTACGGCGGTGAAGAGTACACCGGCAGCTGGGAGGAAGAAGAGGAGGAGCGGCACCAAGAGCAGGATGTCGTGGGCATGCAGGTGCTCAGGGCAGCTGCCGACGGCGACGGCGGCCGCAGAGTCAAAGGCCCGGACGAGGTGGAAGAAGGTGACAGGGTTGACGGCATGCGCGAACGTGGTGCAGGTCCAGGAGATCCTAGAGGGGTTTGGCGCGAAGAAACCCAACGTGGCCGCGGCTGCCAGGGCGCCGGCGGAGAGCAACAGCAGCAGCAGCCCGTGGGTGCGCATGATCACCGCGTCCGCCTCGGCGGTCGCGCACTCACCCCCCTGCTTCTTCAGCTGGGGGCGGAGGGTGGCGACGCAGATGGCGAAGGCCGCCGCCGCCAAGCCGAGGACGAGATGCACCCTCGCCATCGAAGGGATGGCCGCCCTGGCACGATCTCCAGCACCAGCTGCTGCTCCAACACCAACGGCAGGACCACCAGCATCCATCCAGATCGCCGGCGCCGGACTACAAAAATGGGAGAGTAACTAGCTGTGGACCGTGTCTGTGCCTCGACCGATCTCTGGCACGAGTTTATATGCAGATGGAGACGACCGACTGAGGCACCGGGCAGAGAGAGACAACGTACTCTAGCTAGCTCGCTTCGCTTTAGATGATTTGCTTCGGTTGCATTACATTGCAGTGCGTGTGATCGATGATGCAGCTGGCTAGGGTTCCAGCTCTGGCCGCTGGGCGGGGTGGTGTAGCAACGAAGTACATAGGTAGCCACCCTTGCATCCATGATCCTTCGCTTCGCTTGCATTTCATTCCAGATGTGGAGCCTCTTTAATTTCGTTTTAAGTTCCTCTCTGTCTCCTTTTTTCCTTGGCTTGACTAAGCAAAGTAGCAGTAGTAGTACGTACATTTTCATGCATGGTCATGTCAAAGATAAATACATATCTTCAGAAAGAAAGAGCATGCCATGAGGACAGCATGAGAAGATCGAAAGTAGTCAAGAATGCATGCTAGTTGGTTCCTAACAAAAGAAGAATGTTAGCTGGTTCCTAACAAAAGAAGAATGTCAAGAATGCATGCTAGCTGGTTCCTCGGAATGTGTGCTTTTTAAGCCACCAAAATCCCTGAAATGATTTGATATTGTATATAGTCAATCGGTTTTACATACCCACTTTTATGCTTTAGTGTTAGATAGTACTACCTCGGTCCTGGTTTATTAGTCCCCTTTATATTTAGTATCAAATTTTGATCTTAAATTTAACAAAAAAATATTAATGCATGTCATAAAAAATAATATAATTGGAAACTATGTTCAAATACGAGTCCAACGATATAATTTTTGGTGGCATGCATTAATATTTTGTTAGTTAAATCTCAAAATACAAATGACACTTATAAACCAGGACGGAGGTAGTACCATGCACACAACCAGATGGTCCTCTCAAAACCCAACTAGTCTACCTAGATTCTCTCTCCTGTCTTCGATATAATCTTCATGCAAAAGCTTAACCGGTGAATATATTCCACACACTGAAAGTGGATTTATAGTCCATTTGGACAATTACTTATTTTTGTGACGAGGTCTGTCGAATAAGACCAATATTGAATATCGTTTTTGGTAACTTAACTATTCAGTTTTATTAACAAGGAAAAAGACTTGCATTTTCATTAGTTAAGGGAGAAAGTTTAGACATAAGCCTGCAAATCGGGGAAGGGTCGACTACTCTTACGGCAATACATTACTAAGTGTTTGGCACTCGCTGAAGCCCAAAGATGGGCATCCTCCTTGATCATCACAACAACCATCATTGTGGCGGCGGCAGTGCTGCAAAAGATTCTAGTGTCGGATTCCTTCCAAATCTCCCAAGAGATTAACATTGTCGGAGCCTTCCTGTGAGGACTTATCTTCTTCACCCCATCAGTTCACCAAGCTCTCACTGATGTGGCATTTCCCCAATCCAAAGGAGTGAAATGTTTGGAACCATGAAACATGATGCCAAGAACATGAAACTCTTTAGAATCGTGACATGTGCTTCATGAGGTTTCATTCAGGGTGGCAGTTGTTTCATTGTGTGTGATAGATGTTTCATGAGGTTTCATTGTGCTCTTTGTCCATCATGATGTTCCATTGTGTATAAACACGAAAAATGGATGGTGTTTATCCGATTTCATTAAAAAAATCATGTAAACAAAATTCACTTGCATGTGTGAGTTTCAACAAGTATTTGTTGAAGGCTACACAAGTTCAAAAACTGTTTGAATTGGTTTCAGCGTGTTTCAACCGCTACATAATTTCTCAGCCTGTGTAAAGGCAGTTCCAATTGTTTCGGGGTGAATTTCAAATTATAACAAGTTAAAGTTGTTTTGATATCATTTTATCAGGCTTCTTCGTCTTTCATTGTGTTCATGTGCTCATCATAATTTTGTAAATTATAATTTAAATAAGTCACTAGAGACTTACCAATTTCAACCTTTTTTTGTCCTAGTACAAGAACCTCACCCGGTCCATAGCAAGACACGGTAGGGAAAGAAGCCATACTTCACAACAATATCAACACATCCAGTGTCAAATAAAACCAGAGGATACTGTTTTGGGGTGGGGAGCAAAATCAACTCTTATATACACAGTAATTATTTGAAGGACGAACAAACATAATTTTGTTTGAGAGAGACACAACAACTTGGTAAAGTAAAAAAGAAGAATATTCTTCTTTATCTCCAAAAAAGAACAAAAAAAGAGCTATATTCCCGTATGCCTTTTAATTTATTTCAATCTATCTAGTCGTCTGATATGCATGCTTTCCTTCTCCAATCTATGCATGACAAGAATAGAAAGCTTACAGCCTGGAGTGCTTCTTTTTTCTTGCTGTCGAAATCTCCTTTCTTACTTTTTCATGGAATGTGGTGTCTGTGCAGTCTGCAAGTAATACCATACATGCATCAGCCTGAAGTCGTGGAAGAAGAAGAATGCAAATCGATCGAAATACCAACTAATATTACCATGCATTCCCTAGCCAGGCTATAGTCTTCTATTTCCATTTCATGAATGAATAGTAGGTCTGAGGGTAACAGTGAACCAGTTTCATCCATCCAAAGGAAGAACTATAATTGGTCAGTTTTTTAATGAAAATATAATGATATTGAATAATTTGTTTCTGCATAACACAACAAATGTACAGTAGTTGATTTCTATGCGGTGTTTGAACATATATTCGAGGATTTGTGCGTGATGGACCAATGAGGGTGCATTCCATAACTTTGTTCGCCCACCGTGCCTTGAAGAACTCGATCTGTCAGGATTTAGGGGCACGATTACGTGCCGCATGCAGCAAGGCAGTCGCGCCTGCGGGGAGCCCTAACTGGGCCGGCCCAGTAAACATTTGCCTCATAATGTTGACGTCAGGATGATGTAGTGCGTGTTTTTATTTATTTATTTTATCTTTTTCATTAACATTTTTCTTTTAGTTTTTTACTTTTCTCTATATTTCGAAATATTCTATTTTTGTCAAAAATAATTTACATTAAATTATGAAAAATGTTAATCTTGCATTTAAAAATTTCTACAAGTACATAAAAATGCTTCTGATATATACGAAAAATGTATAACATGGATGAAAAAATAGAAATATTTGTCATGTGGATGAAAAATTCTTAATAGTTCGTACCCAAATGTTAATCATGTGTACAAAAAATATTTTTGACAATTAATAAATTTAACACACTTCAAAAAAATGTATGTGCATTTTGAAAAAAAAAATTATACAATCTTAAAAAATACTTTTATTTTAAAAAAATGTTACATTCATTCCAAAAAAAATGTGCGCCACATTTTAGAAAATCTTCGCAAGTTTAAAAATTGCATTCATGACATTAAAAAATGTTTCTACAATGTACAAATATATTTTCATAGTTCAAACAAAATGCTTTTTATCATTTCAAAATTGTTTGAAAAAATGTTTTCTAGAATGTACTAGGAAAATATATTCGAAACATGTTTTTTCTAAAAAAGTGAAAGATGCATTTCAAAAAATTTACATGTGTATAAAATTGTTCTAGATGTGTTAAAAAAGTACAACGCGTATGAAGAAGTAGATATGTGTTAGAAGAAGAAAAATAAAGTAGACAAGTTATAAAAACAAAAACAGAAAAATAAAATAAAAGCGAAGAAACAAAGAAAATGAAAGTATAAAGAAGATAAAGAGAAAAACGAAAAAAAAAATCAAAAAACAAATGAAACAGAAAAACAAACTAAGCCGATCGAAAGGCCGACTGGATGTGAAACGAGCACGAGCACGACGAATAACTAATGGGCCGGCATCCGCTCGTAAGCGATTCCATAGGAATCTGCATGGGCGATATATCGCCCTGGCGAGGATTTTGATCTGTATTGACCGGGAGCTCCTATACGCCAGGCATTTTTGTCGCTTGCTGCATGGCGGAAATCCCTGGTTGTGTTGGCCCATTACAGGTGTAGCTAGCACGATTACTGTACTGCAACAGTGCTACTCCCTCCGTTTGAAAATAGATGACCCAACATTGTACCAACTTTGTACTAAAATTAGTACAAAGTTGAGTCATCTTTTTTGGAACGGAGGGAGTACTTAATAAACCCTGGAAAATCAGCAGCGCTAGCACATGTGGTCGAACTCATGACCACTAATTGCATAGAGTCGTTGCAAGCCACCAAAGTTGATGAGATTTCGCGACGGTTGAACACCGCAACTTTCTAAAAGAGCATATCCAGCTGCGGATAAAACATTTTTTGAACTTTTTCAACATTTTCTTGTTAACTGTGAATTTATTTTCAAATTCTGAAAAAAAAATCAAGAATGCAAAAAAAAAGAGATTCAAACAGTTTTTGAACATGTGAACAATTTTTTAAATTCATACAATATTTAAAATCAAGAACAAACTTAACAAATAGGAATAATAATTTAAAAAAAGCTAACCATGTGTAGAAAAACACAGACATTTTTGGAAAATGCAAACAATTTTTAAAATTCTGTTTTTTTATTGTGGCCAAATTTTGAAAATCCAAGAAAAAAATTATAATTTTGAATTTTCTGACCGCCTTTGGACCAAGTGAGTTTATTCCTTGTACCACTTTAGTTTTTGGACCAAGTGAGTTTTCGGACCAAAAGCATAATCAATGAGATTTTACGAGGCAACCCCACCTAGGTATGCAACAAATACAAGACTGTTTTATTAGTCTGTTCCTGGTACAACTTTGACCGCCTTTGCACTCCATGATGCGTTCGTGCGTGCGATGCGTGGAATATATAGCCTCGTAAAGGGGTCAGAAGGAACGCTTGTGATATGAGTAACATGATAATTGCACGCCATATCGAAACTCCCAAGCCATGCTAGCATGTCAAATCGTCACGTAAAATTTTAAAGACGTTTCAATAAATTGACACGAGTAACTTCTACAATGCTACAAAATTTAAACTACAAATTCAGTTCATGCTCCCATCAAAAAGAAAATGGCTGCTCTGAAGCGCAGGGCTTTACTTTTGAACTTTGTATGCTGGGGTTTTGTTTTCAATGAAAATGGATCTGGGCAATGGAAGTCTGGGATAACAATAAACTGACGAGTTTACTAACATAGTCGATTCTTAAGATCGAAAAAGAAATGGTCTGGCGCACATAACACACATTTTTAGATCTAATCTTTGTGTATGTCAAAAATGAGCAAAGAAAGAGAAAAGGAGCCATAGGAACATCACAGCAGCTAGCAGTCTAGCTAGCAGCACAGATCTCACATCAGACAGAATCACAGAAACACACACAATATATGCTCCAATCATAGAAGAGTGCATACACTGATCTCATCTCCCACCATGCATGCATCATGCATCCATCTAACATTACTGATATACTACTGTATGTGCTTCCATCACAGCATGCAGCACACGTATTAACCATAATTAGTTCCACACTAATCAATCATTAGCTAATAAGTACTGAGAAAGCCTCGCTCCCTCGCTCCCTCCTTGTGCCGTTCACCACTCCGGCGGCGGCGGCCACCCACCGCGTCGTTCGCCACTCCGGCGGCGGCGGCCACCCTCCCCCGTTCGTCGGCTACTCCGGCTGCGGCGGTCCCGTTCCTCGCCGCTGGCCCTCCTGACCTAGGCAACCTCCCTCCCCCCTCAGATCTGGAGCACGGCCTCGCTCCGCTTGACATGGGTTCCAGCCCTCGCTCGGTGACCTCCTCCTTCCGCCGGGACGGTGAGCGGCCGGTGGTTTCAGGGCTGGGTCTCTCGTCGTCCTCGGAGGCGTCGGAGGCGCAGGGACCGGCGCAGGGACCGGAGATGCTGCCCCCCCCCCCCCCCCCCCCCCCCCCCCCCCCCCAAATCTGCGGCAGCCCCTGTGGAGGTTTGGAGGGCTCCTCCCCCTTCCAAGAAGGAGCTTTGGCGCCAGCGGCGGCGCCATGAAGAGCTGGTGGGGTCTGCGGCGGCCAGGGAGCGCCGCGAGATCTCACCGGAGATGGTCGATCTCTGTTTCCGCTGCTTCGAGTAGGGACACCTCAGGAAGGACTGCACCAACGACATCGTGTGCTTCCACTGCAGTCTTCCTGGCCATGTCTCCAAGGACTGCAAGCGACCCCGGAGCCCGTCCCCAGAAGAGGAGCTTAGGCGCCTCACCGCGTCCAAGGTGGCTCGCCGTGAGCCGGGCGGAACCGCTGGCCCGCGTGGTGGCGTCAACGGCCATCCCCTGCTCCTGACGCCGCCACCACCTCCGTCTGTGCTTGCCGCCCCGGCGGCGTGGCCCAGAATCGTGGCGCCTCATCTACAAAGCCAGCCGGCGGAGGAGCTCGCGCCCAACGACTTGTGCATCACTAGGTGCACCATGGGGCTGGGTGATCTCGAGCGGAGACTCCAGCTCGCCATGGTGGCCTACATTGGGGGCGCTAGCAGAGGAGTCTCGCCGGAGTTCGTGGTGGAGGCCTTGAGTGCTCAGCTTGACATAGGGCCGGAGTGGTTGTCGGTTCACCCATACCGTCCAAAGGACTTTCTTGTGATCTTCGGCAGGCCGGAGCACAGGAACGTCGTGGCCAGCAAACCTTCGATCGATCACTTGGGACGGCGCATTTTCTTCAGGCCTTGGAATCGCCAAGCGCAGGCGGTGCATTCGAGATTCAGTTTCAAGTTTTCCCTCATGCTTGAAGGCATCCCACCGCACGCTTGGGACAGAGAAGTGGTGGAAGACCTGCTTGGTTCTTCTTGCATGGTGGACATGGTGGCGCCGGAGTCCAGCTCGCGTCGTGACCTCTCCGCGTTCAGGCTCACATCGTGGACGGCAGACCCGGAGGCCATTCCGACGCTGCGGTGGCTGGCCATCCCTGAACCTGGCCTGTTCGTTCCTATGGTGGAGCCGGCGCTGCTGCAATACAAGATTCTCATCCACCTGGAGTCTGTGACCGACTATGGCGAGAGGGAGGAGCCGTGGTTCTTGACGGGGGCGGCGTCTTCCGACAGTGGGCAGAGTGGAATTCCGGACTCGGGCAGCGGCTTCAGCGCCGGGAACGGCGCCGGCATTGCGCCTCAGCAGCGTTCTTGGCAGTTCGGGGTGCGTGACTCTCGCGCAGGCAGCTCTGGCCGCGCTCATGGCGGAGCATCTGCCTCGCCGCCGGCGACCACGGCGATGGGTGATTGGCGTCTGCCTCCGATGGCGCCAAAGGAGATGATCTCAGTGGCTGGACCCTCACTGGTGGTGCAGGACAGGTTGTCGGTCAGGATTTCAGCTTTTGACCGCTTCTCCGATAAGGTGGGGACCGTCGTGCCTTCTAGAGTTCAAAATCCGATCGTTTCGAGGGAGAGAGATGCAGTCCAAGGCAACGTGGCAGTTCACGAGGGGGCGACAGGCGATGTGAGCGGTTCTCCTTCTGTGGAGCCCGCGGTGCAGCCAATTACAGCGTTGGAGTTGGTGATTGCAGCCCCAACGGCTCCTGTGGACGCATTCATGGCCTCGTTCAGCGAGCCGCATGCGGCCAAGGTTACTGCGCCGAGCCAACTGGCTACGGATAAGGACAGAAGGAATCCCGAGGGTGATATGGGCATGCAACTGATGGCGGTTGAGGGCAGGAGGGATCCCGAGGGAGACATGGACAAGACTAGCCAGCCAGGCTCCAATGCTGTGATCCCTGAGGGCCCGGTGGGGTCAGGTGTTGTTTTGTCTGGATCCGCGCCTGTTCCCACGACGATGGTAGTGGTGGGAGCCACTGAAGGCATCCCGAGGCATGCTGATTTGGTCGAGGAAGTGGACGAGCGGGAGGCGCCGGGCCCTCCACTAACCCTGGTGGTGGGACCCGTTGATGGGACCGGTGATGGGAATCATGCCCATGCACGTACACTGGCTGTTATCCCTAGCCATGCACGTACGAGCTCCATTCTTGACCCTGACCCCTCCAACCTTGCTGCTTTGGACGACTTGGACATGCAGCGGTCTGATTCTGGAGAAGAGCAAACAACTCTGGCAACGCTAACAGAGGGGATGACATCGCAAGAAGCCTTGGCTTTCGCTCGGCTCAAAAGCTTCTGCTCCAACATCGTGAAGAAACTCACTCCCCCCCGCTGAAAGAAGTTCAGGCTGCAATGCTGCGGCCACAATCGGAGCCTTTCACGCCTAGGCGCACCACGCGCGCGACGAAGAAATCGGCTTCCACTTGCACCACCAAGGCCACACCGACGGAGAATGTGTTGCTAAGGGCGCTTGGCCTGGTTCCAGAGGACCTCACCGCTGATGACGTGGCGGTTCAAGAGCTCAAAGACTTGTTCGACTCCCCCCTCAGAGAGCAGCACGTGAGAGTGATCGCGGCTTTGTTCGGCAAGACCGTCCCAATGCAAGATCCAGAGACAAGTTTGGTGAGAGGCGTCGAGGCTGCATAAGCTTCACGCGCGGCGAGACGGTGTGGGTGGCTACGCTTGTCATGGATCTAAGCCCCGCACTTATCTGTTGGAACGTTCATGGCCTCAACAACCCGGCCAAAAGGAAGGCAGTCAAGGAGTTCATTGGCACTGCCAAGTGTAGCCTAGTGTGCTTGCATGAAACGAAATTGGATGTAATAGATCAGTACACTATCATGCAATTTTTAGGGTCGTCTTTTGACGGTTTTGCTTATGTGCCTTCAGTGGAAACTCGTGGAGGCATCCTGCTGGCTTGGGACTCCACCAACGTGGATGTGATGGGGGTGCAGAACGATGCGAACTTCCTAACGGGTTGGGTGCAACCTAGAGGAAGCGCGCCGTGGTGGATTTTGGTGGTCTACGGGCCGCAAGGCGATGAGCTTAAGACCAAGTTTCTTGAGGATTTATCTGCGAGAAGAGAAACTTGCCCGGGAGCTTGGATGATTCTAGGGGACTTTAACATGATCCTTAGAGCTTCGGAAAAAAGCAACAACAACCTCAATAGAGGCATGATGAACAAATTCAGACGGTTCGTGGACGAACACGAGCTCAAGGAGCTATACATGCACGGAAGGCACTTTACTTGGTCTAATGAGAGGGAGAGACCTACGCTCACCAAGATTGACCGCGTATTGGTCTCTGTTGATTGGGAGTTGGATCACTCGGAGAATCTGCTGCATGCATTGTCTACCGGGATTTCTGATCATGTGCCTCTCTATCTAACTACCAACGCCCCTTTCCACCATAAGAAGAGGTTCAGATTCGAGTTGTTCTGGCTCAAACTGGAAGGCTTTGAAGAGGTTGTGCGCGAGGCTTGGACTTGCGGCGAAGGGATTACTGATCCTTTCCAGATGTTTAATGAGAAGTTACGCAACACTGCCATCGCCCTTCAAGCTTGGGGGCAGCGCAAGACCGGCAACATCAAGTTGCAAATGGCTGTGGCTACCTGGATCATTCTCAGGTTCGATATTGTCATGGAGCGTAGGGACCTTAAGGAGCTCGAGCGTTGGCTTAGGAATTCTCTAAAACTTGCTCTGCTCGGCTTGGCCTCGCTGCAACGAACCATCGACAGGCAGCGATCGAGATTCAGATGGCTTAAAGAAGGTGATGCCAATACGAAGTTCTTCCAGGCCATGGCGAATGGGAGGCGAGCGAAGAATTTCATTCCGCTGATCAAGCATGGTGATGAGATGATCACAGATCCTGATCGTATGGAGCAAGTTTTCACCCTATCAGGGCATCATTGGCACGGCTCATGCTAGACAACACACCCTTGATTTCAACTTTCTCGGCATGGAGCCTTCAAATCTGGATGATCTTGAGGCTATATTTACCGAAGACGAGGTTTGGGGTGTCATCAAAGAACTCCACCCGGACAGAGCCCCGGGACCGGACGGATTCATCGGAGCTTTCTACCAAAAGGCCTGGTCGATCATCAAACATGACATTATGGCCGTCCTGTTGAAGCTTTATGTGGGCGATGGTCACGGCTTCTCCAAGTTGAACCGTGCCCTTATTGTGCGTCTGCCTAAGAAACCGGATGCTAAAAGAGTGGGAGATTATCGCCCTATCAGCTTGCCGCATAGCATGGCCAAGATCTTCGCGAAGCTACTTGCCACTAGAGTGCGACCGAACATGAAAAACTTGGTCACCATCAACCAATCGGCGTTCATCAGAGGTAGAAATCTGCATGATAACTTCCTCTTGATTCAACAAGTGGCCAGGAAGCTTGCGGCAAGGAGAAGTAAAGGAGTCTTCCTGAAGCTGGACATCTCGAGAGCTTTCGACTCTATCTCATGGCCTTTTCTCTTCGAGGTCTTAAGAGCCAAAGGGTTTGGTAACAAAATGGATCCGGTGGGTCTCGATCCTGCTCCAAACTGCTACCACCAAGATACTAATCAATGGAGTGCCGGGAAGAAGTATTGCGCATGCTTGTGGTCTTCGACAAGGTGATCCCGTCTCACCACTCCTCTTTGTGATTGCTATGGACGCCCTTACCATGATCTTTGGCAAGGCTTTGGAGCAGAGAGTGCTAGCGGCATACAGAGGTATCTCAGCTTGGCAAAGGGTGTCCATCTATGCGGACAATGTGGCGCTTTTCGTTCATCCTTCTACCACCGACCTCGGCTTCACTAAGTGCGTGCTGGACATGTTCGGTGAAGCTTCTGGTCTCAAGGTTAACTACATGAAATCCTCTGCCACTATCATCCATGGTGATCTCGAGGACAAAGAGCGTGTTGTTGATATCCTGCATTGCAACCTTGCGGAGTTTCCTTGTCGGTACTTGGGATTGCAATTAGCTGTCAAACAGCTAACGAAGCAAGACTGGCAACCGCTGCTTGACTTGGTGAGAAAATGTATGCCCGCTTGGCATAGAGGGCTTGTCCAGAGAGCAGGTAAGCTGGTTCTTGCAAAGTCAGTCATTTCTGCCCGGCCAATCCATCAGCTTTTGGTGCTGCAGCCGCCCGTGTGGGTTCTCGAAGACATTAACAGCTGGATGTGGTCGGTTTTTTTGGGCCGGAAAGGACAAGGTTCATGGCGGGCAGTGTTTGGTTGCTTGGGACAAAATCTGCCGCCTGTTGAAATATGGAGGGCTCGGCATTAAAAACTTGAGAGTTCAAGCGCTTGCCCTGTGAATCAGGTGGGAATGGTTGAGGCGAACTGAGCCCGAGCGGCCTTGGCAAGGTCTCGGCATGATGATTGACCCGGAAGCTCGAGCCATTTTCGATTGCTTGGTGCGCATTGAGGTGGGACGTGGAGATAGAGTTCTCTTTTGGAAGGATCGCTGGATACATGGCCACTCTGTGCTAGACATCGCGCCCCTCATCTTCGAGATGGTCGACACGCGCTGCATCAACACTAGGATAGTGCAATGGGCACTCGAGGAGGAGCACTGGTCTCTGGATATCCCCTTCATCTCCTCGCACATGGCTCTTATTCAGCTCATGCATTTGAGGCACGCCATTGCTTCGGTGCAGCGTGATGACCAGGCGCCTGACAGTTCTCTGTGGCCTTGCACTTTCTCCATGGCATACTCGGCGAAATCCACCTACTCTCATCTTTGTGAGGGGCTGCCGAGCTGCCCTTACGCCGTAGCCATCTGGAGAAGCCTTGCACCTCTAAAATGCAAGATATTTGCTTGGTTGGCTTGCCAACTTCGCTTATGGACGACGGATCGACGCACTCGTCATGGGTTACAAGATCACACCTCGGCCTGCTTTACTTGCTTACAGGACGAAGACACTGTTGACCACATCTTGGTGCAATGTGGCTACGCGCGAGCCACTTGGATGGGTTGTTTTGACAAGTTAGGTATCCAGATCTCTTGCCCAGTGAGTACGGACTCCTTTGTGGAATGGTGGATGTCGCAACGATTGGTTTTTGCGAAGGAAGATAAGCGTGGGTTCGACACCATAGTCATTTGCACGACATGGTCACTTTGGAAGCAAAGGAACGCCAGGGTGTTCAACAGAGCGGAGCAACAAGTGGACGCACACGAACTCGTGAAGAAGATCCTTGAGGAGCTCAAAGAGTGGAAGATGGCGATTCAGGGAGGTGGTAGCTTGCAACGTTTTGTGAGAGATTAGCTCTTGTTATCTTGTAGGAGTGGTGGTGTGCGTGTGTTGTCTTCGGGTGCCTCGCGCTCGTTAGACTCTCTTGTAAATTTTGCTTGCTCTCTTCTATAAAAGTAAGGCACGCGCTTTGCGTGCTCTCGAAAAAAAAAGTACTGCTACTCGACTGCAGAGCATATATAGGTAGTGGACAGTCTCGCTAGGCGTGGATCATGGCTGGATCGATATGGATGAATCAAGGCACTATATGAGGGCGAAGAAGATTGCGATGTCGCAGACGATGGAAAAGGCCAAGAGCGGCACGGTGAGCACGACGACGTGGGCGATGAACATGGCCCTGTGGGCGAGCAGGTGACCGGGGCACCTGCCGAAGGTGACGGCGGCCACAGCGGTGGAGGCGCCGACGAGGAGGAAGTAGGTGAGGATGCCGACGCCATTCGTGAAGATCGCGAAGGCCGTGGCGACATGCAGCTGCCTCCAGGCATCCGGCGCGAAGGCAGCCACCGCGGCCGCTGCAGCCTGCGCGCCGGCGGAGAGGAAGAGCAGTATCCCGTGGGTGCGCATGGTCACCGCGTCCGCCTCGGTGGCCACGCACTCACCCTCCTGCTGCTTCAGATCGGGGTGTAGGGCGGCGACGCAGAGGGCGAAGGCCACCGCCACCAAGCCGAGGACGAGGTGGACCCTCCCCACCGCACGAATGGCCACCATCTCACCGCCTCCAGCTGCTGCTCCAGCACCCGCAGCACCACCAGCATCCATCGCCTGTGTCGGACTGGAAAAGGCAAGTAGCTAGCAGTGGACTGTGTGGCTGTGTCTGTGTGTCGACCGGAGGTTCGAGCTGCTTGGGTTGGGTGTGCCCGGAATTTATAGGCAGATGCTAGATACTTTGCTTTGGTTGCATTACGTTGCAGTGCATGTGATCGGATGCTGTAGCTAGGTACCAAAGCAGTAGCTAGCAAGCACCCGTCCATGAAACTACGTGCCTGCTTCACTTGCATGTGTGATCGGATCATTTGCTTTGCTTGCGCCACATTACTTTACTTTGTGATGCATGGTCATGTCAACACATAAATACATATTTTTGAAAAAAAAGTAAAAATACATGGCTGTTAATTCACAATAGCTAAATGTCAGTAACTGGTTTTTGCATATGGGTCAGTCGATTTTGAGAAGAAAGAAGCAATTGCCGGAGATGAAGAAGGAGATGGCGAGGCTGCGCTGGAGCACGGAGGTAGGGTGGCAGGCTACCCCATCAACTGTCGCTGATGGGGTGGGTGGTGGGGGCGGAAGCACGGCAGTGGTGGGGGCGGCAGCACTGCGTTGGTGCAACTTCACTTGAGAAAAACCGGTCATCGCCCGGGGGATGGCCGGGGGCGGCGGCAAGACCGGCGGTGGGAGAGGTTCAGGGGAGGGCGATGAGGCAAAGCGGTCGCGGGAACGCCGCCGGCCACGGGCGGCGAAAGCAGACGGCTGGGCGGAAGTGGGAGAGAGGGGAGAAAGGCGGGAGGTAGAAGAAGGTGATCCGGCCCTTGATTTCCCATCCAACGGCTGAAAAAATGACTGGCCCTATTTTTTTTCAGGCGACTGACATATAGCCAGTCCCATGTTAATTCCATGAGGAAAACATACTCCATGGTGTACCAACGAAGAGTGAGTTTGCCTGAGATGCATGGTTAATGGTCTAAGGCATCTTGTATGCGGGGCCTGAACTCACATGCAACCATGCAGCCATCCGTTTTGCACCCTAGTTTGAAGTGGTTTATTTGTTGTTGAGAAAAAACATAGTTTCAAGACATCATGCATTAGCCTCGCAAAAGAAAAAGTTGTCTTGCACTTGCACTAGAATGGACTGCAGTGCATCAGCACTCAGATTTCGGCTAGCCTATGACAATATGAGAAGTTACATACTCATGAATGCTAGCTCGTATTCCCCGTAAAAACAAAAGAAAATGCTCGCTACTTGTTCACACTAATGCTAGCTGCAGCTTAGTACCATGCATGCATCCACCATCCTTTCTATTTTCAAGATGTGTGTCTTCTAATCCACCAAAGTTACTGAAATTATTTGATATTTTATGTAGTCAATCTGTTATGTATCCACTTGATATATGCTTTACTGTCACACACTACCATACACACGACCAGGGATTCCCACCCCTCGAAACAGGCTCTCGCCCCCCTTTATAAATAAAGGCACAAACCGAACAAGGTACACGTCCGAATGATACATAGTGGTGAGGTGACCCTCTTATAAACTAGATCCTAGGCTACCCGGATCGCGAAGCAGACCAGCAACTACGCTACCGAAGAAGATCACAGGGAGAATGGAGCACAATCAAGCAACACCCTAGGACACCAAAGCTCCTAGACAACGCCCCCAAGAGAGAGAACGGCGCAGAGCATCGTCGCTGCCTAGCCCCACCGGGCAAGGGTCTTCACCCGGAACTCTGACGCGGCGAGGAGATCCACGACGACGTCTTCAAAAAGAGAACGGCGCCCGCAAGCGTCGTCGTCGCCGGCGCAAAAGCGCGGAGCTTTCGCTCGGCACCCCCCCCCCTAAGTCACCGAGGCCCTAGGGCAAACGCGGCGTGCCCAGACCCCAGATCCAGATCTGGGCGACGTCCAGTAGAGGACGCGCCCGAGCCACCAACTGCTACCCCTCTCGTCGCCCGCACGACCAAGAAGGGAGCCACCACCGCCGACATGGCGCCCGCCGGAGAGCCAACCATGCGAACCACCATCCGGAGCCGCCGCTCCGGCATCCAAGTCCAAGACCTCACCCACCGCCCACACCACAGAGATACCAGCCATAGTAGGAAGAGCGAAAGTCCACATCTTTCACTCCTAGCCCGGCATGGGCCACGGAGGCTGGGCCGGTGCCACCACGGTAGGGGCCCCAGCCCTGTGTCCCCAGCCAATCCCGGTGGACTATGGGGGACACACCTCCATGATTCCCGACGGCCGTCGCCAAGTAGACTCAGACAACGCCATGTCCGTGGCCCTCGACCCCGTGTTGCCCGACAGTACCGTGAAGTCCCGACCACCACCAACGACCACCGTATCCACGGAGGGAGGGGCTCGCAGCCCGTGGGTACATCCCGGATCGAGCCCAATCTCACCTACCCAGAGCGGCAACTCCGACACGCCTCGGGACCCGCTCAGATCCTCCCGAGCACGCGCCCCCGATCATAGCCATTCTAGACCGAGGATAAGGAAGATCACATCCGCCACGCTGCGCCGCCGATGGGGCATGACCACCAGAGAGCGCCGCCGCCCCCACCGACCCGCTCCACTCGCACCCCAGTCAAGCCGGTCACCGCGGCCATACCGCCGGACCCTCCCGACAGGGCACACCACCACGCCGCACCACCACCAGCACCCGTAGCCACCGGCAACGGCCGGCCCGCGCCACCATATCCCGCGTCGCCCACGAGACGGCGGCCATACGAGCCCCTGATGCAGATCCGCAAGGTCCATCACCGCCTCCCCAAGCACGCCCCGCCACCCCATGACATCCAGCAGCCGCCAGCAACAACTGCCACCACCGAACCTCACCGGGCCACCACGGCCGGCCGCCGCCGCCGTCCAGGACCCGCAGCGGCCGCCGGCCCCGCGCCGCCCACAGCTCCCAGCGCCGGATCGGGGCATGGGAGCAGCAAGTGCGCCCCTCCAGCCAGCAGCCCGACGCGCCGCGGCAACCACCAGCCGTCGTCGTCGGAAGGGCACCCGATGCGCCGCCGCGACCCACCAACTGCGGCGCTAGCCCGTGGAAGCAGCCCGCACCTGCGCCACACGCGGGGGACGAGAAGGCCCGCCACCGCCAGCGCCGGCCAGGCTTTTCCTGGGCGCGCCCTGTGGCGGCGGCGGTGGAGGAGGGGGGCGGGAGGAGGGGAGGAGACCGGCGGCGGCTAGGGTTCCCTCCCCGTCGCCTACGGAGGCGACGCGAGAGGGGTGGGTCGGGAGGGGAAAAAGATGGGAGCCGCACCGTAATGATCTCCAGGGATTCCCACAACCAGGCGAAACTACCTAGATTCTCTCTCTTCCAACACCCAAGTCTTCTATTTAATCTTCACACACAAGCTAAAATGGTGAATATTTTGTACACCTGAAGTCGAATTTATGATCCATTTGCATAATTACATTCGTCACGATGAGATCTTTCAAATCAGACTAATTTTGAATATATTTTGGGATAACTGAAATTTCACTTTTAAAGCATGATGAAATGAACATTAAACTCTTTGGAACCAATAGTAAGCGTGCTCGTTGAGTAAGAGTTAAAATTTTGAGTGCACAAATCATAAAAATGTGCACTGCTTTGGGTACATTCCATGTACTATATACAAACTTGAAACCGAAGGTAATAAGCTGTTGCTCCAGCACCCACGGCACCACCAGCATCCATCGCCAGCTCCGGAGTAGAAAAACGAAAGTAGCTAGCTGCGGCATGTGTGTCTGTGTGTGACCGGAGGTTCGAGCTGCCTGGGCTGTGCCTCGACCGATCAGAGACCAGAAAGAGACTAGCTACTCTAATCCTTTGCTTGGGTTGCATTACATTGCAGTGCATATGATGGATGCTGCAGCTAGCTAGCTAGGTTTCCGTTTCTGGCCGTTGGGCGGGGTGGTGGTGTAGCAAAGCAGTAGCTAGCAAGCACCCATCCATGGAACTACGTACGTGCTCTAGATCCTTTGCTTTGCTTGCACCACATTACTTTTGCTTTGGGTTGCACGGTCATGTGCCAGCAGATAATAATACATAATTGTTGGGGGAAAAAAGTAAAAACTTGGATGCTAATTCCATGAGGAAAATATAGAACCGAAGAGTGAGTATGCATGATATGTATGGTCAATGGTATAAGGCATCTTGTATGTGGGGCCTGCACTCACATGCAAGCCATGCATTTTGCACTGAGAAAATGTAGTTTCAGGTCATCTTGCATTAGCCTTTGCAAAAGAAAAAGTTGCCTGGCACTAGAATGGACTGCAGTGCAACAGCCAGGACTCACATTTCGCCTAGCGTGACAAGATGAAAAGTTACACATTCAAGAATGGTACCTGGTCTTTCTCCGTAAAAAGAAAAGAAAATGCTAGCTACTCTTGTCAAACTTGTTCACACCAATGCTAGCTATTGGGTACCGAGAGTGGATTTCCACGTTCTTATTCACACTAATGCTAGCTGCACCTTAGTAGTACCATGCATGCATGCGCCATCCGTTCTTTTCTCAAGATGTGTGCCCTGTCCACCGAAATTCCTGAAATAATTTTTATTTTATGTAGTCAATCTGTTTTCCTTAACACAGTACAAACGCAAACACTCACCTCTTTGAACGCACACACGCACACCCTACCCAAAGTACTTGTAGTCGACGGAAACGTCTCTTCCCAGTTCTCACTGAACGCGCATCGTCGGAAATTCTGAAATACATCCAGGATAAGTGCGAGCACCAGGACTTAAACTCTGATGGGTTGAGGATACCACTGTCCACCTAACCATCCAACCACATGTTGGTTCGCTGTAGTCAATCTATTAGCTATACACTTAATGCTTTAGTGTCACACAATACCATGCACACAACCATGGGATTCCCGCAACGAGGTGAGTATAGATTCTCTCTCTTCCAACACCCAAGTCTTCTCACTAGTAGAAAAACGACATTTAGTATCGGTTCGTAATGATCTTTAGTCCCGGTTCTGGAACCGGCACTAAAGGGTGGGGACTAAAGGTCCCCCTTTAGTCCCGGTTCAACACGAACCGGGGCCAAAGGCCAACCACGTGGCACGAGCTCGCGCCGTGGTCTGGGGGACCTTTACTCCCGGTTGGTAACACCAACCTGGACTAAAGGTTTTTTTTTTTTGAATTTTTTGAAAAATAATTGATTTTTTTCGATTTCCAATTTTCTGAATTATTTGACAATTTAGTCTCTAATCACCCCTCGTAACTGCTCAAGTGTACACTACTCCAGCCTGAGCACGCTTAACTTCTGAGTTCTATTCCCCCTAGTTTCCAAGTCTGCACTTGTTGTTTTCTTGACAATAGTAAGCTGTCAATCCTATTAACCCTCAGGATTTTAGCTTTAGCATGAAGTGACACGTTTCACTGTTTGAGTTTGAAAGTATTATTCTAAATAATAATAATTATTTAGTAACACTAATATTTCTTGAATAAGTAGTTTGACCATAGTTTAACCAGATTTGACCAAAATTCAAAAAAACTAAAATATTTATTTAATAACACTAATGTTCTTGAATAATTATTTAGTAACACTATATTTCTCGAGTAAGTAGTTTGACCACAGTTTGACCAGATTTAACCAAAATTAAAAAAACTAAAATTTGAGCATAACTTTTTTTCCTTTCAGAATTTGAGGATTCTAAAAATTTGCAAAATGGCCTACGCCGTCAAAATCAGATGCGGATTTTCGTGTTGAACATTTTGATATATTATACGTTTTTTTACATTGTATGCAAAAGATATAGTCGTTTTACTTAACAGTTTTTTGCAAAACATGTCAAAATTTATGTTTTTAAATTTCCCTAACTACTAGATGTAATAACATAGCTAAATCTCGAAGGATTTTAATTTTTGAAGTTTTTATCATTTTCTTTTGGGTTTTTTTTCAAAACTGAAATGGCGATACACGGGGGGGGGGGGGGGGGGGGGGGTAGAGTTTGAAAATTGCCCTATAGTGCCGGTTTGTGTCTCCAACCGGGACTATAGGTTAAGACCCCTTTAGTGCCGGTTTGTGACACAAACCGGGACTATACGTTAGACCTTTAGTCCCGGTTTGTGTCACAAACCGGCACTAAAGGGGCTCGTGGGGCCCCGGCCTGACGCCAGTCTGCCACCACACCTTTAGTACCAACACGAACCGGGACTAATGCATAGCCGTTCGAACCGGGACTAATGGTACCATTAGTACCGGGCCAAAATCGAACCGGGACTAATGTGTCTCACGTAAGGTAGTTTTTCTACTAATGTCTATTAAATCTTCACGCACAAGTTTAATTGGTAAATATCTTCTACACACTTGAAATCGGATTTACGATCCATTTTGATAATTACATTTGTCACGACGTGATCTTTCAATAAGACTAATTTTGAAATTAACATAAAACTCTTTGGAACCATGACATGTGTCTTAAGATAGAAAGAACAAGAAAAGGGTCATCAATTAAAATTAAGAGAAAATAGAGAGGATAAACTCAAGGACTGTATTTATGGGCTAAAGGACAAACATCGCCAGGTAATTTCATTCGTGGGATATCGCCGCACCAGAAACCGAGAAGGCGGGCTCGTTGGAAATACAAGGATTTTGCTCTTTCGAAATATTGGAGACGACATATGTTTTGGCCTCTCTAAAAGTCAACCGACGCATCTTGTCCTTGCCTATTGTGTTTGTGTTCCACCAGTCTTCAAGGAAAGAAAAGTTGTGCCGGCATGGCCATGAGTGTTGTACTAGGTAGCACAACCATCTAGTTCACGAACTCACAAAATACATGCTTAGCACCATAATCTCGCTTTTGTGATGTGGTTTAGTCAAAAATTAATGCGACGTAGGGGATGGTGTCAACGTGGCGTCCAACAACGATGTTTTGCCATTTTGTAAACTATCACAGATTTCAGCATTAAACAGAAACATGGTTCCACCGTGCATCATATGAACATTACTTAATATAGAAGTGTCTTTCCGTTTACAGCTCCATCTCCATGCATATATTAACTAGCTAGATAGAAGAATGCATCCATGGATCCCACTGTGCATCATATGAACATTACTGATACGAGGAACGCTATTCTTACGTACTACTACTATATGTGGTCATTAATTCCCTCACAGCGGCACACTAATTAACAATACGATGATACCCCGAGCCTTGCTGCGGGGACTGAATGCAATATTTTTTGATGAAATTTAAATAAAAATTAAAATAGATAACATAAGTTGCATTTTTCATGCATGTTAAGAGAGATATAATTAGTGTGATTGATGAGGTCGCATGTGTGGTGAGTTGAAATATGTGCATGTTGAGAACTATATAAAGGGTCTGTCTAGGACATATCTAGATGTGACATAGTTATGTCACATCTAAGCTGATTTTCACTCTGTTTCTGGTCTATTTTTTTGTCCTAGTTTTTTTTTGTTTCTTGTTGCTCCATTATATATTTGTGGGAGGTTAGATGTGACATCCTTAAAAAACATCTAGATGTGAATTAGACAAACTGCTATATAAATGCCATTTCCCAAGCATGTTAGGAGAAAGGGTTAGTGTGGTGATGAGGTGGCATGTGTGCATGTTAAGAGAATTTAGGTATATAGCATTAGCGCCACACTAATCAACCATCAGCTAATAGATAGATACGATACTCGACTCCATAGCACATATAGCGAACAAGCTCGCTAGGCATGGATCATGGATGGAGATGGATCGACATGTACGAATCAAAGGGCTACAGCAGTGAAGAGTACGCCGACAGCTGGGAGGAAGAAGAGGAGGAGCGGCACGAAGAGCAGGATGTCGTGGGATATGAACTCGGTCCTGTGGGCGTGCAGGTGCCCAGGGCAGCTGCCGACAGCCACGGCGACCGTGGAGGCGAAGGCCAGGACAGGTGGAAGAAGGTGACGGGGCTGATGGCATGCGCGAATGTGGTGCAGGTCGAGGAGATCCTAGAGGGGTTCGGCGCGAAGGCGCCCAACGTGGCCGCCGCTGCCTGTGCGCTGGCGGAGAGCAGCAGCAGCCCGTGGGTGCGCATGATCACCGCATCCGCCTCGGGGCCAAGCTCTCATTGAGGTGGCATTTCCCCAATCCAAAGGAGTGAAATGTTTGGAAACATGACACATGATGCCATGAGCATGAAACTCTTTAGAATCGTGACATGTGTTTCATGAGGTTTCATTCAGGGTGGCGGATGTTTCATTGTGTGTGATCGATGTTTCATGAGGTTTCACGGTGCAACATGTTATTTTCATTGTGTTCTTTGTTCATCATGATGTTCCATTCTGTAACACGGAAAATGAATGTTGTTTATCCGATTTCGTCAAAAAAATATCATGTAAAAAAATCTCTTGCATGTGTGAGTTTCAACAAGTATTTGTTGAAGGCTACACAAGTTCAAAAACAGTTTCAATTGGTATCACTGTGTTTCAATCGCTACATAATGTTTCACTGTGTGCGAATGCAGTTCAAATTGTTTCAGGGTGAATTTCAAGTTATAACAAGTTCAAGTTGTTTTGAAATCATTTTATCGGGCTTCTTCATCTTTCATAATGCATCATCATGTTTCATTGTGGTCATGTGCTCATCATAATTTTGTACATTCTAATTTAAACAAGTCAGGGACACGTATTATATCTAGAGACTTCCCAATTTCAACCTTTTTTCATCCTAGTATAAGAACCTCACCCGATCCATAGCAAGACACGGTAGGGAAAGAAGCCATACTTCGCAACAAATCAACACATCCAGTGTCGAATAAAACCAGAGATACTGTTTGGGGGAGGGGAACAAAATCAACTCTCATATACACAGTAATTATTTGAAGGAAGAACAAACATAATTTTGTTTGAGAGAGACACAACAACTTGGTAAAGTAAAAAATGAAGAATAATTTTCTTATCTCCAAAGAAGAACAAAAAGGAGGTACATTCGCCTATGCCTTTTAATTTGTTTCAATCTATCTAGTCGTCTGTCTGATACATGCATGCTTTCCTTCTCCAATCTATGCATGACAAGAACAGAAAGCTTACACCCTGCAGTGCTTCTTTTTTCTTGCTCTTGAAAACTCCTTTATCACTTTTTCATGGAATGTGAAGTCTGTGCAGTCTGTACATACATTAGAAAAATGTACGTCACATTTTAGAAAATCTTCCCGAGTTTAAAAAACTGCATTTATGACAAAAATGATTCTACAATGTAGAAAAATATTTGCTTTTTATCATTTGATTTTTTTTCAAAACATGTTTCTTTACAATGTAACAGGAAAATATATTCAAAACATGTTTTTGTTAAAAAGTTAAACATGTATTTCAAAAATGTTAAATGTGTATAAAATTGTTATAAATGTATAAAAAATGTACAATGCGTATGAAAAAGTATATATGTGTTAGAAAAAGAAAAAAGGTAGACAGGTTATAAAAACAAAACATAAAAAGGAAAAAAATAATAGAGAAGAAACAAAGAAAATCAAAGTATAAAGAAGCTAAAAAGAAAATCCAAAAAATGAAAAACCAAATAAAACAAAAAACTAAGCCAATCGAAAGGCTGACTGGATGCGAAACGAGCACTGGCATGGCATGATAAATAAGTAATGGGCCGGCGTCCACTCGTAAGTGATTCCATAGCAATCTGCATGGGCGATACATAGCCCTGGCAAGAATTTTGATCTGCATTGACGAAGAGCTCCTATACGCCAGGCGTTGCGTTCATTTGCCGCATGTCGCACGGCGCACATCCCCCGGCTGTGTTGGCCCATTAGCAGGTGTACTACAGTGATTACTGTAGCGCAACGGTGCTACTTGAAAAAACCCGAAAAAACAGCAGTGCTAGCACATGTGATCAACCTCACGACCACTCGTTCCAGAGTGTCGTTGCAAGCCACCAGAATTGATGAAAGTTCGTGACTGTTGAACACCGCAAATTTCTAAAAGGGCATATCCAGCTGCGGATAAAACATTTTTGAAAATTTTCTAACATTTTCTTGTTAACTGTGAATATCTTTTGAAATTATGAACAATTTTGAAAATGCAAAAAAATGATATTCAAACACTTTTTGAAATGTGAAATTTTTTGAAATTCCAAACATTTTGAAAAAAAATAAAATTCTGAATTTTTGAACATTTTGAAAAACAACAAACAGCGTGTAAAGATTTTGAAAAAAAATTGTCAATAGCAAATAGTTTTTGAAATGGGAACATTTTTAAAATTTATGGAAAAGTGAAAATGGGAAACTTTTTTTTGAAATTGTCATGAATTATTTTTAAAATTCCTGAATTTTATAGAATAGTTTTTTAAATTCTGGACGAATTTGAAAACAAGAACATTTTTAAAATTTTAAAAGTATTTGAAAATTTGGACATGTTTGAAAAGAAAAAAATAAACTTAATAGAAAAAGTAAGCATAAAAGAAAAACTATAGTTTTAGAAAAAACTGAAAAAATATAAGAAAGGTCAAAGGAAATGTAATGAAAGATAACAGGAAAAAACGGAAATGGACCGGCTCAGTCGGGGCGCCCAATGCGGAGCCCCGATTATTTGCCAAACGTGCCATTTCGTTCCCGTTCCTTTTCTTCTTATCTCTTCTTTTTTTCCGCATAGACGTCCCGTTGTAGAATGCTAGTATAAGGCATGGTATTATATTCAGAGTACATCCAATACACTGAAGAAAACGCCCAGCTTCAAACACCGTGTAGAAAGACATAGTCCAGGGAGCTCCCCTCCGCCATCCTCCAGCTGCCAGGGAGCTTCCCTCCGTGGCCGTCGTCCAGCTGCCAGGGAGCTTCCCTCCGTCGGGGACCTCAGTCATCGGTGGTGAGGGGGATCCCAGGATCTACGCGTGTGGATAGTTTTAGGCATTAGTAGATTAGGGTTTTGGGTTGGTTTCGACGATGACGATGACGGCGCTAAATAAAGAATTTGCAGATCCTTCCGAAGGAAATGATCCGCATTGGGGTTGGATTTGGAAATCTTTCTGTTCAAGCAAGTATGGTATGGCGACGACGCCATTCTCATGGTTGACTTGTGTCCTCGGGCTTCGTCCTTGCAACAACGTGTGCTCCAGTGCCGGTCCAAAGCTTAGGAGGTAGTCTAGGAGCAGATGCAAATTGTGGTGTGCATAGGTGGCGTGTGGAAGATGTGGATCATCTGCTAGGTCGTGTCGGGCATGTATGGTTTACTCTTCCGACCTTTTAGTCGTACCGGGGTGTCCGATCTGGAGTTCGATGGCGTGTCCGAGGTGTTGCCTTGGTCTGATTCGTTCAACGGCAATGACATCGGCTGCGTCGAGATCGGATGAGGAGATGTTTTGTCATGTTTTTTCCTTTGGTGGCAGTTGTGATGGTGCCGTAGGCAGGTGACGGGCGTTAGTGTCAAGTTCTGTATTCTTCAGTCATGACGTCTCCTCTCACTAAAAACGCATCGCCAGAAATACTGAAATAAATCCAGAAATAACGCGAGCATCTGGACTTGATTCCTGGTGGGCTGAGAATACTACTGTCCCTTTAACCATCCAACCATAGATTGGTTGGCAACTTGTATTACGATATTAATATACGACACGAATTATACCATGAAAAAAATATCAAAACGCCGTGTCGTCATCACAAGCTGATAACTGTCGCTTAGAGATGCGAAAGGTGGGCTTTCAGGCGTGGAAGAACATGGCATGATTAATTTAACGTATCGCTAATCTTCGATGGGAAGCTGCCGTGAAGTTTGTCGCAAGGGAAACACACGCACCAGGACGAATTATATAGCTGGCGGCCGGAGCTTGAGTGCTAGATAGACATACGTCCCAGCGAAAATTCAGGCGGGCATGGAGGGGAGGAGCGACGCCGCCGCGATGTCGTCGGAGCCGGTGAGGCTCATCGGCTGCTTCGGCAGCCCGGTCGTCCACCGCGCCGAGCTGGCCCTACGCCTCAAGGGCGTCCCCTACGAGCTCGTCGAGGAGGACCTCAACAACAAGAGCGACCTGCTGCTCACGCACAACCCCGTCCACAAGACGGTTCCCGTGCTCCTCCACGGCGACCTCTCCATCCCGGAGTCGCTCGTCATCGTCGAGTACGTCGACGAGGCCTTCTCCGGCCCGCCGCTCCTTCCCGTCGAACCCCTCGCCCGCGCCAACGCCCGCTTCTGGGCAAGATTCCTCGAAGAGGAGGTATAACAACCGCAGTAATTCAATTCAGTGTTCAACACTCGACGACTCTGCTATATGTTTGCGCGCGCAGTTCAAGAAGCCTTTGTGGATTGCGCTGTGGACGGACGGCGAGCCGCAGGCGGCGGCGGCGAGGGAGACGAAGGCGAACCTGACGCTGCTGGAGGCGCAGCTGCCGGAGGGGAAGAGGTTCTTCGGCGGCGACGCCATCGGCTTCCTCGACATCGCCGTCGGCGGGGCGCTCGCGCACTGGATGGGGGTGGTCGAGGAGATGGCCGGCGTGCGGCTGCTCACCGAAGAGGACCACCCGGCGCTGTGCCGCTGGGCGAGGGCGTACAGGGCCGACGAGACCGTGCGGCAGTGCCTCCCGGACAGGGACCGCGTGCTCGCCGCCTTGGCTGCGAGGAAGGACCTCTATGTCTCCATTGCCAAGGCCATGGCTGCACAGAAGTAGCACATTTCACGACGAGGAAGGAGATACAAAGTCAATGCACGTCGATGCATGTGGAAAGTGGATCCGATGGAATAAAAAAGAGCAATTTGTCGGCCGTTGTGGGGGTATACTGGCCACTTGGACCCAACTTTGCTTGATTTGCGAGTAATGAGGCCATGCTAGAGTTAGCCATGGTTGTTAACCAGTGTAGAAGGTTATGCAACTCACGATGTATTGATCGGGTGCAATATGCACATATATATAAGTACAAAGGATAGCCACGTCCTCAACTATACATGGAAGGAGGAGGGCTTGTTGTACAAGAAATACACATATGTATCTACATCTCAACACCCCCCGCAGTCGAAGCGGCACCATGGTCGACGCAAAGACTGGATCGGAACTCCTCGAAAGACGCGGTAGACAAGCCCTTTGTCATGATGTCAGCAAATTGTTGAGACGTAGGGACATGCAGCACGCGTACATGACCAAAAGCTACCTGTTCGCGAACAAAATGGATATCAATCTCAATGTGCTTGGCGCGTCGATGATGAACCGGGTTGGCAGAGAGGTAGACCGCAGAAACATTGTCACAGTAGACAATCGTGGCCTTGTCAACCAGAGACAAGAGCTCATGCAGAAGCTGACGAAGCCAGGAACACTCGGCGACGACGTTGGCAACGGCGCGGTACTCCGCTTCAGCACTGGAGCAGGAGACAACGGGCTGCCGCTTGGACGACCAGGAGATAAGTGATGGTTCAAGATAGACGCAATAACCAGAGGTCGAGCGGCGCGTGTCAGGGCAGCCGGCCCAATCGGCGTCAGAATAAGCCGTCAGATCCATACATGGTATCAGCCTTCCTCCGATCCTCTACCCTAGCCGCGTCGCCGTCGCTTCCCAGCCACCGCCGCTAGTTCCCTCGCACGCCCGCGCCGCCGACTACTCGCCGCCGCCGTGCCACCTTCCCCACTGCTTCCGCTCCCGCCCCCGCGATCACCTCGCGCCTCTCCCACCCCTAGCCACTACAAACCCTAACCCGCCCGGGCCGCCCCTAACCCTAGCTCCTGCCATGTCGGGATCCAACCTCTCCGACCGGTCCGCCGCCTCTACTCCTCCGGTCGTGAAGCCGCCGAATCCCTTCGACTCTTCCGCCGGCTCCACCGCCGCCACTCTTCCCGATCCTGCCTACATCCGTGATGTTTCCATCGAACGTCGCGTTCCGGTCATCCTCTCCCACAACGAGGCGAATTTTTATGCTTGGAAGACATACTTCAATCTCCTCTTTCGTGAGTATAACCTGCAGGACCACATCGACGGCACAGCCAACCTCTTCGTCCTGAACCGTGACGCCGACTGGCTAGCGATCGACGCCACCATCATCAGGTGGCTCTTCCTCACCGTGTCCAAGGACATCTTCCACACCGTCGTTCGCGACAAGGATGATGCATGCACGGTGTGGAACAAGATCGTCGGCCTCTTCACCGACAACAAGCTCCAACGGATCGTCTTCCTGCAGCAGGAGTTCTTCGGGTGCCATCAAAACGACTCCTCCGTCGACGCCTTCTGCATGCGTCTCAAGACCCTCTCCGACGAGCTCAATGACATCAGCTTCAAGGTGGGCGACGAGTTGCTCCTCTCCACCCTCACCGCCGGCCTCAATGAGGATCTCGGCAACGCCGCCTCCAACCTCACCCTCATGGCGAACCCTACCTACGAGCGGGCGGTGGCTTATCTTCGTCTCGAGGAACGCCGGTTGAAGCATCTTCGCTCCCGTGCCGTTCATACCGCCTTCGCCGCTGGCTACTCGCGCGGTGGCCCCGCGCCCTCAGGCGCGCCTCCCGGCATCCCAGCGCCGTACCAGGCGCCCCGGCCACCGGCGCCTTCCGCGCCGCAAGGCGCCTACGGCGCCCCCTACCAGCAGCGGCCACCGGCTCCTCCTGCGGCTCTTCCTCAACAACCGCCGCAGCAGCAGCCCCAGCAGCAGCAGCGCCAGAGGCGCCGCAGCCGCGGCAAAGGCCAGACGCAGCAGCAACAGCCGCGCCCCGGGCCTGTCCAGCAGCAGCCGACGCCGCCTTGGGGGGTGGCCACAACCCCTGGACAGGGTTTGTGCACGCCTACACCATGCCCGTGCCCCGCCCACCCGCTCCAAGCCTCCTTGGGCCCGGTCCCTCCAGCCATCAGGCATTCTTCGCCGGTCCGCAACCCGGTCCGGTCGCTCCACCGGCCTACTACTCTCCTGCTCCGGTTGGCTATGGCGGGCCAACCACCAACACAGGCGTGACCGGCTCCTCCGGCTATCCCGCGCCGGTCTCTTATGATCCGGCCCTACTTGCTGCTCTTCATCAGCAGCCTCCGGTCGGGGCTTATTCCGGCGGTGGCGATTGGTTTATGGACACCGGTGCATCTTCGCACATGGCCGCTTACCCGGGTAACCTCTTTTCTGCGTCTCCTATTCACACTTCTTCTCGTATCATTGTCGGTAATGGTGCTGGTCTCCCTATCACTCATATTGGTTCTACCAGTTTTCCTTCGAACTCTAGACCACTTTATCTCAATAATGTTCTTGTGTCTCCTGAACTCATTCAGAATTTAGTCTGTGTTCGTAAACTTTCTCGAGATAACTCTATAACTGTGGAATTTGACGAAGTTGGTTTTTCTGTTAAGGACGCCCTCACCCGGATGGTTCTTCACCGCTGTGACAGTCCCGGCGATACATACTCCGTCCAGCCTCCATCATCTTCACATGCTGGACCAGTTGCACTCTCCGCCGGCGTTGATCTTTGGCACGCCCGTCTCGGCCATCCTAGCTCCACCGCTCTTCGTCACATTATTAGGGATTTTTCTTTTACATGTAATAAAACGGATGTGCACTCTTGTCACGCATGCCGTCTGGGCAAACATGTTCGCTTCCCTTTAGTGCTTCATCCACGGTTGCGTCGTTACCCTTTGAGTTAATCCATAGTGATGTCTGGACCTCTCCTGTTGCTAGTAATACTGGATTCTCATATTATCTTGTTATTTTGGATGACTACTCTCACTTTGTGTGGACCTTTCCATTACGTAAGAAGTCCGAAGTTGCTGCCACTCTTACGGCCTTCTACTCTTACGTATCTACGCAATTTGGTCATCCCATTCTAGCTTTGCAAACTGACAACGGAAAAGAATTCGACAACACCACCATCCGCAATCTTCTCTCCACACATGGCACTGTTTTTCGTCTTACCTGTCCATATACTTCACAGCAGAATGGCTCTGATACCATGTAGAAGGTTATGCAACTCACGATGTATTGATCGGGTGCAATATGCACGTATATATAAGTACAAAGGGTAGCCACGTCCTCAACTATACATGGAAGGAGGAGGGCTTGTTGTACAAGAAATACACATATGTATCTACATCTCAACAACCAGCATAATCTAATCGCCTCGGTGTACTTAAGCCAAACAGATATTATTGGGTTTGTATCAATCAAGATGTATCCCGATTCTAGATGGTGGGGCATGAGGGCATTCTCCATTGTAGAGTTTTTTTCCTTTTTTTGAGATCAAAGACCACAAAGAGTGATCACGCACCCAGGCTACAATCATCTTATAGCATTTGCCTGAATTATCTAGGGGTGTCCACAAGACAGAAGAAGTCGCCTGAACTTCTAGCCCGAACAGCAAGGCTGCGAGCTAACTTGTTTTTGTTTTGGTCTCTGCCAACCCACGTGACCTGACGGGATTTGAAGTGCTTCAAAATCTCCATGATATCACAGATAACAGGGGACAGCTTTGAAGTGTTGCCTGTTTCAGGGTTGAGGGCCTGAACCAATGCTAGATAGTCTAATTCAGCAAATACTGCGTCGCCTCCCACACCCCGCCCGCTAGGGCGACTCGAACGGCGCCCAAAAACCTAGCCGCCGCCGGCGCGCACTCCCTCCTCCCCTCCCTCCGCTGTCGCCGGGGTACGCCGCCGGCCTAAGCCCGGGGGCCGCCGGCGGTGGCGGAGGACATCACCTCTCTCCCGCATCTCTGGGGTTGTGCTGGGCCTCGAATCGTGTGGAGGCGCGCCCGATCCGATCGGCATGACAGCGATGGCTGTGGCGCGGTGGCGTCGTAGGCGGCGCAGGCTGCGGGCACGGCGACCAGCCCTGTTCGGGTGGCGGCGGCGGCAGCGTGCCATTTGCCTTTCGATCGGCGGCGACGGCGTGGAGGGCCTGGTTGTCGCATCGGCGGCACCTCCGGTCAGATATGTTCTGGCCGGTGCAGCCGGCGGTGGTGGTCATCTCTTCCCTCAGTGGTGGTCGGCCTGCAGCTGGGTAGTCGGATCTCGTGATTCGTCATCTAGTCCCGGCTATGAGTCGGGGAGACATAGTTGCCGGTGAAAACTGAACCGTTGGCGGGCGATGGTGGCATTTTGCGCCGTTACCTTGTTGGAGGCATAGTCGTGTAACTGTTGTCGACCCACTCGTGCTGCTTCGGGGGAAACCCTAGGATCTGGTCTTCCAGATCGAACGATGGCGGTACTACGGTGTCGTTTCTCTCTTGGGAGCATCGTTTGTGGAGCAGCGCTGGAAGACAGAGGCGGGAGGTGGAGCGGCTTCATCTTGCACGGAGCTCGGTGGAGCTGTAAGTCATGCCTGGCGGACAGGTGCTACGCTGACTCATGCCTGGTTGGCAGGTGCTACGCACGACAGATTTTCCGGCGTCGTTGCGTCTGGACGGACGAGCGCAGGGCTGTGGAGCCGTTGGGCACCGTGGTGGCGTCGACGGATGTCCGGATTGGTAAGGATTATGCGGATCTCTCTCCTGAAGATGGGTCAGTGGTCCGATGATGATGGCGTCTTATAAGACGTGTGCATGTGATGTGCGCTTTAGGTAGGCTGCACCGGCTGTTGGTCCCGATACATTATGTGGATGGATCGGCGACAACACCGGTTTTAGATATGGGAAGTGAGAGCACTCCACATTATCGAGTTTGTAGGTATCCCGATACATTATGTGGATGGATCGGCGACAACACCGGTTTTAGATATGGGAAGTGAGAGCACTCCACATTATCGAGTTTGTAGGTATGAGTGATGGCTTTGGGTAGATCGGTGTATGTTCTTGTCAGACCTTTGTGAAATAATTAATAAAGATAGCTGCAGAGGCTGGGGTTTAACCTCCTTTTCTAAATAAATAAAAAAGTCAAACAGTTTCCACAGTTCATTGAGACCAACAAGAACTACAATTCCCACAGCTTCCACTGCACTACCACAAAATGCCAGTTTGGACGTACGCCCATCAAGATGAACGGCAGACCCAAAAAAATAGAGAGAAAATACCGGCAGACCTCCACTGTTCCTGACGACTGCACTCATTGTGCTAGATCCCGCAAGGAAGGAAGCATCTGTGTTCATTTTAATCAACTCTACTTTTCTTTTCAAATACATGATGTATACTATTATTTTAACACATGTTTTGAACTCTTTTTTGAAGACATGGTCAACATTCTTCCATATACACAAGTTTACATTTTTCATATACACCAGGTACATTTTTTCGTACACGTTTAACATTTTTGAAATACATGATCAATATTTTTTGAAATATAAGTTTGATGCCTATTTTATTTTCCATACCTATTATACAGGTTTGGTATACATATAAACATTTTTATATACATTTAAACATTTTTCAAATACATGGTTAACATTGTCCAAACATATAAGTTTGATACAGGTTGTACATTTTTCTAATACATCAGCAACATTTTTATGTACACGTTTAACTTTTTTTTTAATAATTTGTATGTCTACTTGCTTCCACACACCTTGTACATTTCTTATACATCAGAAAAAAATTATATACACATTGTAACATTTTCCAAATACATGATTAACATTTTTTTCAAACCTATATTTTGATGTCAACTTTTTTCATACATGTTGTACATTTTTCGCATATATTAAAACTATGTATACACGTTTAACATATTTCAAATGCATGATTAAGAATTTTCAGAAATTTACGTACAGGGATTGTTGTATTATATATTTAGACTATTTCCAAATATTATACAATAAAAAATGAAATAAGAAAACAGAACAAAAGATGCGAAAAAACAGGAAAAACGAGCGCTTAACTCCCCTCCCGCTGGGCCGGCCCAATAGCGAAGATGCTTGAGGCAAGCGGTCCTGCCGTCTCACGCCAGGCGAGGTATGGACGGTAAACCCTTCCGCAAACGGGCACACACCCCCTCTGTGAACATGTTCTTAAATCCCGTGCACTTTCTTCAAATTCGTGAAGATTTTCTAAAATAGATCGACTTTTTTCAAATTTGTGAATTTTTTTAAATCTGTGATTCTTTTTTGCAAAATCAACGAAAAAATTAAAAAACATTGAGTTATTTAAAAAACGTTTTGTTTTCTCAAATAATTTATAATACGACTGAAACAAGGGTGAAATAGTGTTGTTTTCAGATATAGAACATCAAATTGATCGCGGTGCAATGGTTATTGCGCTTAGTGCATCCAGGATGGAATGCGAGTTTCAACCCTACATCATGCAAAATAATAGTGTTGATGATTTTTTTTTTCTTGCGCGAATTGTTGATGATTTTTTTTCTTGCTGCACACGAGTGTTGCTGAGCCGACCCACTACCACTCACCTTCGAGCGCCAACTAGCCTAGACGGCGCTGAGGCCACGAAGAAAGAAGGGAGTTGAATCGCGCGCGGCCGTATCGCAAATCCCCTTTTCCGGCCGTCGACATCCAGCACTGAAACCCTAGAAAAAGAGAATTTGTACGTCCTGCCGATCCACTCCCATGTCCGCCGCTAGCTCCGCCCCAAACTGGATGATGCTCGATAGGTTCGCCTTCCGCAGGGATGATGACGACGAGTCTTCCCTAGACGAGGACCCCGCCCCCTTCACGATCGAAGGCGACATCTCGCCGGGTGTGGAAATAGTGGCAGATTGTGAAAATGCGCATGCTCCGAATGGGGTTCTGGGTGGTTCGGGGTATCAGAGTCCAGTGTAGCGGACATCCGAACTCCGCGAGAGCTCCTCGATTTGGGGCTGCTCTATGGGATTCGAACATCCAGACCGGTCCGGCCCTATTTAGAAATCCAACTTGGACGGGTGAGAGTGGATAAGAAGCATGAACATAGGAGGCGGCGGACGCACTTTTCACTTCTTTTTATTCCAAGAACATCGGATATGCATCGACATGTATACATAGGCCTGATTTCGGCAGCGTTGACCAGTACGCTACTTGTGTGCAGCCATGGCCTTAGCAATGGAAACATAAAGATCCTTCCTCGCCGCCAAGGCAGCGAGCACGCGGGCCCTGTCCGGGAGGCACTGCCGCACGGTCTCATCGGCCCTGTACGCCCTCGCCCAGCGCCACAGCGCCGGGTGGTCCTCCTCGGTGAACAGCCGCACCCCGGCCATCTCCTCGAACACCCCCATCCAGTGCGCGAGCGCCCCGCCGGCGGCGATGTCGAGGAAGCCGATGGCGTCGCCGCCGAAGAACCTCTTCCCCTCCGGCAGCTGCGCCTCCAGCAGCGTCAGCTTCTCCCTGGTCTCCTTCGCCGCCGCAGCCTGCGCCTCGCCGTCTGTCCACAGCGCCATCCAGAACGGCTTCTTGCACTGCATGACCATGTAGGAGAGTCATCGAGTGAACAGTGAAAACTGAAAGCTCGGTGCTGAATTACTGCGGTTGCTGTACGCCTGTACCTCCTCGTCCAGAAAGCGGGCCCAGAAGCGGGCGTTGGCGCGGGCGAGGGGGTCGACGGGAAGGAGCGGCTGGCCGGAGAAGGCCTCGTCGGCGTACTCGACGATGACGAGCGACTCCGGGATGGAGCGGTCGCCGTGGAGGAGCACGGGGACGGTCTTGTGGACGGGGTTGTGCGTGAGCAGCAGCTCGCTCTTGTTGTTGAGGTCCTCCTCGATGAGCTCGTAGGGGACGCCCTTGAGGCGCAGGGCCAGCTCGGCGCGGTGGACCACCGGGCTGGCGAAGCAGCTGATGAGCCTCACCGGCTCCGACGGCATCGCGGCGGCCTTGCTCCTGCCTTCCATGCCCCGCCGGCCTAATATTTCGCCGGGATGTATATGTGTATCTAGCTCCGGCCGGCCGCCTCGGTCGTCAGTTATATATTTCGTCCTCGTGCGTGTTTCTCTCGCGAGAAACTTCACGGCAGCTTCGCATCGATGATGGAAAGATTAGTGATAAGTTAATTTAGTTTTGCCTTGTGCTTCCACGGCCTAAAGCTAGCCCCAAACAATTGTTATTAGCTTGTGATGGCGACACGACGGTTGAATGGTGGGCGTTTTGACGCTTGTGGTGGCCACGTTTTGACGTTTTAAGTTGTTGCCGAAGACAATTTTCTAAAACACGTGATATTTGCAGAAAATATTACGGAAAGAGACACGCTAAGAACACGCGCCCAGAGAGGAGGACGTGGATCGCCCGCGTGCGATCCGCCGGCTCAAGGCAAGTGTTTTCCTAAAAAGAACGACGCCGATATTCACCACACGTGTGGTATATTTGACATGCGCCGACATACCGTGTGTGGTGTGAGCAGGAGGCAGCCCACATGGGCTGTGTGTAGGCAGACATTAGAATTGCCCACACGTGTGGGCGCGGCTACTTCATGCCACACACCCAACACGTGTGGTTTAGGGTTTCAGGTCCACGTTGGTTTCTCGATGGAGGCACCACCATCGAGGCAGGAAGGAACCTATTGGCATTGGCATGGTACTGCCCTAGCCTTGTTCTCATGTACAGTATCACCAGATTTTGCAACCTTATGTCGTCTGTCTTTTGTTGCCATGTACTATATATGTTACCTGGATACAGTTTCTGCTTATAATGAAACAATGTAGGCTCTGTTTGAACTTCAAAATTAGTAGCATTCCATGACATCACAGCTAGTCTTCTCCCCCACCGATTTCGATTCAGGCAATGGTGAAGATGCTGCTGCGGACGATGGCTCCTCCTGGTGTGATTATTCAGATTCTCCAGGACATGGTTCCAGCTTACACACAGAATGGGCCCACTTGCAGGACCAGCTTCATAAGGTAATATATAATTATTTTGACTTCCATGGTTGTTGATTAATCATGAATCATGAGTTTGCGTCGATATCAGGAAGTTTGACGGTGAGGCTCTTCTGGTTTCTCTGTAGATGGGCTACAGGGAAGGCATATCCGAAGGGCGGAAGGACGCTGCCCAAGAGGGCTTCAATCTTGGGCATAGGCAATCTGCGCCTGAAGGATACAAGTGGGGTCTCGTTCGGGGAATTACTAGGTGAACTGGATTTCTGGTCATGCCAACTACAGTTTTCTTTATAGACTTCCTCTTATATACTGTTCTTATTGTTTTTTTGTTGCCCTTAAAAAAGCAGTGCATTGGCTAGTCTTCCGGATAGTCTAAAAGAAAAGTTGCTGCTAGACGCCCAGCATAGAGGGAAACTTGAAGATTTGCGCAACTCTGTGCAAGAAATTTCACCAGAGGCTGCAGTGCGGATGTTCCATGAGAGTATTATTCAGGATAATGCTCCGCTAGTGGAAAGCAGGCTTCAAACTATTCCAAATGATCTTCTGCTGTTGTTGCGCGAATGCCCAGATGTTCAAGTTCCTGAAGAGTTGAAACGAGCTCCATAAGCAAGGTCGAAAGTGAAAGTGAAATTGCAAGCACCACTGATTTTGATCTCTGGTAGAATCACTTAGACTGAGTTCTTCTGAAGGATGCAGTTGTAAACACTGTGATACTAAGGATGCAGTAGATCATGTCACCCATTTTACGCTATGAAACTCCTGTAAATTCACATTATGAATGACTATAGTAATATATTTCTTTGTGACTGTTGCATCTTTCTGTTCTTCCTTTCCCAACCGTTGCTCTGGTCTACTTAACCCTTGGCATCTGCAATTGCTAATGAAGTGTATTGGTATTCTTCATTGATATATTCTTGGGAAAGTATGAATAATTGTTACACTCAGCACTCAGTGCAGATATCACTAGTTATTGTACTTTTGATAGTGTATAGGTTCTGATAATTTCTGGCATTTCGTAATACTGACAATTATGCTAAGTATTGTAGAAGTATATTTGTTGAAATTGGCATACTGCATATTTGATGAAACCTCTCGTCTCATTGTTTTTCATATCTAACGAGCATTTATCAACTTTTCTCTTTTTCATGTTCTGTGCAGACAGAAAATGCTAGTTTGCATCGGCTGGCTTCAGCAAATGCACTCAAATCTGCTCAACCGAAGGGCCTGATCCACTCTCATAGTTGCTATGACCTACTGCTGTTAATGGGATGTTAACTGCATGCTAATATGTCCTTTGATGGTCCACGGTAGTTATTGGACTGCACACCATGTCAGTAAATTGTCTGCTTCTATTTCTGTTACAGGGGTTGGTGTGATTGGAACATCTTGGTTTTGAATGTTAATGCCGTCTATTCATGGTGATGCATGCTTCAGGTTGGTGAGAGCATCAAACCTTTGTATCCGTTGTGCCTTGTGACTGTTGGTTTTGAGTGTTATATTCATGGTGATTCATGCTTGATCCATCTGCCTTCTTCACATGTCCGTTTGGAGTGTTTCTTGTTGTTCCTATTCAGTGCCATTTATTTCGTTTCATGTGGGACTATTTCTTGGTTGCTCCTGAGTTGAATGAAGTACCAGGCCCGCATGCAGACTCTTTTTGTCTGTCTGCATTGTTCAAGGCTGCATCTTATACTCATGACATTGCAGGACATAATTTGAAATGGTTTGGTGCGCAGCACCAGAAATCCCTGGACGAAATGATCGAACCTTTGGAGATTCTTCCGCCGCCTCTTGTTGCCTGATATGGCATTCGGTTAGCCTGTTATGCACTGTATAGCCCAGCAGGTTTGCACCATCTTGTTCTACTGTCTCAGTTTGGCACCAAAGTAGACCAGCAAACAACAGTTAGTTGCACTCATATCAGTTAGTTATGAATTTGCGTTGATATCAATCAAAGAACTTTGATGATAGGGCTTCTGGTTTCTCTGTAGATGGGCTATAGGGAAGTCATAACCGAAGGGCAGAAGGGCGCTGCCCAAGAGGGCTTCAATCTTGGGCATTGGCAATCTGTGCATGTCGGATACAGGTGGGGTGGGATTTCGTTCTGGGGATTACTAGGTAGTAGTAAGTTGCATTCCTGCCATGCGAATAGCTTGCTTCTTGTATATAGTTCCTTTGTGTCGTTCTTATTTATTATATATTCCTTTTGTTGTCCTTCAAGCAGTGCATTAGCTAGTCTTCCTGACAGTCTAAAAGAAAAGTTGCTGCTCGATGCCCAGCGTAGAGGAAAACTTGAAGATTTGAACAACTCTGTGCTAGAAATTTCAGCAGAGGGTGCGCTGCAGCTGTTCAAAGAGAGTATTCTGGAGGATACTCGTCGATCAGAGGAAAGCAAACTCCAAACTATTCTTGTTGCACGACTGCCCAGATGTTCAAGTTTCTGAAGAGTTGAAACGAGTTCCGTAACCAAGGTCAGAAAAATTAAATTGCAAGCACCACTGGTTTCGAAGTCTGGTAGAATCACTTAGACCGAGTTCTTCTGAAGGATGTAGTTATAAATCCTGTGATACTAAGGCCCTGTTCGGTAATCATCCACTCCCGAAATCTGCAGAGCGGGGAAACTGCAACTCCTCCGTTTTACACTGCAGCTCCGTCAACTCCGCTCCCGGAGTTGTGGAGCGGAGTGGTACCGAACAGGGCCTAATTAAGATTTTCTTTATGGTGTAACCTTTCTTTGCCATGAACTCCTGTAAATTCCCATCATGAATGACAATAGTAATATTTTTCTTCCTGAGTTTCGCATCATCGTGTTATTCATTTACCATGCTCTGGTTTACTTGAGGCTTTTGGCATTTGCTAGTGTACCCGTAGTGGTATTTCCATTGATTTGATCCATTGCGGTATTCGTGGGAAAGTCTGGATAATTGCTGTACTCAGTGAAGATATCATTAGACATTCTGCTTTTGCTAGTTATAAGTTTTGAAACATTCTGCCATTTCGCCATACTGACAATGTGGTAAACTGAAAATGCACGTTCCCAGAAAATCATTAGATATTCTATGGAGCATTTACCCACTTCTTGTCCTTTCCACGTTTTGTGCAGAGAAAAATGCACTAAAATGTGATCGACGGAAGGACCTGATCCACTCCTCAGAGTTGCTATGCCCTACTGCTGTTAATGTGAGGTTAAATGCATGCTGATATATCCTTTGTTGGCCCATAATAGTTGTTGGGCTGCACACCATGTCAGTGAATTGTGTGCTTCTCTTTCAGTTACAGGGGGTTGGTGTGATTGGAGCATATCAAGCTGAGCATGAGCATCCCTCCTTCAGGTTGGTGAGAGCATCAAACCTTGTACCCGTTGTGGCTTGTGACTGTTGGTTTTGAGTGTTAATGCCATCTATGCATGGTGACTCATGCTTGATCCATCTGCCTTCTCCTCGTATCCGTTTGGAGCGTTTCTTGTTGTTTCTATTCAGTGCCATTTATTGTCATATCCGTTTGGAGCGTTTTCTTGCTGTTTCTATTCAGTGCCATTTATCTGGGGCTATGTTTTCGTGCTAAATCTTGTTTATTTGTTTGCCAGGAAATGATTTTCTGGTGCGCACCAGAAAACTCTGGACCAAATTGTCGAATATTTGAAAATTCTTCTGCTGTCTCTTGTTACCTGACATGGCATTCGATCACGCCTGTTCTGCATCGTTACACCCCAGCAGGTCTGAACCATCTGTTCTACTGTCTCAATTAGGCACCAAATTAGACCTGCAACCAACAGTTTGTTGCATTGATAACACAAGTAGAGTCTCAGCAATCATCGGTTACTAGGTGTTTTAATTGCTTATTGTGTTTCTGGAGTTACTACTTAACACATTGCAAATAGGCAGCATATGGAAACATTCACATCCATAAGATGGACAAAAAACTGGAACTTCCCTTTTGCTGATTATAATCACAGAGAATGCAAACAAACACGAAAGGATCACACATGATTCCTGAGACACGCACTCGCTACACATGCTGTCAATAAGAGTTTTATTGATCTTTGTCCAAGCAAGGAATACATCTGAATATTCTTGCCAGTTTGCAGGTCTCATTTTTGTCATCGCTAAAATATCAGCATGAGCACAGCAGACCTATGTACACATGCACTACGCCACTACACTAACCAGCTGACTCAGTGAGCGAGACCCCTAGCGGCTCTCGAGTACAACTGCGCTATGAGCACAAGATCTCAGGTGCTGGTGAGCAGCTCTCTATCCTCACCGAGCAGGTCTCTGGCACAAATATCGCAGTGACCACCAAGTTAGAACCCCAATAACCATCATCTGCTCCAGCTTGAACCCCAAACTGCAAGTACAGATTCGACACCGCGCCATGAGTGAAATCTTCAGCATACCAACAATTTGTGCCACATGAATGCATTCTACTACTGGAAATGATTTTAACCCCTAGCTGTTCTTACCTCTAAAACCTATAAGTTGCAGGCAAAGCTTTTCTTGTCGTCGGACTTCTTCTCGCCGAGGACTGGTGGCAGAACAGTCTCAAAGGCCTGGACAAGCATCTCCACCTTCCTCTTCTGAGCACGGGCCAACTTGTTCACTGTCCTCCGGAGTGCATAATCGACCATCCACTCCTCGGCATTCTTGCGATCATCGGTCATCTGATGCCTGAGGTCAACCTTTTCAGCATCCGGATCAGGCACCACCGGAAGAAAGTTCGGGGCCCTGGGGTTGAATGCCCGGATTCGCTCCCCGCCTCTAGGTGTTCTTCTCCTGGACATGGTCAGCTTGTTTCCCTGGCTGGTTGCCGCCGCGGCATCAGCCCCTGCATCTTGGAAATTCATCCCACCAAATGCACTGGATATGTCATCCATTGAGGATTCCAGTGAAGAGCCGACAACGCCGCCGCAATCTGCAGAATTGCGACATTGTTCGCCGACGGTCAGCAGTTGTTTCTGGAATTCATTCCATGTGGTGGAAACTGAAACTGGAAAGAAACAAGCGATTTCAGGAAGAGAAATTTCACCTTTAGACATGCTGTTGCCTTGGTATCTTGGACCCAGCTCCTCTGAGATATCAGACCTGCAGCAGGCAGCAGAGTCCTCCTCCTCTGCTTCTTGTTGATCGACCCAAGAAGCCTTCCTCTCATCTTGACCAGTCTGCTCCTTGCGTCCGGGAGAGGGAGAGGGAGAGCTCGCCGTCCCTGGCAGGTCGGCGAAGCCGTCCGAGATGACGTCGCTGGACCCGCAGGAGCCGTCCACCGAGGCGCCCCACTTGTCCGTCGTCCCACCCCGGAGACTCCGGCGGCCGAAGTTGACGTAGGGAGACTCCACCTCCTCGGCGGAGAGGCCGCTGCAGCAGGAGCCCGAGCTCGCCGTCTTGGGGCGGGCGCCGGGACACGCCACCTGGACGAAGAGCCCGTCGTCCCCTTTGCGGGCGGCATTGCTGCTGGGGTTGCGGAAGGCGGAGACCCCCCTGTGCTTCATGCTCTGCTCCGTCTTGATGAGGCTCCTGCGGGACGCCAGGAAGGCCCCCAGCGGCGGCGCCGCGGGCGCGTGGCCCTTGAAGGTGCAGTAGGCGTACCGGCAGGCGCGGTGCCCCTCGCAGCCCCCGCCGCCACCGCCGAGGGCGCGGGCGCCCTTCTGGGCGGAGGAGCAGGTCTGCCTGGCCGCCAGCGGCGTGCTCCCTCCGAGCGCTGCCGCCTTGGTCAGCAACGTCTGCGCGGAGGGAGCGGAGGCCGCCGAAACCGCCGCCGCAGATGCAACCTCCCGGCCGGCCCTGGCGCCGGAGCTGCTGGTCGGTCGCATGTAGCCGGGGTCGGCCGCCACGGCCTGGCCCCCGCCCCCGGCGCGCGCGCGACCCCCGTTCCCCGGGACGCCGGGCGTCCTGCGCGGCTGCTTGCAGTGCACCATGGCGGGCGGCGGCGGCGGCGGGCAAGAAAGGAAAGAAAGGTGGAGATTGGGGTTGGTTCGGGGCTGTGATGATCCTGGCGGCAGACAGGCAAGGAAAGGAAGGTTTTGATTGCGGCGAGAGGGCAAAGATGGCGACGGGCTGGATTCGATTCCGTCGGACGGACTCGGAGGTGGGGAGGCGGCCGGCGTGGATCGATGCGTTTGGGTTTGGGTTCTTGGGGTTGGGGAGGTGGCGAGATTTTGAATGCCCGGCTCGCTCGCGTGCGGGGTACAGTAGGCTGGTGCTGGCGGTGGTGTATATCCTCTGTGGGCGTGGGTCCTGTGTGCCGTGCTATGCTGCCCCACGCCGCCTGCTCTGTTTTCCTCGGCTTGGATTGAGGGGGTTTGGTTGCTGCTGCTACTCTGGGGCTTTGTTGAGGTTCTTATGGTAATAGAGGTTTCACTTTTCCGGGGGATATGGTAACTCATTTTAGGATAAGCACATAGTGGGTTTTGGAGACCATCTCTTAAGTTCCAAGGCAAACAGCATATATATATATATATATATATATATATATATATATATATATATATATATATATATATATATATATAGACACATGTTAATGTGTTTGTGCACTCACGTCACTCTGTACGTAGTTCATCTTGAACTATTCAAAACATCTTATATTTGTTAACGGAAGGATTATATTTGCAAACAAGAAAAAAAAAAAGAAGGGAGTATATGAGATATCCTCTCTTTTTCAGTATCTATTTTGGGGTACAACTCACTCAAGTAGAGGATTTGCACATCAAATCTTCCATCAATGACATTGCTCAAATACTCTAGCACAATTGTTATTGTTAGGACGGTTAATGGTTGTCTTTACGGTTCCACCTTAAAAACATTCGCCGGAGCTATAGCTCACGGACGTAAACACAAAAACGGCTAAATTGTAACCACGAGATGAAAATATGTGAAATTGACGCCGTTGCTGCAATTTATTTTTTGATAAAAGAGGTGTGGCGGCCCCTTTTTCTAGAAACGGCTTCCGGCATAATGCAGACGTACGCGAAATCACAATGTTTCTTGAAGACAAGTAGATAAGGCTTGTGTCGTGGTGGACCCATAGAAATGCACAAGATGCCAAACCTCGAGTCTATCTGCGGAATGGTGACAACAATGATCAGGCGTGTTTGTTTGGAGGTTCTTGATCTTTTATCTTTTATGCCCCCAACCTTCTCTGCCCATAGTTTATGGGCAAAGCAGCAGTTTGACAACTTGTCGTGCAAGGGGTGTGTCTCGGGCCGCACTGGCATACCTGGAATCTCAGCCTTGGGGTTGCCACAATTCAAAATTTACACGAAACACCATCATAATCTGAACAAATAGTTCTAAAATAGCATCAACTTCATAGATTTTAGTATTGTATTACTCCCTCAGTTCCCTAATATAAGACCTTTTAGCTTTTTTTTTATTCGTATGTATCTAGACACAATTTTGTACGTGTGTTCACCCATTTAGGATGTATCATGTATGTAGTCAATATATTGAAATAGCTAAAAGGTCTTATATTAGGAAAAAGGGGGAGTACATACGCAGTAAAATTTATTATTTTACAGTATTGGAGGGGGATGCCACCCCCACTGCCACTCGGGATCCACCCCTTGCGGGGCCGCAATGTGTTTGTCGGTCTTGTTCATGTGGCTCTTCAAAACCTTCGAGGTCATTTCAACCTATGCATGTATGGTTTTCTATATTATTTTTTTACCCCAAGTCATGGTGGAGCAACATTGAGATGCAAAAGATGGCTTCAACTACTAACCCTGTTCTTTTAGTTTTTCGCGTGGATCTTTATCGTTACATTTCTTTTCTTCAGTTTCTTCGATGTGGTTAGTTTAATACAGTAATAAATGAGTAGAGTCAGATCAGTTTGGCTGCATTTTTTTTACCCAAGTCATGGTGAAGCAGCATTGAGATGCAAACGATTGTACGATGGCTTAAAAAAACTCATTTTAGTTTTTCTGCGCGGATCTCTGTCGTCCATTTGTCTTTCCTTGAGGTTTTTTATTCGATGCACTGTAGTTGGCTTAATAATAAATCAATAGTCAGATTTGTCTGCTCAGCTCCACCAACAAGAACAAAAAAATTGTCTGCTCAGCATGAAGAATCAATGCTTCTTTTTTTTTTCTGTACGTAGCACATGTGGCGGGCGAGCCCGCAGCATAGAGAATCACGGGGCACACGTGACGTGATGACGCACCCGGGCTCCAGACTCCTAAGGCCGTTCCTATCCGAATTCAATGCCGACACCTGGGCCCGGCGCAATCATCAGTCGGCTGTTCTGTTCGAACTCGGGCGAGCATCCCTCCTTTTTTCTTCCTTTTTCTTCATCGAGACGAAACCCGTGGGGCATTCTTGTCACCCTGCAGGTCCATCTTGCCTCTCTTTTTTTTCCCCGGTTGTGACAAGCAAAACATCTGTCCGTATTGGGCCAAGAAAAAGAAATTACAGGAGTACTGCTATGCTACCGAGTACAGTATTGGGCCAAGCTGCTCATCTCCCTCGTTCTTCTCTCTGACCTGAACCTTGTTGCATCGGACGGGATGGGCATCACGTGAGATATATGGGCTGAGCAGCATTTTGCTTGCACGTCGGTCTCACTGGTTCATTCTGCACTCCTGGGGGCCAGCGCCCGTGCCTGGATGTGTACGGCGATTCCACAGGGCAGTTGACATTTTGAGCTCCCGATCTGTTTATGCCTGCAAAAGGAAGGTAGCTTCATTGGTGGGGAAGCGGGATACGAGTAACTAATTAAGAAATCTGCAGGCCACTCACTCACCACTCATCATAGGACTGAGAGTGACTGACAAAGAAGATCTATCTATCTATACCCACAGATTCAACAGGCTGAACGCGCGCGCGCGCGCTCTCTCTCTCTCTCTCTCTCTCTCTATATATATATATATATATATATATATATATATATAAAAGTAAGTGTTCCAGTCAAACAAAGCGCCCCCCTGAGATCATCATATATCGATGCCAGATCTCTCTCTCTCTCTCTCACTCACTTAATTACATATGCAGTCGACGCACTTCTTTTTTTTGGCGGGAGGCAGTCGACGCACTCACGCACCCGGCCAAGTTTCTATACATAAACATGAACATCTACCTATCTCATGGCGAGTGGCGCGATCATCAAGGCCGGCCGCCCGGCCAGTTTGTGGCGTTTGTCTGGCCGGACGGTGTTAGAGCATGGTTAATAATAAAGCATGCTGCTGGCTATAAGCCAATGCCACATCACATACAACCTTTATAAAAGCTCACTAATACAATAGTTTGGCTGTAAACTAGCTACTTCCAGGTGCTGAGCTTCATCTTCAACTCCATCTCAGCTCCTGTGATGATACAGGTTGCACACTGCAACATGCCGACCAAAGCATGGGCGGCCATCATGGAGATCTTTATCTCCCAAGACTCAAGGGCGCATCCTCAACACGAGGATCGCCCTCTCCATGACCAAGAAGGGGACCTCGACGGTTGCTGAGTACATTGGGCGCATGAAGGCGCTCGGTGACGAGATGGCATCGGCGGGCAAGTCTCTCATCGACGATGACATGGTGTTCTACATCCTCGCGGGGCTCGACTGCGACTACATGTCCTTCGTCTCCACGATCTGTGCCGGGACCGAATCGATCAAGGTGAACGAGCTCTACTCTCAGCTTATAAACTTTGAGAGCAGGCTGGCCATGTTCGAGGGCGGCGACCAGTCCTCCCACTCCTCTGCCAACGCTGTTTCTTGCGGCAGGCATGGTGGTTCCAGCCGTGGCGAGACCGCGGTGGCAATGGTGGCGATCGCAATGGAGGCAGCCGAGGCAATGATCACGGTCAAGGTCGCGGCGGCGGCTGCGACAACGAGGGAGGTGGTCGCAATGACCTCCCTAAAGTCTTCTGTCAAATCTGCACCAAGCCAAATCACACCGCCATGGAGTGCTACCGGCGCTTCGACATCTCCTTCAGGAAGGAGAAGAGCGCAGCAGCTGTCAACACCAACCCTCACTCCTCCTATGGAGTGGATACAAACTGGTATGTGGACTCAGGGGCTACATATCATATCACCAGCGAGCTCAACAAGATTTCCCATATTGCTCACGCTTATGTTCGTACCCCTACTCGCAATCTTCATCTTAAAAACATCCTGCATGTGCCTAATTCCACCCAAAACTTGATCTCTGCTCATCGTTTATCCTATGATAATCATGTGTTTCTTGAAACTCATTCTCAGTTCTTTTTTGTCAAGGACAAGGCAACGAAGAAAACCCTCCTTCACGGCAGGTGTACGAACAGGCTCTATCCCCTCTCATCAGCTCCTATGAGCTCGGGCAGGCATGCTTTTGGCGCCGCCAAGATCTCTCCGTCACGGTCGCACAGTCGCTTAGGTTATCCGTCCTCAACAATCGTTCAGCATGTCCTTAGGCACAATAAAATTTCTTTTTCTAGCAATGAGTTGAATAAAAAAGGTGTTTGTGATGCTTGCCAACAAGGCAAAAGTCATCAACTTCCCTATCCAAATTCTAGTAGTACTTCGAATGCTCCTTTAGAGCTACTCCCTCCGTTCGGAATTACTTGTCTCGGAAATGGATGTATCTAGAACTAAAATACGTCTAGATACATCCATTTCTGCGACAAGTAATTCCGAATGGAGGGAGTAGTATTTTCTGATGTATGGGGGCCTGCCCGTGATTCGATCAATAAGACAAACTATTATGTGAGTTTCATTGATGATTTCGGCAAATTCACATGGATATATACCCTTAAACATAAGTCAGAAGTGTTCAAAGTGTTTCATGAATTTCAAGCACTAGTTGAACTACTCTTTGATCGCAAGATTATCACCATGCAAACAGATTGCGGGGCGATGAATATGAGCGCTTGAATTCCCTTTTTCGCCAAATAGGCATCACTCATCATGTATCGTGTCCTCATGCCCAAAATGGGTTTGCTGAAAGAAAGCATCGTCACATTGTTGATGTAGGTCTCTCTCTCTTTTAGCTCATGCCTCTATGCCCTTGAAATTTTGGGATGAGGCATTCCTAGCTGCCACATATCTTATAAATCATACTCCTAGCAAAGTGATTAATCTTGAGACTCCTTTGGAAAGATTATTCCAGGAAAAAACAAATTAGCATGCTCTTCGCATTTTTGGTTGTGCTTGTTAGCCGAATCTTCGCCCCTTTAATGCTAGAAAGCTAGAGTTTCAATCTAAACAATGTGTTTTTCTTGGCTACAGTAACCTTCACAAGGGATTCAAATGTCTTGACATAGCTGCTAGACGCGTTTATATTTCTCGTGGCATTGTCTTTGACGAGACGGTTTCTCCCTTTGCCTCACTTAACCCAAATGCCGGAACACCTCTTAGATCTGAAGTTCTACTTCTTCCCGAACATGTTCCTTCTGAACCTCTTGATCATTGGGACGACAACATGGCTGATCATTCAGAAAATTTTCATGCAAATCCTGCTGTAAATTTCGGTGGAAATCTTGTTGTGCGTCATCATTTTATGCAGCAAGAGACAGGCACTGGACACGAGGATGATTCAAGTGTCGCGCTTGATCCAGCAAATGGCAATCCCAGGGAAGATTTTCCCTCGCCTATCGCGCCAGGCAGCCGGATTGGCGCAGAATCAGCCTCGGGAGGAGGCGAGCCAGCCTCATCTTCCCACGCGTCTGGCTGCAGACCCTTATTATTGTTTATTAATTTTTTTGTATGATATACCGGGGGGGGGGGTGCATTTGCCCCCAGCCTTGGATCAAGTTGTGAAGTATATTTTTGGGCGAGCTTAGATTGATTTATTTTAGCAAGCTCCGCCACTACATACAATAGTTAGTTCATACCCAAATCCTTAGTGAGCCCATTGATACAATAGTTAAAAAACGTGAACAAATTTAATTATTTCTGGAGTTTTCAAAAAGCTCGAACATTTATTTAAATTCCATACATTATTTTTTAAATGGGAACACAAGCATTTTCCAAATTCGGATCATTTTTTCAAATTCCTACACATTTTTTTATTTTTTGAATCTTTTTGACAATGCAAGCATTTTTTGAACTTGTGAACAAAACTTGAAACGAGAATATTTTTTGAAATCTAAAGAAATTTTTGAAATCTTTTTGACAATGACAATGCAAGCATTAGCTAAATGGGCCGGCCCACTCTGTTGCTCCCTCGCTGGATATGTGTGATTTGTGGAAGCATATGCTATTCTTTTCCCTCTGTCGGAAAAGCGCAGTTGTGCTTCTTGCATAAGCATATGTTGTGCTTCTCACAGAAAAGCCCTGGTTTCCGAAAATAAAATCAATTTTTTTGGCCAAAACCTACGAAAACCAGCCAAAACCAAGATAGTAAAAAACCCTGAGTTTTTGTTAAAAATAAAACCCGACGCATCCGGAAAGAAAAGGAGAAACCCCAAGGGTGCGCCTGTAGCGTGACACGTAGTAGCGTTTGGGTGCACCACTTGACACGTCCCAGGGGCAGGAAAGTGACCACTTCGGTTGTTTTTGAAAGGGTAACCTTCAGCTAGTCAAACCCGACAAAATAGGGTGCTCCCACTAAGGGATGGATCTAGGGCCCAGCAAAGCTAATCTTTGAGCCTCGCTTTCACACTTTTTTTTGCGAATAAGACTTGCATTACTCAAAACAAAGTGTTACATTCTCGTTCTATTAGTTCCATGACCTCATCTGGTCCAGATCCTAGCCAAACCATGGTTCGGCGATGCATCCTACGAAAATTTGCCAAGGCGTGACTAACATTATTACAGGTTCGACAAGTATGAGTAATGCAAGAATTCCTCTCTCCCAAACCAGTAATGATATCTCTAACAATGAATACATATTTAGACTTGTTTTCTCCTCCTCCTTTAATCATCTTGACAGCCTCCAAACAATCCGATTCCACATCTATGGGCAAGTTACTCCATTGCAACGCAAGCAAAATTCCTTCCTTCAGAGCTAGAAGTTCAGCTTCCAATATGTCATCGCAAGAGTGAATGCATCGACAGGAACTAAATATGACAGTCCCCTCATGGTCTCTAAGCACCATTCCTGCATCTGCCACATCACTTAGGACAGAAGGGTCTGTGTTAAGCTTTACTCTATCAACAGTAGGTTTAGTCCATTTACTCCCATGCATATATCTCTGCTCATGTGGATTTTGTCTTAGAAGAAGGACAGATTCGACATGAGCTTTCCCTTTGATTGGGTCACCGATTGGTTCAGATTGCAGCACCAAAAGCGAGGACAAATAGCTGAGGAATATAAGGCCTCCTTTGATTTGAAGGAATTTCATAAAAATTCTAGAGGATAGGATTCTTATAGGATTTTTTCCTTTAGAGCCCTTTGGTTCATAGGAATGGATTCCTATTCCTACATAGGATTGGTTCCTATCCTCCACATTTCATAGGAAAATAAAAATGAGCCTAGACTCAATAGAAAAATTTCTTTGGTGTCAACCAAATGACATCTTGTTTCCTATTCCTACTCATAGGATTTGAGATACATGTCATCTCATTTCCTACAAGATTCCTATTCCTACGATAATCCTATCCTATGAACCAAAAGAGGCCTAAGCTGGTTCGGGTGATGATGCTATTTTGGAGAATTTGGTTCGTACGCAATGAGATGGTGCATTTAAAGAAGCCACCCCCTATTGAAATCTCAGTACGTTTTTTGAGCAGCTATTTGTCCTCGCTTTTGGTGCTGCAATCTGAACCAATTGGTGACCCAATCAAAGGGAAAGCTTTCACACTTTCAGAGGGATGGATCCAGGGCCCATAAGAAATTCTATATTTAGGTGTGTCAATGTAGGTCGCTAGGTCTACTACATCTCACGCGAGTATGTAACTAGCGGGTACCCTTAGAAGGATTGCCAACGGACACATGCGGGAGGTCCCCAGTGTGCCTCGGAGTGCGCCTCAGTGCCGCTAGTTGACGCGTGCTGGCCGCACTTGCGAGAGCACAATCTTTTATTTTCTGTACGTGTTTTTGGATTTTTGAATTTTGCATTGTTTTTTATGGGTTTCTTGAAAAAAAAATCAGTTTTTCTCTCTAGTGAAGTACACCGCGTGAAAAAGCGCATGTGTGCTTTTTCAAATGGTGCAGGAGCAAACTGAAAGCACTTGTGTGCTTCACGCTGAAGGAGCACAGTTGTGCTCCTAAAAAAAGGTGAAAATGATAAATATGTGTTTTTGATATTTTTTTGCTTTCGTTTATTTTATTTTATTAGTAAAAATAGCCCAAAACTATTTGCATGTGATTTTGTTTTTCAAATCTTGATGTGAGAAATGCCACGGAGAAAACGATGAGTGGTTTGGACGAGTAGTTCAAGAGATAAACATTAAAAAACATTAATCTATGAAAAAAAAAGCACAAAATACCCAGGTTCAGGGAAGTGTCACACATGAGTGCGTCACTTATCACCACCAGAGAAAGTGAGAGTGACTTTTGGAAGGAGTGTCCCTTAACTAATGATTTTTATATATCACACGTTGCGAGACAGAGCTCTATATCGTCTTAAGCGATCGAATGGGCCAGCCCAGCAAGTGGTTTTTCTACTCATGTAGGTAGCATTTGTTCTTCTTCTGCGCGCTGGCTTTCCTTCGGTCCGATGTTCTTCGCTTATATTCTCTGTATGTTTGTCTGTATTTTTTGTTTTTTCTTATTCCCTTTCCTTTTCTTTTTTCAATTTTGTGTTTCTGTATCAACTTTTGTCTGTTTTTCGGTGTTTTTATCGGATTACTTCGTCTTTATATTTTTTCAAATACATCTCTACTTCTTTTAATAGATTTTTTTCTTATACATGTATTTTTTCTGATACAAATTAAATATTATTCAGATAAATGTTTTGAATTGTTTTATGAATATGTGTTAAGTATTTTTAAATGCATGCTGACTATTTTTTGCATGATACGAAACATTATTTGTAAACTATGCGAACATTTTTTTGCATTGCACAAACCTTTTTTAAATATGCCAGTAATACACTGTTGAAACACGTTAATATTTTAAAAAAAATGGCACGTACCTTTTTTGACTGGTACAAAACATTTTTGAAAAAAACTTATACTATGTAAACAATTGTTCATGCGTTTAAAAAAATGGCACGCATATTTGAATGTTCACACGTTTCAAAAAATGCACGTGATATTTTGAAAAATGTTATACTATTCAAAAGGAAGTGTTTCGTACCATTCAAAAAAAATGTACGCTGCATTTGGAAATGTGAACCATTGAAAAGTATGTTTATTGACATTTAAAAATATATATACAATGGAAGAGAAATGTCCGCCTGTCCTTCGACTATTTTGAAACACCATTTGCACTGTGGTGAAATTCGCCGAATCCACGGAAAGCTTCACCATACAAATTGGATGTCCATGATATGCCAACCCAGCGAGAATACCGTGCAGCACAAAGTCGCTTCCGTGCTGCTCACGTGATACGCACCGCTCCAGCCTCCAGGCCTCTTGGCGGATGGACCATTGACCATATTGCTCTGCTGGTTTTCGAATATTGGTAGTTGATCTACCAAATTCATTGATCAGCAGAAAGAAGGTTGGTTCAGTTAATAATGGAAACCAAACCCAAAAATCATACAAACGGCGTCTTTCGGCAAATAACACAAACATTCTCACGAACCATGGGTCCCACTGATCGGATCCACCTCCAAAACGACGCCCCAAAGAGAAAACGTGACGCCGAATAGCGCCGTCATCGTCCGATCTAAACTAGATCAAGAGTTTCCTCCGGAGCACGTCGGGAAAGACAAGGTGAGAGCAGGTACATTGATGCCTCTGACAAGGGAGTGACGCCTGAGAGCGCCGCCATCGACGACTCCGACCGCAACCAGAGTACGACTTTCGCCGGCAGTCTCACCTGCATAGCCCGAACCCAGAATCCGATCAGCCTACACACCGAACCACTATCCCTACCTCCACGGCCAACCACACCTCCGCGGCGAGCACGACGTGCTTCCAACCTTGCATCTGCATCCCTCACTGAATGGAGGATGCAACCCCTAGCGGCGCCATTCGTCTCCCATCGGAAGGGTGCAACCAAGCACAACGCCATTCGTTTCCCCGAGGATGCAACGCCTGCCGGCCATTCGTCTCCAGACGAAGGATGCAACGCCCGCAGCGAGGCCATTCCTCTCCCTCCAGCCACCACCATCTCGCCCTCCCACCTGCAGCAGCGTCGAGCTCACCGAACTACCAACAGGAGGATGCAACACCAAGCAAGGTGCCATTCATCTCCCGCGCCGACCACGTCGCCGGCCGAGCCGCCAGGGCGCCAGATCCGGCAGCACCATGTCAGGGGTCGCCCACCGCCACGCAAACCGCTAGCAACTGTCACCTCCGGGCCTCAAGCCGCCCTAGCGCTAGATCCGGCCGGCAAGGCCCGTTAGGTCCGGCCGCTCCCAGCCAGCCGAGGGAGCCTGCGTCTCCCAGCAGCACCCCACGACGGCGCCGCGCGTGCTCGCACCGCCCCAGGGCCTCCACGCGGTGGTGACCGCGCCCAACGCCAGATGCACGCGCACACCAAGGCTGGACGGGTGCGCGGCCAGGCACCTCCCCCGCGCTGTCAAGGACGCGCATCTCGCAGATCCGGCGCCTGGACCGCAGATCGAGAGCCCCGCCGAGTGCCAGCGGCACACCTCGACGGCAGTCTCTGTCGACGCGCCGCACTAGTAGGGGAAAGAGCCCCGCCGCCGCCTTCCTCGGGGTCGGGCCGGCTTCGCCGGCGAGCACCCTCTGGCGGCGGCGGGACGGGTGGAGGAGGGGGAGAAAGGTGGCGGCGCTAGGGTTTCGTCGCCCCGTGTCGCCCGAGCGAGGCGACATGGGGGTCCTGGGAAGCGTTTCCTGTTACTGCCCTTCCTGCTACTGGCGACTGATTGGAGCCATTGCTCTGCTCATTGTCGAATGTCGACAACGTTGACACGGAGGAATCCCGGCAGGTAGCTTTCACCGGTGCCAACCTTGGATTCGATACGAAGCCACTGGGAAGTTTCGCCCCAACACAACGCACTACTCCCTCCACTCCAAAATATAGTGCTTCCTTTATTCCCGTGCTTTAACTTTGACCATAAATTTAACCAACGAGACCAACTGCGGACATGGAGACGCCTTCTGAACAGCCGCCGGTGAGGCTCATCGACTGGCTGAGCCCGTACGTGCACCGCGCCGAGGTGGCGCTGCGCCTCAAGGGTGTCCCCTACAACCTCCTCCTCGACGACATGGCCAGCAAGAGCGACCTGCTGCCCACCCAAAACCCCGTCCACAAGAAGGTCCCCGTCCTCTTCCACGGCGACCGGCCGGCCGTCTGCGAGTCGCTCGTCATCGTCGAGTACGTCGACGAGGCCGTGCGGCAGTGCCTCCCGACGGACCTCGTGGTCGCCGTGCTGACGCCCAGGAGGGACATGTTTGTGGCCACTGCCAAGGCCATGGCCGCGCACAAGTAGCGCGCTAGCTATACGTGTGCACGTTGGTGCTGCCGTGACAGAATCTTCCGAGTACTGTGTATGAACTGTGAAGAAGTAATTTATTGTAGGGTGTACCTTTTTTTTGCGGGGAAATCTAGGCAGCACCTTTGTATGCGTCAGATGCTTGAAACCTTTTTTGCCTCGTCGCCTAGGGATGGCAAGGGAGCAGAGACTTTCTGGATTTTTCCATGGAAAACAGAGACAGAAAGAAACTGCGAAAATGAGAACAGAATATTGTGGAATGAAAACAAAAACGGAATACTAAAAAAATCTTACTCGGAAACGGAAATGGTACAAAAACCCATGTTGTGGAATGAAAATGAAAACAGAATATTAAAAAACTCTGTTTCCATAAATTTGGAACTTTTCGTTTTTCTATGACTAGTGTGTGGCTCAGTTCAATTTGCTCTGAATTTTGCCCCAAATAAGAGTGCTTTTTTTTGCCGGTACCAAAACAAGAGTGCTAATACCTAAATTCCCGCCCATCCTCGCTGTAGTGTCCAAGCGCCTCCATGTGATGCGGCTCGTCTTATAAATTTAAGTATTTTGTTGGTTTGCTTGTGTTTCCATTGACTTTTCAAGCGGTGTTTTAGTTTCAGCGAATATCCGGTTGCATCCGCACCATACCCATTGAATTTTTGTATTTGTTTCCCATTTCGGAAAGAAATAGAAAAACAAATATGGCAGCACTCAGTTCCGCTCCACCCTTCCCTATATCTCGCCCCACTGTCGTCACCATCCCTCTAAACCTCTCCCCCCCTCCCCGATCTACATAAGCTCCAGCGATCCCCGCACTCCCTTGACCCACATGTTTTAACCTGCTTCCTCACCTCCGCTTGGTAAGCTGCAGCTCACTACCGCTCGCAGTGTCGTGCCCGTCTCGGGCAAGGTCCTGGCTCAGCTTCGCCATGGCCGACCCTCCTCACATCACTATCGGAATTAACATGTTTGCCGATGGCCTGAAGCCGTCAGCATAGGCCCGATAGCCGTCGGCATATGGACGTCGTTAACGATCTCGTCAATGTTAACCTGTCAGACCGTCGGCATATAAAAGCCGACGGCTTGTTGGCATCAGCAAGCCGTCCGAAAAAAAGACAACATGGCCAGCTAACGGCGTCGTGGATGCGTGTCACCAGCCAGGAGTAGCCACGTGGTGATGCTATGCCGACAGCAAAACCGTCGCCACATCGCATCCACATCACCGCACCTGGTCGTGGACATGTGTCAACAGCCAGGAGCCAACGGCAAAGCTGTCGACATAAGTGTGCCAGGTGGCGGCTCCTGGTAGTCGTCGGCATAGCATTAAAACTATGCCGACGACAGTCTGCATATGTCTCGCCAAGGAGCTACCAGGACCTACCACGTGTGGCCTATGCCGACGGCTTTATGCGGTGCCGTCGGCATAGACCCTACACACATGCCATCTCCTGGGAGCTCAACCGCAACCTATGGCAAGGGCAAAGTCGTCGAAATAGGTTTGGTCAATTCCCCCCCCCCCCCCCCCCATGTTTTGGTTCTGCCCTGCAAATTCACATATATAACAGAAAAGTATATACATATATATCATCATCTATAGTACCAAGTCATCAACAACAACATCATTATCTACAAATCAACAACATCATCATCTACAAAGCAAAAAGATCACCATCATCTAAAAATCAACAACATATATAACATCCATGACCATCATCGAAACATCATCAACATAGTACCAAGTCATCAACATCATCACAAAGCAAGTATAAAACATAGAATCCCTACATCATCAAAGCAAGTATAAAACATGGAATCCCTACATAATCACAACCGTCAAGCAGCACCACTACCAACACTACCACCACCAGCACCACCAGGCCAAACTGGGGTGTCTGGGCTCCGTGAACCAGGAGTAGCACCACCAGCAGTAGCATAAGTATCCACCACCAACGATTGATCCATAGGATCCCTACATGTTTTGAAAGAGATAGTAAGGATAAATACGTAAGTGTTGAATCAACGATATGTAGTGCTTGAATAGTTTGGCAATGTACTAACCGGAGTCCCACTGCCATGTGCCAAAAATTCTTCAAACAAAGGCAGTCTTGGGTACGGTCCAGGAAGTGGTGGTGCTGGTCCCATTGGTGGAGGAACGGTGCTAGTTTGAACAACCACATACATATTATGCATGTTAGTTGACAAGCAAAGATGAAGGTCAGAAGAGATGAAAGTACTCCATTTGCCTGGTGCGGTACTCCTCATATGTTCGCACCTTTTCGATGTGTTGCTCGCACTCTAGACGATGAAGTTTGACAAGCTTAATGTAGGCCTACAATATGACATGATGGAACTCATCAGCATAGCAATGCAGAAAATAAAGTGAGAAAAAAAGGGAGAAAGGAGAAAAATACTTACATCATGCTGACTTGATCCGCTCGGCTGTGCCAAGGATGTGTTAGTCGTACTCATGCTCGGGTTGGTAGCTCGAAGCTGTGTGTAAGAGATGGCAGGCTGGATCACGCGATCTAGAAGCATGTGGCGGCCATGTTTCTTGCCATGTTCAGCCTTGACCACCGCCGTCTCGTCGGTCTTCGACTCTATGGGGTTAGCACAATCCTCCCGATTCTGCCGACGAAACTCCTCCTGGCCGGCCTCGGTATCCTATCAAAGAGGTGGTGGTTGCCGCCCAATCTTGTGTCGCCCTCTGCCGGTGACCAATGGGGATAACTTTGGCTTCGTCTCCGCCTAGGGACGGTGTAGTGGCGCCAACAATAGAGACCACCATGTGCCGATTATTTGCGCCAGGAGGACGGATAAGTGACGAGGGTGGCTACCTCAGACTCGGGTTGGAGGGAGCTAGTCAGAGGCGACGCAAATCGATGAGGTTTTCGTCGCCTGCTGGCTAGGCTTAAATTTTTATCGTCCTGACCTGATGGTCCCGTGCCAATTCCTTCCACACATGGCCTGCACGAGACACGGCGGGGAAAGTGGCATGCTCAAAACGAAGGCATGGTGAACTTTCCCTTTGGCTCACAGTCCCGGTCAGCGACCGTGCTTTCGCCGACAAGTACAATCAAGGATTCATCCTCTCAGCACGAGTCAGACGGCTGGTGGCATATGTGTGTCCCTACCTAGGCCACGACTCTCACCATGAGAGAGAGAGAGAGAGGGAGGGAGGGAGAGAGAGAGAGGAGAGGAGACGGGGGCAATGGGAAGAGAGATGGTAGAAGAGTCGAGTTTGAACATTCTCAAATGCACACTAGTTAGAATCGCCGTTGAACAAGGTAACTATCGACCTCGTGGGAGCGACACGCTTTTGACTTTGATGATGAGCTCACCCAAGACCATATTGCAGATCTCCTAAACACCAAAAGGTCTCTTCATAACCAACATTTGGATATGCCATGGTATTTCCTGTTTGACTCACATGATGACGATCGTTTAGTCTACAAATCCGGATGTGCTCGAGATCTGAATACACTACAGATCAGCTTGTACAAGTTCCCGCGTAATGAAGTTGGTTACTATTACATAGGCCGAAAAGGTGGTTGCAGTTTAATAAAATCCACGAGGCCTTCACTATTGAGATGCAGCAGATGAATCCAATCGACCGTCCCATCATATATCACACTAGAGTAGCAGCAGACTAGAGGCTATATGCAATAATTGAACGGCTTCGTTGAGTAAGACTGAATGAACTTGTCATAATTTATCTGTACTGAGTGATGATACTGCTCGCCCCCTTTACTTTATATGTTGTTCTATCATTCGTGTGTTGAAATAATTTATGTGTGCCTTCATAAGGGCGGTCTAAACAATTAATTAAATGAAATAATTTATGAGTTCCTTCATAGAGCCGGTCCAAACAATTGTGCAACCGGGCCGAATTAAAATAGGGATTTTATACTAAATATTTATCTAAAACTATTATCATACTAATAAGTTAATTAATTTAATTTCTATTATTTAGCTTAGTAAGCACATAACAATGTTGTGTAATATATTCTTTTATATCATTTTTAATATTTTTATTAAAATAATCAACTCTATGACATTTTTATTGTATGTTTTAGCAAAACTTGTGTTTAAATATAAGTTTAAACGTTCTATAAATTATGTAGTACTCCCTTCGTTCATTTATATAAGGAGTATTTGTTTTTTGATAAAATTCATAATGTAATGTCTATTTCTTCTAAAAATTTATAATGCCTTTTTAGCCCTCCTAAAAAAAGAAAAGTATCTCCCTCCTGATTGCCAATATCTCTCTTTGTAGAAAAAGAAGGAAAGTATATCTCCCCTGATTGCCTGTATCTTTTACTTTCCTAGCCTAACTGATTTACTTGTCACTCAGAAACGCTTTTGCCAAGGGTAATTTTGTCATAAATTAGTTATAATTTGTTGCCTTGGTCATTGTGCATAAAAAATATACCTTACATAAAGGAATGGAGGGAGTACGTGTACATTTGTGTGTATTTGCATGTGTTGGTATATATTTTACTATTATCAAATATCATTGTAGAGATCTCTCGAAGTGTATTGTCTAACTAATATCTTATTAGTGGTTTTTAGTAGGACTGCGTAAGGATGAAAGAATGCCACTCTATAATATTAAAAGATGAAGCATTTCATAGTTCTCCATACGTCATGCACGCTTAAAAACCAAACTTGTGCGGTCCGATATACCGAGCCCCCCAAACCTTTCATCGTGGATTTCGCCAGATCAGGGAACCTTCCTGTGTCCTGATCGAACATGCAAGAGCCAGAGCTAGGAGAGATCCATATATCTAGCACACCGGGAAATGATTAGGCTCGATCTCGAAAAGAAAAGAAAAGGCATCGATCTCTAACAAAGTTGCCCGCATGTGAGTCGTTCAGCTTCCTCTTCCGTCATGACGACGTAGAGCCTCCCACGCATGTTTCATTCCACTTGCTCTTTTGGCTTCGAGCCAATCCTCGCCCAACTCAGCAACCCTGGCGGGCTTCAAGCGAATTCTCATCCCGATAAAAGAAGCCGGCAACTTCGACGCAGTCCGCCTCTTGCGATTTCCTCGACGCCCATTACCAATCCTCTTAATTAAGACTTGCTTGAGAACATCTCTTCCTTCCACAATTGATCTCTACATTTGACACGAGTGGCCTCCCAAGTTTGCATTCAAGATGAAGGTAACAGGGAAATAAACACTCTTAAGAATACGAGAACTTAGAGACCCGGGGTTTTGTAAAATTCGCCAAGCCTTTCTTGTAAGAAGAGAGAGGTTAAATAGTTTGCATTCCTTGAATCCCAAACCCCCCATACCTTTGGGCTGGGTCATAGCTTTCCGCGAGACCCAATGCGGTTTGCGTTGACTGTTTTTACTGCCCACCAGAACGTTCTAATAAGAATGTTGAGGTGCTCACATAGGCCCCTTGTCAATTTCAAACATGACATTGAAAAAACCGGAACTGCCTTTACCAACACCTCTTTTCCTACCGTGGATATGGTTTTTTCAATCCAGCCCTGCACTCTGCTCCATGGGCGATCTTTGAGATATTTGAAGGCACCATTTTTAGACGATCCCATGTCAGATGGCATGCCTAGATATTTCTCATTAAGTGTCTCATTAGGTACATGAAGCAAGCCTTTAATTTCTGCTCTAACATTCCCAGGAACTCCCTTGCTGGAATAATTGATGATCTATCATAGTTGATCCTTTTTCCTGTTGCCTAACAATATATATCCAACACCTGGTGAACCTCATTAGCTCCCACACCATTAGCCTAGAAAAACAGTAGGTTGTCATCAGCAAATAATAAGTGGTTCATTGGTGACGCCGATGGAGCCTCTTGTAGACCACCAAGATTAGATGACTGGACTCTTGATTTAAGGAGGCACGAAAGGCTCTCTGCTGCTAACAAAAACAAATATAGAGAGATTGGATCCCCCTGCCGGATTCCACGAGATGGTTTAAATTCCTGCAATTTCTTACCACTGAAAAGAGCTGAGAATTTCACTGAAGTTATCATGCCCATAACTATACCAACCCACTTCTCTGAGAACCCCGGTTTCAACATTACCGCCTCGAAATACCGCCATTCTACTCGATCATAAGCCTTCATCATATATAACTTTGGAGCGCAGTGTTGGTTTTTTCTTTGCTCTATTCCTTTTCATAAAGTGGAGACATTCTTACGCAACAATAATGTTGTGAGTAATTAACCTCCCAGGCACAAAAGCTGATTGTTCATATGATATAATCTCTGGCGGTACTAGCTTTAGGCGGCTGGGAATAACTTTTGATGCAATTTGGCGGTGCATAAACTGATGGGGCAAAACTGTGTAAGCAAAGTTGGATTTTTTTTACTTTTGGAATCAATACTAATAGAGTATCATTGATGCACTGAGTTGACTGTACCCTCCACAATCCTGAGAACTGCCATAGTCACCTCTTATCCGTAAACTTCCCAGTGACCCTGAAAGAAATGCGCTGGGAATCCGTCTGGACTAGGTGCCTTGATGGGGAACATTTGAAACAGGGCCTGCTTGACCTCATCTTGACTAGGGGGGATATCTAGTACTCCCACCCCTAGGGTGCTCCCGGTGCTCCAAAACTTTGTAGCACATTTTTAAATGATCGGAAAATTCTGAAAAAAAATCCAGCACATTGACGCAGCATCAAAGTTTGTTGTCAAAAAATTTGAAATCAAAATTTGAAACGTAGCTTGAGAAACATAAATGACAAATTCGACAGTAAATAGTACGCAACTTAAGTTGGGCTTTAGATTAGGCCCATTATCACATTGATGTCCATTTTGTCATTTTGTATCTCGAGCAATGTTTTGAATTTTGATTTGAATTTTTCTAACAACATACATGGATGTTGTGTCAATGTGCTGGATTTGTTTCAGAATTTTTTGAACATTTTAATATGTGCTACCGAGTTTGGAGCACCGGGAGTACCCTAGGGATGGGAGTACTAGATATCCCCCCATCTTGACTATATGGTGCATTAAGACTATCATTCATTGCCGAAGAAACTTTACGTGGGACATTGTTTAATACCTGCTCCATATTTTGAACACCCTCATCTCTTCCAGTTCAGCAGTATCCTCCCTCACTCATCCGTCAGGAAGTTGCAGCATCTTGATTTGGTTCTTCCTCCGATGACGACTCGCCCTGAGGTGAAAAAATATGTATTTTTGTCGCCGTGTGAAAGCAATTCCGGTCTAGCTCTCTGCCTCCATGGTATTTCTTCGTGGTGAAACTTGTGGGAAAGCTAGTGGAATGAATATTCAGGTTTTTTTAGAAGAATTCAGGTTTTTTGTTTTGTTTTGAGAGAAAGCCCTTTGTCAAATTCAACGAACCAAGCCCAATACACAATAGGTCCAGCCCGGCCTGGACCATTAACGGCCTTCCTAATAAGAATCTAAACCTAACAGCATTCGCACACACCACGTCGCCAACCCAGCGCCGCACTCGATCGGAGCAGAAGCGCGGCGGCGAGGAATGGCGAAGTGGGGGAAGCGCCGGACGAGGACCTCGCCGCCGGCCGCCGCCCTCCCCTCCACCACCAACAACATCTCCGCCTCTTCCTCGCCGTACTTCCTACCGGACCTGATCCCGTTGGTCGCGAGCCGGCTGACGACCCTGGAGGACTTCTTCGCCCTCCGCGCCGCCTGCCGCGCCTACCGGGCTCGCCTCCCGCTGTCGTCGTCCAACCTCGCCTCCCAGGGCCCGCTCCTCCTCGTCCACCACAAGGCCTCTACCTCGGAGGCTCTCTTCCACGTCCCCCTCCGCCGCATCCTCCGCTTCCGCCTCCCTTGCGCCCGCCGGAGCCCCATCCTCGCCTGTCTCCGCTGGCTCTTCCCTACCCGCTTCGCCCCTGGGGACCCTAGCCCCACCTCCTTCCACTCCTTTGGCTGCCGCGTCGCCATCCAAGACGCCAGCCGCCCCGAGCTCCGCATCCGCCACCTACTCACCGGCAAGCGCGCCGTAGCCCGCCTCCCTGGCCCGCCGGAAGAATATGACGCAGTTATCTTTTCCGGCGACCTCATCATTGCATTCACGCAATGGCGGCCTGACATCTACTACTGCCGCACCGGGCATGCTCACTGGCGAGCGGCCTGGTGTGATGGAGGCTACCAGCTTTACAGTCTGATGTCCTTGAAAGGCACGCTCTACGCGTTGACTTACCCAAATTACGGCCTTGCTACCGTCGAGCTTGACAACAATTCGGTGGTGTTATCGTTTCTTGAAGATAAGCTGAGTGCGCAGACAGTTCTGAATTGTTCGACTTTATGGCTCGCAGAGTGCCACGGTCAGCTATTGCTCGTTGTCAGAACCTCTACGTACCATGTTTTCCGGTGGAAGTCCGGGGAGAGGAAGTGGGCGAGGACCCAAAGCCTTGGTGGTTGCAGCTTGTTCTTTAATTTGCATGAGTTTGCTGGTTGTCTTGGTCCAGATCATCCGGCAGTTCGAAGGGACTGCTTGTACTTTACTGGGTGGTCTGGGAACTGGAGTGAGTATTCTTTGGTTGATGGATCTTTGCATGAGAATGATGTCGACTACCCTGGGCGAGCAGCAAGGAAGCATTTTGTACCACTGGCATGGGTCCTTCCAAGCATTTGTTGATGTAGCACAATGCATACCAGAACTGTCGAAGTTTTCAAGGTACATTTGCTCCCTAGCTAGTGACTAATTAATGGCTTAGTTTTGTGTTTTCATTTTGTTAACCATAATACCATAATATTCAAGTAACTCTGTAGCACCAAGTGTATATGAATGGATATCCTGCTCAATGCCTTCTTAAAATTCTTCACAGTAATTTTGACAAGTCCTAAAAATTAGTCTTAGGTTATAGTTTGCTTATTTATCTATGACGACAATGCTTGATGACAACGGCAAATAGTGGAATGGATATTTAGTGAATTAACCAAGTCCGTCACTTGGCAACAGAACCCCATACATATTGCTGACTGACATTGCAATCTAATTAATGCCCTTATTGGGCTTGGCTAGAAGGGTTTGGGTGGTGTGTGGCGCTTCCTTCGCTCCTGCAATGCGCGGGAGCTAGGATTCTCCTCTTACAACCTATTCGCGAGGATGGTAGACGAGGTCGGTGCGGACTAAATAATCAATAGGCCCAGCCCAGTAGGCCAAATATACCTACTCGATCCCCTTATATTGCTCTAGTCTATATCTAGCTTGAAAAAGTCGATTGTCGTCGTGATGAGTAGGAATTTTCAGTGTGCTTCCACGCAAATGACTGCTGGCATCGTGGATCCGACAGCCTTAGAGTAATGTCATTTGGAGAGGTGGTCAGACATGGATGTTTGGGCAAAAGTTAAGTAATAGTGGCCTCGCATCGTGTTGAGGTTGTCCACTCTGTTCAGGATCAAAGCCATGGAGTTTAGATGAAGATAATAGCAAAGCGTGATGTCACGAAGGATTTCTAAGAGATTTCTTTTATTTGTGAAATTCATGAGTCCAATGTTGATTCCCATTGTTTAGCTACGTCGTAGCTGCTGCAAAGAATCAATCGGTTGCATTTTTTTCAGTGTGTTGTGCCTAGGTGTGTTTGGACTTTGGAGTACTGTTGTTGTTGCTCTAGACGTGGATGAAATACCCTTGTCCTGTTAAGATGAGGATTTATGTGCCTGGGTGTTGAATTTTAAGGGCAGCCAGGGAGAAGAATAGTTTCTGCTGGAATTGCATTGCAGCGTTGCTTTGGGGTCTATAATGCTTTGAATTTTATGGCGGGCAGGGGAGAAGAATAGTACTCCCTCCGTAAAGAAATATAAGAGCGTTTAAATCACTATTTTAGTGATCTAAACGCTCTTATGTTTGTTTATAGAGGGAGTAATATTTACCCTGCTAAACGTAATGCTGTTATTTCCATGACGTTCACATGTGTTGTCTTCTTGGTCTGCCTTGCAGAAGAGAAATTTACCTGCTCTTGGCGGTGGCGTGCAACTGAGAATGGGGGAGGCCGTTACAGTGTGCTCTGTGGTCTGTAGCATGATGATGAAGAGAACCGTGGCATTCCTAGTGCTTTGTTCAGCTGGTAGTACTCCCTCCAATCCATTTTACTTGTCGCTGACTTTGGTACAAAGTTGTACCAATTCAACGACAAGTAATATGGATCGGAGGGAGTAGTAGTTTCTCTCGTTTGCCTTTGGTTTGCTGCACACACACGTTTTGTGTGTAAATGAATAATTCTTTTGTGTTGATCAGCTTCTATGAAATGAAATGATGTTGGGACCGACGGGCTCCTATATATATGTCCCGAAAATAATATGTTTGGTCGATTGTGCTGACCTGAATTTTACGTTATATATTAGTCTATTAAATGATATAACGAATAAAGCCCACTGATGATTCCACTAAGAAAATGAAAATAGAGAAGGTATAAAATATTCCTGAATTTTATTTCTTCTTCTCCACACAAGAGTGATAGAGTATGTGCGATCGGTCCCCTAAAAGGAATTTAAACATGGTTGCTCTTAGGATTGTGGCACTGTCAACACGCCTAATTAGTGCTTTCATCGGCAGCAATCTCATTGGCGTAGAACTTATCTCCCATGATTAGAAGTACTCCCTCCGGTCCTTTTTACTCCGCATATTAGATTTGTGTCAAGTCAAACTTTGCAAAGTTTCATCAAAGTAGAGATACTTTGACTTTGAACAAAACTTATATGCAAACTAAAAAGGATTGGAGGGAGTACGTATTAGCGTGACGTGGTGTAAACATTTTTCACAGCCTCAAAATTTGTCTTTTTTGCTGAGAACCACTTAGATGTCCAAATGCTCTGAAATTTTGCACGAACATCATGCACTCAATAATTTTTCGTCACAATTTTTTTTGGATTTTTTTTAGTATTTTTCATCATTGTACTGTTCACTCCCGGGCTCATCTGAGCCCGGGAGCCAAAACACTGCGTCCATACTTTGTCTTCCATTGGATTGCAGAGGGATGTCAAACTGCATTAGATGTAGCGTAACCAGTGTTCCGTGCATCTGCTGGTGTCGGTAACTCGGTGTCTCTCGTCTTGGAGCCAGTGGTAGGCTATAAGGCCTTGTACAATGCTAGATGCTTAGGGAGCTGCTTTGAAAAATAAACCAGGTTTCTGAAGCACCAGTGTCTATTTCTACAGGAGAGACACCTAGTTAAACGTCTACCCTGTACAAATAAGCACCGATGCTTAAGAAAAGCCTGGTTTATTTCTCTAAGCACTTCTCTTAAGCATCTTGCATTGTACAAGGTCTAAATGGCCATGGTGAGCACCAAGCGTCTTACACAGACCTCCCAGGCACAACCCATGGCGATGATGGCCAAGCTCGCCATTGTGCCTGCGTTGCTCGCCTGCTTGGCTACGTGGCACATACGTGTGAAGCAGAGTATGGATATCCGAATCCAACACCCCCTCCTCCACCGCCGTCAACGCCTAGCCCCCATCCGCCCGCCCCAACGCTATCAAGCCCCCCACCGCCCACCCCTTGGTTATCAAGCCCACTGCCGCCCCAAATACTATCAAGGCCCCCACCGCACATCCAAATAACTTCAAACCCGCCGCTTACCCAGATACTATCAAAGCCTCCACCGCCGACCCAAATAATATCAAGCCCGTTGCTTAGCCAAATACTATCAACTCCTCCACCGCTCATCCAGATAATATCAAGCCCTCCACCCACCCAGTGACGGAGGCGGTGGTGGTGTGGGGTGGAGATGGATGGATCGGGTGTGGAGATCAGATATTTATGTTTATTTCAATTTGGATTATTTTTTATTTATATTGTATTTATTAGTTTATTTCATTTCATTTCATTTTGTGTACTATACATGCATAATTAAATATTTCAAGACAAGAATAACAACATCACTAATCTGGATACATAATAGTTGAAGAAAAATAATGAATAACTAATGATTGTTACTCAATCTAGTTAATTGTCTAAGCAAAGAACATCAGCACTACAATGACTCCCAGTAGAACAAATGCTTCCACTGATCGAGCTGGGAGAACGGGACGAATCATAACACAAGGTATCATGACTTCAACTTCAGGTACACCTCACTGAAGTGGAGGATTATCACATCAAATCTTCCATCAATGGCAGTGTTTAATTAGCACAGTTGTTATTGGTTAGGCCGATCAATGGTTGTAGTGTTTACGGTTAATTACAGCCCCGCTTTAAGAACATTCCCCGGAGTTATAGCTCGTAGACGTAAAACGAAACAATGGGTTGTAGTAAACCGCTAGATAAAAAAAAGGGTAAAACCGACGCCGTTCCTGGAATTTATTTTTTGATAAGAAAAAGGGGTGTTGGTCGTCTTTTCTAGAAACGTCGTCCGGCAAATGCGGACGCAGGCAAAATCATAATATCACTTGAAGACTCGTAGAGAAGACCCGTGTCGTGGTGGACCCGAGGAAATGCACAAGATGTCAAACCTTGACTCTATATGCGAAACAGTGACAACAATGATCGGGCGTGTTTTGTTTGGAGGTTCTTGATCTTTCATCCTTTATTTATGCCCCCAAGCTTCTTTGCCAATTGCCTATCTCCAAAGCAGCGGCTCAACAACTTTCGTGCAAGGGCGAGCCCACACACAGCATATACAGAGAATCACGGGGCACACGTGACGTGATGACGCCGGCTCGCCGTCCCTGTCCGAACTCAGTGCCGACACGTGGGCCCAGCGCACATCAGCCGGCTGTTCGAACTCGGCCGAGCATCCCTCTGCTCGTCATGGTCCAAAACAGAAGGGCAAAACGGCCAGGAGCAACACCGTTGCTCGTGGGGCCTTCTTGTCACCCTTGCCTCTTTTTTTTTTTGCGGTTATTGTTTTGCCCAGAACCAAGAACCGAAACACATCCTCTGTAATACCACGAAAACACAGCAATACTACTACTGCTGCTACTCTGTGTTGAGTGAAAGCTTCTCCCGTCTCGTTTTTCTCTCTGAATCTGATCTGAACCTTGTTGCACCGGAGCATCACGTGAGACGGAATCCCCATTGTGCCCCCTCGGATATCTATGGAGATTCCATAGGCACACAGAAGTTGACATTTTTAGGCCGCGGCCCATCCTGTCCGCTGGTGTCCGTTTGAATCAAAACGGACAAACGACACGGCTCAATGCGCCCAACGTGTGGCCACATTCTTAAATTTTGTTCATTTGGCGTCCGACCTGTTCCATTTCCGGCGCAAACCTGCGTATGGTTTGCGTCCACACAGACGTTAAAAGCACGGGCACTCGCTTACTAGTCGTCCACCTTGGGGATGCGTGGAAGCCGTCCACCTACCTCCACTGCCCAAAATCAACGCGCACGTGCGACGGGCCTCGGTTGTCAGCCAATCAGCTGGTGGGCCGTCGTTGACGGTGTCCTGAACTAGAGGGTACTCACCACGTCGTCTCCCATCAGTTGGATTGGGCCGAGGACCCCCATGGCGGTTTACTCATGGGCCAGTTCGGACAGCCGAAGTATACACGAGGAAGACTCCACAAGACTTGGTGATCAAGACAAGGACTCCTATCCACCGGCGTATTCGACTAGGACTCTTGTTATCCTAGGCCTCCGGTACATTATATAAGCCGAGGCCAGGCTAGTCGATAGATCATTATAACATTATTCATCATACCCTCAGGTTTAGACCACAACATATGATCTCGAGGTAGATCAACTCTTGTAACCCCTATACTCATCAAAGTCAATCAAGCAGCATGTAGGGGATTATCTCTTCGAGAGAGCCCGAAGCTGGGTAAAATCCCGTGTTCATGTTACCATCAATCCTAAGACACACAGCTTGGGACCCCCTACCCGAGATCTGCCGGTTTTGACACCGACAATGGTGCTTTCATTGAAAGTTCTGCTGTGTGATCGACAAAGGATCAATGGCTCGACTCCAGATCAACTGCGACGTCGGCATCTTCGTCGCCGGCTCGACTGATCGCCTTGGCTTGACCGAGGACCGTGCTCTGCTTCCGATCATCATGTTCGGACGAGGGCCTTCATCAACATCAACTCCGATCTCTATCATGATCATGGAGTAATCATCCATTGAGCTCGGGGGCTCAACGTTAACATTGCCCTCGGGCGGCCGTGCTGTTTTTCCGGACAGCAAACTTGTATCCGCCGCCACCACCTCCTCGAGCATCGCTTTGACGATTCCTTCGGTGGAATCGTGCGGAATTGAGTGTACAACAACCCTGTGAAATTTCGTCGCGTTCCGATGGAGCAATCTCCGTCAATCTCCGATATACTGGAGCCCTGTCGAATCTGGACGAGAATCCGGACGAGTTTGGGGCGTGGTGTCCAGCATCTAGCTCGGACGTCCTTTGGAAGATCCAACCATGATCGGCTGCAGAATTCCTATATTTACCACCCCTCAAAATTTCAGCTCGATCAGACCGTCCAAACTTCGGGAACCTTCCGATTAGTGCATCACTTTTCAGATCTGTTTTCTGCGCGAGAACGAATCCGACCCGAATTCATCTTTTTTATGAACGGGATTTCGGACATACTTTTTAAGGAAGTTTTGCATGGGGTATTGTGTTTTGTTTTCAAACACATCCCACTAATTTTAAAGTCTTTTCCAATATGATCTTCACCCTCGTGCCGGTGTCAAACCAGCCTGACAACGTTGCTCCATGGCGGCCGACCTGCGCTAGACACGTCGCGCTTTGTTGAGCCAAACTCAACTTCTTCGGATCATCATCTCGGCAAGCCGAACAAGAGTTCGGCATCGCGAAGGATAAATCGTCACCAACATCGCCGCCCCACGGATTACACGGAGCGGGAACACCGGCATCGCCGCACGGTCACTTCATCAAGCCGGCATTGACCACGTCACGAGTTATGACCTACATCGGTATGGCCGCACTGTTGCTTCTTCAAGCCGATGTCCATCACGCCGACCTACTTCGACTCATCGGATGACATCGAGGCTTCGACACCTCGGCTGGACCGGGGGCTTCGCCATCTCTTCATCAACCTACCCCGGAGACTTCAGCGTCACCAGCCGACCGGCTTCGTCACGTTAGCTGGGCCGGGGGCTTTGCCTCGCGAGCCAACTTTTGCCAGCATTGCCATGATGTCGCTTCATCGCCCATCAGGTAATGGGTGTGCGGATTGAGTCCTAATTTTGGGAGTCACCTTTCTTCGGATTGCTACAACAAATAAACCAGTTTCCGTACACAGTTCGGCGAACGCCGCATCCGGAACTCGGACCGACCTGTGAATTCAGGCTTTGCCACGCCTTTACCGGATCACGCCGACGCCCTGCGTCGACATTGACTTCAGCGCCAGGCCACATATCTTTAAATAAATTACTTTGCGTAAATTAATTACGCGAGGATTTTTATATATTTATATCATTATTGTTGGCCTGCACTATTTTACATGTGTAGGTAATCGACTTCGACTGCGTCGCGCGGTCACTTCAGCAAGTCGACGTCGTCGTCCCAATCGGCGTAAATCGGCTCGCGTGATCACCTTGTTGGTCGAATTGCCATACCGACATGTTCGGTTGCCTCGGGACTTCGGCATCGCTGAGGGAGCTCTACCTCATCGAGTGTTCGACACACAGGCCATATTTATTTTATGACTCACTTTGCATAAATTATTAATTATGTAACAATTTTTTTAATTACTATTATCTCCGGTTTGCACTATTTTCTATGCACAGGTAAATGATCCGGGTCGGACAGTATTGTCACCTCGGCGTACTGACATACCACGTCACCTCGGCTGGACTGGGGGCTTCGTCATCACTTCATTAACCCACACCGGGGACTTCGGCGTCACTCTGCCGGCCTGCATTGGCCGTGCTATGTCACCACTTTAGATTGCCGAGCTCTTCGCTCAGCCACCTCTAGACCGGCTTGGGGATGGAACCTTGTCCCGCACCAAGCTCGGACCGCGTCATCAATGCAGAACACATTAACCAGCTAAGTCGCTTTCATGCTCAAAGTCTTAAATTTTTAACATGTGTTCGGTTCGACCAAGCATTATACTTTTTTGGCAAAAAGTTATGTGTGAAAAAATTCCTCGTCAAAACTTTGTCTGTGGCACACAAATTCAAATACCCCGTTTACTTGGGGGCTTCCTTTATGAAGCCTTTCCTCTTGCATATGATTATACTTGTATGGCTTCGTTCCTTGTTCGTGTATTACGCCACAATATGCACCATGTTGACTTAAGTGTTCCGCAAGCTGGGTTGCCTTGCTCTTGTGTTTACCCCTACGTTCCCGATTGTTCGGCTAGGGAGTAAAGGGAGCATCTCTGCAATTGTCACGATCGGGTCATCCGAGTTCGGACCTCAGACTGGGTGAAGCCGAAAGCTAGCGCTCTTATTGCTTTCAATCATGGTCGGCACACAACGAAACTCATGAGTACAAAAAATCTATTGCACAAGTTGATGGAAATATGCCCTAGAGGAAATAATAAAGTTATTATTTATTTCCTTATTTATTATTCATGCTAGAATTGTATTAACCGGAAACTTAATACATGTGTGAATACATAGACAAAACAATGTGTCCCTAGTATGCCTCTACTTGACTAGCTTGTTCATCAAAGATGGTTATGTTTCCTAGCCATAGACATGTGTTGTCATTTGATGAACGGGATCACATCATTACGAGAATGATGTGATGGACAAGACCCATTCATTAGCTTAGCATTATGATCGTTACAGTTTTATTGCTACTGCTTTCTTCATGACTTATACATGTTCCTCAGACTATGAGATTGTGCAACTCCCGAATATCCGGAGGAACACTTTGTGTGCAATCAAACGTCACAACATAAATGGGTGATTATAAAGATGCTCTACAGGTGTTTTCGAAGGTGTTTGTTGGGTTGGCATATATCGAGATTAGGATTTGTCACTCCGTGTTTCGGAGAGGTATCTCTGGGCCCTCTCGGTAATACTCATCACTATAAGCCTTGCAAAAAATGTGACTAATGAGTTAGTTGCGGGATGAAGTATTATGGAACGAGTAAAGAGACTTGCCGGTAACGAGATTGAACTAGGTATTGAGATACCGACGATCGAATCTCGGGCAAGTAACATACCGATGACAAAGGGAACAACGTATGTTGTTATGCGGTTTGACCGATAAAGATCTTCGTAGAATATGTGGGAACCAATATGAGCATCCAGGTTCCGCTATTGGTTATTGACCGGAAACGAGTCTCGGTCATGTCTACATAGTTCTCGAACCCGTAGGGTCCGTACGCTTAACGTTAGGTGACGATCGGTATTATGAGTTTATGTGTTTTGATGTACCGAAGGTAGTTCGGAGTCCCGGATGAGATCAGGGACATGACGAGGAGTCTCGAAATGGTCGAGACGTAAAGATCGATATATTGGACGACTATATTCGGACATCGTAAAGGTTCCGAGTGGTTCGGGTATTTATCGGAGTACCGGAGAGTTACGGGAATTCGCCGGGGAGTATATGGGCCTTATTGGGCTTTAGGGGAAAGAGAGAAGGGAGCCTCCCCGCACTCCGCTAGGGTTCCTCCCCTCGCCGCCGCCGCCCCGACCTAGCCTCCCCGCCGCCGCCGGCCGCCGGGCGCGCGCCTCCCGGCCCGCCCCGCTCCCCCCTCCCCCTCCCTCCCCTCCCCTCCCGCGGCACGCCCGCGCGCGCCCGGGGGGGCTCCTTGCGGCCGCGGCCCTCGGCCCCGCCTCTCTCCCCTTCCTCCCGCCGTCGCCGGCGAGCTCCGTCGGGCAAAGCCCGGGGGGCGCGGCGGCGGCGGGCCCCTCCTTCCCCGTCTGCTTCGGGGCGCCGGCGCGGGGCGGCTCCTTCGAGCGGCGGCGCTGGACGTCCGCGGGATCTAGCGGCGCGTTGGCGGTTTCGCGGGGCGGCGGGGTGGCCTGCTGGTGGCGGTGCTTCGGCGTCCCTCGTTCTGCGCGCGGGGCGGCTGCGGTACTCCCGGCTCGGGAGGTGGCGCGCGGCCGGTCTCTTGTCGGATTCGGCCGGATTTGGCTTTGGGGGCCGGCCGGCGGTGCCTGGCTCCGGTGGTGCATGCCCGGCGGCTCCAGCGCTTGGAGCTCGCCGGGGGACGCGGGTAGGGCAGCGGCTGGGCGTGGCCGCTGCTCCGGCCGTGGGCGGCGGTAGGGGTAGGTCTCGGTGGTGGCCTACCGGTGTCGTGGCGGCTTCACGGTGGCTCGATGGATCTGCCCGCGGCAACGACCGGCTTCTCTGGCGTCGGTTTGTCTGCGTTCGGGCCGTCTCGACCTTCACCCCATCTTCTCGTCGCCCGGAAGCTACCTCCATCAATGGGCTGGTCCTCTCCCAGCTGCGGTCCACCGCTCGTCTCGCGGCCGATGCCGCAGGACCGAGCTCGTCTCGCGCACGATGCAGCAGGACCGAGCTCGTCTCGCGCACGGTGCAGCAGGACTGACCTCGTCCCCCTCTCGGTGCTGCAGGACCGAGCTCGTCTCGCGCTTGGGGTAGCACGATGGGTCGGTGGATGCCAGTTCTGGCCGACCATTTGGGTCTCGACGCTGGGGGTTGCCCAGGGGTGCGAAAGGTGGGACCTTTCCGCTCGTCCCTTTCGTTGGGGTGCGGCGGGTCTCGGGTGAGGTGGTGTCGAGGTCTTGGATGCTGGGGCGGCGACCCTGGTGGTGGTTGCGCGGTGCTCTTGGGCAGAGCCCGTGCCTTGGTGCTGCCTAGTCACCATGGTCGTGTGGGCGGCGTGGTTGTCGGGGTGTGGCGTTCGGTGGTGGTGAATATTGGCCGAGGTGAAAACCTGCTCTATCTTCGGACGGACCGGCGGCGGCGAAGATCGTTCCCTTCTTGAAGGCGTCGTCGCGGCTCTCATTGCCCGTCACGCGGCTCCGGGGGAAACTCTGATCCTTGGATCGGGCGGTGGCGGCGCTCCGGCATCGTACCCTTCCTAAAGGCGCCGCCTTGGAGCGTATGGTTCGTCATATGTAGCTTCATCTCTTCGGGGCGGTAGTGCTAGGAGTGGTGTTGCTGCGCTCAGCGCCTATGTATCCTGTCCTGGGTGTGTGCATGTGTTGCGGTGGCGTAGCGTGTGTTTGTACTGAATGCTTGCGGTTTGATGCTTTATATATAAAGCGGGGCGAAAGCCTTTTTCGGTAAAGAGAGAAGGGAGGCTGCGCGCCCCCCAAGTCCTAGTCCGAATTGGACTAGGGGGAGGGGCTTCGCCCCCTCCTTCCTTCTCTTCTCTCTTCCCTTTCCTTGTCTCCTACTCCTACTACATGGAAGGGGGGAATCCTACTCCTGGTGGGAGTAGGACTCCTCCAGGGCGCGCCATAGCTAGGCCGGCCCTCCCCCTCCTCCACTCCTTTATATACGGGGGCAGGGGGGCACCTCTAGACACACAAGTTGATCATTGATCTCTCTTAGCCGTGTGCGGTGCCCCCCTCCACCATATTCCACCTCGGTAATATCGTAGCGGTGCTTAGGCGAAGCCCTGCGTCGGTAGCATCATCAACACCGTCATCACGCCGTCGTGCTGACGGAACTCTCCCGCAAAGCTCTGCTGGATCGGAGTTCATGGGACGTCATCGAGCTGAACGTGTGCTGAACTCGGAGATCTCGTGCGTTCGGTACTTGGATCGGTCGGATCGTGAAGACGTACGACTACATCAACCGCGTTGTCATAACGCTTCCGCTTTCGGTCTACGAGGGTACATGGACACACTCTCCCCTCTCGTTGCTATGCATCACCATGATCTTGCGTGTGCGTAGGAAACTTTTTGAAATTACTACGTTCCCCAACAGTGGCATCCGAGCCAGGTTTATGCGTAGATGTTATATGCACGAGTAGAACACAAGTGAGTTGTGGGCGATACAAGTCATACCGCTTACCTGCATGTCATACTTTGGTTCGGCGGTATTCTTGGATGAAGTGGCCCGGACCGACATTACGTGTACGCTTACGCGAGACTGGTTCTACCGACGTGCTTTGCACACAGGTGGCTGGCGGGTGTCAGTTTCTCCAAATTTAGTTGAACCGAGTGTGACTACGCCCGGTCCTTGAGAAGGTTAAAACAACACTAACTTGACGAACTATCGTTGTGGTTTTGATGCGTAGGTAAGAACGGTTCTTGCTCAGCCCGTAGCAGCCACGTAAAACTTGCAACAACAAAGTAGAGGACGTCTAACTTGTTTTTGCAAGGCATGTTGTGATGTGATATGGTCAAGGCATGATGCTATATTTTATTGTATGAGATGATCATGTTTTGTAACCGAGTTATCGGCAACTGGCAGGAGCCATATGGTTGTCGCTTTATTGTATGCAATGCAATCGCCCTGTAATTGCTTTACTTTATCACTAAGCGATAGCGATAGTCGTAGAAGCAATAGTTGGCGAGACGACAACGATGCTACGATGGAGATCAAGGTGTCGCGCCGGTGATGATGGTGATCATGACGGTGCTTTGGAGATGGAGATCACAAGCACAAGATGATGATGGCCATATCATATCACTTATATTGATTGCATGTGATGTTTATCCTTTGTGCATCTTATTTTTCTTTGATTGACGGTAGCATTATAAGATGATCTCTCACTAAATTTCAATATAAAATTGTTCTCCCTGAGTATGCACCGTTACCAAAGTTCGTCGTGCCGAGACACCACGTGATGATCGGGTGTGATAAGCTCTACGTTCATCTACAACGGGTGCAAGCTAGTTTTGCACACGCAGAATACTCGGGTTAAACTTGACGAGCTTAACATATGCAGATATAGCCTCGGAACACTGGAGACCGAAAGGTCGAGCGTGAATCATATAGTAGATATGATCAACATAGTGATGTTCATTATTGAAAACTACTCCATCTCACGTGATGATCGGACATGGTTTAGTTGATTTGGATCACGTGATCATTTAGATGACTAGAGGGATGTCTATCTAAGTGGGAGTTCTTAAGTAATATGATTAATTGAACTTTAATTTATCATGAACTTAGTCCTGGTAGTATTTGCATATCTATGTTGTAGATCAATAGCTCGCGATGTTGTTCTCCGTTTATTTTTGATATGTTCCTAGAAAAAAATAAGTTGAAAGATGTTAGTAGCAAAGATGCGGACTAGCTCCGTGATCTGAGGATTATCCTCATTGCTGCACAGAAATTATTATGTCCTTGATGCACCGCTAGGTGACAGAACTATTGCAGGAGCAGATGTAGACGTTATGAACGTTTTGACAAAAGCTCGGTATGATGACTACTTGATAGTTTAGTGCACCATGCTTTACGGCTTAGAACCGGGACTTCAAAAATGTTTTGAACGCCATGGAGCATATAAGATGTTCCAAGAGTTGAAATTGGTATTTCATACTCATGCCCGTGTCGAGAGGTATGAGACCTCTGACAGTACTTTGCCTACAAGATGGAGTAGAATAGCTCAACCAGTGAGCATGTGCTCAGATTGTCTGGGTACTACAATTACTTGAATCAAGTGGGAGTTAATCTTCCAGATAAGATAGTAATTGACAAAGTTCTCTAGTCACTATCACCAAGTTACTAGAACTTCGCGATGAACTATAATATGCAAGGGATGATGAAAACAATTCCCAAGCTCTTCGCGATGCTAAAATCGGCGAAGGTAGAAATCAAAGAAAAACATCAAAGTGTTGATGGTTGACAAGATCACTAGTTTCAAAAAAGGGGCAAAGGGAAGAAGGGGAACTTCAAGAAGAACGGCAAGCAAGTTGCTGCTCAAGTAAAGAAGCCCAAGTCAGGACCTAAGCCTGAGACTAAGTGCTTCTACTGCAAAGGGACTGGTCACTGGAAGCGGAACTACCCAAGTTTTTGGCGGATAAGAAGGATGGCAAAGTGAACAAAGGTATATTTGATATAAATGTCATTGATGTGTACTTTACTAGTGTTTATAGCAACCCCTCGGTATTTGATACTGGTTCAGTTGCTAAGAGTAGTAACTTGAAACGGGAGTTGCAGAATGAACAGAAACTAGTTATGGGTGAAATGACGATGTGTGTTGGAAGTAGTTTCAAGATTGATATGATCATCATCGCACACTCCCTATACTTTCGGGATTAGTGTTGAACCTAAATAAATGTCATTTGTTGTTTGCGTTGAGCATGAATATGATTTGATCATGTTTATTGCAATACGGTTATTCATTTAAATTAGAGAATAATTGTTATTCTGTTTACATGAATAAAACCTTCTATGGTCATACACCCAATGAAAATGGTTTGTTGGATCTCGATCGTAGTGATACACATATTCATAATATTGAAGCCAAAAGATGCAAAGTTAATAATGATAGTGCAACTTATTTGTGGCACTGCCGTTTAGGTCATATTGGTGTAAAGCGCATGAAGAAACTCCATGCTGATGGGCTTTTGGAATCACGTGTTATGAATCACTTGATGCTTGCGAACCATGCCTCATGGGCAAGATGACTAAAACTCCGTTCTCCGGAAAAATGGAGCGAGCAACTGACTTATTGGAAATAATACATACTGAGGTATGCGGTCCGATGAGTGATGAGGCTCGCGGCGGGTATCGTTATTTTCTGACCTTCATAGATGATTTGAGCAGATATGGGTATATCTACTTGATGAAACACAAGTCTGAAACATTTGAAAAGTTCAAAGAATTTCAGAGTGAAGTGGAGAATCATCGTAACAAGAAAATAAAAGTTTCTACGATATGATCACAGAAGTAAAATATTTGAGTTAACGAGTTTGGCCTTCAGTTAAAACAATGTGAAATAGTTTCACTACTCACGCCACCTGGAACACCACAGTGTAATGGTGTATCCGAACGTCGTAACCGTACTTTATTAGATATGGTGCGATCTATGATGTCTCTTACCGATCTACCACTATCGTTTTGGGGTTATGCATTAGAGACAACTACATTCACGTTAAATAGGGCACCATCTAAATCCGTGGAGATGACACCGTATGAATTGTGGTTTGGCGAGAAACCTAAGCTGTCGTTTCTTAAAGTTTGGGACTACGATGCTTATGTGAAAAAGTTTCAACATGATAAGCTCGAACCAAATCGGAGAAGTAAATCTTCATAGGATACCGAAAAGAAACTGTTGGGTACACCTTCTATCACAGATCCAGAGGCAAGATATTCGTTGTTGAATGGATCCTTTCTAGAGGAGTTTCTCTCGAAAGAAGTGAGTGGGAGGAAAGTAGAACTTGATGAGGTAATTGTACCTTCTCTCGAATTGGAAAGTAGCTCATCACTGAAATCAGTCCCAGTGATTCCTACACAAATTAGTGAGGAAGTTAATGATGATGATCATGAAACTTCAGATCAAGTTACTACCGAACCTCGTAGGTCAACCAGAGTAAGATCCGCACCAGAGTGGTACGGTAATCCTGTTCTGGAAGTCATGTTACTAGACCATGACGAACCTGCGAACTATGAGGAAGCGATGATGAGCCCAGATTCCGCAAAATGGCTAGAGGCCATGAAATCTGAGATAGGATCCATGTATGAAAACAAAATATGGAATTTGGTGGAATTGCCCGATGATCGGCAAGCCATAGAAAATAAATGGATCTTCAAGAGGAAGACAGACGTTGATAGTATTGTTACTATCTACAAAGCTAGAATTGTCGCAAAAGGTTTTCGACAATTTCAAGGTGTTGACTATGGTGAGAGTTTCTCACTCATATCTATGCTTAAGTCTGTCCGAATCATGTTAGCAATTGCCGCATTTTATGAAATTTGGCAAATGGATAAACAAAACTGCATTCCTTAATGGATTTATTAAAGAAGAATTGTATATGATGCAACTAGAAGGTTTTGTCGATCCTAAAGGTGCTGACAAAATGTGCAAGCTCCAGCGATCCATCTATGGACTGGTTCAAGCATCTCGGAGTTGGAATATACGCTTTGATGAGTTGATCAAAGCATATAGTTTTATACAGACTTGCGGTGAAGCCTATATTTACAAGAAAGTGAGTGGCAGCACTACAGCATTTCGGATAAGTATATGTGAATGACATATTATTGATCGGAAATAATGTAGAATTTTCTGGAAATCATAAAGGAGTATTTGAAAGGAGTTTTTCAAAGAAAGACCTCGGTGAAACTGCTTACATATTGAGCATCAATATCTATAGAGATAGATCAAGACGCTTGATAAGTTTTTGAATGAGTACATACCTTGACAAGATTTTGAAATAGTTCAAAATAGATCAGTCAAAGAAAGAGTTCTTGCCTGTGTTACAAGGTGTGAAATTGAGTAAGACTCAAAGCCCGACCACGGCAGAAGATAGAAAGAGAATGAAACTCATTCCCTATGCCTCAGCCATAGGTTCTATAAAGTATGCCATGTTGTGTACCATATCTATTGTATACCCTACACTGAGTTTGGCAAGGGAGTACAATAGTGATCTAGGAGTAGATCACTGGACAGCGGTCATAATTATCCTTAGTGGAATAAGGATATGTTTCTCGATTATGGAGGTGACACAAGGTTCATCGTAAAGGGTTACGTCGATGCAAGTTTTGACACCGATCCAGATGACTCTAAGTCTCAATCTGGATACATATTGAAAGTGGGAGCAATAAGCTAGAGTAGCTCCGTGCAGAACAATGTAGACATAGAAATTTGCAAAATACATACGGATCTGAATGTTGCAGACCCGTAGACTAAAATTTATCTCACAAGCAAAACATGTTCACACCTTAGTGCTCTTGGGTGTTAATCACATAGCGATGTGAACTAGATTATTGACTCTAGTAAAACCTTTGAGTGTTGGTCACATGGCGATGTGAACTATGGGTGATAATCACATGGTGATGTGAACTATTGATGTTAAATCACATGGCGATGTGAACTAGATTATTGACTCTAGTGCAAGTGGGAGACTGAAGGAAATATGCCCTAGAGGCAATAATAAAGTTATTATTTATTTCCTTATTTCATGATAAATGTTTATTATTCATGCTAGAATTGTATTAACCGGAAACTTGATACATGTGTGAATACATAGACAAAACAATGTGTCCCTAGTATGCCTCTACTTGACTAGCTTGTTCATCAAAGATGGTTATGTTTCCTAGCCATAGACATGTGTTGTCATTTGATGAACGGGATCACATCATTAGGAGAATGATGTGATGGACAAGACCCATTCATTACCTTAGCATTATGATCGTTACAGTTTTATTGCTACTGCTTTCTTCATGACTTATACATGTTCCTCAGACTATGAGATTGTGCAACTCCCGAATATCCGGAGGAACACTTTGTGTGCAATCAAACGTCACAACGTAAATGGGTGATTATAAATATGCTCTACAGGTGTTTCCGAAGGTGTTTGTTGGGTTGGCATATATCCAGATTAGGATTTGTCACCCCGTGTTTCGCAGAGGTATCTCTGGGCCCTCTCGGTAACACTCATCACTATAAGCCTTGCAAGCAATGTGACTAATGAGTTAGTCGCGGGATGAAGTATTACGGGACGAGTAAGGTGTTTGAAATATGCCCTAGAGGCAATAATAAATGGTTATTATTATATTTCTTTGTTCATGATAATTGTCTATTGTTCATGCTATAATTGTGTTATCCGGAAATCGTAATACATGTGTGAATACATAGACCACAACGTGTCCCTAGTAAGCCTCTAGTTGACTAGCTCGTTGATCAACAGATAGTCATGGTTTCCTGACTATGGACATTGGATGTCGTTGATAACGGGATCACATCATTAGGAGAATGATGTGATGGACAAGACCCAATCCTAAGCATAGCATAAAAGATTGTGTAGTTTCGTTTGCTAGAGCTTTTCCAATGTCAAGTATCTTTTCCTTAGACCATGAGATCGTGCAACTCCCGGATACCGTAGGAGTGCTTTGGGTGTGCCAAACGTCTCAACGTAACTGGGTGACTATAAAGGTGCACTACGGGTATCTCCGAAAGTGTCCGTTGGGTTGGCACGGATCGAGACTGGGATTTGTCACTCCGTATGACGGAGAGGTATCTCTGGGCCCACTCGGTAATGCATCATCATAATGAGCTCAATGTGACTAAGGCGTTAGTCACGGGATCATGCATTACGGTACGAGTAAAGAGACTTGCCGGTAACGAGATTGAACAAGGTATTGGGATACCGACGATCAAATCTCGGGCAAGTAACATACCGATTGACAAAGGGAATTGTATACGGGATTGATTGAATCCTCGACATCGTGGTTCATCCGATGAGATCATCGTGGAACATGTGGGAGCCAACATGGGTATCCAGATCCCGCTGTTGGTTATTGACCGGAGAGGCGTCTCGGTCATGTCTGCATGTCTCCCGAACCCGTAGGGTCTACACACTTAAGGTTCGGTGACGCTAGGGTTGTAGAGATATGAGTATGCGGAAACCCGAAAGTTGTTCGGAGTCCCGGATGAGATCCCGGACGTCACGAGGAGTTCCGGAATGGTCCGGAGGTGAAGAATTATATATAGGAAGTCCAGTTTCGGCCACCGGGAAAGTTTCGGGGGTTATCGGTATTGTACCGGGACCACCGGAAGGGTCCCGGGGGTCCACCGGGTGGGGCCACCTATCCCAGAGGGCCCCATGGGCTGAAGTGGGAAGGGAACCAGCCCCTAGTGGGCTGGGGCGCCCCCCATGGGCCTTCCCCCTGCGCCTAGGGTTGGAAACCCTAGGGTGGGGGGGCGCCCCACTTGCCTTGGGGGGCAAGTCTCCCCCCTGGCCGCCGCCCCCCCCATCCAGATGGGTTCTGGCCGGCGCCCCCCCTCCCAGGGGGCCTATATAAAGGGGGGAGGGAGGGCAGTAGTATTACAACCTCGGGCGCCTCCCTCCTCCCCTGCTACACCTCTCCCTCTCGCAGAAGCTCGGCGAAGCCCTGCCAAGACCCGCTACATCCACCACCACGACGTCGTGCTGCTGGATCTCCATCAACCTCTCCTTCCCCTTGCTGGATCAAGAAGGAGGAGACGTCTCTACACCATACGTGTGTTGAACGCGGAGGTGCCGTCCCTTCGGCACTCGGTCATCGGGGATTTGAATCACGGCGAGTACGACTCCGTCATCCACGTTCATTGGAACGCTTCCGCTCGCGATCTACAAGGGTATGTAGATGCACTCCTTTCCCCTCGTTGCTAGTATACTCCATAGATGGATCTTGGTGAGCGTAGGAAAATTTTAAAATTATGCTACGAACCCCAACAGTGGCATCATGAGCCAGGCCTATGCGTAGTTACTATGCACGAGTAGAACACAAAGCAGTTGTGGGCGTTGATGTTGCCAATTCTTCTTGCCGCTACTAGTCGTATCTTGTTTCGGCGGTATTGTGGGATGAAGCGGCCCGGACCGACCTTACACGTACGCTTACGTGAGACAGGTTCCACCGACTGACATGCACTAGTTGCATAAGGTGGCTAGCGGGTGTCTGTCTCTCCTCCTTTAGTCGGAACGGATTCGATGAAAAGGGTCCTTATGAAGGGTAAATAGAAATTGGCAAATCACGTTGTGGTCATACGTAGGTAAGAAACGTTCTTGCTAGAAACCTACAAACCACGTAAAAACTTGCAACAACAATTAGAGGACGTCTAACTTGTTTTTGCAGCAAGTGCTATGTGATGTGATATGGCCAGAAGATGTGATGAATGATATATGTGATGTATGAGATTGATCATATTCTTGTAATAGGAATCACGACTTGCATGTCGATGAGTATGACAACCGGCAGGAGCCATAGGAGTTGTCTTTATTATTTTGTATGACCTGCGTGTCATTGAATAACGCCATGTAAATTACTTTACGTTGTTGCTAAACGCGTTAGCCATAGAAGTAGAAGTAATCGTTGGCGTGACGACTTCATGAAGACACAATGATGGAGATCATGATGATGGAGATCATGGTGTCATGCCGGTGACGAAGATGATCATGGTGCCCCGAAGATGGAGATCAAAGGAGCATAATGACATTGGCCATATCATGTCACTATTTGATTGCATGTGATGTTTATCATGTTTTTGCATCTTATTTGCTCAGAACGACGGTAGTAAGTAAGATGATCGCTTATGATAATTTCAAGAAAAGTGTTCCCCCTAACTGTGCACCGTTGCGAAGGTTCGTTGTTTCGAAGCACCACGTGATGATCGGGTGTGATAGATTCTAACGTTCGAATACAACGGGTGTTGACGAGCCTAGCATGTACAGACAAGGCCTCGGAACACACGCAATACACTTAGGTTGACTTGACGAGCCTAGCATGTACAGACATGGCCTCGGAACACGGAGGACCGAAAGGTCGAGCATGAGTCGTATAGAAGATACGATCAACATGGAGATGTTCACCGATCTTGACTAGTCCGTCTCACGTGATGATCGGACACGGCCTAGTTAAACTCGGATCATGTTTCACTTAGATGACTAGAGGGATGTCTATCTGAGTGGGAGTTCATTGAGTAATTTGATTAGATGAACTTAATTATCATGAACTTAGTCTAAAATCTTTACACTATGTCTTGTAGATCAAATGGCCCACGTTGTCCTCAATTTCAACGTGTTCCTAGAGAAAACCAAGCTGAAAGATGATGGCAGCAACTATACGGACTGGGTCCGGAACCTGAGGATCATCCTCATAGCAGCCAAGAAAGATTATGTCTTAGAAGCACCGCTAGGTGAAGCACCAATCCCAGAGAACCAAGACGTTATGAACGCTTGGCAGCAGCGTGCTGATGATTACTCCCTCGTTCAGTGCGGCATGCTTTACAGCTTAGAACCGGGTCTCGAAAAGCGTTTTGAGAAACATGGAGCATATGAGATGTTCGAGGAGCTGAAAATGGTTTTCCAAGCTCATGCCCGGGTCGAGAGATATGAAGTCTCCGACAAGTTCTTCAGCTGTAAAATGGAGGAGAATAGTTCTGTTAGTGAGCACATACTCAGAATGTCTGGGTTGCACAACCGCTTGTCTCAGCTGGGAGTTAATCTCCCGGATGATGCGGTCATTGACAGAATCCTTCAGTCGCTTCCACCAAGCTACAAGAGCTTTGTGATGAACTTCAATATGCAGGGGATGGAAAAGACCATTCCCGAGGTATATTCAATGCTGAAATCAGCGGAGGTGGAGATCAGAAAAGAACATCAAGTGTTGATGGTGAATAAAACCACTAAGTTCAAGAAGGGCAAGGGTAAGAAGAACTTCAAGAAGGACGGCAAGGGAGTTGCCGCGCCCGGTAAGCCAGTTACTGGGAAGAAGTCAAAGAATGGACCCAAGCCTGAAACTGAGTGCTTTTATTGCAAGGGAAGTGGTCACTGGAAGCGGAACTGCGCCAAATACTTAGCGGACAAGAAGGCCGGCAACGCCAAAGGTATATGTGATATGCATGTAATTGATGTGTACCTTACCAGTACTCGCAGTAGCTCCTGGGTATTTGATACCGGTGCGGTTGCTCATATTTGTAACTCAAAACAGGAACTACGGAATAAACGGAGACTGGCGAAGGATGAGGTGACGATGCGTGTCAGGAATGATTCCAAGGTTCATGTGATCGCCGTCGGCACGCTACCTCTGCATCTACCTACGGGATTAGTTTTAAACCTCAATAATTGTTATTTAGTGCCAGCTTTGAGCATGAACATTGTATCTGGATCTTGTTTAATTCGAGATGGCTACTCATTTAAATCCGAGAATAATGGTTGTTCTATTTATATGAGAGATATGTTTTATGGTCATGCCCCGCTGGTTAATGGTTTATTCTTGATGAATCTCGAACGTGATGTTACACATATTCATAGTGTGAATACCAAAAGATGTAAAGTTAATAACGATAGTCCCACATACTTGTGGCACTGCCGCCTTGGTCACATTGGTGTCAAGCGCATGAAGAAGTTCCATGCAGATGGACTTTTGGAGTCTCTTGATTACGAATCATTTGACACGTGCGAACCATGCCTCATGGGTAAGATGACCAAGACTCCGTTCTCCGGAACAATGGAGCGAGCAACCAACTTATTGGAAATCATACATACCGATGTGTTTGGTCCAATGAGTGTTGAGGCTCGCGGAGGATATCGTTATGTTCTCACTCTCACTGATGACTTAAGTAGATATGGGTATGTCTACCTAATGAAACACAAGTCTGAAACCTTTGAAAAGTTCAAGGAATTTCAGAGTGAGGTTGAGAATCAACGTGACAGAAAAATAAAATTCTTACGATCAGATCGTGGTGGAGAATATTTAAGTCACGAGTTTGGTACACACTTAAGGAAATGTGGAATAGTTTCACAACTCACGCCGCCTGGAACACCTCAGAGAAACGGTGTGTCCGAACGTCGTAATCGCACTCTATTGGATATGGTGCGATCTATGATGTCTCTTACCGATTTACCACTCTCATTTTGGGGCTATGCTTTAGAGACTGCCGCATTCACTTTAAATAGGGCTCCGTCGAAATCCGTTGAGACGACACCGTATGAATTGTTGTTTGGGAAGAAACCTAAGCTGTCGTTTCTAAAAGTTTGGGGATGCGATGCTTATGTCAAGAAACTTCAACCTGAAAAGCTCGAACCCAAGTCGGAAAAATGCGTCTTCATAGGATACCCTAAGGAAACGATTGGGTATACCTTCTACCTCAGATCCGAAGGCAAGATCTTCGTTGCCAAGAACGGGTCCTTTCTAGAGAAGGAGTTTCTCTCGAAAGAATTGAGCGGGAGGAAAGTGGAACTTGATGAGGTGATAGTCACCCCTTCCGTGCCGGAAAGTAGCGCAGCGTGGGAAGATGTTCCTGTGGTGCCTACACCGACTGGGGAGGAAGTTAATGATGATGATCATGAAGCTTCGGATCAAGTTGCCACTGAACTTCGTAGGTCCACAAGGACACGTTCCGCACCAGAGTGGTATGGCAACCCTGTCCTGGAAATCATGTTGTTAGACAACGGTGAACCTTCGAACTATGAAGAAGCGATGGCAGGCCCGGATTCCGACAAATGGCTAGAAGCCATGAAATCCGAGATAGGATCCATGTATGAAAACGAAGTATGGACTTTGACTGACCTGCCCGATGATCGGCGAGCCATAGAAAATAAATGGATCTTTAAGAAGAAGACGGACGCGGATGGTAATGTGACCATCTACAAAGCTTGACTTGTCGCTAAGGGTTATCGACAAGTTCAAGGGGTTGACGACGATGAGACTTTCTCACCCGTAGCGAAGCTGAAGTCCGTCCGAATCATGTTAGCAATTGCCGCATACTATGATTATGAGATATGGCAGATGAACGTCAAAACGGCATTCCTTAACGGCTTCCTTAAGGAAGAGTTGTATATGATGCAGCCGGAAGGTTTTGTCGATCCTAAGAATGCTAACAAAGTATGCAAGCTCCAGCGCTCAATCTATGGGCTGGTGCAAGCATCTCGGAGTTGGAACATTCGCTTTGATGAGATGATCAAAGCGTTTGGGTTTACACAGACTTATGGAGAAGCATGTGTTTACAAGAAAGTGAGTGGGAGCTCTGTAGCATTTCTCATATTATATGTGGATGACATATTATTGATGGGAAATGGTATAGAATTCTTGGAAAGTATAAAGGCCTATTTGAATAAGTGTTTTTCAATGAAGGATCTTGGAGAAGCTGCTTATATATTAGGCATCAAGATCTATAGAGATAGATCAAGACGCCTCATTGGTCTTTCACAGAGTACATACCTTGACAAGATATTGAAGAAGTTCAATATGGATCAGTCCAAGAAGGGGTTCTTGCCTGTATTGCAAGGTGTGCAATTGAGCACGGCTCAATGCCCGACCACGGCAGAAGATATAGAAAAGATGAGTGTCATCCCCTATGCCTCGGCCATAGGGTCTATTATGTATGCCATGCTGTGTACCAGACCTGATATAAACCTTGCCGTAAGTTTGGAAGGAAGGTACCAAAGTAATCCCGGCATGGAACACTGGACAGCGGTCAAGAATATCCTGAAGTACCTGAAGAGGACTAAGGATATGTTTCTCGTTTATGGAGGTGACGAAGAGCTCGTCGTAAAGGGTTACGTCGACGCTAGCTTCGACACAGATCTGGATGACTCGAAGTCACAAACCGGATACGTGTATATTTTGAATGGAGGAGCAGTAAGCTGGTGCAGTTGCAAGCAAAGCGTCGTGGCGGGATCTACATGTGAAGCGGAGTACATGGCAGCCTCGGAGGCAGCACAGGAAGCAGTCTGGATGAAGGAGTTCATTACCGACCTAGGGGTGATTCCCAATGCGTCGGGCCCGATGACTCTCTTCTGTGACAACACTGGAGCTATTGCCCTTGCGAAGGAGCCCAGGTTTCACCGGAAGACCAGGCATATCAAGCGTCGCTTCAACTCCATTTGTGAAAGTGTTCAAAATGGAGACATAGATATTTGTAAAGTACATACGGACCTGAATGTGGCAGATCCGTTGACTAAACCTCTCCCTAGGGCAAAACATGATCAACACCAGGACGCCATGGGTGTTCGATTCATCACAATGTAACTAGATTATTGACTCTAGTGCAAGTGGGAGACTGTTGGAAATATGCCCTAGAGGCAATAATAAATGGTTATTATTATATTTCTTTGTTCATGATAATTGTCTATTGTTCATGCTATAATTGTGTTATCCGGAAATCGTAATACATGTGTGAATACATAGACCACAACGTGTCCCTAGTAAGCCTCTAGTTGACTAGCTCGTTGATCAAGAGATAGTCATGGTTTCCTGACTATGGACATTGGATGTCGTTGATAACGGGATCACATCATTAGGAGAATGATGTGATGGACAAGACCCAATCCTAAGCATAGCATAAAAGATCGTGTAGTTTCGTTTGCTAGAGCTTTTCCAATGTCAAGTATCTTTTCCTTAGACCATGAGATCGTGCAACTCCCGGATACCGTAGGAGTGCTTTGGGTGTGCCAAACGTCACAACGTAACTGGGTGACTATAAAGGTGCACTACGGGTATCTCCGAAAGTGTCTGTTGGGTTGGCACGGATCGAGACTGGGATTTGTCACTCCGTGTGACGGAGAGGTATCTCTGGGCCCACTCGGTAATGCATCATCATAATGAGCTCAATGTGACTAAGGCGTTAGTCACAGGATCATGCATTACGGTACGAGTAAAGAGACTTGCCGGTAACGAGATTGAACAAGGTATTGGGATACCGACGATCGAATCTCGGGCAAGTAACATACCGATTGACAAAGGGAATTGTATACGGGATTGATTGAATCCTCGACATCGTGGTTCATCCGATGAGATCATCGTGGAACATGTGGGAGCCAACATGGGTATCCAGATCCCGCCGTTGGTTATTGACCGGAGAGGCGTCTCGATCATGTCTGCATGTCTCCCGAACCCGTAGGGTCTACACACTTAAGGTTCGGTGACGCTAGGGTTGTAGAGATATGAGTATGCAGAAACCCGAAAGTTGTTGGGAGTCCCGGATGAGATCCCGGACGTCACGAGGAGTTCCGGAATGGTCCGGAGGTGAAGAATTATATATAGGAAGTCCAGTTTCGGCCACCGGGAAAGTTTCGGGGGTTATCGGTATTGTACCGGGACCACCGGAAGGGTCCCAGGGGTCCACCGGGTGGGGCCACCTATCCCGGAGGGCCCCATGGGCTGAAGTGGGAAGGGAACCAGCCCCTAGTGGGCTGGGGCGCCCCCCATGGGCCGTCCCCCTGCGCCTAGGGTTGGAAACCCTAGGGTGGGGGGGCGCCCCACTTGCCTTGGGGGGCAAGTCTCCCCCCTGCCCCCCCCCCGATCCAGATGGGTTCTGGCCGGCGCCCCCCCTCCCAGGGGGCCTATATAAAGGGGGGAGGGAGGGCAGTAGTATTACAGCCTTGGGCGCCTCCCTCCTCCCCTGCTACACCTCTCCCTCTCGCAGAAGCTCGGCGAAGCCCTGCCGAGACCCGCTACATCCACCACCACGCCGTCGTGCTGCTAGATCTCCGTCAACCTCTCCTTCCCATTGCTGGATCAAGAAGGAGGAGACGTCGCTGCACCGTACGTGTGTTGAACGCGGAGGTGCCGTCCGTTCGGCACTCGGTCATCGGTGATTTGAATCACGGCGAGTACGACTCCGTCATCCACGTTCATTGGAACGCTTCCGCTCGCGATCTACAAGGGTATGTAGATGCACTCCTTTCCCCTCGTTGCTAGTATACTCCATAGATGGATCTTGGTGAGCGTAGGAAAATTTTAAAATTATGCTACGAACCCCAACATAAGGAGACTTTCCGGTAACGAGATTGAACTAGGTATTGAGATACCGACGATCGAATCTCGGGCAAGTAGCATACCGATGACAAAGGGAACAACGTATGTTGTTATGCGGTTTGACCGATAAAGATCTTCGTAGAATATGTGGGAACCAATATGAGCATCCAGGTTCCGCTATTGGTTATTGACCGGAAACGAGTCCCAGTCATGTCTACATAGTTCTCGAACCCGTAGGGTCCGCACGCTTAACGTTCGGTGACGATCAGTATTATGAGTTTATGTGTTTTGATGTACCGAAGGTAGTTCGGAGTCCCGGATGAGATCGGGGACATGACGAGGAGTCTCGAAATGATCGAGACGTAAAGATCGATATATTGGACGACTATATTCGGACATCGGAAAGGTTCTGAGTGGTTCGGGTATTTATCGGAGTACCGGATAGTTACGGGAATTCGCCGGGGAGTATATGGGCCTTATTGGGCTTTAGGGGAAAGAGAGAAGGGAGGCTGCGCGCCCCCCAAGGCCTAGTCCGAATTGAACTAGGGGGAGGGGCTGTGCCCCCTCCTTCCTTCTCTTCTCTCTTCCCTTTCCTTGTCTCCTACTCCTACTACATGGAAGGGGGGGAATCCTACTCCTGGTGGGAGTAGGACTCCTCCAGGGCGCGCCATAGCTGGGCCGGCCCTTCCCCCTCCTCCACTCCTTTATATACGGGGGCAGGGGGCACCTCTAGACACACAAGTTGATCATTGATCTCTCTTAGCCGTGTGCGGTGCCCCCCTCCACCATATTCCACCTCGGTAATATCGTAGCGGTGCTTAAGCGAAGCCCTGCGTCGGTAGCATCATCAACACCGTCATCACGCCGTCGTGCTGACGGAACTCTCCCGCAAAGCTCTGGTGGATCGGAGTTCATGGGACGTCATCGAGCTGAACGTGTGCTGAACTCGGAGGTGCTATGCATTCGGTACTTGGATCTGTCGGATCGTGAAGACGTACGACTACATCAACCGCGTTGTCATAACGCTTCCGCTTTCGGTCTATGAGGGTACATGGACACACTCTCCCCTCTCGTTGCTATGCATCACCATGATCTTGCGTGTGCGTAGGAATTTTTTTGAAATTACTACGTTCCCCAACACAAGTCTCATAGTAACAATGAGCAACCGAAGAAAGGTATCGGTGGGGGTACTATTTTCTTCGAAGATGCTTCTTACACTTCGTCAGTAATATAGCATAAGTTCCCTGAGCGCGCTTTGTCTGTTATAGCCTTATGGCCTGATTGCCTGGTTATCGGAAACACCGTCGATATTCTCGACAGGTGGAGTACATAACACTTTTCGGCCCTTGACCGAAGAGGGAGAAGCCGACGGTCGGTTAAGACGCGTTTAAAGTTCGGGTGAACACAGATATGATATAAGTACTTCGGTACATATAATCATTATACATAAAATTCTTTTACCCAAGTCACTTGGGGGCTCTTAAATTTATATGAGTTGTTTTATAATAAGTGTTCTTCTTCTTAGTCGTTGCAAAGTTTTTTTATCACTCCTTTTTCGACACGAGTGTGTGGTCACTAGCCGGGGAGCCTAATTTCTCCCTCAAAGCCGCTAGAGTTTAGTTTGCTAAACTGGCCTAGCGAGAAGTACTCTGCCTTCGAGATAGGAGGTTGAAGCCGTAGGCTGACCCGCGGAAGTCTTGAGATAGGATGTGTCATGTTAAAGCACGACAGAAACACTTTTTTTCTAAGACCAATTTTCGGATTAGCACCGAACACTTGATCTAGTTCGGACGTCAAGTTTTTACTGAAGTTTTTTTGGTTTTCCAAGCCTATGGCACTTTTAAACTATTTGTGTGTTTCCAGCATTAGTCTCGCAGTGCAACGTCGGACACCTTTCGAGATTGGGCAAAAACATTCTCGGACATTGCTATAGATGCATCGGTTTCGAATTGTGTCTTCGGACAATAGTTGAGTTGCCCGGCTCCTGTGCTTGCCTCCTATGTTCCGCTTTGTTCGGCTAGGTGTGCAAAGGGAGAACCACTGCGATTGTGCTTCCAGCTCGCATGGTTAAGCACCTCAGTGGAGAAAGCCGAAAACTGACTTTCACAATAAGCGTAAACTGGTCAGCGATCCGATGACTGTGTTAAATGACGGGCCATTCATAACATTGGCCGAAGTGTTTACGGCTTGACCTCGGCTGTCGCCGAACACTAACCAGGGGCTAGTAGCTGGCCTCCCAACTTTAAGCTCCTATGACTAAGTGAAAGTTATAAAGCCCGCATATCTGATTGCCTCGTTTCCGCTAACACAACCGCCTCAGGGCACCGAGACGTCGGCTAAGGGTTGTCTTGTTATTGCGGAAACACCCTGCGTAGTATCTACAAAGGGGTAGAAGCCGACGATGGGCCACTTTCAACTGATAAACGGTCGCAACGGAGTCAAAACTAGCATATCATCGACATTTGTATTTAATATACGAGGGCTGCCTTCCGTAATCATCGTTATAAAGCCATAAATATGCATCAATTTGACTTAAGATTTTGGCCAAGCTGGGTTGCCTGGCTCCTGTGCTTACCCCTACGTTCCCGATTGTTCGGCTAGGCGGTAAAGGGAGCACCTCTGTGATTGTTACTACCGGGTCATCCGAGTTAGTACCTCAGACTGGGTGAAGCCGAAAGCTAGCGATCTTAAAGGATATAATAGGTCGGCAACGACGGAAGTGAAAATTCAAGTTCGCTATAGAACACATAGTTCGGGAACTTTCCCCAAACTAAATCCTCAATATTTCCCTCCCACATTGATCGGAGGTGAGGTTTCATGATCATGATCAGCATGACAACCCAAAGAAAGGAACCGATAGCGGGACTATTTTCTTTGGAAGATGTTTTTTTAACATTTAACAGCAATATAGCATATCTCTCCGCATACCTTTGTTTATAAAACCATATGGCCGGATTGCCTTGTTTGTCGTAAAACTTTGCCCTTGTAAAGGCTTTATAAAGTAGGACAAACACTCCCCAGCTACTGGCCGAGGAGGTTGAAGCCGATGGTCGGTCAACAAAGTTTTGTACAATGCGGATCCAAACATTAATGATGTAAAGTACTTGGATACATAGAATCATTACACATAAAAATTGCGAGTAAAATCCATTTACTGCAAACCCATCTTTCAAACCCCTTGGGGCCTACCTTGGCGAGCTCGGATTTTGACCAGCTCTAAGCTCCTTTAAGAGATCTTATTCTCTTTTTGAGAATGTTGTGTTAAACACAACAAAATTTTTCTATCAAACGGATATTGATCCTTAATTCGTCCACCCGTGCCCACATTAAGGCTCGGGGGCTACTGGGCTTCGCGCTCATTATTTATAAATATTAAAGGGGCACATCGATCCCCTGATCTGGTGTTGCCACCCGACCAGTGGCTCGGGGGCTACTGCATTGCCTATTCAATGCACAAAATTCAAAGTGCTCAGTGTTCGGCATGACCGAACTATGGAGAAGCACGTCTTCGGACAACAATAAGTACCATCTGGGACTTATCCGGCATCAAGCTAATATATCACGGCGACTTCTCATAACCCTCTCTCAGGGGCCTGTCCGCTGATCATTATTTCTAATATATTACACTGCGTTTCTATTCCTTCGTATGCTGCCGAGCTAGGAGTTGATCCTCAGGCCGATTTTGCAAATCGACCAGAGTCTCAGGGGCTACTAGGATCAGCAGTTTTATGTTTTCCTTCAGGTGCATCTCGGGTTTTAGACCGACACACACCTTGAGGGCTACTGGATATACATATACTAGCTATATATCTCGGCAGAGAATAAATTGCACCAATAAAAAATATTCACAAAAATCAGCCCGCAGTCGGGGTGGGGCACCACCTCGGAAGCAGTCTGGCATAAAGCTCGGGCGCCAGTGGCTGGCTCCATAGAGGTCATTTTCGGCATTAAGCTCGGCTGAATTCGTTCAATCTTTTAAAGACCGAGGTAATCTATGACACCTCGGATACAGTCCGGCGTTGGAGCTCGGATACAGTCCGGCGTTGGAGCTCAGATACAGTCTGGTGTTGGAGCTCGGATACATTCCGGCGTTGGAGCTCGGACGCGAGAAGACACCACCACACGGGAAACACTTCAAACCCGAGGTGGGCGTAAGAATAACAAGGCATTGATAAAGGCCGCAGACTTAAAGGGGCTCCTCGGATACCCGACGTGTAAACTATTCAGATTCACTTCGGCGATCCTCAAGATTGAAGATGAGAAGATTTGTTGAACCAGTTTTCAAGACCGACGACCGAAGATGAAGAACAGTTCGGAAGAATCGAGGAGCGTCCCCAACTTGAAGACCGGTTCAGGGGGCTACTAACGGTGTCCTGGACTAGGGGGTACTCACCACGTCGTCTCCCGATCAGTTGGATTGGGCCGAGGACCCCCATGGTCGTTTATTCATGGGCCAGTTTGGACAACCGAAGTATACACGAGGAAGACTCCACAAGACTTGGTGATCAAGACAAGGACTCCTATCCACCGGCGTATTCGACTAGGACTCTTGTTATCCTAGTCCTCCGGTACATTATATAAGCTGAGGCCAGGCTAGTCGATAGATCATTATAACATTATTCATCATACCCTCAGGTTTAGACCACAACATATGATCTCGAGGTAGATCAACTCTTGTAACCCCTATACTCATCAAAGTCAATCAAGCAGCATGTAGGGTATTATATCTTCGAGAGAGCCCGAAGCTGGGTAAAATCCCGTGTTCATGTTACCATCAATCCTAAGACACACAGCTTGGGACCCCCTACCTGAGATCTGTCGATTTTGACACCGTCAGTCGTCCTTCTTAATGTGGAAGCTGTGGACCAGCCAGTCCACAGCTTCCACTTCCTAGCCGGCCTGCCTCATCGAGCCCCGACACGAGCAAAACCTAGCCGCCTTGCCGTCACACGCTCGCCTACCTCCCTGCCAGCGCCATGGGCTGGCATTGGATCAACAAGGGGAAGCATGACCACGAGGCGGGATCCTCCTCTGGTCGACGCCGCTCCAGCAAGTTCGTGCCGCCCGCACCACCTTCTCCGCCCGCACCACCTGCTCTGCCAGCGTTCGAGATCGCGCCACCAGCAGCCAAGCACTGCGACCGGTCGTACATCCATGTCGACGTCTGTCGGCGCTCCTGGGAGACCGCAACGCCACTGTCGTGGGGAGATGTCCACATGCTGAAGAACTAGCATATCTCCGCGGACCGCGTGCCAATCCCACCAGTGTCGGTGAGCGGCCGCGACGAGATCAACCGACGCCGCGCCCGCCTGCCACCGGATCTGCTGGACGACCCCAGGTACGCCATGGGTTTGTCGTTGTGGGATACGTGGCTCCGCGATGAGCACGACCTGCGATGCCAATCTTTTTTTGTCGGTCGTCCTCCGAGCCCGCGTCTTCCTGATGCTGACAACTCGCCCCAAATGCGGGATCGTAGGCGTGTGTGCGGCATCACGTCGACACCGTCTCCATCCCCGCCACCTCCAATGACCGAGGAGGAGGAGGTCCGGCTCATGAGGCGTGTCATGGAGGACTCCATGAACACGCACGACGAGCGGCAATGGGAGGGCCTGGAAACCATGCTGGACGTCTCTGCGTCCGGCAATGTGGTCATCCCCGAGGTGGACATGGCCGTCAGGGAGGAGGTGCCGGAGGAGGTGGAGGAGGAGCCGCCCATTGCCGTGTGGAACCCTCGTCTGGTGGGCTAGCGGTGGAGCTGGTCGTGCACGGCGTCGGAGATGGCCGATTCGGTGGGTGCCGGGCCATGGTCAGCCACGCCGCCGCGGTCACCAGAGTAGGAGTAGGAGCCACGGGAGGAGGTGGTGCAAGTGCCGCAGGCGCCTCCGGTCTGGCAGGGGCCGCCAACCCACCTGTGGCAGCCACCTCCCTACGTCAACCTCACCGGCGATGACGACGACGAGTAGGCCGGCGGCTCCTGGAGACGACGACGGGCCTTTAAGTACTTTATCTTATGTGATTTAAGTTTTAGTTTAATCAAGAACTCTGTTGAACTGTCGACGTGTGAACATTTTAATGTTTATATTTATGTTTTACATTATTCGCAATGTTTATTTTGAGTTTTTTTTGCCCAAAATTGATGTCCGTAAACACGGACAGTTTGGGTAGGGTGTGCCGGTTGTTGGGGAACGTAGTAATTTCAAAAATTTCCTACGCACACGCAAGATCATGGTGATGCATAGCAACGAGAGGGGAGAGTGTTGTCCACGAACCCTCGTAGACCAAAATCGGAAGCGTTTAGCACAACGCGATTGATGTAGTCGTACGTCTTCACGATCCGACCGATCCAAGTACCGAACGTACGGCACCTCCGAGTTCAGCACACGTTCAGCTCGATGACGTCCCACGAACTCCGATCCAGCAGAGCTTCATGGGAGAGTTCCGTCAGCACGACGACGTGATGATGGTGATGATGTTGCTACCGACGCAGGGCTTCGCCTAAGAACCGCTACGATATGACCGAGGTGGAATATGGTGGAGGGGGGCACCGCACACGGCTAAGAGATCAAGAGATCAATTGTTGTGTCTAGAGGTGCCCCCTTGCCCCCATATATAAAGGAGCAAGGGGGGAGAGGTGGCCGGCCAAGGAGGGCGCGCCAAGGGGGGAGTCCTACTCCCACCGGGAGTAGGATTCCTCCTTTCCTTGTTGGAGTAGGAGAGGGGGAAGGAAGGGAGAGAGGAGGAGAAGGAAATGGGGGGCGCCGCCCCTCCCCCCTCCTTGTCCAATTCGGACTAGAGGGGGAGGGGGCGCGCGGCTGCCCTGGCCGCCCCTCCTCTTCTCCCACTAAGGCCCATTAGGCCCAATAAACTCCCCCGGGGTTCCGGTAACCCCCCGGTACTCCGGTAAATGTCCGAACCTCCCGAAACACTTCCCGTGTCCGTACATAGTCATCCAATATATCGATCTTTACGTCTCGACCATTTCGAGACTCCTTGTCATGTCTGTGTTCATATCTGGGACTCCGAACTACCTTCGGTACATCAAAACACAAAAACTCATAATACCAATCGTCACCAAACTTTAAGCGTGCGGACCCTACGGGTTCGAGAACTATGTAGACATGACCGAGACACGTCTCCGGTCAATAACCAACAGCGGAACCTGGATGCTCATATTGGCTCCTACATATTCTATGAAGATCTTTATCGGTCGAACCGCATAACAACATACGTTGTTCCCTTTGTCATCGGTATGTTACTTGCCCGAGATTCGATCGTCGGTATCTCAATACCTAGTTCAATCTCGTTACCGGCAAGTCTCTTTACTCGTTACGTAATGCATCATCCCGCAACTAACTCATTAGTCACATTGCTTGCAAGGCTTATAGTGATGTGCATTACCGAGAGGGCCCAGAGATACCTCTCCGACAATCGGAGTGACAAATCCTAATCTCGAAATACGCCAACTCAACAAGTACCTTCAGAGACACATGTAGAGCACCTTTATAATCACCCAGTTACGTTGTGACGTTTGGTAGCACATAAAGTGTTCCTCCGGTAAACGGGAGTTGCATAATCTCATAGTCATAGGAACATGCATGTATAAGTCATGAAGAAAGCAATAGCAACATACTAAATGATCAGGTGCTAAGCTAATGGAATGGGTCAAGTCAATCACATCATTCTCCTAATGATGTGATCCCGTTAATCAAATGACAACCCATGTCTATGGTTATGAAACTCAACCATCTTTGATTAACGAGCTAGTCAAGTAGAGGCATACTAGTGACACTATGTTTGTCTATGTATTCACACATGTATTATGTTTCCGGTTAATACAATTCTAGCATGAATAATAAACATTTATCATGATATGAGGAAATAAATAATAACTTTATTATTGCCTCTAGGGCATATTTCCTTCACTCTCCCACTTGCACTAGAGTCAATAATCAAGATGACATTGTAATGATTCTAACACCCATGGAGTCTTGGTGCTGATCATGTTTTGTTCGTGGAAGAGGCTTAGTCAACGAGTCTGCAACATTCAAATCCGTATGTATCTTGCAAATCTCTATGTCTCCCACCTGGACTTGGTCCCGGATAGAATTGAAGCGTCTCTTGATGTGCTTGGTTCTCTTGTGAAATCTGGATTCCTTTGCCAAGGCAATTGCACCAGTATTGTCACAAAAGATTTTCATTGGACCCGATGCACTAGGTATGACACCTAGATCGGATATGAACTCCTTCATCCAGACTCCTTCATTTGCTGCTTCCAAAGCAGCTATGTACTCCGCTTTGTTTAGAACTGCAACAACTGACAGCTCCACCGTTTAATGTAAACACGTATCCGGTTTGCGATTTAGAATCGTCCAGATCAGTGTCAAAGCTTGCATCGACGTAACCATTTACGACGAGCTCTTTGTCACCTCCATAAACGAGAAACATATCCTTAGTCCTTTTCAGGTATTTCAGGATGTTCTTGACCGTTGTCCAGTGATCCACTCCTGGATTACTTTGGTACCTCCCTGATAGGATAATAGCAAGACACACATCAGGTCTGGTACACAGCATTGCATACATGATAGAGCCTATGGCTGAAGCATAGGGAACATCTTTCATTTTCTCTCTATCTTATGCAGTGGTCGGGCATTGAGTCTGACTCAACTTCACACCATGTAATACAGGCAAGAACCCTTTCTTTGCTTGATCCTTTTTGAACTTTTTCAAAACTTTGTCAAGGTATGTGCTTTGTGAAAGTCCTATCAAGCGTCTTGATCTATCTCTATAGATCTTGATGCCCAATATGTAAGTAGCTTCACCGAGGTCTTTCATTGAAAAACTCTTATTCAAGTATCCTTTTATGCTATCCAGAAATTCTATATCATTTCCAATTAGTAATATGCCATCCACATATAATATCAAAAATGCTACAGAGCTCCCACTCCCTTTCTTGTAAATATAGGCTTCTCCAAAAGTCTGTATAAAACCATATGCTTTGATCACACTATCAAAATGTTTATTCCAACTCCGAGAGGCTTGCACCAGTCCATAAATGGATCGCTGGAGCTTGCACACTTTGTTAGCTCCCTTTGGATCGAAAAAACCTTCTGGTTGCATCATATACAACTCTTCTTCCAGAAATCCATTTAGGAATGCAGTTTTGACATCCATTTGCCAAATTTCATAATCATAAAATACGGCAATTGCTAACATGATTCGGACAGACTTAAGCATCGCTACGGGTGAGAAAGTCTCATCGTAGTCAACCCCTTGAACTTGTCGAAAACCTTTCGCAACAAGTCGAGCTTTATAGACAGTAACATTACCGTCAGCTTCAGTCTTCTTCTTGAAGATCCATTTATTCTCTATGGCTTGCCGATCATCGGGCAAGCCAACCAAAGTCCACACTTTGTTCTCATACATGGATCCCATCTCAGATTTCATGGCCTCAAGCCATTTTGCGGAATCTGGGCTCACCATCGCTTCTTCATAGTTCGTAGGTTCGCCTTGGTGAAGTAACATGACCTCCAGAATAGGATTACCGTACCACTCTGGTGCGGATCTTACTCTGGTTGACCTACGAGGTTCGGTAGTAACTTGATCTGAAGTTTCATGATCAACATCATTAGCTTCCTCACTAATTGGTGTAGGAGTCACAGGTACCGGTTTCTGTGATGAACTACTTTCCAATAAGGGAGCATGTACAGTTACCTCATCAAGTTCTACTTTCCTCCCAATCACTTCTTTCGATAGAAACTCCTTCTCTAGAAAGGATCCATTCTTAGCAACAAAAGTCTTGCCTTCGGATCTGTGATAGAAGGTGTACCCAACAGTTTCCTTTGGGTATCCTATGAAGACACATTTCTCCGATTTGGGTTCGAGCTTATCAGTTTGAAGCTTTTTCACATAAGCATCGCAGCTCCAAACTTTAAGAAACGACAACTTTGGTTTCTTGCCAAACCACAGTTCATATGGTGTCGTCTCAACGGATTTCGATGGTGCCCTATTTAACGTGAATGCAGCCGTCTCTAGAGCATAACCCCAAAACGATAGCAGTAAATCAGTAAGAGACGTCATAGATTGCACCATATCTAGTAAAGTACGATTACGACGTTCAGACACACCATTACGCTGTGGTGTTCCGGGTGGCGCGAGTTGCGGAACTATTCCACATTGTTTCAAATGTAGACCAAACTCGTAACTCAAATATTCTCCTCCAGGATCAGATCGTAGAAACTTTATTTTCTTGTTACGATGATTTTCCACTTCACTCTGAAATTCTTTGAACTTTTCAAATGTTTCAGACATATGTTTCATTAAGTAGATATACCCATATCTGCTCAAATCATCTGTGAAGGTGAGAAAATAACGATACCCGCCTCGAGCCTCAATATTCATCGGACCACATACATCAGTATGTATGATTTCCAACAAAGTTGTTGCTCGCTCCATTGTTCCGGAGAACGGCGTTTTAGTCATCTTGCCCATAAGGCATCGCAAGTACCAAGTGATTCATAATCAAGTGATTCCAAAAGTCCATCAGTATGGAGTTTCTTCATGCGCTTTACACCAATATGACCCAAACGGCAGTGCCACAAATAAGTTGCACTATCATTATCAACTCTGCATCTTTTGGTTTCAACATTATGAATATGTGTATCACTACTATCGAGATTCAACAAAAATAGACCACTCTTCAAGGGTGCATGACCATAAAAGATATTACTCATATAAATAGAACACCATTATTCTCAGATTTAAATGAATAACCGTCTCGCATCAAACAAGATGCAGATACAATGTTCATGCTCAACGTTGGCACCAGATAATGATTATTTAGGTTTCAAACTAATCTCGAAGGTAGATGTAGAGGTAGTGTGCCGACGGCGATCACATCGACTTTGGAACCATTTCCCACGCGCATCGTCACCTCGTCCTTAGCTAGTCTTCGCTTAATCCGTAGTCCCTGTTTCGAGTTGCAAATATTAGCAACAGAACCAGTATCAAATACCCAGGTGCTACTGCGAGCTCTAGTAAGGTACACATCAATAACATGCATATCACATATACCTTTGTTCACCTTGCCATCCTTCTTATCCGCCAAAATACTTGGGGCAGTTCCGCTTCCAGTGATCAGTCTGCTTGCAGTAGAAGCACTCAGTCTCAGGCTTAGGTCCAGACTTGGGTTTCTTCTCTTGAGCAACAACTTGTTTGTCGTTCTTCTTGAAGTTCCCCTTCTTCTTCCCTTTACCATTTTTCTTGAAACTGGTGGTCTTGTTGACCATCAACACTTGATGCTCCTTCTTGATTTCTACCTCCACAGCCTTTCGCATTGCGAAGAGCTCGGGAATTGTCTTATCCATCCCTTGCATATTATAGTTCATCACGAAGCTCTTGTAGCTTGGTGGCAGTGATTGAAGAATTCTGTCAATGACACTATCATCCGGAAGATTAACTCCCAGTTGAATCAAGTGATTGTTATGCCCAGACATTTTGAGTATATGTTCACTGGCAGAACTATTCTCCTCCATCTTGCAGCTATAGAACTTATTGGAGACTTCATATCTCTCAATCCGGGCATTTGCTTGAAATATTAACTTCAACTCCTGGAACATCTCATATGCTCCATGACGTTCAAAATGTCGCTGAAGTCCCGGTTCTAAGCCGTAAAGCATGGCACACTGAACTATCGAGTAGTCATCAGCTTTGCTCTGCCAGACGTTCTTAACGTCGTCAGTTGCATCTGCAGCAGGCCTGGCACCCAGCGGTGCTTCCAGGACGTAATTCTTCTGTGAAGCAATGAGGATAATCCTCAAGTTACGGACCCAGTCCGTGTAATTGCTACCATCATCTTTCAACATTGCTTTCTCAAGGAATGCATTAAAATTCAACGGAACAACAGCACGGGCCATCTATCTACAATCAACATAGACAAGCAAAATACTATCAGGTACTAAGTTCATGATAAATTTAAGTTCAATTAATCATATTACTTAAGAACTCCCACTTAGATAGACATCCCTCTAATCATCTAAGTGATCACGTGATCCAAATCAACTAAACCATGTCCGATCATCACGTGAGATGGAGTAGTTTTCAATGGTGAACATCACTATGTTGATCATATCTACTATATGATTCACGCTCGACCTTTCGGTCTCGGTGTTCCGAGGCCATATCTGCATATGCTAGGCTCGTCAAGTTTAACCCGAGTATTCTGCGTGTGCAAAACTGGCTTGCACCCGTTGTAGATGGACGTAGAGCTTATCACACCCGATCATCATGTGGTGTCTCGGCACGACGAACTTTGGCAACGGTGCATACTCAGGGAGAACACTTTTATCTTGAAATTTAGTGAGAGATCATCTTATAATGCTACCGTCAAACAAAGCAAAATAAGATGCATAAAGGATAAACATCACATGCAATCAATATAAGTGATATGATATGGCCATCATCATCTTGTGCTTGTGATCTCCATCTCCGAAGCACCGTCATGATCACCATCGTCACCGGCGCGACACATTGATCTCCATCGTAGCATCGTTGTCGTCTCGCCAACTATTGCTTCTACGACTATCGCTACCGCTTAGTGATAAAGTAAAGCAATTACAGGGCGATTGCATTGCATACAATAAAGCGACAACCATATGGCTCCTGCCAGTTGCCGATAACTCGGTTACAAAACATGATCATCTCATACAATAAAATATAGCATCATGCCTTGACCATATCACATCACAACATGCCCTGCAAAAACAAGTTAGACGTCCTCTACTTTGGTGTTGCAAGTTTTACGTGGCTGCTACGGGCTGAGCAAGAACCGTTCTTACCTACGCGTCAAAACCACAACGATAGTTCGTCAAGTTAGTGATGTTTTAACCTTCTCAAGGACCGGGCGTAGTCACACTCGGTTCAACTAAAGTTAGAGAAACTGACACCTGCCAGCCACCTATGTGCAAAGCGCGTCGGTAGAACCAGTCTCGCGTAAGCGTACGCGTAATGTCGGTCCGGGCGGCTTCATCCAACAATACCGACGAACCAAAGTATGACATGCTGGTAAGCAGTATGACTTGTATCGCCCACAACTCACTTGTGTTCTACTCGTGCATATAACATCTACACATAAACCTGGCTCGGATGCCACTGTTGGGGAACGTAGTAATTTCAAAAATTTCCAACGCACGCGCAAGATCATGGTGACGCATAGCAACGAGAGGGGAGAGTGTTGTCCACGTACCCTCGTAGACCGAAAACAGAAGCTTTTAGCACAACGAGATTCATGTAGTCGTACGTCTTCACGATCCGACCGATCCAAGTGCCGAACGTACGGCACCTCCGAGTTCAGCACACGTTCAGCTCGATGACGTCCCGCGAACTCCGATCCAGCAGCTTCACGGGAGAGTTCCGTCAGCATGACGGCGTGATGACGGTGATGATGTTGCTACCGATGCAGGGCTTCGCCTAAGCATCGCTACGATATGACCGAGGTGGAATATGGTGGAGGGGGGCACCGCACACGGCTAAGAGATCAAGAGATCAATTGTTGTGTCTAGAGGTGCCCCCTTGCCCCCGTATATAAAGGAGAAAGGGGGAGAGGCGGCCGGCCAAGGAGGGCGCGCCAAGGGGGGAGTCCTACTCCCACCGGGAGTAGGATTCCTCCTTTCCTTGTTGGAGTAGGAGAGGGGAAGGAAGGGAGAGAGGAGGAGAAGGAAAAGGGGGGCCGCCGCCCCCCCTCCTTGTCCAATTCGGACTAGAGGGGGAGGGGGCGCGGCTGCCCTGGACGCCCCTCCTCTTCTCCCACTAAGGCCCATTAGGCCCAATAAACTCCCGGGGGGTTCCGGTAACCCCCCCCCCCCCCCCCCCCGGTACTCCGGTAAATGTCCGAAACCTCCCGAAACACTTCCCGTGTCCGAACATAGTCATCCAATATATCGATCTTTACGTCTCGACCATTTCGAGACTCCTTGTCATGTCGGTGATCATATCCGGGACTCCGAACTACCTTCGGTACATCAAAACACAAAAACTCATAATACCGATCGTCACCAAACTTTAAGCTTGCGGACCCTACGGGTTCGAGAACTATGTAGACATGACCGAGACACGTCTCCGGTTAATAACCAATAGCGGAACCTGGATGCTCATATTGGCTCCTACATATTCTACGAAGATCTTTATCGGTCAAACCGCATAACAACATACATTGTTCCCTTTGTCATCGGTATGTTACTTGCCCGAGATTCGATCGTCGGTATCTCAATACCTAGTTCAATCTCGTTACCGGCAAGTCTCTTTACTCGTTACGTAATGCATCATCCCGCAACTAACTCATTAGTCACATTGCTAGCAAGGCTTATAGTGATGTGCATTACCTAGAGGGCCCAGAGATACCTCTCCGACAATCGGAGTGACAAATCCTAATCTCGAAATACGCCAACTCAACAAGTACCTTCGGAGACACATGTAGAGCACCTTTATAATCACCCAGTTACGTTGTGACGTTTGGTAGCACACAAGGTGTTCCTCTGGTAAACGGGAGTTGCATAATCTCATAGTCATAGGAACATGTATAAGTCATGAAGAAAGCAAATAGCAACATACTAAACGATCAAGTGCTAAGCCAACGGAATGGGTCAAGTCAATCACATCATTCTCCTAATGATGTGATCCCGTTAATCAAATGACAACTCATGTCTATGGTTAGGAAACTCAACCATGTTTGATTAACGAGCTAGTCAAGTAGAGGCATACTAGTGACACAATGTTTGTCTATGTATTCACACATGTATTATGTCTCCGGTTAATACAATTCTAGCATGAATAATAAAAATTTATCATGATATGAGGAAATAAATAATAACTTTATTATTGCCTCTAGGGCATATTTCCTTTAGTCTCCCACTTGCACTAGAGTCAATAATCTAGATTACATTGTAATGATTCTAACACACATGGAGTCTTGGTGCTGATCATGTTTTGCTCGTGGAAGAGGCTTAGTCAATGGGTCTGCAACATTCAGATCCGTATGTATCTTGCAAATCTCTATGTCTCCCACCTGGACTTGGTCCCGGATGGAATTGAAGCGTCTCTTGGTGTGCTTGGTTCTCTTGTGAAATCTGGATTCCTTTTCCAAGGCAATTGCACCAGTATTGTCAGAAAAGATTTTCATTGGACCCGATGCACTAGGTATGACACCTAGATCGGATATGAACTCCTTCATCCAGAGCAACTATGTACTCCGCTTCACACATAGATCCCGCCACGACGCTTTGTTTAGAACTGCACCAACTGACAGCTCCACCGTTTAATGTAAACACGTATCCGGTTTGCGATTTAGAATCGTCTGGATCAGTGTCAAAGCTTGCATCGACGTAACCATTTACGACGAGCTCTTTGTCACCTCCATAAACGAGAAACATATCCTTAGTCCTTTTCAGGTATTTCAGGATGTTCTTGACCGCTGTCCAGTGATCCACTCCTGGATTACTTTGGTACCTCCCTGATAGGATAATTGCAAGACACACATCAGGTCTGGTACACAGCATTGCATACATGATAGAGCCTATGGCTGAAGCATAGGGAACATCTTTCATTTTCTCTCTATCTTTTGCAGTGGTCGGGCATTGAGTCTGACTCAACTTCACACCTTGTAATACAGGCAAGAACCCTTTCTTTGCTTGATCCATTTTGAACTTTTTCAAAACTTTGTCAAGGTATGTGCTTTGTGAAAGTCCTATCAAGCGTCTTGATCTATCTCTATAGATCTTGATGCCCAATATGTAAGCAGCTTCACCGAGGTCTTTCATTGAAAAACTCTTATTCAAGTATCCTTTTCTGCTATCCAGAAATTCTATATCATTTCCAATTAGTAATATGTCATCCACATATAATATCAGAAATGCTACAGAGCTCCCACTCACTTTCTTGTAAATACAGGCTTCTCCAAAAGTCCGTATAAAACCATATGCTTTAATCACGCTATCAAAACGTTTATTCCAACTCCGAGAGGCTTGCACCAGTCCATAAATGGATCGCTGGAGCTTGCACACTTTGTTAGCTCCCTTTGGATCGACAAAACCTTCGGGTTGAATCATATACAACTCTTCTTCCAGAAATCCATTCAGGAATGCAGTTTTGACATCCATTTGCCAAATGTCATAATCATAAAATGCGGCAATTGCTAACATGATTCGGACAGACTTAAGCATCGCTACGGGTGAGAAAGTCTCATCGTAGTCAACCCCTTGAACTTGTCGAAAACCTTTCGCAACAAGTCGAGCTTTATAGACAGTAACATTACCGTCAGCGTCAGTCTTCTTCTTGAAGATCTATTTATTCTCTATGGCTTGCCGATCATCGGGCAAGCCAACCAAAGTCCACACTTTGTTCTCATACATGGATCCCATCTCAGATTTCATGGCCTCAAGCCATTTTGCGGAATCTGGGCTCACCATCGCTTCTTCATAGTTCGTAGGTTCGCCTTGGTGAAGTAACACGACCTCCAGAATAGGATTACCGTACCACTCTGGTGCGGATCTTACTCTGTTTGACCTACGAGGTTCGGTAGTAACTTGATTTGAAGTTTCATGATCAACATCATTAGCTTCCTCACTAATTGGTGTAGGAGTCACAGGAACCGGTTTCTGTGATGAACTACTTTCCAATAAGGGAGCAGGTACAGTTACCTCATCAAGTTCTACTTTCCTCCCCCTCACTTCTTTCGAGAGAAACTCCTTCTCTAGAAAGGATCCATTCTTAGCAACAAAAGTCTTGCCTTCGGATCTGTGATAGAAGGTGTACCCAACAGTTTCCTTTGGGTATCCTATGAAGACACATTTCTCCGATTTGGGTTCGAGCTTATCAGGTTGAAGCTTTTTCACATAAGCATCGCAGCCCCAAACTTTAAGAAACGATAACTTTGGTTTCTTGCCAAACCACAGTTCATATGGTGTCGCCTCAACGGATTTTGATGGTGCCCTATTTAACGTGAATGCAGCCGTCTCTAGAGCATAACCCCAAAACGATAGCGGTAAATCAGTAAGAGACATCATAGATCGCACCATATCTAGTAAAGTACGATTACGACGTTCAGACACACCATTATGTTGTGGTGTTTGGGGTGGCGTGAGTTGCGAAACTATTCCACATTGTTTCAAATGTAGACCAAACTCGTAACTCAAATATTCTCCTCCATGATCAGATTGTAGAAACTTTATTTTCATGTTACGATGATTTTCCACTTCACTCTGAAATTCTTTGAACTTTTCAAATGTTTCAGACTTATGTTTTATTAAGTAGATATATCCATATCTGCTCAAATCATCTGTGAAGGTGAGAAAATAACGATACCCGCCGCGAGCCTCAATATTCATCAGACCACATACATCAGTATATATGATTTCCAACAAATCTGTTCCTCGCTCCATTGTTCCAGAGAACGACATTTTAGTCATCTTGCCCATAAGGCATGGTTCGCAAGTACCAAGTGATTCATAATCAAGTGATTCCAAAAGTCCAGCAGTATGGAGTTTCTTCATGCGCTTTACACCAATATGACCCAAACAGCAGTGCCACAAATAAGTTGCACTATCGTTATCAACTCTGCATCTTTTGGCTTCAACATTATGAATATGTGTATCACTACTATCGAGATTCAACAAAAATAGACCACTCTTCAAGGGTGCATGACCATAAAAGATATTACTCATATAAATAGAACAACCATTATTCTCAGATTTAAATGAATAACCGTCTCGCATCAAACAAGATGCAGATATAATGTTCATGCTCAACGCTGGCACCAAATAACAATTATTTAGGTTTAAAACTAATCCTGAAGGTAGATGTAGAGGTAGTGTGCCGAAGGCGATCACATCGACTTTGGAACCATTTCCCACGCGCATCGTCACCTCGTCCTTAGCTAGTCTTCGCTTAATCCGTAGTCCCTGTTTCGAGTTGCAAATATTAGCAACAGAACCAGTATCAAATACCCAGGTGCTACTGTGAGCTCTAGTAAGGTACACATCAATAACATGTATATCACATATACCTTTGTTCACCTTGCCATCCTTCTTATCCGCCAAAATACTTCGGGCAGTTCCGCTTCCAGTGACCAGTCTGCTTGCAGTAGAAGCACTCAGTCTCAGGCTTAGGTCCAGACTTGGGTTTCTTCTCTTGAGCAGCAACTTGTTTGCCGCTCTTCTTGAAGTTCCCATTCTTCTTCCCTTTACCATTTTTCTTGAAACTGGTGGTCTTGTTGACCATCAACACTTGATGCTCCTTTTTGATTTCTACCTCCGCAGCCTTTAGTGTTCCGAGGACATATCTGCATATGCTAGGCTCGTCAAGTTTAACCTGAGTATTCTGCGTGTGCAAAACTGGCTTGCACCCGTTGTAGATGGACGTAGAGCTTATCACACCCGATCATCACGTGGTGTCTCGGCACGACGAACTTTGGCAACGGTGCATACTCAGGGAGAACACTTTTATCTTGAAATTTAGTGAGAGATCATCTTATAGTGCTACCGTCAAACAAAGCAAAATAAGATGCATAAAGGATAAACATCATATGCAATCAATATAAGTGATATGATATGGCCATCATCATCTTGTGCTTGTGATCTCCATCTCCGAAGCACCGTCATGATCACCATCGTCGCCGGCGCGACACCTTGATCTCCATCGTAGCATCGTTGTCGTCTCGCCAACTATTGCTTCTACGACTATCTCTATCGCTTAGTGATAAAGTAAAGCAATTACAGGGCAATTGCATTGCATACAATAAAGCGACAACCATATGGCTCCTGCCAGTTGCCGATAACTCGGTTACAAAACATGAACATCTCATACAATAAAATATAGCATCATGCCTTGACCATATCACATCACAACATGCCCTGCAAAAACAAGTTAGACGTCCTCTACTTTGTTGTCGCAAGTTTAATGTGGCTGCTACGGGCTGAGCAAGAACCGTTCTTACCTACACATCAAAACCACAATGATAGTTCGTCAAGTTAGTGTTGTTTTAACCTTCTCAAGGACCAGGCGTAGTCACACTCGGTTCAACTAAAGTTGGAGAAACTGACACCCGCCAGCCACCTATGTGCAAAGCGCGTCGGTAGAACTAGTCTCGCGTAAGCGTACGCGTAATGTCGGTCCGGGCCGCTTCATCCAACAATACCGCCGAACCAAAGTATGACATGCTGGTAAGCAGTATGACCTGTATCGCCCACAACTCACTTGTGTTCTACTCGTGCATATAACATCTACGCATAAACCTGGCTCGGATACCACCATTGGGGAACGTAGTAATTTCAAAAATTTCCTACGCACACGCAAGATCATGGTGATGCATAGCAACGAGAGGGGAGAGTGTTGTCCACGTACACTCGTAGACCGAAAGCAGAAGCGTTTAGCACAACACGATTGATGTAGTCGTACGTCTTCACGATCCGACCGATCCAAGTACCGAACGTACTGCACCCCCGAGATCAGCACACGTTCAGCTTGATGACGTCCCGCGAACTCTCATCCAGCAGGGCTTCACGGGAGAGTTCCATCAGCACGACGGCGCGATGACGGTGATGATGTTGCTACCGACGCAGGGCTTCGCCTAAGCACCGCTACGATATGACCGAGGTGGAATATGGTGGAGGGGGGCACCGCACACGGCTAAGAGATCAAGAGATCAATTGTTGTGTCTAGAGGTGCCCCGTTGCCCCCGTATATAAAGGAGCAAGGGGGGAGAGGCGGACGGCCAAGGAGGGCGCGCCAAGGGGGGAGTCCTACTCCCACCGGGAGTAGGATTCCTCCTTTCCTTGTTGGAGTAGGAGAGGGGAAGGAAGGGAGAGAGGAGGAGAAGGAAAAGGGGGGCGCCGCCCCCCTCCTTGTCCAATTCGGACAAGAGGGGGAGGGGGGCGCGGCTGCCCTGGCCGCCCCTCCTCTTCTCCCACTAAGGCCCATTAGGCCCAATAAACTCCCCGGGGGGTTCCGGTAACCCCCCGGTACTCCGGTAAATGTCTGAAACCTCCCGAAACACTTCCCATGTCCGAACATAGTCGTCCAATATATCGATCTTTAAGTCTCGACCATTTCGAGACTCCTTGTCATGTCCGTGATCATATCCGGGACTCCGAACTACCTTCGGTACATCAAAACACAAAAACTCATAATACCGATCGTCACCATACTTTAAGCGTGCGGACCCTACGGGTTCGAGAACTATGTAGACATGACCGAGACACGTCTCCGGTTAATAACCAATAGCGGAACCTGGATGCTCATATTGGCTCCTACATATTCTACGAAGACCTTTATCAGTCAAACCGCATAACAACATACGTTGTTTCCTTTGTCATCGGTATGTTACTTGCCCGAGATTCGATCGTCGGTATCTCAATACCTAGTTCAATCTCGTTACCGGCAAGTCTCTTTACTCGTTACATAATGCATCATCCCGCAACTAACTCATTAGTCACATTGCTTGCAAGGCTTATAGTGATGTGCATTACCGAGAGGGCCCAGAGATTCCTCTCCGACAATCGGAGTGACAAATCCTAATCTCGAAATACGCCAACTCTACAAGTACCTTCGGAGACACATGTAGAGCACCTTTATAATCACCCAGTTACGTTGTGATGTTTGGTAGCACACAAAGTGTTCCTCCGGTAAACGGGAGTTGCATAATCTCATAGTCATAGAAACATGTATAAGTCATGAAGAAAGCAATAGCAACATACTAAACGATCAAGTGCTAAGCTAACGGAATGGGTCAAGTCAATCACATCATTCTCCTAATGATGTGATCCCGTTAATCAAATGACAACTCATGTCTATGGTTAGGAAACTCAACCATCTTTGATTAACGAGCTAGTCAAGTAGGGGCATACTAGTGACACTATGTTTGTCTATGTATTCACACATGTATTATGTTTTCGGTTAATACAATTCTAGCATGAATAATAAACATTTATCATGATATGAGAAAATAAATAATAACTTTATTATTGCATCTAGGGCATATTTCCTTCACCGGTTGGGCGCACCGACGAACGCACGACCGCAAGCGGACGGTCGTGTCCGTTTTCCTAACCCAAACGGACGAAACAGACGTCCGTTTGGGGTCGTGCGTTGGAGTTGGCCTTGACTCGTCATGATTTTTTAACCCGCAAAAGGTAATAGTGCTGCTTCAATGGCGGGGACTAAAGAGTAATTAAGAAAACTCCGGTCTAAGAAGATCTATCTATGCACCTACAGTGCTTGTATAAGAGTATCTACAGCCCGCATTCTCAAATCCTCCTCAAATGTTGATGGACGCGACTGGTCAGTGACCGGACAGAAGAGAGAAGTAAAAACTATGACCCAACCGAATTCCTCATATCATCCCTTATTGGGATGTGCTAGCCAAGTTTCTCAGAAGTCTGAACTGATGAAAAGGTTAGGCAACGTATTGGACGTACAGCTATACCTTAGACGTGGGATCGAGATTAGATCGCAACTATTTTTATATTAAGTAGTGCGTTGGGCAGGATTTGATCCCAAGACCTTGTGGCTCCGATGCCATATTGAACTAATGCGCTAGCCAAATTTCTCAAAAGTTCGAACTGATGAAAAGGCTAGGTGACATATTTTAATAATAAGTCTAGACTGTCCGCAAACCCTCATATTAAGGACAAATGTAGGGAGTATATGAGGCCCGCGTACTCGCCCGTTCAATCCGCCACGTACAACGTGGCCCACCCAGACCAGCCTTTTATTTTTTTTATTTTTCTTTGTTTTCTCTTTCTTCATCTCCATTAATCATATGCAAGTTACCGGACATATAAAAAAATATGTGTTTGTATGGACGGACAAATAAGGGCTCAAAACGAACACGCCCGGTCATCGACTGGGCGCATCCGTGGGTGTTTATAGGTTCAGATTTGATAAGTCCGGCTGTAGATGCTCTAGAAAACTAATGTAGAGTCAACGATCACGAGCTGGCAAGAGCAAAACACCCTTTGTATGAAAATGTTCAAGTCAAACAAAGCATCAGAGATCATCATACATCAATGCCAGATCTGATCTCTCTCTCTCTCTCTCTCTCTCTCTTAATTACATATACAGTCAACGCACTTTTTTTTGGGCGGGAGGCAGTCGACGCACTCACACGCCCGGCTAAGTTTCTTTTTTTTTTTGAGGCAACGGCCAAGTTTCTAAACATAAACATGAACATCTACCTATCTTTTTTTTTTTGAGACAATGAACATCGACCTATCTGATGGCGAGTGGCAATCCTCAAGGCCGGCCGGCCAGTTTACTCCTTCATGACGTTTGTTTATGTCTATAAGGTGGTCTTTTTCATTGAATAAATAAACTCCCACAATGTAAGGTGTATTTGTTGTAGTAATCCCACTTTTACCCTCCCCTCGCCCACGGGCGGCTGCCGGCGGTGCAAGCGTGGGAGCCATAGGACAGCGACACACGGGTTGCTCTTTGTATTGGGCCGGGCCATGTAGCAGCGAGGCGCTGTATATTTATTCAATGAGTTTTTTGAAAAGTGTAGAAATTAAAAAACAAATTCTGGATTTCTGTTAAGAAGCAAAACTTTATTGAAATTCCAAACTCTGAAATGGGAACAAAATTTCACAACCATGAGCTTTTTGAAATTCCGAACATTTTTCTGAAATCACAAACATTTTTTGAAGTTCCTATACATTTTTTTTATTTTTTAATGAATTGTGTAAACGCAAGTATTTTTTGAATTTATTGAACAAACTTGAAAAATAGAAAAAAATTATAATACAAAGAAATATTCCCTAACAATCTTGAAACACAAACATTTTTTGAAAGTGTGAACAAATTTGAATTTTAAACATTATTGAAAAAAATGAATTAGACCAGACAAAGACAAAAGGAAAAGGAAAAGACAAAAAATGAATTATTAATCATTTACTATAAAAAATGAACAAAAAGGAAAAATAAAGTAAAATCAGCAGAGAAAACAACCCAAAAACGAATCAAAAATAAACCAGAATATTTCTAAAAGCAAAAAAATCCGAGTCTCTGAGTGCACACATAGCGTTAGCTAAATGGGCCAGCCCGGCCCACTCTTTTGTTGTCTTGCTGGATCTGTGTGATTTGTAGAAGCACATGTTGTTTTTAAAATCTCGATGCGAGAAACACAATGGAGAAAAGTTCGTGGTTTGGATGCTTGGCTCAAGAGATAAAACGTTTAGAAAAATGAATCTATGAAAAAAAGCATAAAACTCCCAGGTTATGACAATGAGCGCGGCACTTGTCACCACCAGAGAAGGTGTGAGTGATCTTTTAAAGGAATGCCCTTTAACTAGCGATTTCGATACCTCGCGCGTTGCGAGACACAGCTCTGTATCACCACTTGAACATGTTTGTAAAAACATGATACTATGTAAACAAAATGTTCACGCGTTTCAGAAAAAATGGCACGTCTATTTGAATATTCTTGCGTTTAAAAAAATGCACGTGATATTTTGAAAAATGTTATACTATGTAAAAAATTGTGTGATTCAAAAGAAAATGTTTTGTACCATTGAAAAAAATGTACGTTCCATTTCTAAATGTGAACCACTAAAAAAATTATGTTTATGACATTTTAAAAAAAAAGAATACAATGGAAAAGAAATGTCCGTTTGTCCTTCGACTATTTTGAAACACCATTTGCACTGTGGTGAAATTCGCCGAATCCGCGGGAGGCTTCACCATACAGCTTGGCTGTCCATGACATGATGCCGCGAGGAAACGGCCGCAGCCCAGCGACGACCTTCTTGCTGCATATGATGATGCCGAAACTGCCCCATGACCAAGAACGACAGCGCCTTTGGTGAACCGCCGTAGCACCGGCCTGCACGTAACAATCAGCCGGGCGAACTGCCACGCAGGATTGCCGACTTGCCGTGCAGCACAAGGTCGGTTCCGTGGTGCTCAAGTGACACGCACTGCTCCAGCCTCTTGGCGGATGGACCATTGACCATATTGCTCTGCTCGTTGTCGAACGTCGACGACAGCGTTGACACGGAGGAACCCCGGCAGGTAGCTTTCACCGGTGCCAACCTTGGAATTGGATTCGATAGGAAGCCACCGGGAAATTTCGCCCAAACACAACGCACTATATATAGCCCATCGATCGATGCCCCGGCTAGAAAGTAGAAATCGGTGGACCGGGCGGACATGGAGATGATGCCTTGTGAACAGCCGGCGGTGAGGCTCATCGGCTGGCTGAGCCCGTACGTGCACCGGGCCGAGGTGGCCCTGCGCCTCAAGGGCGTCCCCTACGAGCTCCTACACGACGACATGGCCAGCAAGAGCGACCTGCTGCTCACCCACAACCCCGTCCACAAGAAGGTCCCCGTGCTCCTCCACGGCCACCGCTCCATCCCGGAGTCGCTCGTCATCGTCGAGTACGTCGACGAGGCCTTCCCCGCCGGCCGGCCGCTGCTCCCCTCCGACCCCCTCGCCCGCGCCAACGCCCGCTTCTGGGCAAGATTCCTCGACGACAAGGTGAGCAGCAGATCTGCATCTCACTCACAGGTGAACAGTACAGAGTGTACATTGATTTAATCAGCACAAACGATGAAACGAATGTGTGCAGTGCTGGAAGGCCCTGTGGGTGGCGCTGTGGGCGGAGCCCGGCGAGGCGCGGGCGGCGGCGGCGAGGGAGGCCAAGGAGGGCCTGGCGCTGCTGGAGGCGCAGCTGCCGGAGGGGAAGCGGTTCTTCGGCGGCGACGCCATCGGCCTCCTTGACATAGCTGCCAGCGGGGTGGCGCGCTGGCTGGGCGTGTTCGAGGAGATGGCCGGGGTGCGGCTGCTGACCGAGGAGGAGCACCCGGCGCTGTGCCGGTGGGCGAGGGAGTACGCGGCGGACGAGACCGTGCGGCAGTGCCTCCCGCACAGGGACCTCGTGCTCGCCGTCCTGACGCCCAGAAGGGACATGTTCGTGTCCACGGCCAAGGCCATGGCCGCGCACAAGTAGCGCGCTAGTTATATACGTGTGCACGTTGGAGCTGCCGTGACAGTGGATTCCGATGTGCTATGTACTATGAAGGAATCTTGTTAGAAAAAAGAGTACTACTATAAAGGAATAATTTATGGGAAATGATAACTGATTTTTAGTCATTTGGCCTACGCATGAGCTATCGTCAGATCAAATGCACAAATCTTAAAGTAGAGAAAAGTGCCCGGTCACATTTTCCGTCTCACTCGACTGCAGCTCGGTTATGCACTCCATTCCCCACCACTCGCTCACTTCTCCCATCGCCCGTCCAGCCGCCCGTCCCCTCACCCGCCTCCCACCGCTACCCCTTTTCCTCTTCAAGCGCTCCTTGACAGGCTGCTCCGGCAACGCATGACGAGGCTGCGGCGAGCGCGAAGGACAAGGTGGAGGTGCGCGCCGCCGCCTGTCGATGCAAGGTGGATCTGCGCGTGCTCATTGTTTGGCAAGCGGAGCTGCCGCGCGACGACAACATCAACGACACTCTTAGCATTCGTGTCGGTGTCCCAGTTTAGGACCAAAGCCGCCAACTAGTACTTTTTGCAAAAAAAATTAGCCTCGAAATTAGTGGTTTTTGGCACAAAACTGTAGAATTATGGTTCCCGCAATCCTAGCCTTCAATGTCGATGTTTTCTGCAATTCACTTCCCATTTTAGGGGTCCCTCACGATTGATTACGGTTCCTGGCCTCGAGGGCCGGTATGAGGAACCTAATTAGACTCTAGAAGCCTTGATGCTACCATGCACCACTTCACCGCCCCGCCCTTCTCTCAACGTCACCACCGCCGCAACAATCCCTCTAAGCCCCACCCACTACCCCTGGTTTGCAGAAACTCCGGTAACTCCCACATCCGTACACCTGTTAACCTGCTTCCTCGCCTCCGCCTTGCACGCCACAGCTCGTTACCGCTCACAGTGTCATGACCGTCTCCGAGGTCCTGGCTTGGTCTCACCATGGCCGACACTCTCACTACGCTCCTCACATTCTCCCCGCCTTCGGCTCGGGCGAAGCTGAAAATTGACTGACGCACAAATTTTTTTTAGGCACCTATAGATTAGCAAACGTGTTTATTCTATGAAGTGTGATGGACGCCCAAGAGCTCGAACCCAATGGCAAAGTACATGATGGACTGAGGCAGCGCAAACAAGTAGAAATAACCATGCCCGTGCACACAGTCGTAGCACCCGGACGCCAGGAGAAGCGCGCCGACCAGCAGCTCCAGCCAATGGAGCCGGCACCGCCGTTTCAGACGGCGGCCCTCCGCGCCCGGCGTCGGCCTACCGTTCCCGGACTTGCGGGTGACGATCCACTCGTTGGCGCGGCCGGCCTCGAAGAGCCCGATGAGGATGGCCTTGAACCGGTGCAGCGCCATGGCGTTCTCGAACGCGACCCACGGCACCACCAGGTGCGCGGACCGGCGCCACGGCGTACCCGCCGAGTTGAGCAGCGTCGTCGCCGTCGGGACGCACACCATCTGCCACGTCGGGATGCGCACCTGCGGGAACAGCGTCTTGGCCGGCAGCAGCACGCTGAAGAAGAAGAAGGTGAAGAAGGTGGACACCACCCTCCGCGTCACGAAGAAGTTGTACACGATGTAGAGCTTCTTCCACGCCGGCACCCGCTCCGCCGCGACGATCTCCCGGAGCATCTTCTTGAACAGCAGCGCCGGCCCGCACGACCACCGGTGCTGCTGGGACCGGTACGCCCCAAGAGAGCTCGGCAGCTCGCTCTTCACCTGCGATGCGACAGTTACATATATGCATCTCTCAACTCTGTTGATTACTGAACGATCCACCATGCAAATTGTGTGCATGTTCATGGTTGATAATATACCTTGACGTCACCGACGTAAACAAATTCCCAGCCGAGAAGTGCTGCTCTGAGTGCCAAGTCCATGTCCTCCGCGGTGGTCCGCTCATCCCAGCCGCCCGATTCCACAATGGCTTGCCGTCTCCATACTCCAGCACTTCCTAGTTGTAGTGTACACAAAATCCGTCTCAAACCAAGAACAAATACGTACTATTCAATTTATGAAATCCGTCTAAAAAATCTTAGTAACTAAATCTCATTAAATTTATGTATAATCTTGGTTCTTCATGTAGAACCAACCAATGTAAGCTCTGTGTTCATGTAGGATTTTATACATGCCAATAACTTATACCTGTACATACCAATAACTTATATACGTACCATTGTAGCCAAAGAAGCTGCAGAGTGAGGACCCAGCTTGCTGCTCCACCTTGAAATGGTAGTCCATGGACATCTCCTGCATCCTCGTCAGTAGACACTCGTCTGCGTTCACTACGTACAGTTATAACAAACAAGAGCTCAAAATTACTTCTCCTCAGTCTCAGCAACCACCAACTCCAGCGCGCGGTGCATACGTAATTGGACGTACCGAACTCCCAGCGCGCCTGCACGAGCGCGAGGCCGGGGTCGCGGAGGAGGAGCGGCACGGTGCGGGCGAGGAAGTCCGGCGAGGGCTGGAAGTCGGCGTCGAAGATGGCGACGAACTCGCAGCCCCGGGCGTAGGCGTGGCGCATCCCCTCCGTGAGGTTGCCGGCCTTGTGCCCGGCCCGGTCCGTGCGGGCCTCGTACCTCACGTCCACGCCGCTCCCGGCCCACCGCTCGCACTCCTCCCTCACCAGCTCCTGCGTTTGCATGCAACTTGGTCGAGAAGAAGTTGGTGGCAGATCGAGCATGGATCGGGGCAGCTACGTACCTTGATGGCGGCGTCGGTGGAGTCGTCGAGGACCTGCACAATTAATCGCTCTGCCGGCCACGTGAGCCTGCAGGCTGCCCCGATCGAGAGCTGGTACACCTGTTCGTTTTTTTACAGTACATGGTCACGTACGCTTGTCAGCAGGGCGCCGTGCATGCATGCACGCTAGGTTAACTGCTCCGCTCTAAATTAATTCCTAGCTACCACTGCCTCTTCAAAGTTTAGCTAGCTACCTCCATCACTAGCTCTCAAGTCTCAACAGTTGAGCTTGATCCATCGTCTCGAGTTTAATCTCACAAGACCAGATTAAGTTAACTAACTGAGACATCGTGCATAGTAGATACGTACCTCTCTTTCATTGTACATGGGGATCTGGACGAGCACCATGGGGAAGCAGGCCGAGGAGCCACCACCGCCACCAGCCTCGACGTCAGGTTCGACGGGGACGTCGCGCCTCCCGGGCCGCCGGCGCCGGCTGAGCAGCTTGGCCGCGGCGCTGGCCGTCCCGAGGAGGACCTTCTCGGCGAGCACCATGACCGACATGGCCATGCACAGCATCACGGCGCCCCGGAGCAGCGGCACGGAGAGCGCGCCCCACGCCCGGAGCAGCAGCCGCAGGAAGGCGGCCACCGCCGGCGGGAAGGAGGCGGTCAGCCGGTCGGCCGCGCTCGCGAACGCCTCGCCGGCGCCGGCCAGCATCGCCGCCAGCCGGTGACCGCCTGCATGATGCATGCTCTCTCCTGGATAATCTGCTTGGTGTGTGTATGCTACCTTGTTGCATGGCTGGACCTCGACTCTTCTTGGGGTCGAAATGTCGCTCGCTTCGCTGTGGTCTACGACGGTAGTCCTGTCCTGCTGCCGGAGCACTAGTAAAAAACAGGGCTTTAGTTCGGCCAGAAAAAAGCATTAATTCCGATTGCATTACGAACCGGGACTAATGTGAGCATTAATCCCAATTCGAGCGGTTAGGGCACCATACAGGCATCAGTCTTGGTTCAAATGGGACCTTTAGTCCCGGTTGGTGCCACGAACCGGAACTAAAGAGTGTGATGCCCATTAGTACCGGTTCATGGCACGAACCGGTACTAAAGGTCCCATTTTCAAACTCTACCCCCCTGGTGGATCGCCTTTTCAGTTTTTTAAAAAGCAAAAGAAAATGATAAAAACTTCAAAAATTAAAATCCTTCCAGATGTAGTTATGTTACTACATGTACTAGTTAGGAAAATTTAAAAACTTAAATTTGAATATGTTTTGCAAAAAGTGTAGGGAAAATGTAAAACGGTTATAACTTTTGCATACGATGTCAGAAAAAAACGTATAATATATCAAAATGTTCAGCACGAAAATCCGCATCCGATTTTGGCGGCCTACGGCCTGTTTGCAAATTTTTAAAATCCTTAAATTCTAAAAGGAAAAAAATTATGCTCAAATTTCTGTTTTTTTTTTGAATTTTTGTTAAATCTGGTCAAACTACTTATTCAAGAAGTATTAGTGTTACTAAATAATTATTTAAGAATATTAGTGTTACTAAATAATTATTTCAGTTTTTTTGAATTTTGATCAAATCTGGTCAAACTATGGTCAAACTATGGTCAAACTGTGGTCAAACAATGGTCAAACTAATTATTCAAGAAATATTAGTGTTACTAAATAATTATTTCAGTTTTTTGAATTTTGGTCAAATCTGGTCAAAACTGTGGTCAAACTATGGTCAAACTACTTATTCAAGAAATATTAGTGTTACTAAATAATTATTGTTTTTTAGAACAATAGTTTCAAACTCAAACAGTGAAATGTGTGACTTCATGCTCAAACTAAATTCCTGAGGGTTAATAGGATTGACATCTTACTATTGTCAGGAAAACAACAAGTGCAGACTTGGAAACGAGGGACCAACAATATACTAAAAGTCGTGATGCTTGAAATTTTTATGTTTTTGGAAATTTATTAAATCATGGTTTGGATGGACCAACAATCATTTATGTTGTCATATTATTTGTACCCCTTATTGGTTGGCCCTCCCTCGGGTGAGCGTTCATAGTACCACAACTGCATTCCTATCCAGAGTTCCTGACGTGGTGTAATAAGAGAGCTGACTCGATAAAACAACGTCGTGATTGAAATGGCGATTCTGTATGCAAATCAAACTTGAGTTGAACTGACATTGTGCCATTCGCCAGAGTCAAACACAATTTTTTTGCCGTGAGATACCCACTAGGGCTTTGCCTTTTTCGTATACATGGACGATGCATGTTCACAATGGAGTATTAAATTGTGATCGATACAAATCACAACAATACAAGACGTTCGGAGGACCTCCTCTACGCTGGAATACGACACAGGCACAGCTAACCTGGGCCGGCCCATTTGCGCTGGAAAATCAACAAAAATTGCGCCCTACATGGGTATCGAACTAACGACCAGGTATATAATTCCTAACGCTGCTAGCCACTCCGCCCGCCTAACAAAAGTGATAGAACAGCAGTGTCACACCTAAAGAATTAGCGAGAGCGGCAACACTTTAACACCAATTCACAAATACTAAAATGGGTGCGGATATCTAACACACAAGCTCCCGCGAGTGCATAACATCACTAGTCCAAAACGATTTATTTTTTAGAAATTTCGTATGTGAATTTCTGTTTGACAAAGTAAATATGCTTTAAACCCAAACATTTTCAAAATCTGTGAACATATTTTTAAAATTCAAACATTTAGTGAACAATGTTTCAGACTCTCAAACTTTGTTTTAGAAAAATAAGAGCAGAATTGAAAACGAGAACATTTCTTGAAACTACAAACATTTTTTCTTAAATACGAACATTTTCTTAAAACAGGAACAAAACTGAAAACACGGACATTTTCTGAAACTACAAACAATTACTTCAAAATGCGAACATTTTATGAATTCCTCAGAATGTATTTGTATTTTCAAATTGCTCATAATGTCAAAACATGAACATTTTTACAAAGAGCAAACAAAATTTTCCACACGAACATTTTTGTTTTAACATTTTATTAAAATCACTATTAAATTTGGAATTTCAAGAAAAATACGAATAAAAATTTGAAAGATTTTTTTAGAATTTTCTCGAACATTTTTTTGTATTCGTGTAGAAAAATCACCATGTTCAACGTAGGGTGTAGGGGTAGGTCAGAAGGCTCCGTTTGGGAGTATGTTTTTTCTCGACATCCGTCAAATGACCTAATTTTTTTCACTGGCTTGTATGAAGAATTCAAGGCACCATGCCAAGGTTTTTTGGTTTTGTAATTTTTTTACATTTTCTAGAGATTTCTTTGTCAAAAAAGGGCGATAAATTGCCGGACGTGTCGCAACTAGCATACAGTGTCGAAAATCGTTCAAACTTGGCGTAGATGCCTACCATGTGCATGCTCACCTTCTTGGAAAAGTTGTGGTCTTTTGAAGGATATCTAAAAACTGACCATGTTCAAATGAGGGTGTTCAGGTAGGTCAGAAAGCTCCGTCTGAGAGCACGTTGTGTTTCGACATCCATGAAATTGCCCCAATTTTTTATATGACCTTGTATGGCCAACTAAGTGCACCATGCCAAGTTGTTTTTTTTTGATGAATTTTGCGTTTTCTGGAGTTTCCTCGGCCAAAAAAGGTCGATAAATGGTCGGACGTGTCGCGACTTGCATACGGTGTCAGAAATCATTCAAACTTGACATGGATGTCTACCATGGGTATGCTCATCTACTTCAAAAAGTTGGGGTCATTTTAAGAATTTCCAAAACTAGACCATGTTCAATGAAGGGTGTTCGGTTGCCAGAAGGCTCTGTTTGAGAGCACGTTGTTTCTTGACATCTTTGAAATGGCCTCAACTTTTTCCATGGCCTTGTATGACCAATTCAAGACACCAAGCTAAGTTTTTTGGATTCTCAACAAGTTTTGCATTTTCTGGAGTTTTTCCGGTGAAAAAAGACCAATAAATGATCGGACGTCTCGCAACTTGCATACGGTGTCAGAAGTCATTCAAACCTGACACTGATGCCTACCATGGGTAATGCCCACCTTCCTGCAAAAGTTGGGATCATTTGAATGATGTCCAAAACTATACCATGTTCTACAAAGAGCATCCGTTAGGCCAGAAGGTTTCGTCTAAGAGCATGTTATTTATCAACATCCTTAAAATAAGCTCATAGATTAAAAAAAAATCATGAATTTATTAAAATGAAAATAAGAAGAAACGAAGACAAATAAAAAAATGAATAAAACGGAATAAAAAAGGCCAAACAAAAGCAAAAGAAAAAACAGACTGAGAAGATGCACTAAAAAAGAAGTAATTAGACGCAAGAAGTGAGCTATCCTAGTTTGTTATAGTGGATGGAAGTAATCACAAAGGTCCATAGTCTGAATCCTACTCCATGCACCTATTTTTTCAAGGTTAAAAATAGAAAAGGGAAATGGGCCAGACCTTGGACGAAGGGGTGTGTGCGCCGGTTTGTGCGACGCTACTCCCGGGAGTGCCTAGTCACCGCTTTCTGTGCTACTTAGTGGACGCAGCGCTTGAACACCACCTTTCATGGGCCGGCCAAACTACACGAGCGATCAACTGTCGCTCGTCAAGAGCATACGCTTGATCGCTTCTTCGTGGTTCGACCAAAAGAAAACTTCTTCATGGTTGACCTGGACAAAAAGTTGACCATTGATAGATTTGACCTTTGACCATTGACAATAAAAAAAGGGTTCGCCCTTTTGGAAAATTTCATGGACTTTAAAAAAATAAGCGGATTTGCAAAATGTTCATAAATTAAAAATTCCATGAATTAAAAATAACCATGGATTTTGATTAAAAAAAGTACAGATTTGAAAAAAGTTCATGATTTTTTTTTAAATCATCGATTTTGCAAAAGTTTATCAATTTTGAAAAATCCATCGATTTTGAAAAAAAAATCTTCTACTTTGAAAAAACAATATTCGTCTTGAGAAAGGTTCATCAATTTAGAAAAAAATCATCAATCTTGAATAAAGTTCATCGACTTTGAAAAAAAATCATCAATATTAAAAAAAAAAGGTTCATTGATTTTTTTTAAAGGAAACTGAAAAAGTTTGCACATTGCAAAAGAAAAAGTAAAACAAAAAGGAACATAAAAGGAAAAGAAAACGAAAAAGAAAAAAAGGGAAATGAAGACCAAAAAAACGTTTGAAAAAACAAGAAAAAAGGAAATAAGAAAGAGGAGAGAGAAAAGAAGAAAAGGACGAGAAAGAACTATCTAAACACAAGTTCTCAAGTCGGCTGGTTGGTTATCACGTCCAACTATGTACTAGGAAGTACCCGGTTCGATTCCTCTCAGGATCATGTTTTCTTTTCTGGATTTAAAATCAGAAAAAAGAAGGGGAAGATGGGCCGGCCCAGCTCAACGTACACGTATACAGCGGACGAATGATTTCTAATATATGACCATCATGCCTTTACTTACAAAGAGGTATTGACTAATCTGGACCAAGGGGGGTGGTTTCACAGTGTGCATCATGATGCATGCAGAGGCGGCCGGAGCATTTCCTCCAATGCAATTATATCACTTCATCAATATATGATATATCAATCGAATGAAATGTCATGGAGAAAACACATGCGCCGACTGTATGCATAGCCCTGTTTTGGCAGCGTTGACCAGCAGTGCGCCATGGTCAAAGGCATGTCCCCTTTCTCGTCGTGAAATGTGGAACCCTCAGTCCGGCAGGCACACCCTGACATGGCTAGCACGCGCGCTGCTACTAAGTACGTACACCCTCTATCTCATAATATAAAAAGTTTTCTGACATCAGTGTAGTGTCAAAAAAAGTCTTACATTATGAGACGGAGGGAGTACTTGTGTGCGATGGCCTTGGCAATGGACACGTGCGATTTCCTTCCTCGCCGCCCCTGTCCGGGAGGCACTGCCGCACGGTCTCGTCCGCCCTATGCTCCCTCGCCCACCGGCACAGGCGCACAGCGTCGGGTGGTCCTCCTCGGTCCGGCCATCTCCTCGAACACCCCTATCCAGTGCCAGTCCCCTTCCGACGGCTGCGCCTCCAGCAGCGTCAGCTTCTCCTCCGGCCCCCTCTCCGTCGCCGCCTGCGCCTCGCCGGGCTCCGTCCACAACGCCATCCACGGAGGCTTCTTGCACTGCACGCGTGTATCGTGAAGTAGAGTGGAGTTTCGGAATCGGTCGCTGAACCGATGAGAGCAGAGCAACCCTGCTTCAATGCTGTATGTAGGTTGACTGATCCGCACTGGATGGAGAGTCTCGTATGGTACTCCTCTTCAGCTTCAGGCTGATGCATCCATCCATGCCTCCAGACTGCAGCCTCTGCTTCGACTACTTTCCCTACATCAACTCCATGATCGACGACGCTGCCCTCGTGAAGAAGGCGCGGACGACGCCAAGAGGCTCCTGCCGCCGCCGCCGCATTGGCCTGGGCAATCAGAGGATATGACTTTTTCATCCCCTATTTACTCATGCATGTGTTAGCCGTATATACTATGTTCATAAATGTTTCAGTTCTATATACTGTACATGCTCAAATATTTAGGTATCGATACGAGTTGCATATTGTGATTGTCGTGCTTATTATCTACTTGTGGATTAGATTAATCAAAAAGGTCCTGATATCTCCAGCAACTCTTTCGCCTCCTTGTCCGGTTTGGCGAAGAGCGTCTCCGTCACTGCTTGTTCTGGCCGGTTGACCTCAATATAGGCCTTGTTCTGAATGGACTCTATGATGGCGGTGTGCTCCGCCATCTCCATTGCTTGGGCGGACCCATAATCCGCATCCGCGTCCGCCGTGGCGAAGCCCGTAGCCAGCAACGCCTCTTCCTCCGGCTCCGCCGCCTCACCCTCAGGATCCGCTTCCGGTAGTTGCTCTCCCTCCTCCTCCTCCTCCTCCTCCGCCTGCTCCTCCTCCTCATCATCCAACGGCTCCTGCGGATTCAGAGAACGGCCGGCGGCGAAACGAGCAGCCCGCCGCACCTGGATCTGCTCCAGCAGCTGCACCCTCCGCTCCGGAGTGAGCATGGCATTGGTGGCGGTCCGGCGTATCGGCATCGCAAGCGGCAGACGGAAATGGAAGTGCCAGTGGCGGAGAGGAGAAAAGAGAAGTAGTGGGCCGGGCTAGGGTTCTACTACCGCCGTCAGACTTAAATAGCCGGCTTCCTCCCTCGGGCGGCACGCCGGAGCGGCACCACGCGGCGCGGAGCGAAGGAGGCGCCCGTCAAACCAACGGTCTCTCCGCGTCCCCGCGTCGGCCCTATCCTTTAGTCATACGCTGCGGGCGTGCCTGGACACGTCTGTGCCTCCTCATATTCGTCCCAGATATGGGTCAAGATATGGGGAGTGCCGATAAATCCGGGCGTTGGGCAGGAAATAGGGCGCCCGGTTAGGTGAAGCTTTTTTTGTTTGTTCAGACACTGATCGGGCAGTACGTCTATGCTTCTGGGACGGGTACGGTTGTAGATGCTCTATGGGGACAGGGTTTGGTCGGCGTTGACTAAACCAAATATATAAGAAGGTAATTTTGAATAGATTCAGCTAATGCCGTGAATGGATGGAACGGAGCGTTTGGATTTTAAGCATGTCATTCGAATGTTTTTTCGTGGCAACTTTAGTTGTTAGAACATGACAACTCTGTCCTAGTTTTTTTTTTTGTCAAAAAATTGTCATGTTTGCCTACCTCGCGTGAACTAAAGTTGCCATGAAAAATGTTCGGATGACATGCTTAAAATTCGAACGTTCAGGATTTATTATTTCCGTAATGTTAATTATTCATTAAATTCCTCAAAATAAATTCTTTAAATTTGTAGCCAAACACGTATATAAGAAGATAATAATTTTGAATAGATACAGCTGAAGCCGTACTGAATGGATGGAATGGGGCATGATCAAATGTGGGCGTACAGCAGGCGCCGGAAGTCGTCGCGAAGTGCAGTGTCCATGGACGAGAGGATGCGGACACTGCCTTGTGGGTCCTGCCCGCCGACGCCGTGTGGAAAAACCCGTCGCGCTACTGCGCGGCGAGCTGCATCGCCCGCGGCTTCCCCCACCTGAAGCCCGCCTCGTACATAGGCATGCCCAGCCAGCTGACCACCATCAGCTCCGTCTCCGGCATGCTTCCCGCATGCATCACTGGCCGGCCGACCATCTCCACGTAGTCGATCACCGAGCGCACCACCTCGTCGTCTACCCGGCGGACGGTGCCGCTGATCCGGCCGGCGACGGAGGCCAGCTCCTCCGAGCGGATCTCCCCCACTTTGCCCGCGGTGCCCACCATGATGATCCCGTTGCCGAAGTACCTGTCGGGGAGCGGCGGCCTCAGGCTGCGCCGGACGTTCGCCGTGAAGGTGAGGCGCGTCGTGGCGTCCGGAGGCAGCCGGCGGGCCACGCACAGGCACCGCCACACGTGGGCGCTCAGGGCGCAGAAGGTGCTCACGCGCCCGACTCCGCCGCCGGCGCAGGCGCGCTTGAGAGCGGCCACCTGGTCCTTGGAGAGGACGAAGATCTCGTTGACCAGGGCTGCCGACGACTCGGATGGGCTTAGCGTCGGGCAGAACACGGTGAGGGCGTCGGGGTGCACGACGGGCGGGGAGCGCGCGCGGAGGAGGGTGCGGTCATGGCATGGTAGTTGTCTAAATTGTGCTTCGTTGTATTCTTTACGAGCCAAGCAGGAAACCCAAGGATACATGTGTAGTTAATATCATCTTATGGTTTTGTGGTTGAATATAATTAGTTGCCATCATACTTAATATTCTCCTTTGCCCAATATGGTATGTAAGGAAGATTCTATGTAGTATGTGTTTGAATGTGTGAACTATTGATTCAGTGATGTAAGGCTACCCCATATGTACTTATCATGTATTCAGTTATGTAAAGCTATACCGTGTTTTTTCTACAGGATAGGTTCAAGCCAAGTAGCTAACATCCCCTTCTACCCAAGGTCAAGCATTCAGCGGCGGTATCAGAGGAGACATCGTCACGCGGAAGGTTGGTACCTCGAGCCATACTTATCTCTTATGATTCTTTCTTTTCTCTTGCCACTGAGTTCAATCCCTCTTTTCCCATGCAGCCCCTTCTCTGGACAAGCAAAAGCTCTGGCCGCCATGGATGCCAATGAGATTCTCGACCAAGGTTCACCTGGGCCTGCATCCTCCAAAAACAAGATGCATCCACTTATCAAGGTTAGCCGGAAGTTACCAACTTGCTTTGTAAAAGTCTTGGGATTTTTAAAGTTTGTAGGAACCCTTTTTGAATAGACGAACATTTTAGATATTTGCTTGCAAGACCAAAAGAAAATATGTTGACAAATGAACCTGCTTATGCAGAATGCTTTTGAGGATATTCATACAAAATTCTTTGTCAGTGTGCTTGCTTGACTGGGTTAATAAGAAGAATCATGCAACAGTCAAGAAAATGAACTATTGCCCATGTACAGATCAAGTGATTTTAGTCTCCCTTTCGGGAGAATGGCCTTGAGTACTTTTCATTCGTATGCATTCCATACTCAGGGAATAAGTCTTGTGTATGTGTGTGTATACTGGAATTGTAACTCACTGTAGTAATTCATAATTAGTTCCATCTTTTACTTTGATACTGCAAAAATAGGGAGGAAATATTGTGTGAGTCAGTATCTCAAAGATAAACAGGGGAAGATTCTAATATGCGGTGTCTCGGGCTGTTGATTTTTTAGGCTTATTTTGGCCATAGATTTATCCTGTTCATACGCTTAAATAAAATAGTTAAAGTTCATGTCTATAATTCGTATGAAAAAATATGGGATGTGCTTTCGAATCTGCAATATTTTCATACTATAGGGTTTACTTCTTTCAGCTCTTGGTTGTATGCCTGAACAGAATAACCGAAGTTCGAATTTATGTGGGGTAACAAACTAAATATGAGAAGCATTTGTCATGTTCTAAGAAATAGTATATTGTAAACGATCGGGTGAATTTTGCACTTCCATTTCTGGGTGTGTTGTTTCAGGATTTTGGAGCTTCCTGTCTCTATTTCTGGATGCCTTTTGTGGTTTCAAATAGTGGTGCTTCTCAAGTTGTTTTGTTTGCAGGTCTGGCAATATTCATTTGCGCCTAGCTCCTAACGTACATGGATCAATCATTTTATTATTTTGTCATCTCATGTACTTTCACATGATGTTAGAGTTCATTGTCTGAATTGTTATTTAGGTGGTAGCTTTGTGAAAATAATAATAATTAGAAGCTCAGAACCGTGAGAGATCGATGGTATTTCCAAACTGGAATGGCAATGCTAAGTCTAAATTTTACATTCAAGTGGAAATCATGTTGGTATTTGGTGCATGACAAGGTGCAAATTTCCTAACTTTTGCAAGATGGTCTGCTTGGTTTGTGCTGATCTGCTTAAGTCTTTGTTCAACGATTAGATACGAAGTCTACTCGCCAGGAGGAGCATGAATAGTACATCGAGAGAGGAAGTAGGAGTTCTCCGAAATGATCATCTACAAGCACAGTACATATTTGTTGATTGCTAGCACTATCTATGTTTCCATAGCATTGTTTCCAACTGCTGTAACACCTATTTTTACAATTTAAGGTATGAACTACCTGGCTTTATTTTGAACTTATGTACTGATGTAGAATGATGGCTCCTGTTTTTTACTTGCTGGTATGAACTGTTTTGTTGTATTTTGTAAAGCTCAAGAATTTACTTATGATGCTAACTAACATTGCTACAACATTTGTATAGACTACCTCTAATAATTATCCTTTCCTTGCCATTTGGCATTTTTTTTGTACAATTGCTCATTATCTTATCAATCACTACTAGAAAATTGGGCTTTGGTCACAGGGCAATATTCACATTAGTCCCGGTTCAGTCACGAACCGGGACTAATGTGAGCATTGGTCCCGGTTCGTGCGGCCAGGGGCCTGCCGGGCCTCGTGGGGGCATTGGTCCCGGTTCGTCCGGCCCCTTTGGTCCCGGATGGTGGGACAAACCGGGACCAAAGGGCCACGCTCCTGGCCCACCACCCTTTAGTCCCGGTTCATACCACAAACCGGGACTAAAGGGCCGGTCCTAAATAAAAATAGCAGCAGTAAAATAAATAAAAATAAAATAATTAAAGTAAAATACATAAGTAATTAGAAATAAAATAAATAAGTTTTTTGTTGTAAGTACAAACAAAACAAAACAAATAAAGCAAAAGAGAAAAAAAATAGAGGAAAAAAATTATGCCACCTACTGGGCCACCACGGCCTGAATACGACTAGAAACCCATCCATGGGCCAGGATTCAGGCCCGCAGAAGGCCCAGTAGGCCCCACAGGCAAAGAGTGACAGAATAGGCCCGTAAGCCTGCATTTGAGAGGAGCTCGAAGTGGTCAGCGCAGCTGCGCTTATAAACCACTGTCGAAGCCTCTCGGCTAGCGGGTGGGACTAAACATCCCACCGCACTGCGCCAGTTCCAGCACAAGGCCTTTGGTCCCGGTTGGTGCCACCAACCGGGACTAAAGGGGGCATTGGTCCCGGTTCGTGGCACCAACCAGGACCAAAGGCCTTTAGTCCCGGTTGGTGCCACGAACCGGGACCAATGAGTTCCCTATATATACCCCATCGCCACAGCAGAGCACTCCAGAGTGCTCTATTTTTTCTGGCCGGCGAGGGGAAGGCATTTGGGTGCTCTACCTCACCTCCTATGCACATGAGGTGTTCGATGAAATGTCTTAGCCACACTAGTTAATCTTTGTCCTCTCGAAACTCGACCTCCGAGCTCCATTTTCCCCGAGATTTGTCTAGGTTTAGCGGTCCGTCACGTCCCGTCCCCGTCTTCACCGCCGTCGATCGCTCGCGCCGATCTCGTCGCCAGCACCACCGTGGTGAGCCTCTTGTTCTTATCTTCTTTCTGAAAGAAAAAAATTCTTACTTTAGATAGTTACTTGTCTAATTTTGTTACTTTTATTATTCCTTCTTATTACATAGTGCGATGGTTTTGGTATCTGCCCCCGTCGGCCCTCATCGGCCCTCGTCCTGTCTATGATTCGAATGTGGTATATATTATCTTTTTATAACTATTTGGTTCATTTATTGTTTATGACAAATATACCGACCAACGTGACATAGATTTTATTTATCTAGGAGGTGGTTGAACCGGAAATTCTAACCGACCCTATTGTCGAGAGGTTAAATTTAGTTGAAGAAGAAAACAATTATTTGAAGGAAAAAAAAATTGAGGAGGAGAAGATGATATTGGAGTTGCATGTTGCGGATGTCGTCGATGATCACAAGATCAAGATGGATGCAATGCGCTTGAAGATTAGAAAGATTAGAAAATATGCCATTCATACCAAGGCTTGGTATCATTATGCCGTTGGATCAATTGTTACCTTGGTTGCGATTATGATCGCATTTGTTTTCGCATTGAAATGTTTTACATAGTTTCAATGTATGGTTTAATTAATTAGATGCTCTGGAGAGCTATATATATGTTGTTAGATGAGAACTATGTATGTACTTTGGTTTTAATGTGATGATGAACTTCTATTAATTTGGTCACTTAATTATCTATTCATGATGTTCTGTAATGGTTTTTGACACACTTAATTATATATAATGCACGCAGATGAACCGGCAATGGATGTACGGTGACAGACACACCTCCGAGTACATTAAGGGCGTGCATGATTTTCTCGAAGTGGCTGAGGCAAACAAGCAGAATGGTTTTATGTGTTGTCCATGCCCTATATGTGGGAATACGAAGTCTTACTCTGACCGGAAAATCCTTCACACCCACCTACTTTACAAGGGTTTCATGCCACACTATAATGTTTGGACGAGGCACGGAGAAATAGGGGTTATGATGGAAGACGGCGAAGAAGAAGAGGACGATGACAACTATGTGCCCCCTGAATACGGTGATGCTGCAACGGGGGAAGCTGCTGAAGATCAAGAGGAACCAGACGATGTGCCCAATGATGCTGCAAGGGGGGAAGCTGCTGAAGATCAAGAGGAACCAGTGCCCGATGATGATGATCTCCGCCGGGTCATAGCCGATGCAAGGACGCAATGCGAAAGTCAAAAGGAGAAGCTGAAGTTCGATCGCATGTTAGAGGATCACAAAAAAGGGTTGTACCCCAATTGCGAAGATGGCAACACAAAGCTCGGTACCGTACTGGAATTACTGCAGTGGAAGGCAGAGAATGCTGTGCCTGACAAAGGATTTGAGAAGCTATTGAAAATATTGAAGAAGAAGCTTCCAAAGGATAACGAATTGCCCGACAGTACATACGCAGCAAAGAAGGTCGTATGCCCTCTAGGATTGGAGGTGCAGAAGATACATGCATGCCCTAATGACTGCATCCTCTACCGCGGTGCGTACAAGGATCTGAACGCATGCCCGGTATGCGGTGCATTGCGGTATAAGATCAGACGAGATGACCCTCGTGATGTTGACGGCGAGCCCCCCAGGAAGAGGGTTCCTGCGAAGGTGATGTGGTATGCTCCTATAATACCACGGTTGAAACGTCTGTTCAGAAACGAAGAGCATGACAAGTTGATGCGATGGCACAGTGAGGACCGTAAGAAAGACGGGAAGTTGAGAGCACCCGCCGACGGGTCGCAGTGGAGAAAAATCGAGAGAAAGTACTGGGTTGAGTTTGCAGCTGACCCAAGGAACGGATGGTTTGGTTTAAGCGCAGATGGCATTAATCCTTTCGGGGAGCAGAGCAGCAATCACAACACCTCGCCCGTGACTCTATGTATGTATAACCTTCCTCCTTGGATGTGCATGAAGCGGAAGTTCATTATGATGCCAGTTCTCATCCAAGGCCCTAAGCAACCCGGCAACGACATTGATGTGTACCTAAGGCCATTAGTTGAAGAACTTTTACAGCTGTGGAATGGAAACGGTGTACGTACGTGGGATGAGCACAAACAGGAGGAATTTAACCTGCACGCGTTGCTGTTTGTAACCATCAACGATTGGCCCGCTCTCAGTAACCTTTCAGGACAGACAAACAAGGGATACCACGCATGCACGCACTATTTAGATGACACTGAAAGTATATACCTGGACAAATGCAGGAAGAATGTGTACCTGGGCCATCGTCGATTTCTTCCGACCAACCATCAATGTCGAAAGAAAGGCAAGCATTTCAAAGGCGAGGCAGATCACCGGAAGAAGCCCGCCATGCGTACCGGTGATCACGTACTTGCTATGGTCAATGATTTACACGTAATCTTTGTAAAGGGTCCCGGCGGACTAGCTGTTCCGAATGACGCTGAGGGACACGCACCCATGTGGAAGAAGAAATCTATATTTGGGACCTACCCTACTGGAAAGAGCTAGAGGTCCGCTCTTCGATCGACGTGATGCACGTGACGAAGAACCTTTGCGTGAACCTGCTAGGCTTCTTGGGCGTGTATGGGAAGACAAAAGATACACCTGAGGCACGGGAGGACCTGCAACGTTTGCACGAAAAAGACGGCATGCCTCCGAAGCAGTATGAAGGTCCTGCCAGCTACGCTCTTATGAAAGAAGAGAAAGAAATCTTCTTTGAATGCCTGCTCAGTATGAAGGTCCCGACTGGCTTCTCGTCGAATATAAAGGGAATAATAAATATGCCAGAGAAAAAGTTTCAGAACCTAAAGTCTCATGACTGCCACGTGATTATGACGCAACTGCTTCCGGTTGCATTGAGGGGGCTTCTACCGGAAAACGTCCGATTAGCCATTGTGAAGCTATGTGCATTCCTCAATGCAATCTCTCAGAAGGTGATCGATCCAGAAATCATACCAAGGCTAAGGAGTGATGTGGCGCAATGTCTTGTCAGTTTCGAGCTGGTGTTCCCACCATCCTTCTTCAATATCATGACGCACGTCCTAGTTCATCTAGTCGACGGGATTGTCATTCTGAGGCCCGTATTTCTACACAATATGTTCCCCTTTGAGAGGTTCATGGGAGTCCTAAAGAAATATGTCCGTAACCGCGCTAGGCCAGAAGGAAGCATCTCCATGGGCCATCAAACAGAGGATGTCATTGGGTTTTGTGTTGACTTCATTCCTGGCCTTAAGAAGATAGGTCTCCCTAAATCGCGGTATGAGGGGAGACTGACTGGAAAAGGCACGCTTGGAGGGGACTCAATAATATGCAGGGACGGATATTCTTGGTCTCAAGCACACTACACAGTTCTACAAAACTCTACCTTGGTGACCCCGTATGTCGATGAACACAAGAACAGTCTGCGCTCCAAACGCCCGGAGCAGTGTGACGACTGGATTACATGTGAACACATCAGAACTTTCAGCAGTTGGTTGGAAACACGTCTCGGAGGTGACACCACTGTTTGTGATGAGTTGTACTCGTTGTCCAGGGGACCAACTTCGACTGTATTGACTTACAAAGGATACGAGATAAATGGGAATACATTTTACACGATCGCCCAAGATCAAAAGAGCACCAACCAAAACAGCGGTGTCCGCTTTGATGCAGCAACCGAGAGTGGAAAGGACACATATTATGGTTACATAATGGACATATGGGAACTTGACTACGGACATGATTTTAAGGTCCCTTTGTTTAAGTGCAAATGGGTCAATCTGTCAGGAGGCGGGGTACAGGTAGACCCACAGTACGGAATGACAACAGTGGATCTGAACAATCTTGGGTACACTGACGAACCGTTCGTCCTAGCCAATGATGTGGCACAGGTTATCTATGTGAAGGACATGTCTACCAGACCGAGGAAAAGAAAAGATAAGGAAGCGAATACATCATACGATGAGCCAAAGCGCCACATAGTTCTTTCAGGAAAAAGGGACATTGTGGGAGTGGAGGGCAAGACAGACATGTCTGAAGATTATGAAAAGTTTCATGAAATTCCTCCCTTCAAAGTCAAGGCTGACCCAAGCATCCTGATAAACGATGAAGATTATCCATGGTTACGGGGCAATAAGCAAATGACACAAGCGAAGAAAAAGTGAAGACTTTCTCCCGCAACTATTATGATGATACCATGCCAACTTTGTAATAGACGAGTATGATACCATTGTCCGTTTTGTACAAGAAGTGCATCTAGTTTTTGCTGTAACCCTCTCAACTTTTTTGCACATGCTATGTGGATGAAATGATGATACCATGCCAACTTTCAACCTTTTCAGAGTTCATTTGAAATGCTTTTCAATTTTAGGGTCTTATAGCTCAAAATAATTAGTCAATGCATGAAAAATAACAGGCCAAAAATTAAAAATTATGCCACCTACTGGGCCACCACGGCCTGAATACGATTAGAAACCCATCCATGGGCCAGGATTCAGGCCCGCAGAAGGCCCAGTAGGCCCACAGGCATGTACAGAGAGGTTAGGCCCGTAAGCCTACTTTAGAGAGGAGCTCGACAGCTCAGGCGCACCGCACCTTATAAACAGGTGCGGCTCTCTCTTAGCTAGCCAGGTGGGACTAAACTCACCACCACGCCGCTGTGCAAGGCCATTGGTCCCGGTTGGTGGCACGAACCGGGACCAATTCCACCCTTTGGTCCCTGTTGGTGCCACGAACCGGTACTAATGAGGCTGTGGCCCCACGAGCACCTTTAGTACCTGTTCGTGGCACGAACCGGTACTAGAGTTTCTTACTAAGCAGTTTTTTAGTCCCACCTCGCTAGCTGAGAGGCACTAGGAGCGGTTTATAAGCTCTGAGTGCAGAGACGATGAAGAAGAGGCGCAATGCTCACGTTGCTTAGCTTCAAGCCTTGAGGAATAAGGTAGACTGCATCGAGCTATGTGCAGTGCAGTCTACACTATTCCGAAAGGCTTGAAGCAAATCAACGAGCATTGCGCCTCTTTTTTATTTTTAATCATTAAAAGCAAAAAGAATTTTCATAAAGAACTTTTTTTGATAGAAACTTTAATAGCAAAAAGAATTATCATAAAGTAGAATAAATAAGTAATTAGAAACAAAATAAAATAAATAAGTTTTTTGTTGTAAGTAGAAACAAAACAAAATAAATATAGCAAAAAAGAAAACAAAAAACTAAATACAGCAAAAAGAATTTTCATAAAGAACTAATGGCACTAATAGAAAGTTTATATTTTTTCTAAAACTAATGGCACTAACAGGCAGTTTATAATTTTGCTGACCTAAAAGCAAAAAGAATTAAAAAAATAAAGCAAAAAACAAAAGAAAATAAATAATGCAAAAAACAAACAAAAAAAATGAATAAAAACTATTTTTATACTAAAGTTAATCACAAACTTGTGATTCACACAAATTTCAAAGAATTCAAATTTTAACAATTCAAATTTGAAAACTAATGGCACTAATAGAAAGTTTATATTTTTTCTAAAACTAATGGCACTAACAGAAAGTTTATAATTTTGCTGACCTAAAAGCAAAAAGAATTAAAAAATAAAGCAAAAAACAAAAGAAAATAAATAATGCAAAAAACAAAACAAAAAAACTGAAAAAAAAACTATTTTTATAGTAAAGTTAATCACAAACTTGTGATTCACACAAATTTCATAGAATTCAAATTTTAACTATTTAAATTTGAAAACTAATGGCACTAACAGAAAGTTTATAAATTTTCTGACCTAAAAGCACAAAGAATTAAAAAATAAAGCAAAAAACAAAAGAAAATAAATAATGCAAAAAACAGAACCAAAAAACTAGAAAAAAATTTAAAAAACTGCCACCTATTGGGCCACCACGGCCTGAATACGACTAGAAACCCAACCTGGGCCAGGATTCAGGCCCGCAGAAGGCCCAATAGGCCCACAGACAGCACAGTGTGACATTAGGCCCGTAAGCCTGCATTTGAGAGGAGCTCGAGAGGGCAGCCGCAGTGGGGCTTATAAACCACTCCGAGCCCCTCTCAACTAGCAAGGTGGGACTAAACTTTTGGCCGCGGGCAGCGCAAGGCCTTTGGTCCCGGTTCGTGGCACCAACCGGGACCAATGCCCCCCCTTTACTCCCGGTTGGTGCCACCAACCGGGACCAAAGGCCGCCGCTTCCCGCCCTTTGCGCTGCTGAAAAGGGACCTTTGGTCCCGGTTGATGGCACCAACCGGGACTAAAGGGTGGCATTGGTCCCGGTTGGTGCCACCAACCGGGACCAAAGGTGTGCCTATATAAGCCAACACTTGGGAAATTTTCAGATCCCTCGCCAGTTGCCGCCGACGCCGCCAGGCTGCCCGTGCTCGTCGTCGCTGCCCGCTCCTCGTCGCCGTCGCCCCTCGCCCTTGCCTCGACGGGTCGCCGCCCGGTGCTCGTCGCCGTCGCCCTGCCCCCACGCGCCGCCCCGCCTCGTGCTCCCCTGCTCGCGTGCGCCGCCTCGGCGCCCCGAGCCCCCTGCCCGACCCGCGCGTGCTCGCCGGCACCCTCGCCGCCCCCGCCCCGTCCCGCCCCCGCGCGCCGGCGCCCTCGCCGCCCCCCGCCGTCGCCATCGTCCTAGCCGCCCCCGCTGTGAGAGCCGCCGCCCCGGCTCTGTTTTTTTATTAGTTTAATTTTTTTTTATCATATATATATAATGTATATGTGTATGTATGTGGCTATATGTTTTTGTTCATATGTGGCTATATGTTTTTTTATTAGTTTAATTTTTTGTTCATATGTGATGTACATGTGTATGTGGCTATAATGTATATGTGAACAAAAAAAATTGTATGTATGTAGATGTTCAAAATGTATGAATATATATGTCACAAATGTTTTTTTGTTCATAGAAAGTTTTTTGTTCATATATAGAAAGTTTTTATATATGACAATGGATATATATGAGAAATGATGATCCATGGAAAAGTTTTATATATGCAAAAGTTACAATTTTAGAAAAGTTTTATGTATCTAGCTAGGAAGGGAAGAAGAAGAAAAAGAAGGATAGGAAAGAAGAAAATAAGAAGAGGAAAGAAAGAAGAAGAGGAGAGGAAGAAGAGGAGAAATAAATAAGAAGAGGAAAAAAGAAGAAAAAGAAGAGGAGAAGAAGAAAGGAATAGAGGAGAAGAAGAAAAAATAGAAAAAAAATTCTTCTTCTCCTCTATTCCTTTCTTCTTCTCCTCTTTTTTTTCTTCTTTTTTTTTTCTTCAATCCTCTCCTCTATTCCTTTCTTCTTCTCCTCTTTTTATTTCTTCTTCGTTTTCTTATGTTTTATCGGGTCTATCGCCGTCGATATATACCCCTCCCGATAACTTCAACACGAGGGGGGATAACCTCAACACGAGGGGGGGTCGATATACCCCCTCCCCGATAACATTATTTCCCCGTGTATATATGTCGTCGTTGTCGATATAACCCCCTCCTGATAACTTCAACACGTGGGGGGGGGGTCGATATACCCCCTCCCCGATAACATTATTTTCCCGTGTATGTATGTCGTCGTTGTCGATATTACCCCCTCCCGATAACTTCAACACGAGGGGGGATAACTTCAACACGAGGGGGGGTCGATATACCCCCTCCTCGATAACATTATTTTCCCGTGTATGTATGTCGTCGTTGTCGATATAACCCCCTCCCGATAACTTCAACACGTGGGGGGGGGGGGTCGATATACCCCCTCCCCGATAACATTATTTTCCCGTGTATGTATGTCGTCGTTGTCGATATATATAACTCCCTCCCAGATAACTTCGACATGATGGACGGTCGATATTTATACCCCCTCTCGACCGTGATAACTTATACCACGGGAGCACCCCCCGGCCCTCTCGCTCGACCAAAACTCTCGAGGACACCCAAACCCTAGAAAAAAACGATGTCGGTCTCCTACCCCCTCCCGCCGCGCCCCTACCCTTGAAGCGTTGCCTAGGCCACCCCAAACCCGGAATAAGCTAGGTCTACGTTTGCACTAATATATCCACCTACTGTCATGTTTGTGTAATAATTGCCATGTTGTAATATTTGCAGAAACAATGGAGCACGGACGAGATGAGCAAGCAGAAGAGGTGTTGGGGGACATAATCTTAGCCGGAGGTGATATCTTGTCGTATCTTAACGACAATGATGGTCTGGAAGAACAGGGTGAAGAAGCAGGCTACGGTGATCGAAGAGTGGAGGAGGAAAGACATGATTATGATGGCTCCGGTGACCCAATGCTGGTGCAAGAAGGAGCCCGTGGTGACGGCTCCGGTGACCGAACAGAGTCCGGCCAGGTAAATATATTAGTTAAGCCTGTGCTGACTAGCTAATTGATGCATTCATTGTTTTGGTATGTACACATATTAATTAACACTCGTCTTTCTTCTTTTTTCTAGCCCTCCGGATCGAGCACAACTGCGGTAAAGAGACGAGGCCCGAAGAGAAAGTTGCGCTCGGATGAAAGGTTTGAGATCATAGCAATCGCGCGCGACGGCCAACCGATTGAACCCATCCGGACAAAGGATGCATTTGCTGCTCAGTGCGGGGTTCTAGTTAGGGACAAGATCCCGATCAGCATCCACCAATGGTATAAGCCTAAGAAGGAAGACCCTGAGGTGTCTTATGTCAATGATATGCAGAAAGATGATCTTTGGACTGAGCTGAAGGCAAATTTCACCCTACCGCTAGAGGAGGATCCGGAGAAGCCAGTTATAGAGCAATTAATCAAGTCTCATGCTCTTAAGAAGATGGCAGACCTATTCAGGACGTGGAAGAATGAGCTGAAAACGTTTGTCGACAAAGAAGAGACACCAGAATTCATCGGCCGGTATGAGAAGATCAGAGATCACTGGCCCGCATTTGTGGCCCACAAGACATCGGAAAAGAGTAAGGAGATGTCAGCGACAAACAAGAAGAATGCTGCGAAGAAGAAGCTTCACCATCGCACGGGGTCAGGTGGCTACCTCAAAGCCCGACCTAAGTGGGCCAAGGCTGAGAATGATCTGCTTGAAAAAGGGATCGAACCACAGACAATGAACTGGACAGACCGTTGCCGGACTTGGTTCTTCGGGGCTGGCGGAACCTTGGACCCCGTATCAGGGAGGTGCGTTTGGACGAACGAGCTTTTGAGAATACCAGTCAAGAAGATTTAGCAATATATCGATGCAGCGCAGGAAGGGACGTTCGTTCCAGACAGAGAGAACAATGAGCTCACAATGGCCCTCGGGAATGCTGAGCACCCTGGACGGACACGAGGCACGCCAGGCTCCGTTCCGTGGAAGGCTGGTTTTCCGGACGCGGGCGGTTACAAAACCCAGGAGAGGAGGAAAAAAGTGGAGCAGATCCAAATTCAGAAGCTGCACGAAAGGGTTCAAACGCTAGAGGAACGAGACGGCAATCGACATGCCGAAACTGCCCCCGAAGCTACACCGCCATCTCAGCGGAGAAGCAGCGTGGCTTCCACCGAGCTGCTTCAGCTGGAGCATGCGGCTCCTGCTAGCTACCCCGTGGATGCTATCACGGAGTCTCAACATTGCCACCTTATGGCGGAATGGCAGAACTTCAAAGTCAAGGCGGCTGTTGGCTCTGTTTTACCTCCTGAACCCGGCGCAACCTACCACTGCCGGCAGATTCCAGAAGGATATGCTAGGGTGATGGTGGATGAAATAACGGAGGGATTTGAGGAGCTCCAGCTTGACCACCCTACCGGTGAAGGGGAGACTCGGCTGGGTTCTGCTCTGAAGACTCCATGCCTATGGCGGAAGGAGCTCATCAAGCTTCCGAACTGGACGGCTCCGGCGAGTAAGGGCACTCCGCCTCCTCCTCCGGCGAGTGATCAGGGCACTCAGCCTCCTTCTCCGGCGCGTGACGGCACTCCGCCTCCTTCTCCGCCAGCGCCGGCGCGCCAGAGCAGCCAGCCTCCTCCTTCTCCACCTCGTCAGCAAGGGCGGAAGAGACCCGCCGCCGCTGCGGCTGCTCCGGCGCGTCGTAGTCCTCCTCCGCCTCGTAAGCAAGGAAAGAAGACAGCCGCAGCCGCTCCGTCTGCTCTGCCGGCGTCTAGCGGTACAGCTGCCAGAGGCGGGAGGCAATACAGATTCGGTCCTTCTCTGAAGACTCCAGAGAAGTTACCATATGAGAGGACCGAGGAGGAGAATGCGAAGATCGTGCGAGCCGAAGTGAAGAACTTCTTTGAAGGGGTGAAAGCAAAGAAACATCCACCTCCGGAGGAGAAGCTAGATCCGGTGAAAGCAAAGCGCACTCTGGCTGCCCTGACAAAACCACCAAAGTCTCCGCCGAGAGGCAACTATGAGCGCATTCTTGCAAAGACATATGCCGAAGCGGAGCAGTCGGGAAGTACTGTCAATGATAAAAGGTTAAAAGAACGACGAGCTGGGAAAAAAATTGCCCAGCTCGGCGAACAAGCGAACCAATCGTGCCCCCCGCTCAAGGTGTCAAAAGACATCGTCGCTAATGATCCGAGTATGGTGCCCGGTTATAGAAATCTTGGAGATTACCTGCCCGACGATGTACATTATGAAATCATGGAGGTGGACGAACATAAATACCATTACCGGAAGCCTCTCGTCAAAGATGAAAGATCTCTAAGCACGATGATGCAAAGACTACATGATTGATACATGAAAACCTGCAGAGAGTCTGATGGGATGGATATTTTGACGCTGAGAGTTAAACCGGAGCATGACCTCGTTGGAATTGATCTGCTGAATGTTCCATTTGAGGATTTCTTCCAGTTTTACAATCAAAAGGCCCTCGATAAAACAACGATCACTTGCTACTGTCTGTAAGTAGTACTACTTCTGTCATTAAGTCTCTCTATATAGGTCAGCTCTTTCATTGCATGTATTTATACTTATCCTCACTATATTATGCAGATTGAAGATCGCCGAATTGAAGAAAAGACAAATCGGTGATATTGGGTTCATTAACACAAATCTCATAGATGCATATACGGTTGAAAAACATCCCAAAGAAGCCGAGGCCAACTTGCTACAATCGTTGGTATTAAATCAAAACAAAGATATAATACTCTTTCCTTACAACTTCAAGTGAGTGTTACTGTCTTGTGCATATTCGGTTTCCCTTATTAGTCCAGGTTATGATAATGTAATTGATGACTTATGCATGCATGCGCAGCTTCCACTATATTCTCCTAGAGATTAAGCTTGAGCAGGGAGTAGTAACCGTCTTAGACTCGAGACGAAAAGATCCCCAGGACTATGCGAACATGACTCAAATGCTCGAGAAGTAAGTTAAATCGATCATTATCCACCATATCAGCAACTTTGTTCATTTCCTGATATCAAGTAATTGTTTTCTTTGTCTGGCAGGGTTTGGAGAAAATTTACCTCAAAAGCTCCGGGACTGCCGAAGAAGCTGCAATTTAATCACCCGAAAGTAAGTACTATAGTAGCATGTTCCGCGCATCTCCTAGTGATTCAAGCGCTAGTTTCATCAATACCATTTAGCATGCTTGCTTATCAGTTTGATTGACCTCTATTTCTTGTAAAGTGGTTGTGGCAGGAACCCGGGAATAATTACTGTGGATACTATGTTTGCGAGTCCATCCGCTACACGACCTGTGAGCGGGGCTACACTGAAGAACAATATGAAGTGCGTAAGCAATAATATTCACAATTTTATTTTATTACCATCTTAGCGAAGCATGCAACTGGTAGGTTTGTAGAGGTAATAACTGTCGGACGGACCCAATCCTCGAGTTCACCGGCGATCACCGGAGTTGGAGAAGAGAGAGCACACGAGAGAGACAGAGAGTTTTGCGCTGCGAACCCTTTGCAGCTTTTCTGTTTTTGCCTTTTATTCAGAGGTTCCAAACTTCACCGAAAACCGGAAAACCAGGTCGCGATCCGGGTCTCGAGTGATGCCATCCCAGCACTCCCCGCTTGTCGCCAGTCATGGCGCCGTGGCTGTTGCATCGTGCAATCCCGCGATCGGGTCATGGCGCCGAGAAATCCTAGCCAACTAAGCCGAGTCACGGCTCGGTTTATTTTCTGACGAAACTGAAGAAATAACACTACTGCCGAAACTGCCGAAACTGAACCGAGGTTTATCTGCAACAAGAACAGCTAACTAGGAGCAGTAGAATTCATTCATGCGGCACAAATTCTTTGTATGCTGTCGATTCGACTCATGATGCGGTGTCGATTCTTCACGTGCAGTTTGGGGCTCGAGCTGGAGCAGATGATGATAATTGGGGTTCTAACTCGGTGGCCACTGCAATATTAGTGCCAGAGACCTGCCCAGCGAGCCGCGACTCGAGAGCCACTAGGGGTCGCAGTCTCACTCACTGGGCCGGCTCGGCTGGTTAGTGTAGTGGCGTAGTGCATGTGTACATAGTTCTACTGTGCTCATGCTGATATTTTAGTACTGAGAAAATGAGACTTGCAAACTTGCAAGAGTGTTCAGATGTATTACTTGCTTGGACAAAGATCAATAAAACTCTTACTGACAGCATGTGTAGCGTGAGCATGTCTTGGGAATCATGTGTGATCTTTTCATGTTTGTTCGCATTCTCTGTATAATCAGCAAAAGGAGGTTCCGTTTCTTTGTCCATCTTACAGATGTAAATATTTCCATGTGCTACCTATTTGCAATGTGTTCACTAGCAATTCTACTTTGAGAAACAATAAGCAACATTGAAACAACTAACTGTTGGTTGCTGCGAATCTACTAGTGTTATCAATGCAACTCACTGTTGGCTACTGCTCTAATTTGGTGCGTAATTGAGACAGTAAAAGAGATGGTACAAACCTGCTGGGGTACACAATGCAGAATAGACGTAATTGAATACCATGTCAGGTAACTAGAGACGGCAGAAGAACTTTCGAATGTTCGACAGTTTGGTCCGGTGTTTTCTGGTGCCCACCAAACCATTTCAAATCATGTTCCTGGCTTGTCATGAGTATACGCTGCACCCTGGAACAATGCAAGCAAACAAAAAGATTTAGCACGCCTGGTACTTCATTCATCTCAGGTGCAACCAGAAAGATAGTCCCAGATAAATGGCACTGAATAGAAACAACAAGAAACGCACCAAACGGATACGACAATAAATGGCACTGAATATAAACAGCAAGAAATGCTCCAAACGGGTACGAGAAGGCGGCATATGGATCAAGCATGAATATATGGCATGAACACTCAGAAACCAACAGTCACAAGCCACAACGGTACAAGGTTTGATGCTCTCACCAACCTGAAGGGTGGATGCTCATGCTCAGCTTGATGCTCCAATCACACCAACCCCCCTGTAACTGGAACAGAACCAGACAATTTACTGACACAGTGTGCAGTCCAACAACTATCATGGACCATCAAAGGATATATCAGAATACATCACATTAACCTTTCAAAAAAAAAGAATACATCACATTAACAGCAGTAGGGCATAGCAACTTTGAGGAGTGGATCAGGCCCTTCAGTTGAGCAGATTTGAATGCATTTGCTGAGCCAGCTGACGCAAGACTATAATTTTCTGTCTGTACAAAACACCAAATATGGATAAGTGCTCAAAGGAGATGAGAGGTTTCATTAAATATGTACTACTGCATTTGCATCCTTAACTGTAGATACTTACCGCGTTGTCAGTACTGCGATTACTGCATTTGCGTTCTTGACTGTAGATACTTACCGCATTGTCAGTACTACAAAATGCCAGAACCTTCCAAAATTTATAACTAGCAAAAATAGAACATCTAGTGAATGCCAGAGTGGAGCAAGTCAGTGGAAATATCAATACACTACATTGGCAAACGCCAAGGGGGCAAGTAAACCGTAGCATGGTAAAGGAACAACAGGAAGATGCCAAACTCATGAGATATTATTGTTGTCATTCATACTGCGAATTTACAGGTGTTCAGAGCAAAGAAAGGGTGACACCATAGAGAAAATCTTAGTATCACAGGATTTACAGTTACATCCTTCAGAAGAACTCAGTCTAAGCGATCCGGCAAGACTTCGAAACAAGTGGTGCTTGCAATTACATTTACAAACTTGCTTACGGAACTCGTTTCAACTCTTCACTAACATGCACATCTGGGCATTCCTGCAACAAAAGCAGAAGGTCCTTTGGAATAGTTTGGATCTTGCTTTCCTCTGGTCGACGATTATCCTGAAGAGTACTCTCATGAAACAGCTGCAGGGCACCCTGTGCTGAAATTTCTTGCACAGAGTTGTGCAAATCTTCAAGTTTTCCTCTACGCTGGGCGTCGAGCAGCAACTTTTCTTTTAACCTGTCGGGAAGACTAGCTAATGCACTGCTTGAAGGACAGCAAAAGGAAAATATAATAAATGAGAATGACACATGAGAAACTCAATACAAGAAAACTGTTATTCGCACGACCAGAAATGCAATTTACCTAGTAATCCCCCGAACGAGACCCCACTTGAATGCGACATCCGCAGATTGCCTATGCCCAAGGTTGAACCCCTCTTGGGCAACATCCTTCTGCCCTTCGGTTATACCATCCCTATAGCCCATCTACAGAGAAACCAAAAGCCTTATTTTCAAACCTCTTCGATATGGACGCAAATTCATGATTCACAAATGAATCAATAACCATGGAAATCAAAATAATCATGTACCTTATGAAACTGCTCCTGCCTGTGCTCCCATTCTCTTTTCAAGTCAGAATCATGCCCTGGAGAATCTGAGGCATCACCCCAGACATCATCGTCCGCAGCAGCAGCATCACCGTTGCCTGAATGGAAATTGGTGGAAAACAACTAGTTGTGAACTTGTGATGACATGGAATGCTAGTATTAATTAAGCAGAAACTTGTATCCAACTAAGTAACATATATGGCAATAATAGACAGATAGAAGGCCGCAAAATCTAGTGATACTACATCAGAGCAAGGCTAGAGCACTACCATGCCCATTGGTTCCTTCCTCCCGCGATGGTGATGCCTCCATGTGTAGCTCTCCCACTGATGCTGCCAAACCCCTCACGCCCTCGGAGCCGGCCATCACAAAACCAATCTGTACCTGAAACATGGAACACCAACAAGAATGGTCAGTTGACAGGCAGCAGCTTATTTCCCCCATTTAGTTCATTGGCCAGTATCATAAACATATTGCCAATCGTTAACTCGTCCTGCCTCTTTCACTAAAAGGCGTCATCACTAACACCCAAATACCCCAATATGCAATGACCTATGCTCCTCTTTCTTCCTCAACCACAAGCTGCTCCAGTTGCTACCCGCTACAGAGAGCAGCACTCCAGAGGGAGCCCTTCCCTTTTTCTTTTTAATGCTTTTTCTCCACACAGAACATGCGCAGGGCACTGTAGTTTACACAAAATTTGATCCACATCCAGGACTTGGATGTGCAACACTTATGGCACATCTAGATGCGCTTTAGCAAAACTGTGTCTTTTTCTACTCAACATGCGTATGGTCTGACACTGGTCCGAGAAGAGCAAATAAAATTATTTATGCATCTCATGGACATACACAGAAATTGTTGACAGACAGTAAATTCACATTCACCCGATCACGGAAACTCTCACAGACAGGGAGCATGAAAGTTTACATCAAACCTTCATCTCGCTCCGCATCCATCCTGGAACCTAGCTAGGGCTTGAAGGAATCGCAGAACTCGTGCGACGGAACCAGCAAGGAAGGAAGAAAAAGAAACGGAAGAGGATGGAGCCTTACCTGGCTCTGCTCGACAGGGACGGCGAGGCCGGGAGCGGAGGGGGCGTGTCAGCTCTACCGGGAAGGCGGCGGCTGGTGGGGTTGGGAGGCGCCGGAGGGATCCGACGACGGGGATCCGCGGGGAGGCGGCGGCGTCGGCAAGAGTAGAGAAGAGAGCGAGCGGCGAGGGGATAGGAGTCGTGGACCAGCCTGCGTTCCAGAGAGACCGATGGTGCCCTCCTCCTGTCAGCCGTCCATCGCATATCCAATGGCCGTGGCCGTCCAGGATTTACCTTCCCTATTTTTTCGTCTCTCTCTCGCGCGATTTCTGTGAACGCATTTTGTGAGACAAGAGAAAAGTGCATACCACTACTTTTTTTTTTGCGGGGTGAGTGCATAAGGGTGCCGATCCGTCGAAAGATGAAGGCGCTTGCCCGAGAGCCAAGGTGTGTACTGATGCCATAACCATCCAGAAGACGAAACTTGAGCACCATCAGCGTGCTACGCCGAGCTCATTTTGAGAAACTTCGTCGACGACCCAGAATACGCACGCAAAGAGAAGCAACCGGCAGGCTGGAACAAAACAATGTGGCAATTGGACTTTCGTTTTTATGAAATACCACAGGCCTAGGCCTAAGGGAGTGCAGTCGTTGTGATGGCACATGGCCCCAACTTTCTAGGGCCCCAAATTTCCGAGCATTGTCTAGATGCCACAAACCCATTAATCTCCACGTTCGCATAGGGGGCCTATCATGGCGGGACACGATGTCACGATCAATCCGGGTCCCTTGAGCTTAGAAGCGGATATGCGCAGATGACCATTTGACGCGCCGCACGGCCCCAACACATGTCTTTCGCAAGGAGTGTATGCCGCTGCTGGCAGTCGAGGGCAACGACACCCGCGCGTAGCTCTGCCTTGCACTTCTCCGGCAAAAGGGAGATCGATGTGCCACACGGCGGCAGCGGCTGACTCTGCAGGCGATGTTGGGTTCATCAACGACACATATGTCCGTGAGGGACACCATCTAAACGGCTTCTTCTCTTTGTCTAAGCTGGTGCGTTGCCGTGCTCACTCATGATTAACTTTTTTATTCCAAGCACTCATGATTAACCTATCAAGAAAGGTGACTAGTATTAATAAATACGGTAAAAATCGAAGATTAAGCTATCTGATTTCTAGCACTGATGACTCAATTTCATGAAATTTCTTAATGAATCTTTCAAAGAAAAATTATGCATTCAGATTAGGCTTCATTTTAGAATTTGACACGGGGCCACCGATTTTGCCGGCCCGGCCCTGAGATGCCAACCCCTATGCAGCTCAAGACCATTAAAACTCAAAGGATGGTATGCCGAAAATGGTTAGGTCATGAAAAAAGTTAAAAATTACTAATGTTTTCAATCAAGGTCGTGTGATTTTGGCCTAGCAGCAGCAGCAGGGCAAAAACAACAAATTTGATCTGTGGACAAAAAAAATTCACAAAGTGAACTGTTGACGAAAAAATTTCACCCGACTGACCCTTTTGTATACCGCCCGACAGTCAGGCGCCACACTACACTGTGCAGCGTCTGACCGACAGGCGCTACACGCCTGACCAGCGTCACACTTCAAACTACCTAAAAATTGCTAAGTCAGTGTGCAACGCCTTAGAGCTAGACGCTACATTATACAGTGTAGCGCCTAAGGCGTGGGCGTTGCACAATCAAAGGTTTGTCTCACTTAGATTCTGTAGCATGGAAGGAGGGGCTTGTCAGGGATTAGCTAGCCACCCCATGTTCAAAATATCTGACTACTGTATAAATGCATATAAAACTGGGCTGCACTATACATAGAGATTACTGTTGTGTCAACCGCAAGAAATCTGAATTAGCAAGGCAGGTACAAGCACTGTCGTGTCGTGTCTCTCCTAGCCACGCACTGCGCTACGGTGAAAGAAGCTCTCTTTGGTCCGTGGAACGCTAAAAAAAATCAGCATCTTAATCTTTCTTGTTTCACTTTTTTTAGAATTAATCATTTTTTGTATTCTCTTCCAGCTGATTGTATGGTGATTGTATGGTTTAGAGACGTGCGTACACATGCACGCACTAATTCTTTCTTTGCAAAAGAACACATGGCCTTTAGATTAGCTGTGATTTAGCTAGCCAATCAAAAAAGCAATCGATCCCATCCCACGTTGATTTTGAGATGGATTCATGGGTTCATATAGTGAAAATCTTGAACTGAAAGCGTTAGCTCCTGAAAGTGTCATGAACATGCAATGTCAGTGAGTCAGTCGCCCAGGCGCAACGTGCTGGGTTAAACATTTGCCAAATCTTTCAAAATCCAAAGCGATCGATCGGCACCACCGCAGCAAGATCGCATCAAGCTGCAAGTGCAGTATGTCACGAGCTGTACAGTAGGCAGGTGAATATTTGGGAGTGTGGGAAGGGCGTCTGCTTGCGAGCTGACTTTAGTCTAAGAAGATGCGGAGCAACTACTATGACCGACTAACACCGGCCCCAACGAGACACGTGATTCCTTTTCAAAGTCCACCAGTGCAGCGCCTAAGCTCTAAGGCGTTGCACACTGACTTAGCAATTTTTAGGCAGTTCGGAGTGCGACGCTGGCCAGACGTGTAACGCCTGTCAATCAGGCGCTGCACAGTGTAGTGTGGCGCCTATCTGTCGGCGCTACACAAAAGGGTCAGCCGGATGAATTTTTTTCGTTAACAGTTTACTTTATGAATTCTTTTCATTCATAGGTTAAATTTGTCGATTTTGCCCAGCGGCAGTTCCTAATTTGTCCCTCATCAATCAAAAGAAAAAGAAGGAAAAAAAAGGCGCGACGCACGTCAGAGGAGAGAAGCCGGTTCCCCCGGTCTTATCCGCCCGACGAAATGGAAGCCTGCGCCTCCACCAGCCGCGTCCTCCTCCCTTTCCCTCCCCGCGCCGCGCGGCCGGCGGCGGCCGCCTGCCCCCGGCGCCGCCGGTCGGTGGCCGACCGGAGGAGAGGGGTGCGGCTGGTCCCGGCCCGCGCGTCGCTCGACAGCGCCGCGGTGCTCCTCGACGCCGCCGCCGCCGTCGGGGCGGGGACGGGGACGGGGTACTCGCAGGCCAGCTACTACACCTCGCTGGGGCTCTTCGTGCTCTCCGTGCCGGGGCTCTGGTCGCTCATCAAGCGCTCCGTCAAGTCCAAGGTCTGTCTCCGGCCCCTCCTCCTCCCCCAGACATGCTTCCATCCATGGCCTCTGCTTTTTTCTTTACTGTCGATTAAGGCCGAGTGTGCCGGCTGCTGATGCTATCAGAAAAGGTCCATGTTTTCCTCCTGGATGGATGGATGGATGTATTGTTTGGTTCAGTTCTTGGATGATGATAGTAACACTTGTTGCCATCTGCTCCGAATAGATTGTGCAGAAGACGTTCGTCAGGGAGGAAGGGCAGCCGACGGCGCCGAGCCTGGTGGCCGGGGAGATCCTCTCCTTCTTCACGCGCAACAGCTTCGCCGTCTCCGACCGCGGCGAGGTCATCACGTAAGTGGCACGCTGGATTTTCCACCTTGGCGTGACAGTGCCTTCCATTGCTCTGCGAGTGTCTAAAACAGAACCGTCGAATTATACACTATGGTTCTGAAAGCACGCTTGTTCAGAATGGCACCAAAGTCCTAGGGCAAACTGAATTCCACTATAGTAGTATTGGACAGTAGGCATGTGTTTTGGCACGCTTGTTTCAGAGTTAAAACACTCAAATTGATTGTGTAACCATACTAATAAATCTTGTTACTTGGGGTGCTTTGCGTTAGATTTACATTTGATGGGTGGGGCTAGTTAAGTATGGTACAGTTGATCAGCTCACTTGCAAAAGGTGTTTCAGAGTTAAAACGCTCACATTAAGTATGGTACAGTCGTCAGCTCACTTGAAAGAAGATGTCATCTAATATCCCATCCTTATTGGTCAATTGCTGCACAATAAGACTAGTTATTATAGTGGCTATATATGTCGTTCATGTACTGTGTAAGATGTAATCTGGCACAAGCTTATGGATACTACATATTTTTTAAGTCGGATTGCATCGTAAACTGAGCTACTTTATGTTTCCAAACAGCTTCGAGGGCTCAATGACACCAAGCAGCGCTCAGGCAGCACTGCTGACCTTCTGCACCGTCATTAGCCTGGGGAGCGTCGGGCTTGTTCTGTCGATCGCAGTCCCAGAAGGCGGCAACAACTGGTTCTGGCTCATGACCTTAAGCCCCTTGGCGTACGTCCCTACGAGCGACTCTGCTAGCCGAAATCCCAAATGAAACTTACGATACCAGGTGTAGTAACCGTCTGTCTGTTTTTGATGGATGTTCCAGGGGAGTGTACTACTGGACAAAAGCATCGAGGAAAGAGGAGATCAAGGTGAAGATGGTCTTGTCCGACGACGGGAACAGCGTGTCCGAGATTCTGGTGCGGGGCGACGACGTGCAGGTCGAGCAGATGAGGAGGGAGCTCAAGATGAGTGAGAAGGGGATGATTTACGTGAAGGGGATATTCGAGACATGACCGATAGCTTTGATGTCTGGAGTATAGTGACCAAGCAAGCAGTTCAAAGCAGGCTTTCCTGTGATGCGGTGCAAAATGAAGGTGGGAGAGGAGGTGAGGGTGGGTTTTGGTAATCCACGGGCAAATCTGTGTCTTGGCTTCGAGAAATAGAGATGGTTTTTGTCGGGAATTCGGTATGGCTCCTAGGTCCAAATGATCCCAGTATCTGTACCCTGTTTGTATATCAACTACGTACATAGGAGTTTAACATGCTTTCCGCACTCTCACTTGTCTGTATACTATTCATCTTTGTGCAGAACATTCCCTTGGAATATGGCTCAAACCCATTTATTCCTTACATCATAAAGTTGGGTCATGTTCTTTGAATTATATACTTTTCACTCAACGCCTCCCCTAGCAGTCTCAGATTCATCCAATCGTCAGCATGCGGTTCACAACCTTATGAAACTCTGCCATGGATTCATCCTGCTTCGAACACAGAGGACCTAAACACTCATTTGCTTTCTTGAGGGCATGCCATTTGCACCAACAACGATGAGGTATGTTCGGCCTCACATTGTGGATTGCCAGTTCCATGGCCCGATTACGGTCTGCATAATAAGAATGCCAATCAATTAACTACCGGAAACCATTTAGGCCTTGTTTGGTACGTACTAGGGTTTTTGAGAGGATTGGTGGGGATAATCCCCGCAGGGATTGGGTGAAACCCCAACCTTCACCCAATCCCTTCAAATCCCCATTTACCCCCAATCCACTAGGTAGGGGTAGTGTGTTGGGTATTGAGAAAAATACACTAAAGCTTGGGGATTTGTGGGGATAAAACATGTCAAATACACTAGAACCAAACGGTGTTTTGGGATATGTGGGGATTTAGGGGTTTAACCGGGATAATCCCCACCAATCTTCTATATCTAAATAGCTAGCCCCCACTAACTATTTCTCTTAACATGCAAGCATGCCACATCATCGCATAATATGCATGAGAAAAGGCCCACCCCCACTACCATATATCTCTCAACATGCAAGCATGCCACTTCATCATGACATTCATGGAAAAACACCCATCTCAACATGCAAGCATACATGAGAATTTTCAGTCTATTATGCCATATATATTGTAATAAACATTTTACAACTATATAGTAATCAAACATAATAAATTATATGTATTTTTAGTTTTAGCTTTTTATATTATTTTTTCAAATATTCACGTTTCATACACGAATCACATTGAAATATGTTGCAAAATATTCCCGCAACAACGTGCGGGGTATCATCTAGTTCCCTAAAATACACTAGTACCAAACAAGGCCTTAGTGTATCTTAAATTTGATAGACATACAGTTGCTACATAATCAACCAATCATACCTGTCAAGATGGTTCTTGGCGCTTCATCAGCAATGCAGTCAAACCAATGAAGAATAGATACAGTTCATCAGCAAATGCGCAAGAGTTAAGTAGACCAGAGCAACATTTGGCAAAGGAACAACAAGAATATGCAAACCTCAGGAAGAAAATATTATTATTTCCATTCAAACTGCGAAATTACAGGAGTTTCATACAAAGGAAGGGGTGACATGATAAAGAAAATCTTAGTATCAACAGATTTACAGTTACATCCTTCAGAAAGAATCAGTCTAATAAGTGACTTCTACCAGACTTCAAAATCAGTATCAGCAGATCTACCATTCCATTACGACCGCGGACCTTTCATTTACTTTGCTTAATAAAGGGGTTGCATGCATCATTCTGATGCAGAGGCCGGGGGTGACCCTCCTTTTCTAAAAAAAAACAATTCCATTACGACCTTTGCTCAAGGAACTTGTGCCGGCTCTTCAGGGACCTGAACATCTGGACATTCTTGCAACAACAGGAGAAGGTCGATTGGAATAGTTTGGAGGCTGTTTTCCTCTGATGGGTCATTATCCTGATGAATACTCTCATGAAACATCTGCAGCGCACCCGCCGCTGAAATTTCTAGCACGGAGTTGTGCAAATCTTCAAGTTCTCTTATGCGGCGGACATCGAGCAACAACTTTTCTTTCCGGCTGCTGGAAAGACCAGCCAATGCACTGCTTTTTTGAAGGATAATAAAAGTAGAATACAATAAATGAGAATGATAGAAGAGGGAGTCTTATCACAAGACAACTGAGATTGGCACAACCAGAAATCCAGTTTACCTAGTAATCCCGCGAACAAGATCCCATTTGTATCCTTGCCTAGACCCAACATTCCAGCCCTCTTGTTCACCTTCGTTCCGCGCTTTCGTTATGCCATCCCTATAGCCCGTCTACCAAAGAAACCGAAAGCCTTACTTTCAAACATTTATCATAACAAATCTTATATATGATGTGAAAGTACATTCAATAATGAATCTAATGGTATTGATTTGTTACTGTATATGCTAATATTTTTGTTTATAAACTTTGTCAAAGTTTACAAAGCTTGACTTTGACCAAAGCTAATACGCGGACTAAATAAAAACGGAACGGAGGGGAGTATATATGAAAGTATATACATGCCAAAGTGGTGCCACTGAACGAGACATGCATGCCATCAGTTATACCTGGGACAGAATGCTACTGACCTAGACTCCTTGAGTGACCCACTTGAAGTTTGGTGACCATCAGTCATATGCAAGTCTGGGTTTAGACATACTTGAACCGGCCAGCAGGACGAGTTCGGTGTCCCATGATGTAATTTGCTCCAAAGAAAATTACAAAAACTATGCAGCGTACGGGAGGAAAAGGAGAAGTTAAAAATGTCAAATGAGTTGTGTACTGTGTACACTTACATATACTGCAGGCTGACTTTCAACCGCTAGCGTGGATCTCCTCTTCAGTGACGCCTTGCCCCTCCTCCTCCACCATCTTTTCATCATCCCATGTTCGGAACTCCACCGCAGGGCGATTCGGAAGGAGATGAGCTGCATCTCTGATGGCCTCCTCCAACGCCTCAACGTCCCGAGCGGTCGCGCCGATGCAAATGATCTCGACGGCAAGATGCCTGAGGGAAGAGAGGTGTTGGATGCCAAAATCAAGACCGCTGCCCGCGTCAAACGGAACCCACAGCTTCTCAAGCCTCGGCATGGCCCCGGCTTCAAACATCAGTCCTTCCCCATTGCTCCAGCAGGTGAAATGGAACTCCCTCAGACATACAAACATGCTGCTGCTTATGATAAGCCGCTGTTTGGGAGCAGCTGATTTCGACATCAGCCAGAGAAACAGCAAAGCAGGTAACTCTCCAAGGATCTCTAGTGCTTCCTCGTCTACTGGATCGATATTGATATCTAGGTATGTGAGCTTGTCCAGTGACGCAATCCAAGGAGGAACTCTGGGAAAGTTGTAGTACGTGCCCATCTGAAACTTTTGCATGAGATGAGGGGAGGGGAACCAGGAATCCAGTAAGAACTCCGTTGAAGAGCCATGATAACTACGAATGCATATAGATCGAAGGCTGAATCTGCCCAATTTGCGCAGCGAGGATACCAAGTTATCCACAAAAGTACCTTTGTTACTGTGTGTACTGACAATATACCAGCGTAGCCCAAGGATTTTCAGTTTAGCCAGACTGCCCAGCTCCAGCAAACACGACGCCATGCTGTACCGGTTGACTTTGATATCTGATAGCTCCTGCAGAGCTTGCAGATTCCCAATTCCTTCAGGTAATTCCAAATTACCGACGCGCAAACATGTCAAATGTTGCAGCTGAACAATGCTTTTGGGCATTTTTGTGATCTTTGTCCATCCCATATCCAGAGTCTTCAGATGCTGTAGTTCTCCTAACTGCTCAGGGAGTGCAGAAATACTTCTAACGTGGAGTCGCAAATACTTCAACTGGAAAAGCTTCCTCAGATGCTCAAAACAGTTGCTCTCCATCTCCTCGCCATTCTCAATATCAAGTACTCGCAGAACACGAAACTTCGAAAGAGAAGGCATCTTTTCAGCATACCCGACAATACTGAGCGAGCGGCAATGAGAAATGATTGCTGTTGATGGAAGCATGATGTGCTCTTGGTCATAATAACTGAGAGATAGCCTACGGATCTTATGCTGAAGGACTAATATCTCATTTTGGTTACCGAAGAAGGTGGCAAAGTTTTCTTCCATTGACTTAGATGTAAGGAGATCCAGAATCATATCATGCACTCGGCATGAAACGACTTGACCGTCATATTGGATTTCCACTGGCTGAAGCATACTTCTATTGATTAGATCATTAAAATAACACTCTCCTATTTCCTCCAAATCTCGTCCACCATTTGTATCAATGAATCCTTCAGCGATCCACCTCCTTATTAATCGATCCCTCTCAATCTCATAATCCTCCGGAAATATACTTAGATAAAGTAAACATGTCTTCAAATGGTGGGGAAGATCATCATAGCTAAGAGAAAGTATCCTTCTCATCTCTTCTACACCGGGGTCCTTTCCCAGTGTGGAACCGATCGAATTATACACCCACTCCCATTCTTCATTCGTGCAATCTTTATTAGCCAATAAACTTGCTATTGTAAGAATTGCTAATGGTGAACCACCACACTTTTTTAATATTTCCGAGGAGACTTCTTCCAATTGAGGAGGACATATATCTTCTGTGCCAAATATTCGTTTAAAAAATAAACTCTTAGAGTTGGCTGTTGTCAGAGGCATTATTTCATAGACATGATCATGGCATCGAGAGCAACATGACTTGGCTATATCAACACTACGTGTTGTCGTCATTATTCTGCTTCCCAGATCATTCAGAAACAAAGAACATTTGATAATCTTCCATGCTTGAGTACTCCATATATCATCAATAACAACTAAGTACCTGCAAAGTGCATGTTTTGCAAATCTCATGAATAAGGAAAATATATGAACAAATAAATAAAATGGCATATTTCCTTGTCGTCAAATGTTGGTAAATCATGAGGATCATATAGGGCTTCAGGTTTTTTGAAATTCACTGTTTATGGGGACAGAATCATTTCTCTTTTATATATTATTACAGACAGCCATTTATCCCCTTCCCTAATGGTTTGGCCACACCACAAAAAGTTGAATTTATCAAAGCACTATTCAGAACCCTTTAGAAAGATAACCTCATGAACTGTGAACCAAAGCCTATTCAGAACTGCATATGCTTAAAATGAAACAAAATCATCTGTATTTAATTTAATTAAACAACAGTAAAATGTAGTAGAATGTCTAAGTTAGTAAATAAACATCAATACTGAAGAAAAAATGACGCAGTACCATCAGCCAACTCCTCATTAAAAGTTCGTGAATATACCTCTTGTTCTTTAAAACTTCTCTTATTGTGTCAATGAGCTTTCCCTCGTCCTGTATATCTGTGCTAGGAAGCTCTTGCTGGCAGACTTGAGAGAGTATATTTCTTAAGATCTTACTCACATCTGGTTGTTGTGACAAGGAAACAAAAGCTCGACACTGGAACTGGCCTTCCAGTTTACGAAACACCTCATTGGCAAGTGTAGTTTTACCGAGACCCCCAGGACCCACAATAGATATCACCTTTTGCTGCTGCACCGATGCACCCATCCCCTCCATTAGGCACTCGATGAGCTCGCTTCTTGGCTTGTCAATACCGACAAGCCCGTCTGGCTCAGCATAGAGTGAAGGCAAACGGGGGTCGATGGCCCTTGAGATGCTAGGTTCGAAGGCGCGCTCATCGAGCTTATACCTCATACGTCGCTTGCTTGCATCTTCAACACGTGCCTTGAGCCCCTGGATTTGGCTGGATATTTGATGGCGCGCCCTCAGCGCCTTGAGCTGCTGGACCACACTTTGCACAAGCCCTGCTGCCTTAGCACTGTCAGTTTGGGCAAGGCTTTTCATAAAGTCGTCTATGCAATCCTCAATGTCATAAGACATCTCCCGGACTTGGTCCCTCCATTCCTTGGTCTGCACATCAAGATCACGGTCCACCTCTGCCAGCCTCTGAAGGAGCGCGTTCATGCTGCTCAGCTCATCTTTCATGAACTCCACCTCCCTGTGCACACCTTTCAACTTTGCGTACTCCTCCCCGAGCAGGGCGGTGAGCTTGGCGATGACAGAGGTCATCACTCCTGCCAAGGCGCTCACCATCTGCGGATGCTCTATGAGTGTAGCTACCAAAATGCCCAATTTTGCAGAAAATGACCCCAAGCTTCAGCACGACAAAGCAAGCACCTGGCAATATATGCATGCGTCACTAAGAGAAGTACTAGGTGTCATACTGAATAAGAACCATAATTACAATCATAACTCTATAATTTAGTAAAAAGAGAAAACCGCTCACATGCCAGAGTCAATTTCTATCAGAATTCAACCGCTCTCCAAATGACACAAATATACCAAAGAAGTACTAGAAATGAACTCCTGGTACTGTGGTAACATAGACACATGAATAAATGATGAGCATGCTGTTTCTCCAATTGTACCAGCTTCAGTCAAATCATTCATTGCTAGAATAAAAGAAGTGGAACTAACAGGTTTAAATACATTTGAGTTGCTACACTAACTAAGTCTACTGGAACTGGAACTACGAGTCCAGTCGCATGATTTATGGAGTCACTGTATGTCTTTTGAAAGCACCAGTTTAATTTGTGCAAAAGAAACAGGAACTGGCAGGGCTCCAAATTTCGGGACACACTAATCTACATGCATCGTTCATTGCCTCCAACCCATCGCCAAGATTAATTAAGATTGTTATATAGTCATCTTAATTTCAGTATGATCTATCATGTCAACTATGACTGGTTAAATACGATGGCGTCGTCTTATCCAGCAAGATCTATGTGAAGGAACACACGGATACTTCTGAAACAGCAACAAAAATTTCACTGCAGAAGCTGATAAGAAGAGCAAGCTCCGTACCTATCGGACTGGACGGAAGCCAGGCCAGCGCCGCCGCCGGCGAGATCAACAAATCCGCAGCGGCGATCGCGAGAGACCCCGCCGGAGCGGAGGGCGGGAGCCGCTCGTTTCTGCGACGGGCGTAGAGGTCCTGGTGGTGGTGGTGGCGGCGGCGGCGGTTGGGAGCGGCGACCGTGGAAGCGTGGGCGGACGGCGGGTGTAGCTGCGGCACCGTGAGAAACTGAGAAGAGTGAGTGGCCGAGATTGCTGACTGATCCACTGCTCAGCCAGCTTTGACTTGATTTTTTTTTCTTCCTATCGAAAATATTAGGCCATGCCGTCTCAATCGTTAGGCCAACTCCGACGGAACGTGCGCTTTCTGCGTTTGCGTCGGCAAAACGGACACGGATGTCATTCGTCCCTCAATGCGTCCAACATTCAGACAAATTTGACAATAACGTCCAAGATTTTAAACTTATCTAAATAAAAAAAATAAAAAAATGATACTCCCCCGTTCCTAAATATTTGTCTTTTTAGAGATTTCAAATGAACAACTACATACGGATGTATATAGACATATTTTAGAGTGTAGATTCACTCATTTTGCTCCGTATGTAGTCTTATTGAAATCTCTAGAAAGACAAATACTCGCTCCGGTCCTTTTTACTCTGCGTATAAGAATTGTCTGAACTCAAACTTCATAAAGTTTGACTATATTTATATGAAAAAATATGAACAACTACAATGCTAAATTTATACAATATGAAAACTAAAGTCATGACGCATCTAATGTTATTGATTTCACATTCTCAATGTTGGTACTTTTCTTTATAAATTTGATCAAAATTTACGAGGTTTGACTTCAGACAAATCTTATATGCGAACTAAAAATGACCCGAAGGAGTAATATATAAGTCCAAACATCCCGGCCGAACTATCCAACATGCATACTTGAACTTAAACTAAAAAGGAAACCTAGATTGGTCATTGCCGTCGTACTGGCCGTCTTCACTGCATGTCGTTTTTTTTTTTGGGATTCACTGTATGTCGTTGCCGCTGTCTTTCTCGTCCGCGCTGAGGTTTGATGAAGGGCAGTGGCTGCCACAGGTGGGTGAATGCTGCCTGCGGTGGCTGAGACAATTGCATTGCACGGGCAGGCGGCTACCTGGGGTGGTGACCACGTATCGACCCCAACCCACACGGCCGGTCCCGGCACCAAATTCGGCGTGATGGGCAACGTCGTTGTCCATGTCCAGCACTAGCCCACAGGTTCCACTACGGCTCTGTGATACGTCTCCAACGTATTTATAATTTTTTTTATTGTTTCATGCTATTATATCATCACTTTGGTATGTTTTATATGTAATTTTATATTATTTTTATGGACTAACTATTAAGTCAGTGCCCAGTGACAGTTTTTGTTTTCTGCATGTTTTTTATTTTCTAGGAAATTCATACCTACAAAAGTCAAACACAACGAAACTTTTTGATGATTTTTTCTGGACAAAAGGAGACCCTAGAAGCTTCAGGAGAGGCAGCAAGGCAAGGGGCGTGCCCCGGGTGGTAGGGCACACCACCCTGGCTTGTGGGTCCCTTGTGACTCCGTTTTCCTTAATTCTTGGCCTATAAATTCCTATATATTCAGAAACCCTCGGGGGAGGTCCCGAAACAATTATTTCGCCGCCGCAAGCCTCTGTTCCGAAGCGATCTCATTTGGAGGTCTTTTCTGATACTCTGCCAGAGGGGAAAACCATTGGGGAGGCAATCTTGATCAACCTTGTTGCCTCCATGATGATGTGTGAGTAGCTTCCACAGGACCTACGGGTCCATAGCAGTAGCTCAATGGCTTTCGCTCTCTCCCTTTTGATCTTCAATACAATGATCTCCTCTGAGATCAATCCGATGTAACTTTTGTGGTGCGTTTATTGGGATCCGATGAATTGTGGAGTGATGATCAGATTATTCATTGATATTATTTGAGACTTTTGAGATCTCTTTTGATTGTTTAATTTTATAGCCTTGTATTTCTCTCTGATCTATATGTCTTCTTTGACCAAGTAGATTGATTTATCTTCAGGGGAAGAGGCGCTTGGTAGTAGGTTCAATCTTGCGGTGACCTTACTATGTGAGAGTTGCAAGGCATGTATTGTATTGTTGCTACCACGGATAAAACAACGACGTTCGAACATATTACTTTGCTTATTCTGTCTACATTATGTCATCTTGCTTAATGTGTTACTCTGTTTATGATGAACTTAATACTTTGAGATGCATGCTAGATAGCGGTCTTGGGGTGAAGTAATAATAGAAGATGCAGTTGGATTAACAGACTACTTGTCACAGACGTAACGCCTATATATTGATTATAGTTTGGGTAATCATCATAACTATGCGTTATTCTGTCAACTGCCCAACAGTAATTTGTTTACCCACCAATGCTATTTGTGAGATAGATGCCTCGAGTGAACATATGTCCCCTAGGTCCCGTTCTTCATTATATTCAGGCAATCTTACAATTTCCTCGTTGTTTTACTTTACTTTTATTTTTAATGTTATTCCTATATCTACCAGACTACCACTACCAGATTTTATACATGCAACTGGCAAGAACAACGAAAGTGATGCACCCCTTGCAGGTACTGCTAAAGTTGTCTATGTACCATCTTCTTCTGATTCAATAAACCTTGGTTCTTAATTGAGGGAAATACTATTTGCTACTATACTACATCACCCTTCCTCTTCAATGAATCCAAACATTTATCAAAAGTAGCAGAAGAATTTTTGCGTCGTTGATGGGAAGGCTTCACCAGAAAAATCAGGTGCCTCTGCACAAACTTATCATTTCCTTTTTTTTTACTTTCTTTGCCTTTTTCCTTTTATTTGCCTTCTTCTTGTTTGCAAAAAAATATTCTAAAATACTAAACATATTTGTGTTACTACCTTTGCTTGAATCACTATTATGGTTACTCCTGAAAATACTAAACTTTGTGATAGTTCGAGTACTAATAACAATGATTTCATTAGTACTCCTATTGCTCCTCCCGCCACTAGTGTGGAGTCTTATAATATTAAAGCTGCCTTGCTAAATCCCTGTTATGAAAGAATAATTTTCTGGAACTCCTAATGAAGGTGATGCATCCCATTTTAATACCTTCGTTGAATTATGTGGCATGCAAAAGATTAAATATGTGGATAATGATAATGTTCATGCCCTTGTTGCTGCTGCTTCGGCCACCTTTGTCATGTGGCCAGGCTCCAAGGTGCTCCTGGTTTTAAAATGTTAGAACCACCACTCAAATTCCTGAGCTGGAACGTGAGCGGTCTCAACTGCCCGGATCGACGCTCCACTTTCAATGCCACGATCGCCTCCTCGTCGTATCACGTCGTATGCCTCCAAGAGACAAAGCTCGACAATGTTGATCAGTTCACGGCAGCTTTCCTAGGTGGGCATAGGCTGCATAGCTTCGCGCAGAGACCAACAACTGGTACCAGGGTGGCATCTTGATGCTCTGGGATGATATCCATGTTGATGTCTCCTACATTAACCTCACTACGTATTGCCTTTCCACCCAGGCCCGACCCATAGGCCAGGAAAACGGGGGCCCGCCCTGGGCCCCGAGGAGGCAGGAGCCCCGGCCCAGATAGTATACCTTCATGGAGCCCAAAGAAAATACACGATTTTTTTCCAAGGAACCGTGCAAGGAAAATCCCATTAGGCAAACCTCACGAAGGACTTGATCGATAATCAATCTGTTTGCACTGGACCCCAGACCCGCGACTCCTCTACTTTGCCAAATCCCAGACTCGGCGTCCCCGCTCCGATTCCAAAGTCGTGGCCAGTCATTAATGGATATCTACGGCGCAAATCATTCCCCAATCAGCTCTCCTTCGTTTCTCAACGCTCTGGCCGTTTCCTAGACTTTGGAGAGACTAGGAAAGTACATGTTCTTCTTTCCTATAATCTCGTTCTTCAATTCAAAGATTCGTTGATAAATAGCTCTGCGCATGATTCAAACATCGCAGATCCGCTAATCTCCATGGATTTTCTTCCGCTCTTCATTGGATCCAAATGTGAGAGGGCTCAGGCAGTAGTCTAGGAGAAGGGAGAAATTTCATCCACTTCATGGTGTCGTCTTCTTTGTTCGTGCTAACTACTGCGGCGTATGGATCAAGCCATCTACATCCACATCAATCAATATCCAGGTGCTTTTGATCCCTGTATTAACCATTTTTTGTGCAGCTTGTTTACTGACTTGTCTTCAAGAAATTACTAGTAGTATAATCCCAAAAGGGACAATTACTGTTAACTTTTTCAAAACTAGAATTCTTGTAGGGAATCTCCATTTGTCATCATAGTATTAACATGAAATACACAGTTTGCTTTGCTATGCCTTATGTAGGATAGTTTGGAAGAGGTGAATTATTATTTGGGTGATGAATTTTTGGGTACCAGAACATGGCAGATTGGGGGAGGATCCAGAACATATGTAAGTTGATGCATTAATTTTATATCTCATGGTAACACAAATGATTAACTAGCAACCAGTTTTTACAAGGTCATTTGTTGTGCCAAAAAATTGATGTCTCTATTGACAATTAGGAAATCGATATTTTGTGGAGCTATATTATTTCATTACTATCCCGATGCATTTCTCTTGATCGATAAATAGTGGTACTGCCAGTCTTAGAGTCGAAAGATCACCAATCTACACTATATACTGGATATCCATATTACATTACTTTTGAAAAGAAAAACTGAGCTTTTATGTCTCAAGAAGGGCCCCTTATTCTTTTATTGCCTCGGGTGAAAGATCGTGGATGTCGCCTAAAGGGGGGTGAATAGGCGCTTTAAAATAATTACGGTTGAGGCTTGAACAAATGCGGAATAAACCTAGCGGTTAATTTGTCAAGCACAAAACCTACAACAACTAGGCTCACCTATGTGCACCAACAACTTATGCTAAGCAAGAAAAACTACTTAGGTGATAGCAAGATATATGACAAGAAACAATATGGCTATCACAAAGTAAAGTGCATAAGTAAAGGGCTCGGGTAAGAGATAACCGAGGCACGCGGAGACGACGATGTATCCCGAAGTTCACACCCTTGCGGATGCTAATCTCCGTTTGGAGCGGTGTGGAGGCACAATGCTCCCCAAGAAGCCACTAGGGCCACCGTAATCTCCTCACGCCCTCGCACAATGCAAGATGTCGTGATTCCACTAAGGGACCCTTGAGGGCGGTCACCGAACCCGTACAAATGGCAACCCTTGGGGGCGGTCACCGAGCCCGTACACTTTGGCAACCCTTGGGGGCGGTCACCGGAACCCGTCAAATTGCTCGGGGCGATCTCCACAACCTAATTGGAGACCCCGACGCTTGCCCGGAGCTTTACACCACAATGATTGAGCTCCGAACACCACCAACCGTCTAGGGCGCCCAAGCACCCAAGAGGAACAAGCTCAAGGGTACCAAGCACCCAAGAGTAATAAGCTTCTCAAATTGTAACTTCCACGTATCACCGTGGAGAACTCAAACCGATGCACCAAATGCAATGGCAAGGGCACACGGAGTGCCCAAGTCCTTCTCTCTCAAATCCCACCGAAGCAACTAATGCTAGGGAGGAAAATGAGAGGAAGAACAAGAAGGAGAACACCAAGAACTCCAAGATCTAGATCCAAGGGGTTCCCCTCACATAGAGGAGAAAGTGATTGGTGGAAATGTGGATCTAGATCTCCTCTCTCTTTTTCCTCAAAAACTAGCAAGAATCCATGGAGGGATTGAGAGTTAGCAATCTCGAAGAAGGTCAACAATGGGGGAAGAACACGAGCTCAAAGGATAAGGTTCAATGGGGAAGAAGACCCCCTTTTATAGGCGGGGAAAAATCCAACCGTTATGCTCACAGCCCGCACAGAGCGGTACTACCGCTCCAAGGAGCGGTACTACCACTAGGGCGGTAGTACCCCTTTGAAAAACAACAGCGAGGAGGCAAAAGGCCAGTAGAACCGCCGGAGCGGTACTACCGCTCGTCCCCATGGTACTACCGCTCGACCTCACGGTACTACCGCTAGGGATAGCGGTACTACCGCAAGTGGTAGCGGTACCACTGCTTGCGAGCGGTACAAAAAAAATACTTCCGTGCCTACTTCCGCTGAGCAAAACACGAGATTTTGGTCCGGAACGGTACTACCGCTCAGGAGCTGCTGTAGTACAGCTCTGGAGCGGTACTACCGCTTGGAGCCAGTACCGCTCCCAAGAGTGGTACTAAAAAATTACATCCGCAGCATCCCCTTTAAAGGACACCAAAACTGACACAACTTTTGCAAACGGACTCCGAATTCGACGAAACCAAGTTTGTTGGAAAGCTAGCGACAAGGGCTAACACAATCTTGATAGAAATACCAATAAGAAGCAAATGAGAAAAGGCCCAAAATAAAATGGTGAGAACCCTTCCTCGGATAAGACCGGTAAAACCTCCAACATCGAAAACATCATAGAAGACGCATGCAAACTCCGTTTTCGATGAACTCAAGCTTGTCATCAAGATGACCATAAGATCTAAGACTCGCAAAGAGAACCAAACAAGAACCAAGAAACATGATGCAAGGATGCAATGGTTTGAGCTCTCGACGAACGATACGATCAAGCTACTCACTTGAGAGCCCCCCTTGATAGTACGGCTATCGATCCTATAACCCGGTCTCCCAACTACCACCATGAGACCGGTAAAATAGAAAACCTATCAAGGGAAAACCTTTGCCTTGCACATGGTCCACTTGAGTTAGATGATGACGATCTTGACACCCTCAAGTTGGACCACCTTTCTTGATTGCGTTGGCTCGATGAAGACTAGATGATTACTCCCCCGTAGTCCACTATGGGTGAGCCACTCTTCGGCACATCTTCACAAGTCCATTGTCACCACAATGGACGGCAAGCTTCAAGCACTTGATCTCTTCGTGACGCTCCACTTGAACTTGCACACGGCAATCTTGATGACGATCACCACTTGATGTCATCCTCTCCATGGGTTGAGTGATATCTTCCTCTTGATGCAAGCCCACGAACACGTACCTAACCCCACATAGAACTCTCACATAGACCATGGGTTAGTACACAAAGCACAATGGACAATGCTTACCATACCATGGGATCACTTGATCCCTCTCGGTACATCTTCTACGCTTTGTGAGTTGATCAACTTGATTCACTCTTGACTTAGTCTTGATCAACCTAGAATCTTTCCAACTCTCTTCATTTGGATGATGTCTTGAAGGTAAACATGAATGATCACACAATCTTCTTCTTCAAGACATGCTTGCAATAAGCTCAACTCTCACATGACCAATCTTTGGATAATTCCTTAATAGCACCTTGGTCAACACAAACTCTCCTTGAAACCAACACATGTACTCCAAGAAAAGCCTATGGACAAAACCTTCAAATATAACTCAAGGCAACCATTAGTCCATAGAGATTGTCGTCAATTACCAAAACCAAACATGGGGGCACCACATGTTCTTTCAATCTCCCCCATTTTGGTAATTGATGACAATCACTTTCAAGAGAGTTTATATAAGGAATTATGCATCACCATGCAATGCAACAACCAATGATGCATGAGTAAGAGATGCAAATGCTTAGGAACAAAACCAAAGCAAGAGGAGAGAATTCTCTAAACTTCTCCACAAAACTCTCTGAAACTTCTCCCCCATTGGCATCGATTGCCAAAATGGGAGAAAAGCTTAGAAGGCCAATAGAAATTGTGGTCCTCCATAATTTGTGTATTTCTCAACAAGAGAGTGGAATGCAATACACAAGTTTGACGGTAAATACTAGGAGGAAAACAAACTATATTTAGGCCCAAAGTTTACAAAAGAAAGATATGCCATAAAGACATAAGAAAGAGAGAAACAAGTAAACAAGCAATCAAAAGATACCAATTGAAGCAAGCAATCAACGGATATCAATTGAGCCAACTAGACCAATGATCCTACGTGCCACATGAATGAAATAAATTATGATATGAGCAAAGGAGTGTTCTAGAGAAACTAGAGAAGCTCCCCATGATTTGTGCACAATTTAGTTTTGTAACTGGATACAACGAGCACAAAATAGGATCGTCACTCCGCCAAGATCAATAGAACCTCACGACAAGTGCAAGAGAGCAACAGAGTGTTCTAAAGACACTAGTGAAGCTCTCCATGATTTGTGCACTTCTTACAATATTTGCATTAGGATACCGAGTGCACAAAATAGGATCATCACTCCCGGAAAATCAATAGAAACTCACAACAAGTGCAAGTGAGCATATAGGAAACAAAGCCTAGCACTTGCAACAAACAAATGGTTGAGCAACATATAAAAGAGGCAACTTAAGAGTAGGCTCAACCAAAATGATGTGTGTGAGTCATGGCAAAGCACTTGACAAGACTAATGTACGAATGAGCATTAAGCATCAACATAGTCTTGGATAGTGGAGATACAAGGTGCATGACATGTCCTCCCCACACACACCAAGCAAAAGGGTTCACAAGCACACTAAAAATGCAAAATGAATAACCAACACTTGTGATAACCCATGGTGAAGATAGAAGATGAAAGCCTCATCAAGACGAGGGATACCAATTAAGATGGCAAAAGCCTCGTAGAGATAAGCATGAGGAAAATAATCTTCACCACACAGGAGTGCATCAAGATGCAACGAGATAAGACATGCACTCAAGGCAAAAGCTTTCACGGAGCCACCAAAGAAATAACAAGAAAGACAAGGTGGACGTGAAAGAAAGGATATCATCTAGAGTTGTAATTTCTCTCAAGTGTATAAGGTTCTAGGTAGACGAGATCATGATGATATATATCTACAAAGAAGGATGTACCCCCGAAATAGTTACAACACGAAGGAACAAGATATCCAAAAGGAAGTCATAGATATACCAATAAGATATTTGCTTGGAAGCATAGCACATGGCTAGATATGGGCTTATTGTACATAAATGAATTCCTACCACACAACCATCAAAGACATCACAACTAGCAACAAGAGATCATTGTTGGGATGCTTTGAGAAAGGAAACAAGTATCACAAGAGAGAATGAATAACATGCCATGATACAACCTACACAAGGTTGATGCAAGAAATGTGTGCATGAAGTATATGAAGATACTTGTTACCGAGTTAACATTGGAAGGATGTAGTAGATACCAATTGAAGGTACAAAGTAGTTCATTGATCATCCTAGCTTGACTCCAAAAAGCACATGGTGACAACACCTTTCTTGTGAGTGAGCCGAGCATCCAATGCATCTCCAATTGTTCCTAGAACAACAACACAAACAAAATGGTACCCAAACTCATTGGGACCAAAGAGTTAGAAACATCAACAATACATAGGACAAACTCCACATAAATATGTGCATATAGATATGGAAATGAAATTCATACACATCTCATCCAATTTGAGACTTGGTGGAGTTTCCCCTATATATTGGGTCAAAGAGAGAAAGCATGCCACGGAAACTACATGAAGTTAATATGCATGCTCAAGACTTTCAAGAACCGATACCAAAATACAAGGAAATGCCAAGTGAAAAGAATACCAAATGGAGAAATCATCACTTGGAAGATATCATTAAAAGATACATCAAGGAATGAGATATCCATTGGAACCCACAAAATGATATCAAACTCCCAAAAGAGAGGATGGTTCCAAACAAACCAAGCTCTCTACAAAGTTTCATGATGGCACAAGTACCAAAAAGAAACGGCTTGCCGTCCACCAACACACACTTAAAATGGATCACAAGTTTAGTGTTTTATAGAAAAGAGGATAGCTCCCCCACGAGTTGTGCATTATAGAGAATTTGCATTTGAACACAAATGCACAAGGTAGGATCACCACGTTCACTATATCGAGGAAAACACTGGACAAGATCAAGAAAACAACAAGATCCTCAAGTGGCACGGAAGGCAATGGGAGTTGACACAAACTTGTCAAGAGATAAGGCAAATAAAAGGCAAAGGCCAACGTGAAGATGATCAAAAATTTCTACCACACATAAGTGAGTACCAATTGTCAAAAGACAAGAAGTATTTGGAAATAATTCCCGGTGGTAGATAGCAAGGATATCCGACATCATCTTCACACCAAACACAAGCAAATTGCAACTTGTAGAGCTAACATGCCACCTAGGAACAAGATAATTGACAATATCAATTCTAGGTGACAATATCTCAAATGTAAACATTTTCTAGGCTAGTAATATACACATAGCATATTACTCCCCCATAATGTGATACCAATTAAAGATAAACAAGAGGCAAAAAGAACGATCCAACAAGAGATAATTAATGGACAATTTAGAATTTGAATTTCTCATGAGAAGACATACCACATAGCGACTAGATAATCTTGAAATATCAATACTAGATGGTATTACTCATGTACACACATTTATAGGATTGTGAGGTGCACAAAGCACATCACTCCCCCATAATGGGATATTCCATTAATCTCTCATAAGAGCCAACTAAGATACAAACAAGATGCACAAAGGCTCAACGTACGACACACATGTACATGAAGTGCAAACCAACATACATAAACTTGATTACTCAAGATAAGCAATTTGGAGACACAACAAATACAAACACATGCAAGGAACAAAACCAATACATGCAAGGGGGCAAGTAACTTTCAATGTAAGCAATTTAAGTACAAGTTACCACAAGGAGGCACATTGGATAAGATATAAGCTTGATGATTCGATTGACTTGGCTTGAGACAATAAGAGTGATGAAGCCCCCTTAATTCTTCATAATGTAGCCAAGTCTCCAATGTCCTCCAACAACACCTATTGATCAAGTATGAGCTAGTTGGTCCCCAACCAAGTTGGGTCCTAAGAGGTTAGTCACAATAGGCTTGGCTACCCAAATGGTTCTTTTCTTGACACCACTTTGAGTACCAACAAATTTGGCAAACACATTGCCAACCTTATCCTTCCCAAGAGAATAGATATCATCAATTAGAATAGGGTTGGATAAGGTACCATTCATGCATGAAGAAGCGACGTGGCCTTTTTCACGACATAGGTAGCAACGTCTACTCTTCACTTTCTTCTCACTTGATTTCTCAACTTGAGAAGCGTTAGATTGAGTCTTCTTGGGAAGAGGCCTTTCTTCAACTTGAGGTTGAGCATGAGAATGCACTTGTAGCCGCTTCCCTTGTTGCTTGTCACTAATGGCCTTCTTCTTCAATGGGCAAGATCTAACATGGTGCCCTTCAATTTTGCACTTGAAGCAAATAATCTTGGCCAAATTCTTGACGTGTTCTTGGCCCTTCTTCTTGTTCATCTTGGACTTCTTCTTCTTGTTGGAGTTGAATCCAAGTCCACCTTTGTCATTGGGGGATTTTTGCACACTCAAGATATTGTTGAGTGTGGATTTCCCTTCATGACACTTTTCCAAGTCTTTCTTCAAAGAAGTGACTTGGGCCTTGAGCTCTTTGATTTCCTCTACATGGTTAGTCTCAACACAAGTACTAGAGGAAGTATAAGCTTCATCATTGGAGCAACAAGGCAATATAGCATTTTGACTAAAAGTAGTGCTAATGTCCACATGAGGCTTACTAGATGTTACCTTAGCAATCATAGCCTCATGAGCTATTTTTAGCACATTATGGGATACAAGAAGATCATCATGAGAGCTAGAAAGCTTTTCATGACTTTCTTCCAATTTCCCATAATTGCTAGATAGCAACTCAAGTTGAGCCCTTAGCTCAACATTCTCCTTTAAAATGGACGCTTCACAAGAAACAGAGTTAGTAGCACAAGCATCATCATTAACAACAAGAGGAGAAGGCAACTTGGCAAGCTCTTTTAAATAAGAAGCTTCAAGTTGAGCATGAGACTCGGTGAGTTTAATGAGCTCACCCTTGACGACCCTTGAGCCATTTTCGAGGTGCTCAAAATCCTCAAGGAGTCTAGCATGAGCAACTTCAAGCTTAGCATTTTTAGTTTCAAAAACATTGGCCACCTCAAGAGCTCTATCATGAGATTCCTTCACTCTAGATAACTCTAGAGCAAAAGTCTCCTCAAGATATTCCTTGGTAGTTTGTTCAAGTTCAAGAGCTTGAGAGAGGTCCGCAATCTCATTAGCGTAATCACGCTCATGACCTTCCATTTTATCAATGGTGACCTCATGCTCCTCAAGACGAGATTCCAACTCATCAATATATTTCTTGCCCTCAATAGCAATAGACATGATTTCCATGAAGTTGGAACGAGCAATTTTATTCTTAAGAAGAGCTTTAAAAATTATTTCCCCTTAACTTTTAAGGAGGCAACATCATCATTCTCTTCATCATAATCGACATCATCATTCTCTTCATCATAATCGACATCATCATCACTCTTGCCATCATCAATATTATCACAAGATATATTGGGATTCAAAGTGGGAGATACCTTTGAAGCCTTGGCCATAAAGCAAAAAGCAATCGATGATGATGTAGGATCCCTTGAAGCACCGTTCAAGACCACATCTTGTTCCATGGAGTGTTGGGTTTCCTCTACATTGTTAGCACAACAACTCGAGGAAATAGATACATTTTTATCATGGAAACAAGACATAGCAAGCATATCATCATGAGATTTGAGCAAGCAATTTCTACAAGATATGCAAGAACTTTTAACACAAGCATGTGAAACATTTAGAGTGCTTGAAGTGTTAAAGTCCAAAGGTGAAGCATTGCAATAATAAAGTGATGAAGGATCATCAAAAATAAGCTCACTATAATCATTGCAATGAACACCACTACTCACCATATCATTACCTTGTGGCAAACCACATGTAGGTGAAGTAGAAGAAGTTGAGAATACTATACGACCGGAGGTGGAAGGAGGACAATCATCTCCACAAATCTCGGACACGCCATATTTGTCTTGAAGCTTTGTCCACAACTCATGAGCATCCCGAAACGGCATGAGTTGAAATATAACTACATTGCTCAAAGCATCAAAAAGCACATTAGAAGCTTGAGCATTGAGATAAGAGTTTTTCTCATCCTCTAAAGATAATCTTTGTGGATCCTTTGGAGGAGAAAAACCCATATCTACAATTCGCTCTAAATTTGGGTCCATGACCTTAAAGAGATTAAGCATGCGAATTACCCAAACATCAAAATTTGTGCCATCAAAACTAAGAGTGTCAGAGAATCCTAAACCCCTAGTCGACATCCTTACTCTCTAGGCGGTTAAGCCCTATAAAGAGAGACGAGGCTCTGATACCAATTGAAAGATCGTGGATGTCGCCTAGAGGGGGGGTGAATAGGCGCTTTATAATAATTACGGTTGAGGCTTGAACAAATGCGGAATAAACCTAGCGGTTAATTTGTCAAGCACAAAACCTACAACAACTAGGCTCACCTATGTGCACCAACAACTTATGCTAAGCAAGAAAAACTACTTAGGTGATAGCAAGATATATGACAAGAAACAATATGGCTATCACAAAGTAAAGTGCATAAGTAAAGGGCTCGGGTAAGAGATAACTGAGGCACGCGGAGACGATGATGTATCCCGAAGTTCACACCCTTGCGGATGCTAATCTCCGTTTGGAGCGGTGTGGAGGCACAATGCTCCCCAAGAAGCCACTAGGGCCACTGTAATCTCCTCACGCCCTCGCACAATGCAAGATGTCGTGATTCCACTAAGGGACCCTTGAGGGCGGTCACCGAACCCGTACAAATGGCAACCCTTGGGGGCGGTCACCGAACCCGTACACTTTGGCAACCCTTGGGGGCGGTCACCGGAACCCGTCAAATTGCTCGGGGTGATCTCCATAACCTAATTGGAGACCCCGACGCTTGCCCGGAGCTTTACACCACAATGATTGAGCTCCGAACACCACCAACCGTCTAGGGCGCCCAAGCACCCAAGAGGAACAAGCTCAAGGGTACCAAGCACCCAAGAGTAATAAGCTTCTCAACTTGTAACTTCCACGTATCACCGTGGAGAACTCAAACTGATGCACCAAATGCAATGGCAAGGGCACACGGAGTGCCCAAGTCCTTCTCTCCCAAATCCCACCGAAGCAACTAATGCTAGGGAGGAAAATGAGAGGAAGAACAAGAAGGAGAACACCAAGAACTCTAAGATCTAGATCCAAGGGGTTCCCCTCACATAGATGAGAAAGTGATTGGTGGAAATGTGGATCTAGATCTCCTCTCTCTTTTCCCTCAAAAACTAGCAAGAATCCATGGAGGGATTGAGAGTTAGCAAGCTCGAAGAAGGTCAACAATGGGGGAAGCACACGAGCTCAAAGGATAAGGTTCAATGGGGAAGAAGACCCCCTTTTATAGGTGGGGAAAAATCCAACTGTTATGCTCACAGCCCGCACAGAGCGGTACTACCGCTCCAAGGAGCGGTACTACCGCTAGGGCGGTAGTACCCCTTTGAAAAACAACAGCGAGGAGGCAAAAGGCCAGTAGAACCGCCGGAGCGGTACTACCGCTCGTCCCCACGGTACTACCGCAAGTGGTAGCGGTACTACTGCTTGCGAGCGGTACAAAAAAAATACTTCCGTGCCTACTTCCGCTGAGCAAAACACGAGATTTTGGTCCGGAACGGTACTACCGCTCAGGAGCTGCGGTAGTACAGCTCTGGAGCGGTACTACCGCTCAGGAGCCGCGGTAGTACCGCTCCCAAGAGCGGTACTAAAAAATTACATCCGCAGCAGCCCCTTTAAAGGACACCAAAACTAACACAACTTTTGCAAACGGACTCCGAATTCGACGAAACCAAGTTTGTTGGAAAGCTAGCGACAAGGGCTAACACAATCTTGATAGAAATACCAATAAGAAGCAAATGAGAAAAGGCCCAAAATAAAATGGTGAGAACCCTTCCTCGGATAAGACCGGTAAAACCTCCAACATCGAAAACATCATAGAAGACGCATGCAAACTCCGTTTTCGATGAACTCAAGCTTGTCATCAAGATGACCATAAGATATAAGACTCACAAAGGGAACCAAACAAGAACCAAGAAACATGATGCAAGGATGCAATGGTTTGAGGTCTCGACGAACGATACGATCAAGCTACTCACTTGAGAGCCCCCCTTGATAGTACGGCTATCGATCCTATAACCCGGTCTCCCAACTACCACCATGAGACCGGTAAAATAGAAAACCTATCAAGGGCAAACCTTTGCCTTGCACATGGTCCACTTGAGCTAGATGATGACGATCTTGACACCCTCATGTTGGACCACCTTTCTTGATTGCGTTGGCTCGATGAAGACTAGATGATTACTCCCCCATAGTCCACTATGGGTGAGCCACTCTTCGGCACATCTTCACAAGTCCATTGTCACCACAATGGACGACAAGCTTCAAGCACTTGACTCTTCGTGATGCTCCACTTGAACTTGCACACGGCAATCTTGATGACGATCACCACTTGATGTCATCCTCTCCATGGGTTGAGTGATATCTTCCTCTTGACAAGCCAACCCCACATAGAACTCTCACATAGACCATGGGTTAGTACACAAAGCACAATGGACAATGCTTACCATACCATGGGATCACTTGATCCCTCTCGGTACATCTTCTACGCTTTGTGAGTTGATCAACTTGATTCACTCTTGACTTAGTCTTGATCAACCTAGAATCTTTCCAACTCTCTTCATTTGGATGATGTCTTGAAGGTAAACATGAATGATCACACAATCTTCTTCTTCAAGACATGCTTGCAATAAGCTCAACTCTCACATGACCAATCTTTGGATAATTCCTTAATAGCACCTTGGTCAACACAAACTCTCCTTGAAACCAACACATGTACTCCAAGAAAAGCCTATGGACAAAACCTTCAAATATAACTCAAGGCAACCATTAGTCCATAGAGATTGTCGTCAATTACCAAAACCAAACATGGGGGCACCACATGTTCTCCGTATATCCGTGGGACGGCCCTGTATTGCTCCGAGGCCCCGTATATCTGTGGGACGGACCTGTTTCCACCATGATTCGGGTGCGAGGGATCGGCGTCCTCTTCAAGATTACTTCTGTCTACGACCCCACGGGCTATTCCTGCAAAGACGCTTTCTTTGCCGAGCAGCTGTCAGAGAAGCCGTCGCTTGAGACGGCGTGGCTTGCCACCGGAGATTTCAACCAAATATACCGGGAGAGAGATAAAAACAAGAGGAATGTTAACCGCATTAGGATTAATCGTTTCAGGCCAACGCTTCAGAGTTGTGAGCTCAAAGAAATCCACCTCCAAAACCGGAGATTTACTTGGAGCAACGAGAGGGCAAACCCAGCCTTGTGCAAACTAGACTCTTTCTTCTACAACGCGGAGTGGGACACAATCTTCAATACCCATTTCCTTAATGCGCTCTCCTCCTCCGTCTCCGACCATTGTCCGCTACTTCTTGCCGATGACAAGGGACCAATAAGACCTCGGTTCTTTAAATTTGAAAAAAAAACTAGGCATCCATGCCCGGTATCAACGGGATGGTCCAAAAGGCGTGGACCGAGAGGGTAGAACACACCGAGCCATACCAAATCCTCTACCACAATCTCAAAAAGACGGCGCTCCGCCTCTCCGAATGGAGTAGGAGCTTGTTCTCATTAAGGATTTAATGAAGAATCTTTGGAGGAGAATCCTTTCGAGATGAGGATGCAACAATGGACAATCTTTCAAGATGATGATACTACCTAGACAAGCGTGTAAAGATTCTACATGGACAAGTGCAGATTAGGGGGAGTGTGGTGATTAATTAGCACATAAATTAGAGGGACAATCTCCCCTTCTCTAACTACTGTGTAGTTGCCTATTAGCAACCGACACGACTCTCTTTTCCTTCTTTTCTAACCGTTGCATTGGTTTCAGTCGTCACGACTTGTGCGATACGTCTCTTCAAGATATATAAATTTGTACTCCGTTTCCTATCAATGAGAAATCCAATCATTTGTTTCTTTCAATTTCAAATAGGGCCCAAGTGTTTTTCGGGCCACTCCTTTTGATGTTTGTGGTTTTTTTGTCGAGCCACTCCTTTTGAATGTTTGTGGTTGTTAAACACATGGGCTCATGTCCCTGATATGCAGGATCGCCTACATGCTACACCCCGTACCCCGCTCGCTCAAACGCTAGCATGGTGGACCGGCCCATTAGGGCGCCTCGCTCGCCCGTTCGCCCAAATGGAAGCTTCTAAAAACCCGTGATCAAAACCCTCTTGCATCGCTGCTTACCTGCGGCTCGACCCACATCGACTAGTGTGGTCGTCGTTAAAAAGAAGACTAGTTCTAGGCAAAGGGCAACACATAGCATTGGTGTTGGGACCTCCTACCCTAACTACATCAAAATTGCCACCTTTTCGCATACGAAAAACCCTGCCGTGGCCGGCCCATTTCTTGGGTACTATATGTAGTGGGTGGGAGCGGGAACAGTAGCAATCCAACTGTGCAGCGGCTTCGGTACTGTAGCACCCATTGTTTTTGCTTTTTAGTTTAAAAAATCAATGAAAAATATATTTAAAAAGTGTGAATACTTTTTTTAGAAAAAAACAATATTTTTTAATAATTCCTAAACACTTTTTTACAATGCGAGCATATTTTGAAACCTGACCATATTTTGTTAAAATTTAAAATCATATGAAAACACAAACATTCTTTCAAATTATTAACATTTTTCGAAATACTTGAAGAAGTTCTCAAAGTTCCCAAATATTTTTGAAAATAAGAACATTTTTTGAAATTCTTGAACAATTTTTCAAAGTTCCTGAATACTTTTTGAAAATGAGAACATTTTTTGAATTTGTGAATAATTTTTAAAAATAGGTACACTTTATGAAATGCGTGAATAATTTTTGAAAAGCGATAGTTTTATTAGTTTGAAATTAGCGATTTTTTTTTAAAAACATGAACATCACTTAATTTTTCAAACATTTGTCGAATTCCCAACAATTTTTAAATTTTGAAACATTTTTTAAAAGGGAACTTAAAAAACAAAGAAAATCGGTAAAAGAAGTAGCAAGAAAATGAAAAAAAAGAATAAAATCATGACCTGGACCGAGATCTGTAGAAGGTTTAAAGCATTATCTTTAGAAAATTTTATAATATGAGTCGGCCTAGATAGGCCCCTCCTATGCCAGCAGGTCGACAATTTGCCACACAGAGCGGCAAATAGGATTTGCCGGTTGCTCTCATAAAGAAAAATAATAATCAAAACAACGCTTAATATGATGAAACTTCTTATTTGTTGTGGCGTAGTTATTTTTTGAAATATATTTAAGCTTTTTTTTAGCAAAAATGATTATACTATATCTGACAATAGTTCTTTCCTCACACCTCACGCTAAACTTATTCCATGATCTGTTGGCACAAGATTTTTCGTATGATCCTTGGACATGACCGGTTTAATCTCAGAGGCAATAATCGAGGATAGATGGCCAACCTGGCAAGTTAGCAAAATTCTTATTGCAAAAAAAATTAAGCTGATAAGATTTTAAAAGTTCATTGAGCCGATATGTGTGCTTCGTTCTATCTCTACAAAATGCTAACTTGATTGTGATTATCTTGGATAAAATGAATAAAGGGTGCAAAGTATTGTTTGCCATTTGTTCCGAGATGTGCAACCAAAGACCACAAGAAGCTTATCTAAAAAAAAGACCACAAGAAGCAAGGAAGGAATTGATGAATTTGGACCTAAAAATAATGAGTTGATACATTTTATAATGGTGATGTCAGGGAGATGTAACGTTAAAACTAAAATATGTAGTCAAAAAGTACTGGCATGTAGGAGGATAGCATTTCAAATGAATTATCATGTACAACAACATGAAAAAAGAGACAACCAACAACTCTTTTTCCAGTTAACAATGTTATTACCCTAAAGAAAGTGAACAATCTATAACACTACTGTTCAGCAACAAGGAAGGGGGGCATCTCTATATACATGAGAATGTTGGTGGTTCACTATGTTGGCATAAACATTTTCAATACTCTTGAAGCATTGCTCTTCTTCTTCTGCCTGTATGAACATCTTATATTTTGATACGAAGGGAGTACTAGAATTTTTATTTTACGCTTATACCCTATACTACTAGATTACAGCACATGAATTGCCGACAGGGTAGTTTCTTTTTAGATGTCTTTTCTTTTTGGCGGGGATTTTTTTTTTTTGAGATATCACCTCGCCAACTTCTAAAAGTAGACGACTCAAGCCCAATAGATGGTAGGCCCATCCCGGCCCGGACCATGAACAGGCCTCCTAAGAGCCTCTAACCCTAGCATTCCACCCACCGTCCCACTCCGCTGCAGAAGCGGCGGCGAGGAATGGCTTCGTCGGAGAAGCGCCGGGCGAGCACCTCGCCGTCGGCCACCGCCCTCGCCTCCACCACCACCACCACCACCTCAGCCTCTTCGTCCACAAACCCCACCTCGTCGTCGCCTTACTTCCTGCCGTTGGTCGCGAGCCGCCTGACGAACCTCCAGGACTTCTTCGCCCTCCGCGCCGCCTGCCGCACCTACCGGGATCTCATCCCGCCGTCGCCGGCCAACCTCGCCTCCCAGGCTCCGCTCCTCCTCTTCCCCCGCATGGCCTCTGCCTCGGGAGCCCTGTTTCACGTCCCCCTCCGCCGCATCCTCCGCTTCCGCCTCCCCTGCACCCGCCTAGGTCGCCCCACCAAATTCCACTCCTTCGGCTGCCGCGTTTCCACCCAGGACCGCGCCGGCTATGACACCTGCCGCGAGCTCCGTATCCGCCACCTCCTCACAGGCGAGCGAGCCCGCCTGCCTGATCTCCCGAGACCGAGAGACTCTGAAGAAGTCGTCTTTTCCGGCGACCTCGTTGTCACCTTCAGGAAATGCTGCTGCGTCCTCTACTACTGCCACATTGGGGATGATCACTGGCAGGCAGTGTACTGCGATGTAGGCCACCTGCCTTACGATCTGATGTTCGTGAAAGGCACCCTCTATGCGCTGATTTACAATTACTCACATTACCGCCTCGCTGTCGTCAAGCTTGGCAAGAATTCTGCGGTATTGTCGTTTCTTGGAGATAAATTGAGTGTGCCGGAAGTTAACTGTCCAAGGTTCTGGCTAGCAGAGCGTCGTCGTGAGTTATTGCTCATTGTCGAGGTGGAGTTCGATCCATGTGTGTACCATGTTTTCTATCTGCACTCTGGGAAGAAGAAGTGGGAGAGGACTACTAGCCTTGGTGGTTGCAGCTTGTTCTTTAATTTGCATGAGTTTGCCGGTTGCCTTGGTCCAGATCATCCGGCAGTTCGAAGGGACTGCTTGTACTTCACTGGGTGCTCTGGGAAGTGGAGCGAGTATTCTTTGGCTGATGGGTCTTATCATGAATTCGTTATCGACCACCCAGGGCGAACTGAGGATTATGGATCTCCGGTTTGGGTCCTTCCAAGCATTTGCTGATGCAGTATCCACAAGTTCTCAAGGTACATTTGCTCCCTAGTGACTAGTTACAGTCATTTAGTTTGACATTTTCTGTTTGCCAATCAAAATATTCAAATGACTGTTTAGCAGCAAATCCAGAAGGACGGGTATACGTACCTGCTCCCCTTGCAATGCTTTGGTGTCTGGTCTCTTATCTATCTATCCAGAAAAAATTCTAGTGTTTGTCATTATAAGAGCATCTCCAGCCGTTGGCCCCCAAGGGGGCGCCTAAAATCGCCGCCTGGAGGTGAGCCGGCGCAAAAAATGGGCCTGGGGGCGAGTTGGCCCCCAGCCGCCGGCCCCAGGGCCGCCCCCCGGCGCGTTCAAAAAATAAAAGTATATAGCAAATTTCGGCGAAGTTCGGCGAAGTTCGGCTAAACACGACAAATTTCGGCCAACTTGGGCATATATTTCGACAAAGTTCGCGGATTTTCATTACATAGCAAATATATAAACTAATCTAAAAAAGAAACTGGCTGAACGCCGAGTAGTCGCCGTCGTCGCCGCCATCCTCATCGTCGGCCTTCTCCTTCTTGACGCGGGCGCCCCCGCTGAACCCAGCGTCGCCATGGCGGACTGGTGGCAGCGGCGGCGCGGCGTCGTCGTCGCTGTCGTCGATGACGACGACTCCTCCTTTGTCGCGGCCCCGGCGGAGCTCCGCGAAGCGCCGCAGGGCGGCGCACTGGCGCTCCTCGCCATCTTCAGGGAGTCCTGGCGTGTCCATTCAAGGCCTGCGTCGTCGTCGAGCTCGACCTCGCCGTGCTCCGTCTTCATGGCGGGGAGACCCGGCTCCGCCTTCACCGGCGCGAGCCCCGGCTCCGTCTTTGGCTTGACGAAGCGCGGAGGAGGAGCCGACGAGGAGGCGCGCCGGCCGCCCTCGTTGATGACGATGCCGGCGCTACGAGTTCGCCGGCCGAGCGGCGTCTCCGCCGCGGGCTCGGCCTTGACGCCGAGCAGCGCCGGAGTGCCGGAGGAGTGCGAGGAAGAGCGCGAGGAGGAGGAAGAAGAGGAGGAGCCGAACCTCCTTGGCGCCCATGGCCCGTCGCGTCGGTGGTGCGCTAGGGCGGCCGCCCTCGCCGGGGGGTACGCCAACGGCGGGTCGTTGCCGCCCTCGAGGTGCGTCAGCACGCCCTCGAGTGTGCGGCCGGGGACGCCCCACCACAGGTGGCGCCCCTCGCTGTTCTTCAGGTCGTCGACCACCGCCGCGCCGTTGGTGGACGCCATCCGCTGCTGCTGACGGCGCTCGAAGTACGCCGCCCAAGCCGCGTGGTTGTCGGCGGCGTACTGGGGAGGGAGAGCTGGGCGTCGGTGAGGGAGGCGCGCACGACCTCGACCTCGTCGGCGAAGTAGGAGGGTTTGGCCATGGCGTCGGGCAACGGAGGAATGGGCACTCCCCCGTTGCTGAGCCTCCAGCCCGTCGGCCCGGCGCGCATGTCCGGCGGCGCCGGGATGTTCGCCTGGAACAGGAGCCACGACTCCTATTCGCAGAGCGTGCGGCGGCCGAAGCCGTTGGCCGCCGCCTCGTCTTCGGGGAAACGTTCGGCCATCGGGAGAGGGGGAGGGAGAGGGAGGGGCTGGGCGGCGGCTCACGTGAGAGGGAGAGGGAGAGGGAGGGCTCGGCGGCGGCGCTCGGGAGAGGTAGAGCTCGGCGGTGAGGGCGGGGCTGGTGTGGCCACAGGCGAGCGAGGCCACCGGCTTATATAGCCGCGCCGCGCCCGTGTGTACGCGTGCGAGGGAGGGGAGGCGTCGGCGCGCCGTCCCGTGACGCGCCGCCGTGAGGAATCAATGGCAAGGCTGACCGGCGGCAGCCTTGCCATTGATTCCCCGCGGGAACCGAGGCGTTGGGGGAAGACGAGGCGCGGTGTCGCTGACGCGGCTGGCCCGCGGCTTTTTCGCGCCAAAACCGCTCGCCCCGGCGCCCCGGGCGCCCCCAGCGCGCCGGGTTCGGCCTGTGTCCGCCGGCGCTGATTTCGGCCCAGGCCGGCGAAAATCGGGCTCCTGGGGGCGCGACTGGGCCGTTTTTTTGGCGCCGGCGCGAAAAAATCTCTTGGGGAGGAGGCCTTCCTGGGGCGCGGCTGGAGATGCTCTAAGGTGGCGTGTTCTTGAAGTGCTCGACACGAGTAATTCATGGCGTCGTGGATCTGACAGGCCTGAAAGCAATGGCATGTGCAGAGGTGGATGCTTGGGCTAGTGAGTACTAGTAGCCCTAGACTCGGACTGTGTTAAGGAGCCAAACCATGGAGTTTACATTAAGATTATAACTGAAGTGGGTGGTTGTACGGCTGATTTCTAATGATGGCTTTTATTTCGTGAAGTTCATGAGTCCAATGCCGATGCCATTGTTTAGCTAAGTCGTCGCTGTCTTGGAACTTTGCTCAATCATGCTTGGATAAGTGACTGTGAACGGTTGACGAGAAATGTAATTTTTGCTGCTGCAAAGATTCCATACCTCATTTCTTTTGGGGGGTGTGATGTGCCTATAACAGTATATTTATTTTTTGAGACAGCGAACCGCTCATGCCAAGTGTGGTGTATAACAGTATGTTGCTGTGCATGTGTATGGATTACCATGTCCTGTTAAGATGAGGATTTATGTGCATGGGTGGTGAGTTTTAAGTGGGCAGGGGAGATGTTAGTTTCTGCTATAGTTATAGCGTTGCTTTGGGACTCTTGTGAAGTCAGGAATAATGCTTGCTTCAGTAGTATGTATCCTGCAAAACCTAATGCTGCTATTTCCACGGTGCTCATATGTGCTGTCTTCATTGCAGGAGAGAAATTAACCTGCGAAGCAAACTGCGCTTCAGGTTGATCGAAGTTGGCTATTGGACGCAACATTATTGTGTTGGCAACAGAGATCTTGGACAAGGGAGGGTAGGGGGGGTTCTAGTATATGCTTTGTGCCTGTGGTCTGTAACATGATGGTGAAGAGTATTTTGCTTCAGGGGTATTTTGGTTTGGCTGGTTAGTGGTAGTGCTTCGTCCAGCTGCTGCACACATTTTTTTGCGTAAACGAACAACTCTGTCTATGAAGTGAAGTTGGCTGCAATGAGCTCTTGTAATTGCCCTGCAAAGAAGTTTTGCTCTTTGAGCTGCCCTAGGTTGTACATTAGTCTATTAGTGACTAACGCACACCAATGGTAAAACCAAAATCTGCACTTGAAAAGTACTGGCATATACGAGGTAAAATGCCATTCTTAGTAATGCAATACCAGCAGGGTATACCCCAAATATGTGTCCTCTGTGGAACCATACACTTCTAAACATCAGATATTTACATGTCCATTTACATGCGATCATATATACAATGTATGTAAGAACTGTATTGAGGAACACATGAAACAGAGTTCTTCAATTCTGCTTTTGGTTTGGATACTCCCTTGGTCCGAATATTGTTGACCCAACCCTCACATTTGTGCTGCCCAGCTCTATCTGAACAAAGATAGCAAAACAGGAAATGTCAAAATTGCTTTGAGGACTAATGGAGGTCCAAGAATCGTACCATGTTTACACCAAAACTCTGGTTTTAATGGGATGGGATGTTTGAAAACCCCACATAAACATGAGAGATTAATGTTTTCTTACCGCTTGCTCAAAGTCACCGGACATTCCCATGGAGAGTTCGAATTGTTCTGTCGGTATCCCGAGGGCCTTGCAAACTTCAAGCTTACAATTTGCCAATGCCTGCATTACGATCACACAAAACAACATCTTGTAAAAGTCAACCCAACACAGAAGGAGCATTCGTGATGACATCATAATAGAAAGCCACCTTAAAATTTTCCGGTGTTGAGGAGTAATCTTTCATCCCTATTGTCATGAGTCCTGACAGTATTAAGTTTGGGCAAGCTAGTTTCACATGCTTAGCAAGCTCCACGCATTTAGAAGGATCGATACCAGATTTTGCTGAATGAAAACAGAAGTGTAACATCAGTTGATTCATCATCGCCAAGAAAGCCATCTATAATATAATCATAAAGAAAAGCAATATATAGCAGCATGGCAGCGACTTGAATCAGGAGAAAAGTTTGAATATATTTTAAGGCATGGCTTCTGAAGTAATGAAACAAATCTAGCTATTTTATAACATGGCTTCTGAAGTAATGAAACAAATCCAGCTATTTTATAACATGGCTTCTGAAGTAATAAAACAAGTCTAGAAATATTACGGCAATTTAAAGATTGTACCATAAATGCAGTTAACTAATGTTTCACAAATTATGGCAGTTTAAAGATATATCCTTGAACAAAAAATTAGGTGACTGGGTCAATTGAATATCTTTTCTGAACTCACATTCTTCTCCACTGGTGTTTACTTGCACCATAACTTTCAAAGGCTCCCTCCCCAAGCTAACGACAGCACGATCCAGATGATTAGCAATCTGAAAGCATGTCAGCATTATGTAATACTCATATGGAGCAGATAAGAATGAAGCTCATATATAACAAACATGTTGGAATCAGTATTATCGTCCTTTTGTGTAGAAATACAAACACCATATTGGTTTAGATGCATTTAACTCGTAAACATAATGTGTGTTTGTTGCTGTTTGCTTACCTTTTCATTACCTACACCCTCAACCATGTCAAGATTTGGAACGGCAGCTGCAAAACGGCAGAAATAGGTAATAAGTCCAAGCAGTATAGCGCATGCGACGGTTAGTTGTTTAGAAAATCAGAATCATACTCTCTCCGTTCCTAAATACTCCCTCCGTCCGGAAAAGCTTGTCCCTCAAATGGATATATCTAGTACCAAGTTAGTGCTAGATACATTCATTTGAGGGACAAGCTTGAGACAAGTTTTTTCGGACGGAGGAAGTATTTGTCTTTTTAGAGATTTCAAATGGACTACCACATACGGATGTATATAGACATATTTTAGAGTGTAGATTCACTCATTTTGCTCCGTATGTAGTCACTTGTTGAAATCTCTAGAAAGACAAATATTTAGGAACGGAGGGAGTAAAACCTAAGGACACGTGTGCACTTACAGTGGTGTATGGGGGTTGAGTTTCAAAATATAAGTTATTTATAATTGTGTTGTAGCCTAATAAGTATGACAATCTATATGCTTGAAGCCCCAATGGTGCAGACTGAAGAGACCACAATTCAGTTGGCTGGAGACTGGGCTATCATGTGACTGACTAGAGACAGTATATGATTTGAATTGCTTGAATCGTTTAATTTGGCTACACCACTCCCAAGTACGAGTTTCAACTTATGACTCTCGTATGTAACATTTGGGAGATAAAAGATGCAGGAACCAAGGAATAAAACAGGCTGATAAAACATTATTACGAGAGGCAGAGTTGAAATGCTTAGATATTCATAAATCAGTTTCTTATGTCATTGAGTACAAGGTTTGTATCACTAACTAATTATCTAACTTTGCTGTTCCCCTACTTTGATATATAGCATAAAAAGAATCATCTATGTGAGATGTGGTGTTATGGCAAAGAAGAACAAATCCTTCCACACCCATTTGTCAAATCCTCCATGCAAACAGACGCGGCACGCCAAGGCAAAATCTTAACCATACCTACTAGCGATTTCACCTTGTTGCTCTGCAAGTGCCCAACAAAATGCCACCGGATGTCTTCCGGAAGCTGCACGCGGAGAACAGAACTGAATCAATCAGCCAGCAAACAGATGGGGATCCAGCCACCCAATCCAATCCAATCCGATCCGGAGGAGGTGGCCTCACCTGCGGCGCCTTGGTGACGAACTCCTGGACGTAGTTCTCGCCGAAGGAGCGGTGGCCGGCGTCGTAGAGCTGCCGCAGCAGCGACACCGGCTTGGTCTTCCCGATCGCCACCACCCGCACCGCCTCCGCCGCCCGCCCGGACCGCTCCGCCGCGCGCCCCGCCCGCGCCAGCACCGCCCGCATCGCCGCCGCCACCGGCGCCGCCGCGCCCTCCGCCGCGGCCGCTGCCATCCTCCTCTCCCCTCCCGTTGCTTCTCCGGCGTCCGCTCGTTTTTCCTGGTGCTGCTGCTGATGGTTGCCTCGCTCCCTCCCTCCCACACAAAAGCAAAGCTTAGCCGGAGCGAGTTACGGGCCGTATGGGCCAGGCCGTAAAGAACACCTCTCTTCTTTGACTGTTTGATTATTTGCAGTGTATCGCTAAAAAAAGGATTATTTGCAGTGTGCAATTTAGGATGAGTGCAGATTCTTCTTATCTATACCAATATAAAAAAACCCAAAGGGACAGATCCAATTAATCTCGCCCATCAAATCATGTCAATCCAATGACCTAGACTGCTTCAATGTCGAGCGCTCAACACGTTTAGCTTGTAGTTAATTTCATGCCAAATATAATGTTAATCACATAATAACACGTAAATAATATCCTACTTAATATCCGCATGCACTTAATATACTTTCAAATTAACGTGCATTGCACGTACACATTGACTAGTAAAAAAAAGGGATGAGTGCAGCGTTTTGGCACCCATGTTTTTTTAAAATAGTAAATGTTATTTAAAAGTTTCAAAAAATTGATTTATTCACAATGTGCTCTACTAAGAAAAAAAAAGTTATATTCAATGTGCCACCCCAACCCCCGGGAGCTTTTTTTTTTGAGCGGTAAACCAAACTTTATTGATTAGTGTTTCGGTTTACAGGGATAACAAAAGGGTCATGGGGTACTCCCAGCCACATATGGCGCCCTTGTTCTAGAGAAGTACAAAATTTGACTAAATTATGAACATCAACATTCCCTTGCCGACCTTCGAACACTAGTAGAAAAAGGGCCTTTAGTCCCGGTTCTGGAATCGGGACTAAAGGGTCGTTACTAAAGCCTCCCCCTTTAGTCCCGGTTCTTACACGAACCGGGACTAAAGGCCCTCCACGTGGCCGCTGCCTGGAGGTTCACCTTTAGTCCCGGTTGGTAACACCAACCGGTACTAAAGGAAATTTTATGATTTTTTTTGAATTTTTTTGAATTTTTTTGAATTTTCAAATTTTTGAATTTTTTTAACCTCTAATCTCTAATCACCCCTCATCACTGCTCAATTTAACCTCTAATCTCTAATCACCCCTCATCATTCCAAATCATCTAACTATCCGGACGGTCACCCATCCTCTCACTACTCCAGCCTGAGCACGCTTAACTTCCGGGTTCTATTCTCCCACGTTTCCAAGTTTGCACTTGTTGTTTTCCTGACAATAGTAAGATGTCAATCCTATTAACCCTCGGAAATTTAGCTTGAGCATGAAGTCACACATTTCACTGTTTGAGTTTGAAACTATTGTTCCAAAAACAATAATTATTTAGTAACACTAATATTTCTTGAATAAGTAGTTTGACCACAGTTTGACCAGATTTGACCAAAATTCAAAAAACTGAAATAATTATTTAGTAACACTAATATTTCTTGAATAATTAGTTTGACCATTGTTTGACCACAGTTTGACCAGATTTGACCAAAATTCAAAAAAACTGAAATAATTATTTAGTAACACTAATATTCTTGAATAATTATTTAGTAACACTAATACTTCTTGAATAAGTAGTTTGACCATAGTTTGACCAGATTTAACAAAAATTAAAAAAAACAGAAATTTGAGCATAACTTTTTTTCCTTTTAGAATTTGAGGATTCTAAAATTTTTCAAACAAGCCGTAGGCGGTCAAAATCGGATGCGGATTTTCGTGCTGAACATTTTGATATATTATACGTTTTTTTTCTGACATCGTATGCAAAAGTTATAGCCGTTTTACATTTTCCCTACACTTTTTGCAAAACATGTCCAAATTTAAGTTTTTAAATTTTCCTAACTAGTACATGTAGTAACATAACTACATCTGGAAGGATTTTAATTTTTGAAGTTTTTATTATTTTCTTTTGCTTTTTACAAAACTGAAAAGGCGATAGGGGGGAGGGTAGAGTTTGAAAATGGGACCTTTAGTACCGGTTTGTGCCATGAACCGGTACTAATGCCTCAAACCCCATTAGTACCGGCTGGTGGCTCGAACCGGGACTAAAGGTCTAACCTTTAGTACCGGTTGGTGGCATGAACCGGTACTAATGGACATCGCACCCTTTAGTCCCGGTTCGTGACACCAACCGGGACTAAAGGTCCCATTTGAACCGGGACTAATGCCTGTACGGTGCCCTAGCCGCTCGAACCGGGACTATTGCTCACATTAGTCCCGGTTCGTAATGCAACCGGGATTAATGCTCTTTTCTGGCCGAACCAAAGCCCTGTTTTCTACTAGTGGAAGATGAAATCACACCGAGAAAATTGTCTTGCCTGGACCTGGATCTCCTTGATAACAATGCTATATCTCCCTTCCGTCCCACTCTTAATTTCCTCCACGACGGTTTTGCAATCACAAGCAACAACAATCTGATCTAAATTTAGATCCTGAGCTAGGGCTAGAGCCTCGTGGCAAGCCAACGCTTCCAGCATCGGTGGATCATTTATCCCATCAAAAACCATTGCTGAGGAGCCTAGGAACAGACCATCGTGGTTCCTGGCTATTGTAGCAGCAGCCCCTCTTCTCCCGTTTCTGTCAACTCCCCCGTCGACCTGGATTTTGACAATTCCAAGTTCGGGTGCTATCCACCTTTGCCTGGCAATAGGTCTCGCTGCTGCGTGTGAGTCGTGCTTTGCTCCTGTCCCAGTTTGAATAGTTGCAAGTTCAGCAATAAAATTCTTCACAAATGAATGAGTCGCGTGTGGGCTGTGCAGGTCTCCCTCATGAATGGCCTTGCGACGAGCCCACCATATCGCCCACATAGTCACGGCCATTGTTAACATACTGTCCCGAGGAAAATGATCTATAGCTGAAAATAACCAGACCTTAGCATTCTGCTCCGGCGTCGCTTGAATAAAATCAAGTATGTTTTCATCAACAAGTGCCCACACACACCTGGCAACAGAACATTCAAAAAGTGAGTGTCACCATGAGTCTGCCATTCCACAGAGTTGGCATTTATCATCGTCCGTCATTTTCCTTGCATGTCTTACATCCTCTGTTGGGATCGAAAGCTTAGACAGTCTCCACATGAAATGACGTATTTTCCCCGGAACTTGGATAGACCATAACGTCTCCCATGATTTTGGCTTCTGCTTCAAAATCCGAGGATCCTGATCTTCCTTCTAACCATTCCTCTCTTCTACGCTTTGTGTCAGCCAACATTCGATAAGCAGATCTTACCGAGAAAACTCCATTCTTCTCAAAGTTCCACGCCCAGTGATCATCCATTTGTCTAGTGCAGATCGGAATTGCCAAGATAGCCATAGTATCTGATGCAATAAAATTAGCATCAAGTGCTTCTCTATTCCATGCCGCATTGTGTACATCAATCAGCTCATTCACTAATGATGGGGGGTTGGCCGAGAGACACGCTAGCGGTCGCATGATAGCGTTCCTCGGTATCCAATTATTGTTGTTGCTCCATCTCCAATTCTCCGAATAATCCCTTGCTTGAGGACATCTCTTCCTTCCACTATGGCCCGCCATACCTGTGATGACCGATTCCCAAGTTCAGCTTCCAAAATTGTGCTTTGGGGGTAGTAGACAGCCCTCAAAATTCTTGCACACAAAGAATCCGGCTGCTGTAAAAGTCTCCAGGACTGTCTTGCCAATAGAGCTAGATTGAAGAGCTCAAAATCGCGGAATCCTAGCCCACCCATAAACTTGGGCTGAGTCATGGACTTCCAAGAAACCCAAGCTGGCTTTCATTTACCTTCCCTGCTTCCCCACCCAAATTGCCTTATTAGCTTGTTTAGGTGCTCACAAAGACCCCTAGGTAACTTGAAGCATGACATTGAAAAAACTGGGACCGCTTGTGCCACTGATTTCACCAAGACTTCCTTTCTTTGTGAAGACAAGCATTTTTCCATCCACCCCTTCACCTTACTCCATAATCTGTCCTTCAAGTACTTAAATGCCCCGTTTTTAGAATTGCCCACATCAGAGGGCAATCCTAGATACTTCTCATTGAGGGATTCATTGGGAACATTTAGTATCACTTTAATCTCATCTTTTATATTAGCTGGGCAACCCTTGCTAAAAAAAGATTGAAGATTTAGCTGTGTTAATTCTCTGACCTGAAGCCCGGCAATAGTTCTCCAACAGGTTTGACACCTCAGTCGCCCCTCCCCCAGTTGCTTTAAAGAACAGCAGGCTATCATCTGCGAATAACAAGTGGTTAACAGGTGGAGCTAGAGGCACCACTTGTATCACACCCAGTTGAGATGACTGACTTAAATTTTTCAATAGGCCTGAAAGGCCCTCCGCTGCCAATAAGAACAGGTAAGGGGAGTTAGGATCTCTCTGACGAATTCCTCTGCTAGGTCTGAATTCCTCCAACTTCTTTCCATTAAACAAAACAGAATATGAGACTGATGTGACCAAGTTCATAACAATATCAACCCATCTCTGAGAAAAACCAAGTCTCAACATAATAGCTCTTAAGTAATCCCATTCCAACCTATCATATGCCTTCATCATACCCCCCGGGAGCTATATCTGCTCTCCCTGAAGGGAATAGCTCCGGGCCAAGCAACTAGGCTGGAAATGTGGGGATCCCAAGATTCAAACCCGGGTCTAATGGATGGGTCGCAACACTGCTTGCCATTGGGTGCCACGTAGTTGAGGCTAAAAGAGCCAGCTTTTCATTGGTTTTCTTATTTTTTTCGGTGGTTTTCCTTTCTTTCTCTTCTCATTAGGATTTCTTCGTTTCTTTTCTCCGTTTCTAGTGTTTTTTTCTTCGGCTTTATTTTCTTTCCTTCTCGATTTTCATTGGTTTCTTTTATTCTTCGTTTTTGTTTCTTTCTTGGTTCAACGTTTCTATAGTTTTTTTCTTTTCTCTTTATCGGTTTTCACTATTTTCCCAGTTATTTGCATTTGTTTCTTCAGTTTTATTTTTTCTCTTTCTTCTTTCTTTCTGTTTTTTTTTCAGTTTTTATTTATTTCTTTTGGTTTTGATTCTATATTTTTCTAATACAAATTTAACATTTTTTAAATATGATTTCAAAATTTCTTAGTTTTCAATGATTTTCCTTGTTTTCTGTTGGTTCTTTTTTGTTTTCTTCTACGGTATTCTTCTTTTTTCATTCTTTCTGCATTGTTTTTTCTTTTTTTTGTCATTTTCTTTTTTTCTTTAGTTTATTTTGTTTCTTTTTCTGTTTTAATTTTGGGTTTTTCTTTTATTCTTTCGGTTTTCGTTCTACATTTTTTTTTGTATATGTCAACAACATTTTCCTAATACATGTTTAACTTTTTTCCAATACAAATTTAATTTAATTTTTTTGAGGATAAAATTTTTTGTAATACATAGTCAACTTTTTCCTATACACATATTTACCATTTTTCGATGGTTGATTAACATTTTTCAAATACAATATTAACATTTTGTTGAATACATGTTCAGCATTTTTCTGTACACACTTTAAAAAATTGTTGAAATGCTTGATTAACATTTCTCAAATACAAGATCAACATTTTCTAATACACTAAGCACATTTTTACATTTTTCAAATGCTTGATTAACATTTTCTCAATGCAAGATTAACAATTTTTTAAAACAGCGTCAACATTTTTTATAAACACATTTAACATTTTTCAATTGCCTTATTAACATTTTTCAAATACTCATTCAAATTCTTTCAAATGCTTGATTAACATTTTTATATACATGATAAAAAAATTCATCATTTTTTAATACATGGTCAACATTTTTTCTATATAAATTAATATTTTTTAAATACTTGTTCAAAATATTATTAAATGCTTGATTACCATTTTTATATACATAATCAAATTCGTTTCATCATTTTTAATACATGGTCAACATTGTTTCTATACACATATACAAAAATAACAAAATTCAGGAATAAAAAGACTCATTTTGGAGTATTTATTTTTACTCCCCGCATCCACCATAGCTTGAAAAAAGATCTTATATTGTGGAACGGAGGGAGTAGTTTTTCTGGCACACACTTCAATGAACCTCTTCAACACACAAGAGCATCGATTTCCGAAGCTAAATCATGGCACACTCCTCACCGGCAATCTTGGTCTCGGATATGCCGGCCGGGCTCTCGCACGGGCCATCACGATCCAGTGTCACTGCCGACCCCGAAGAACCGCCACCCGATCTACAACAAGCTTGTACATCGGGCGCACAATGCGTGCGGGATCCCGCCGCTCCCTCGCCATCTGCACGGCCAACTGCTCCAGCTTCTTCAGCCTGCGCTTGATCGTCTTGAGAGCCAGCTCGGTGCGCACGCCGTCCTCGAGCGCCTCCCGCATCGGTCCCAACATGTCGCCGTACATCTCCTGGAGAACCTCCCGGCACTCGCGGCCGGGGTAGAGTTCCTCGAACGTACGCGGCCGCATGCGGTGGCATAGCGACGGCTTGACTTCTTCCGGCGGCTCAGCTTCTTCCGATGATTTATTCCCTGGCTTTGGCTTGAGTTCTTCTAGTGCTTTCTTAGTGCGTCTTAGGGTGACCACGAGCTTGGTGTACGCGGTCTCGAACTCCCACGCCTCCTAAACTTGGAGAACTTGTCGCCGCTCTTCGGAGCATCGACGGCGGCGGAGGCGCGTCTGTTGGTCGTCTTGCGTTCGTCGACGCGGGGTTTCTTCTTCTTGCCGACCGCGTAGGCAGGGATCGCGGCGGCGGGGGCCTTGCGCTTTGGTGCCGGAGCCGGAGCGCGGTGCTCTTCTGGCGGCTCCTTCTTGGGGAGCCGCCGCCTCAGAAAGTCACGTCCCGTCGGAAGGTACTCCATGAAACCGCGGAGGAGATCGCCGTGCGCCGACCCGAAAATCCTCCGGGCCTCGTCGTAGATTTGATTAGCGTCGAGCTTGACCTCCGCCCGGACGTGGAAGAGCAGCGCGAGGACCCTGTCGTAGAGGCCGGCGTCCGCCCGCTTCACCCGCTCGAGGAACCGCATGGCCTCGGCGCAGTCCGCGTCGACGGGGTGGGGGTGGCGGCGCTCCCTCTTGGGCCGCTTCGGCGGATCCTCCTCGCGGAGGACGGGCTCGTCGGCATGGTGCTGGAAGGGGCGGCGCAGGAAGGCGCGGAGAGTTTGAGCGAGGTCGGGATGGCCGTCGAGGAACGCGAACAGCCTGGCCAGCACGGCCCGGGAGTCGGCGGCGATCTCGCCCCGGTAGAAGCTGCCCAGGAGGTCGAGGAACTCGTCGTAGACGGCCAGATCGGACGCCAAGCTTTCTTTGACCTGCCCCACGAGGTGTAGGGCGTCGTTCACCTCGGGCCTCGGAAAACTGCCTGGCAGTTGCGCCATGGCCGGCGGTGGCTCCCTGGGCGGGACTCGTCTCGGCCGGATGGGGACCTGGGGTTTCAGATTTCACCTTTCTCAAGACGAAAAGAAAAGAAAAAGGAAGAAAGGGATTCAGACTTCACGGATGGATCAGGGCCGGAAAAAAAATACTATGAGACCAGGTCTCAAGCGAGACCCATCCTGATGGATGACACGTGACATTCACAAATCACAAAGCATCTACCCCATCCCCACTTGAAATCAGGGGGAGAGATTAGATGCTTTGTTATTTGTGAATGCCACGTGTTATCCATCAGGGCGGGTCTCACCTGCTAACTGGAAGACCTGGTCTCATATAATTTTTTTCCGTCAGGGCCGTGGCCGTATAGTGATCGTGTTCGCCGCTGAATCCGTCACAGGACAGGATACGTTCTGTAATTTGCTGGCACGTAGCGCAATACCATCGATTATATCACGGGAACAACTCCTCGCTTTCTTTGGACAACGCTAACACCCACACGTGTGGTGGGAGCCAAACCCGCCCACACACCCTATAACACACAAGCTACGCCATGTCACCGCATGCATGCATGTAGGAATCTTTTTGGATTTTCAGTTTACAAAATGTTTTATCTCTTAAATGAAAAATCCGATTGAAGATCCGTTTTCACCATTAAATCCCGCGCGACGAGATCTTCGAAACTAGATCTTATATCAATATATTTTGACGATTTTTTTTGTTAAAGGTTGCCATGTCTATTGCACATGAATTGCCACGATGTTTACACTGAAATTGCTATGATATGTTTCAACTATTTTCTTCTACATTTAAAAGTAATTTTGACAAATTATAAAACAGAGAATTAAGAAACTAGACTTGCCATGCATCATAAACTAAAATTGCCATGATACATGCACTTAAAATTGCCATGGTTCATACAAAAAATTATTTTTATGGTCAAAGTACTGGAATTGTCATCATCAAAAAACTAAAACTGTCATGCTCTACAAACTAAAATTGCCACATGACAACTTTAGTTTAAGCACTATGGCAACTACAGTATAAACATCATGACAACTTTTGGGAAAAAAAAAATTCGTCGAAACATATCAACATGGGGTCTAGTTTTGAAGATCTCGTCGAGACGGATTTAATGGTAAAAACGGATTTTTAATTCGATTTTTGAATTAGGAGATAAAACATTTTTAAGCCGAAAATCAAAAAGATTTCTGCTGATGTCATCTGTTCATACGTGGCAAAATGAGTGGTGATGGGGGCGTGTGGGCGATGTGCAAACGCCCACACGTGTGGCGTTAGTTTTTCCGCTTTTTTTTTGACAAATGGTGGATTTATTGGATTAATATAGACCATCAAAAGTATACAAACACAATAAACACACAATCGGCCTCATAGGATGCACACAGCCAACAACAACACACGCACACAAAAATAAGCCAACAAATAGCAAAGTCATATAAGACCAACGTTATGCGCAGGCGAGAAAGAAAATACCCAAAGACGATCAGATCTGCGATAAAAGCAAACTACAATTATGACCATATCCGCACCAAGCATCATGACACCACATGGACGACGATGTTCTTCAACAGTAACGCCTTCAGCGAGGGAGAGACGCTCAAGCGCCGCCGTCACCGGATCCAACCACCCAAGGTAGAATCTAGGTTTTCATCCTGAAAAACCAGTCTGAGAATATCCAAGCAATGCCTTCAACAAGGTAACGACATAAAAACATTGCCATTGCCAGGTATAACCGTCTCCGGTTAGATCTAGGCTTTCACCCGAGAGCTCGATACCGGGTGCTCGAGTAGCAGCACCATCGATGTCAATTGTGTTGTCGCCACCATTGTTTTCGAGATCCTAGCTAGCAGCTACATGCGTAGCCGCCGCCGTAACCATTCCTCTGCGTCAAGCTGTCGTCGATAGTTTGCATCTCACCGCCGAAGTCAACCACCAGATTTGAAAGGGAGGAACCCTCAGGAAGATCTTACGATGGCCATCGCAATCCGCCTCGAAGCTGCCGCCGCATCCCACGTGCATGTGATCACCACAAGACCTATCACCGATGGAGGCAGGACGGTCACGACGCTCCTAGCCAAGACCCCTTGCCGGATCTGAGCATGGACTAGCCCATAGTGGTGACCCAGCCAGCCCTCAACCGCACAGGGGCAGGGGCACACTGCCTGTCGCACAGCCACAGTCGGATCTGGGAAAAAGAGCCTTAACTGGATATGGGCAGGGAAGGGCAGCTCGCGGCAGTCCATGACCGACGGCCTGGGATGGGGCGGCTGCAGCCTTCCTGGCCACATCCCCGAAACCTCAGGCCGGAGGACCTCCAGCAGGCGACGAAGGATGGATCCCTGCTAGCAGCGACGAGCACGGCCACCGAAAGGAGATGTAAGACCACTTTGGGTCAAGAAAAGGATAAAGCAAAGGAGAGAAGCCCCGCCGCCACAGCCTTCCGCACGGGGCTACGCCCGGCGGCGCTGGCCGGCAGCGGCGAGGAGAGAGAGGGCGAGAAGGGGGCTGGAGGCGGTGATGATGTGAACAACTCGCTAGCTAGCCGAATGATCTATCTTTACTCTTATAAAAAAACAGAGTTGATGATGATGGTGTTCCTGCCATCCTGCAATATAGGCCATCCGATTTATATCTGACAGATAGGAAGGAAATTATGGCAATTTTGCAAAAAGATACCCACACCCCTCTCCACATTTGCAAATAAGGCATTCCCTCGTTCATCCTTTTCTCCCACAAGGTAAACTACTCATACAAATGCATCTTGATGTTCCGTGCAACGCATGGGCATCTTGCTAGTTATATTATTACTAGCAAACATCCGTGTGCTGCAATGGAAGAAAAAATCACATACTTCTAGCACAAATAAGCACGACTCAACACCCATTCTTAGGTCCATGTTATCTATTTGAACATAGTGTCTCATCCAAGTTGTCGCTTATCCTCCTTCCCTCCCTCGCCCGCCATGGTCATGATGTCCATCTAATCGCAATGCATCCGAAAATGGTCAATCCCAAGGCGATGATCTCGGCCACCGCACTCACATCTGTCACTGAACTACACTACACCATTGTAAGTGAATGTTTAATAGTTTTAAAACTAATCGTCGACCTGAGGGTGAAGGTCTAAGGTATGGTCTACGCCTAGTCCATACACCATCCCTCATACGCCCACTCATTTTAAAATTATATATTTATTTTTGAAGATGCATCAACATTATTTTTAAAACATAAACACTTTTAAATCACATGGTATTTTTTAAAGAGCACATATATTTTTAAACTTACTAATATATTTTTAAGCATGTGAACACTTTTTAGAATTACAATTTTTTTTGAGAAAAGGGTGAATATGTTTCAAATTTTATAAACATTATTTCAATACATGAACACTTTTTTTTAAAATTACACATATATTTTAAGATGCATGAACGATTTAAGAAAATACAAAACATTTTTCAAAAGTCAGAAGGCATTTAAAATGACACAAAAAATTAGAAACGTGAACATTTTTTTGTGAATAACTAACTACACGGTCTAATTGAATTTTTTATGTATGAAACATTCTGATTGTATTTGGAGTGCAAGTGACAAGGAGGTATGCACACCTCACCAATAACATATGAGAAGCGAACCAATATGTGGTTGGATATTTAGGAGGACAGTAATATCCCTCGCCCATCAGAGTTTAAGTCCCGGTGTTCGCATTTTCTGGATTTATTTCAGGATTTTCGGCGATGCACGTTTACTGAAAGGAGGCGTTCCCATCGATTACAAGGTGTGACTTTGTAAATGAATGGAGATTTACAGTTAGTTAGAAGTTTTCCCAACCAACACTTTGTTGGCAAGATTGACTTTTTCCAACACACCGGTAGGGAAATCTGATGCGTGGTGTAGTGCATAAAGTGTTTTGTTAAAATCACCCCTACACAACCATACTGAGTGTGGAACGGCGTGCAAAGAAATCTTCAATTATGGTGCCGATCCTTAGCTCCCGGGGCTCCATAAAACCATGTATATCTCCACTCAGTCGCGGATAAATCTTTACTCCACACCATAACATTAATATAGCCGGAACTGTAGTTCTTGAGTTCAACAGTGACATCCTTGGAACAATATAGTCCGATGCTGCCGCTTAAACCCACACTGTACTCTTAGTTCGAGTTTAGTGTGTAGTTGTATTTTTTAGTTATTCCGTGACAATACACGGGCATTTAGCTAGTCAAGACTAACTCCCCAATATGATATTTGCCTTTTCTTCTTCTTTTTAGAACACTTCCTCTCTTTTATTACTTGGGTGATGAGTACACAACATTTTTTTAGTCAGGCTGATGAGGGGAAATACCGAATGGTTCCTGGGGACATCTGTCCCCGGAATCTCGCCATTCATTCAGACGTGATCTTCAACCCGCCTATTAGTATACTTTGACTTTCTTTTGTATTATCTCTTTCTCTGTTTTGTATTAGATGCCTTCGGACAGCAGGGACCCACCCTCGCATTTAACCAACGGTAGCTGCTACTCACGGGCTGGCCAACTCACCCTGACACGCATTAACCAACTTAGCTTTTCAGTGCATTTGCCTGCTACTTCTTGTCTCAACAGTGTGGACAAAGTTTGAGTAGTGTAACGAAGTCCTTCAGTACAACTCTGTACTCTAAATGCGACCAGATATATTAATCAGTCTACTGTTCGTTTTATATTATTCGCTAACACCTTTTCACCATTTGCCTACTGCACACACATTTTATTTATAAAAACTGATTTGGAAACAGTACATGATTTTCTAAAAAAAAATCATGTTAAAGTAACCCTCCCCCCCTCCCAAAAAAAAATTTGTATCTGTATATATATTATGAGGAGTATAGATATTGAAATGTTAGGGAAAAGATATGTAGTAATAAAATTGATGCCGCATGTTAAGAAAAAGTTCATACATACCAGGAAATACTTTGACCCCATATTAAAAAAATACCTCAGAGAAAAATTACCCGTTGTTACAGAAATTTTCCTATGTTCTGGAAAATATCATGACAGAAATTTGGTAAAAAAATGTCCATTACATGTTAATGAAAAAAATGCTCATTACATGTTAATGGAAAAATGTTCATCTAGAAATAAATTCTCATTATCTGTTGACTGCTCCATTACATGTACATGATCAAGAATATATATTTGTATTCTAAAAAAAGAATATATATTCGTAATTGTGAAAATGGTTTGTGTTGTGAGAAAAGAATAGATTCTGATATGAAGAGTAAGAAAATATTCAATTAATATATAAATGAGTTTATCGTCGAACAAAGTTATTTTTTGAAAAGTTATTGTAGATATATTTTTGAAAACAGTTTTGTTTTCCAAATTTGACTTCTGTTTCAGAACATGTAGACTTATATTTCATCTAGAAGACCATATTACCGACATATTTATTCCTGTTCCAACTAATCGGCCGCATCCAATTTAATTTGAACCAACTTCCAATTCAATGGACCTCGCAAAAAAAAACCCTTCCAATTCAATAGATAACAACTTAGTAAATACATTCCCTGACACATGCACCGTTCTATTACATGAAAAACTGAACTGAAAAAAAAATATAATACTTATATATAATTAGCTTATTTTAACCCCCTATGGATTAATATAGCTGTTACTCTAATTATCTTATTACTCCCTTATGGATTAATATAGAGCGGCGATAGGCGCCGGTGGACCGGCCGAACTGTTGGGCCGGCCTATCCCCAGCCGTCGGATTGAACTAGTCAGGGCCGTCTGATCTGCGCGCGAGCCCCCACCAAATGAACCGTTGCAGCAGAAATAAACAAGACCTGTTGCAACCATTGTTTCGCCCCACCACAGTGAGGAAACAGGGGGAACGCTTGATCCCCGCGTCGGCCGTCCCCGATCCGTGGCGGCGGCGGCCGGATCCACCGGATTTTGGTTTCCGGCTACAGGCTCAGCTCGAGGAGGGGCCTCCCCATCTATCACGCGACCTTCTGATTTCCTTCAACCATGTCTTACATACGTGTAACCTCCTTGCCGCCATGGATTTGGGTTCAAGCTCTGGGATGAGCTCCTCCACAGTTGATGGCCGAAGGCGGCAAGACCCTGGTGGTAGTGTACCGAGGATGCAACGATACGTCAACCCCGGTATAGTCTTCCAGGATGCAGCACATCATGGCCGGGATGAAATTGATCTGGTATGAAAACCAAACCCTAGATCCTATCTCTCACAAAAAATGGTGCAACCTTTGATTTCAGTTGATGAGCATGACATGGAAAAAATCTTCTCTACTACTTGTGTTGATTATTTAGAAATTTTTCTGACAGTGAACAAAATGCTAGTAAAAAATGTTTCTTAGTGGTCTCTGCTAATAAAATGTTACAACTATGTAGTGAACTTGGTACAATGCTACATCCTAAATGCTACATCCTACATCCTATATGCTACATGAAGGAGAATTGGTTCAAAAAAACAATGAAAACAGAGGGACGTTGCATATCTTCATGATGTAGATGTGCTACGTGCTACAACTTTGTAGAAATGTTTGGTGAAGAAAGAATCTTGAATAACAGTATGCTAAGTGTTTTTGTTGTAAAAATTTATGCTATGATTGTAGCAAAAAAAACTTGTTTCTGAATTTGTGTTTCACATGCTGCGTCCACTATGTTTGGCGTTTTTCTGCATGGTTTTTTGATGCAGCAAACAAAAAGTTTGTCTTGGGTGCTTTGTTGCAGAATGTCGGTTTGGAGCCATCGATTTTCATTGATGATGATCTGCAAAATGTTATGGAGCAAGAAGAAAATGATGGCATTGATTTGAATGATCCTCCAGGAACGGATACCGAGGACACCTTGCAGCAGAACACGGGTGATCCAGCTCATGTGAATGCCCAAGTTGCCGGTAACAATGCCAATGGAAATGCTTCGGCACTTGTTGATGAACCTAATGAAGATATATCATCGCAACCAATTGTCCCTTTTGTTGGAATGATTTTTGACAATGTTGAAGAAGCTCAACGAGTGTACAATGATTATGCAATGAAGATGGGTTTCGGAACACGAATTGTGACATCAAAACACAGTAGGATAAGAGGCTCAGGAAAGAAAGGCATCTTAATCTATAGAGTTTTTGAGTGCATACACTCTCGGAAAAATCCTTCCAATAATGCTGGTGGAAGCATTTCTGACAGCGCTGCAACAAATCAAAGTGATGATGCTGAAATGAGCTATGCTAGTAATAAAAAAATCGGCAAGCAAGCAAGCTCGCACCTATATGGATGTGAGCGACAAGAGGCAAGGGAACAGATTGGAGCGGTATGATTGCAAGGCGCATATGGGTGTTACCCTACGAGACGGTACATGGGTTGTGACAGTTTTTGAGGCGGAACACATGCACCAACTGATGTTGCAAAGGGGGCGCCGGAGATTTTGCCGTTCTCACAGAAAAATCCCGGATGCGGACTTGCAATATATCACCTCACTACACTATCACAACATATCAACAACGAATATGATGGGCTTGCTTGGAGATGCACGGTGTTGCGATCCAAGGAGTTTGCCGTATGTGAAGACTGATGTGACAAATGCAAGAGCAAAGCTGCGAAGGGGCCTGTGAGAGCGTGATTGGAGCTGACAATCGAGTACTTTGAGAGAAGACAAGTGGAGAATCCCAACTTCTTTTTCTCGGAGCTAGAAGATGATGGAGCTGTTAGGGCACTTTTCTGGGTTGATGGGAGAACAAGGGCCTTGTATCCAAAGTACAAAGATTGTGTGTTTTTCGACACCACATTCTGCACAAATTGCTACAACTTGCCCTTTGCTCCGATTGTTGGCATTAACAACCACACACATACTGTTTGCTTGGGGTGTGCTTTGTTGCCTGATGAGACCATCGAAACTTTCAAGTGGGTCTTCCAACAATGGATGTTGGCAATGAATAACGAGCATCCGTTGAACATTATGACTGATCAAGACCAGGCAATGGCTAAAACCATCTCAATGGTATTTCCAGATTCAACACACAGATGTTGCAAGTGGCACGTCTTCCGGGTTGCAAGGACGAAACTAGGGAAGATGCTGGGCAAGGATGAGCCTTTTGCTGAAGCATTCTATGGTTGCATCAATGATTCAGATACCGTTGAGGAGTTTGAAGAACGGTGGAAGCAGATGGTCGAGTTATTTGGTGTGACTGATAAGAAACACCTCAAGAACATGTGGGACATCAGGGAGATGTGGGCTCCTGTGTACTTTAGGAATAAGTTCTTCCCATTCACAGGAACAACCGGGCGGTCCGAGGGCCTGAATTCCTACTTCAAGACTTTAAATCATCATGGAGACTCGGTTTGGACATTTGTCCAGCAGTTTGAGCTTTGCCAGGAGCTAATGCTTGATCGTGAAGACAATGCTGGCTTCATCAATGAAGCGACGAGGCCGCCACTCTGGGGCAAGTAAGTCCAAAGTCATGTAGCATTTTTTTAGTTTTCCAGTACAGTGTGGTTGCAGCATTTCTTTGAAACATATGTAGCAATTCTTATTGATGTTGGAAGCTTTTTTTGTTTGCAGTTACAACATTGAAAAGCAAGCTGCAGATTTCTATACCAGAGAGGTATTTTCCAAGTTTCAAAAACTATTGGCTAAATCAACAGGCTATGGTCTGCAATATCAGCTGCAAGGGGATGTCATCTGGTTTTGCCTTGTTGCAAATTATGGCGTCAACCCAAAAGTGTACACGGTGCGTGTTGCTCCTAAAGATCAGACATACATGTGCACCTGCAACATGTTTGAGATGTGTGGGCTGATCTGCCCACATATCATCCATGTCATGGTGCACCTGAACGTGCAAACGATACCTGCGACTTACATGCTTCCAAGATGGTCTAAGAGAGCAACCGACCTTGCGCCCGAACCGGGCGATGGGCATAGAGCTATGCATTTCGGCGTCCCCACGACAAACACCCTAAAGTTTAACTCTCTATGCCGGAAGTTTGGGAAACTCGCTTCTGATGCATGCTTCAATGATGAAGCTTATAGTTTTGTCTCTGGGCTAATTGATCAGGGCAGTGTTGGGGTTGCTGCAATAAAAGCTAGAGCAACTGATGGGGTTGCAGGAGACGAAGAAGCCCAAGGTCATGCAGCAAATGAACAAAGTGTCAGGGGTACAAGTACAGGTCAGCGGGATCCACCCCCCGTAGGACTGCGGAACCCACCAAAGTCAGCAAAGAAGGGGAGGCCAAAGGAGAAAGAGAAGCGAAGGAAGCCACTAATTGAGATTCGAGAAGATGAAATGAAGAAGAAAGCAAAGAAGGACGCGATGAAAACGAAGAAAGCTCCAAAGCCAAGGGAAAAGAAGACTCCATGCAAATATTGTGAAGATGAAGATCACAACGTGAAGGATTGCCAACTCCTTGCAGCTTTTCTTGCTGCGAGTGCGAGCGCGAAAGCTCCGGGCGTCGAAACAATCCTTACACTTTAGGATATTTTCATGAGGGAAAAAATGATGAATTGCCTTGTAACACCCCATGACTTATGATAAAAAGTTGTGTTGACTAGCTGTGAATGTTTGTTTTGTGGGATTGCAACATATTACTACATGCGTGGTTTGAAAAAAGCAGAATGTTGCTTTTTACAAGAGTTGATTTAAAAAAATTCTTATTGTTATATGTTTGTGAGAGCTTACTTTTTGCAGTATGATGGTGCCAAAATTTGTAGAATTTAAAAAAAAACAGAATGTGGGTTTTTCCTTATATTTTTTTAAAAAATAGTACTCAATGGTTGTTGTAACCACAGCTTGATCCATGTTTATAGTGAACATGTTTTAAGCTTTTGAAAAGCATGGTTGAAGCTTTTGAAAAACATGGTTGATTCTTTTTGGAAATATGGTTGAAGCTTTTAGGAAACATGTTTGAAGCTTTAAGAAAACATGTTTATAAGATTTCTGAAAAGCATGGTTGAAGCTTCTGTAAACAAGGTTGCAGCTTTTAGGAAACATGGTTGAAGCTTTTGAAAAACATGGTTGAAGCTTTTGAAAAACATGGTTGAAACTTTTTCAAAATATGGTTGAAACTTTTTCAAAATATGGTTGCAGCTTTTAGGAAACATGGTTGAAGCTTTTTGCAAACATGGTTGAAGCTTTTTAAAACATGGTTGAAGCAAAATAACAAGTTTGAAAAGGAAAAAGCCTTGAATGATTTAAAGTGTTGATTTAGCTGTACATCAAAAGTTGGGAAAGGAAGCTTATTTACATTATGCTTCCAGCAAAAATATTGTAGGGATGTAGCTAATTTGCAGGTAAAAATGTATATTTTGGCTCTGCAACAAATCTAACAGAAGGTTGTAGCTATTTCCTGTGAGCTTCCAGCAATTTAAGTGTGTGACAAAAGTAGCATTCACATATTATTTTTCAGAAAATATGTTTTGAGGGGAAAAATGCACAGAGATTCCCTTGAAACTTCGATGGATGAAGTTTGAAATATTTTCATATTTCAGAACCAGCGAAACAAAAAACAATTGTCAATGCATGATCATGTTGGCAAACAGAAGAACACATCCATTAAAAACATAAGTGCATCATCCAAATATCAAGTTATCATCGGTTTACATACCAAAAGGACACATATGTTTACTGGAGGTATCAACAGTTTACATACAAACGCGCACTACTCTAATCCTATCAGAACGCTACCACCTCGGACATGATCTAGACCTAACGAAGAAACAAGCTTGTTTGTCTTGAACCTTCCAGAAAATCAAGCCGCCAACTCATCCTTGAACGCCCGCTCCTTTGGGGCATTGTTCATTGGGTGACTGAAAAGGTTGTATGCCACATCCATGCGGTATCGCGCCATGTCCTCCTGTAAAAAATGAATACAAAAAGTAAGCAAGTATGATACTAGTTATTCTTGTGTTGCATGAGTATTGAAAGCAAAAAGTAAACAAGTATGATACTAGTTATTCTTGTGTTGCATGAGTGATGAATGCAAAAAGTTCACATCCATCCACCGCAAAAAATTGATATGGATGTAGCAAAATTATGATATGGATGAAGCAAAAGCAGAATGTAGTTGTAGCACACTAGACATATGGATGTAGCAAAAAAGCCTAGTAGGTACGAACTTAAACCACATATGAAGCAAAAACAAAACATGGTATTCTTCTGTTGCATGAGTATTGAAAACAAAGAAAGTAGATTGTAACAAAATGACAAGACAAAAAATTAAAAATGTGTACCTGCTTGAACTCTCTGATTGACTTCCCATCATAGTTCTCCACATATTTGAGCCCAAAAAAGCCACAATCACATCTGTGAGATAAAAAAAGTTCTCCATCATACTTCCCATGCGTAGTTGAAAAAACAAAATGTTGAAATGGAACACATGATTGAAGAAAATTCAAAAAGAAAACTCACAGGGTATCTTGCTTTGGGTAATCCTCTAGGTCAACATGGGCGAAGGATCCAACATTGACATTGAATTCGCTGCACTCTTGTGCGAGGGTTGCAAAGTTTGTGATCTAGCACCGAAAACACACACAAAAGTTTCAAAAATAAAATGAGGTGTGTAAAGATGACAACAGGGCATTTATGTAGATGAATCAGAAGGGTAAACAGAAAAAATTAGAGAGCATGAACCTACCAGGTTATTGGCTTGCTTCTTCAAAGGAGATTGTTTTCCTTTTGAATGGATTGAGTCAAATACATTCCACTGCTTGTGAAGCAAGTTTGCGCAAACAACTATCCAATGGCGATCATGAACAATTGTGAAAAAGAGCTGGAAAAAACAAAAGGAAGGCAAAAAGGTACTCAAAACATGTAAAAAATGTTACAGCCACGTCGCAACATTTGGATCATATTTGGAAGTATTTTGTGGTGTGGAACAAAAGAAAGCTTCGTGAAACTTACGAGGTCAAACTTTTGAACCTTGAACATTTTCATAGCCCTTTCGAGCTCAGCCATGAGTTTTGCTGGTTGGAAAGTTGATGGGTCCTGTTTTAGTAGGATCTACTTGAAAGATACAACAAAATGGTTAGTGTGTGTTGCAACGAAAATGTGAAGGAAAGAAAGGAATGAAGCATTGCTTGTTTTTACAAAAACTTACCCCCGCGTGGACTGAGAAAATGTATTTCCTCAAATCCCTTTCTTTTGCTGCACGGGATGCGAGGTTGTTCATCTCAATACATAGTGACATAATCTCATCATTCATATCCCCACGAGGCTTGAAGCATACAAGGAATTTCTTGTATCCAATGAAAAATCCACCTAGCTTGATGAAAGGTGTCCTGTTACCATAGATGCAACCGAATGAATCATTTGTTTCGAGCAGAAAAAATAAAAAATAGAAAGCAAAAACAGATAGGGCTTAGGTAGCTCACACTTGTTCATTGGGTTGTGATTTCCTCAATGGTTTCCCATGCTTTACAAACCTCTCATACATTTCTGCAGCCTTGTCGACCTTTTGCTTCTTTGCCTTGGTATTTTTTATGGCTGGAACTTTGGCCATCCTCTTCTTCCTAGTGTTCTTGTCATGTGTGCTAGGGCCACTGCTTGCATCAACAAAATGCTCTTCTATAGCGACCATCTTAGGAGCTGTAGCGAAAAAATAAAAATGGATGAGTTTGCAAGAGATTGTACAAAAAGAATTTGCTGGAATTACACAAATGTGAAAAAAATGATATGGAGAAAAACAAAAAGAAATGATGCAAGAGGAAGGAAGCATACTTGGGCTGTCATCATCGTATGAAACAGGAAACACGGGGATGTTTGCATAGATGGGGCTGACTGTGCTCTTCTTAATTGTAGGCTCATCCGTGGAATGCATCATCTCATAGTCTTCGGAGCCCTTTGGGAACAACTCACAGGATGGCTCGTCGTCCCAAATGCCGGCTGTCGCACTCCTGGGTGCATCATAGAAGAGTGGGGGGCTGTGAGGTGAGTGTAGGGTAACGAAGCAGAAAACAAAAATTTTCCGACCTACGCACCAGCCCAGGACCACTATGGAGACTGCATACAAGGTTTGATCTTTTTCGTTACCGACTCGTAGCGCAGCGGGAAGTAGAGTCGATGACGATCGGCGGTGCAGATCCCCGCAGCTAGGATTTACAACCTCCCAACCGCGAGGATGTATTCCCTCATCTGCTCCTCAGACAGCCCTCCGGGAGGCGGTCGAACAGCCCCCTGGACGGGGTCGCGGACAGCCCTTCGGGAGGACCTTCGAAACTCGAACGGTCACTCGGACAGCCCTTTGGGAGGACCTTTGAAACTCGGACGGTCACACGGACAGCCCTTCGGGAGGCACTCACGAACTAAGACCGAAACTACGATCTCTCTACAGAGTTGCACACATACGGTGTCATCTATCTGGCAGGGCTTCGCCGTCCAGAACTAGTTCCCACCGGAACCCAGACAGCCTTTCGGCTCTACGAAACTATTTCGCTGGGAGGGAGAGAGAAGCCAGATCATGCATGGCACTTGTATGTGAGAAGGGGTGAGGTTTGGGCTGCCCACTCCTCCTCTATTTATAGGAAAGCAAAGGGGTAGGGATGTCTCACAAAAACCCAAAATGCCCATGCAAATGTCACACATGAAGGGCATAATGGGGAGGGAAGTGGAGCTCCATGGAGCCCCACACATGTGGCGGGCCAACCCCCTTGGGGGACCCCCATGAGGAGCATGCTTGGCCCCCAAGCCCTTCTAGAAGCCTTTTGGAAATATCCCAAAAGGTGACTCACCATAAAATATCCCAAAAAGCACTTTCACTATTCACGACGACATTTTTCAGCGTCCGTTCGAACTGAAAATATTTGTGTGGGCTTAGAACATTTCCGGTACCCACCAGAATTATTTTCAACGCGTTCCGAAACAATTCTGGTTTAATGATTTTCATCTGCAAAAAGCATTTGAAGTGGTTCCGGCAGCTCCGGAGCATATCCGGTTATTATCCCGGAAAATTCCAGAAAGCTTCCAGAATGATTCTGGCACCCTCCAAGAATTATCAGGCATGTGCCGAAACCAATTTGACTTTATGGTATCCCCTGAAACAACTTTTCAGTTTCATCGAAACTCATCCGATGACCTCTTTCTGCGGAACTTTTCCGCTGTCCGAAACTTTTCGGTGTCCGAAACTTTTTCGATGATTTCTCTCAGACTCCTTGTCTAGTATTCAGCAGATAGATGACCCTTAAGCGTGTGACCCTATAGGTTCGGTGAAGTATAGACATGACTGGAACCCTTTCCGATCAATGATCAACATCGGAGCCGTGGACACCCATATTGACCCCTATACCCACACGAATAAATATTCGAGTGAACCTCTAGTTGCCGTGTGCTATTCCTGTTGCTTCGCGATATGTTACAAATACCCGAGGTGAGACATGTTGGCATTCCCGTGGATCAACAACTTGTCCACTATGCTAGTTACCTCGTTACCGGTATTGTTCTCTTTTCTCGTTATCGTGTTCCGGCATCCCCATGATCAAATCACAAAGTGTCTGGCCAGACGATGATGGATACCGTAACACCGAGAGGGCCCAGAGATATCTCTCCATCGTCGGAGGAGCAAATCCCAATCTTGAGCTATCAAGTTACTTGACACACTTTTCCATGAACCCGTAAGCCGTCGTAATAGCCACCCATTTACGGATGACATTTAACAAACCCCAAAGTTCATGAAGCAAGCATGAAGAAACTCGATACTCTCATGGTCTAAGGAATCATGCAAACGTTAACCATCTCTGTGTTATGTACCATTAACTTGTGATGAATGAATCTCATAGCATAACATCAATCCGGGTCGATTCAACACGAATGTTCTCTTAACATTTTGCCCTCAAAGTTGCTGGCATAGACATGCCCATGATCAGGAAAACAGAACCATCATGCAACGCTTGAGCTAGTCTTAGAGGCCAGACTAGGAATACTTCTTACCGTTTATTATTCCACACGTGCATATGAGTCTTCCTCCGAGCCTCGTGGATATTGCAGACTCGAGAATCATTGCAGTTATAGCATGGAACATAAACATAATATGAACTCGGAGATAAATAATATCATTTATTATTGCCTCTAGGGCATATCTCCTACAGACTCCCACTTGCACTAGAGTCAATAATCTAGTTAATGCTAATGCACTTTACACCTATGGCATACTGGTGTAAAAAATGCTTCGCATGTGGTATAGCCTGATGTCCATCGGATCTGACAACTTCAGCTCCATGTGTATCTCTGCATATCCTCACATTTTCATGCTTTCACAAAATTCATATTTTGTGTGGACTTGGCTTTGTATATATGTGAATCATTGGTCGAAACCTGATTCCTCAGACTGAGTTATGGAGCAACTATCTGTAATAGTGTCCCATTGACCAAAGCCTTCTTGGAACCATTCTAAGTTCATGAATGAACTATATGATTCAACATCTTTGTCTTTGTCGCTTCTAAAGCGGCAACATACTTCGCCTCTGTTATAGAATTCGCCACAGTAACTTGTTTGGAACAATTTCCAACTAACGTGCCACCATATTGTGTATTACACAAAACCCTTAACTTAAATCGAAAATCGCGTGGAGAAAAGATGAAGACTGTATCGATGTAACATTTTACAACGAACTCTTCATGATCTCCGCTTGCGAGAAAACATATCATTAGTACTTACTCTAGTACTCAATGACATCTTTCACTGTTGTCCCATGATCAGTACTTTGATCACATTAGTATCCATACTCGCAACACCTTGGGAGTATCGGACGTATCTGGTTGTTTTACATACCATGGAATACATGATTAATCCAAACACAAAAGTGTGTGGAATCTGCATCATGTATTTTGCTCATCAGTGTTTTGGGACACCGAGTCTTTCAAAAAACTCTTCCATGTGACTCCGGCAAGAATCACTCCCTGGCGGTTTTAAATGCTAAAAGGTTTTAGCACCTTGTCAATATGTATTCATTGCTTAGCCCTATTAGGTAAATCTATCTCCATAGATCATTATGCCTAATATTGAGGCTATTTAGCCTAAGCACTTCATCAAAAAACTATTTTCAACTGAAGTCCTAATTCGTGTCAAGAAATTTATTTCCAATTAACAATGTGTCAAGCACACAAGGTTTTTAGAAGTATTATTACGCTCCCACTTACTTTCTTGAATTACAAGCATCTTCATTACCCATTGATGAAGTCAAACCCCTTTGACCATTTCATCAAAGCACGAAGATTCCAACTCCATTTTGCTCTCTTCTGTCCATCGCTGGAACTCTGAAGTTTGCACCCTTACTAGCATCCTCTGGATAGACAAAATGCCTTGGACTGTAACACATGCAAGTCCTTGGTTTCATTTCCATCAGATGGAAATCCTATTGTCATCCATGTTTCATATCTCATGATTGAAATATGTATTAATTGCTAGTTCAACCCGAACCGACTTTAAGCATCGCTACGATGAAAACAACCTCATCGTAGTCAACTCTTGAACTTGTTATTTCAACAAGTCGAGCTTTATGGATAAAACATTTTTATCCGTATCAGTTTTAAGTTCCATGAATATTCGTTAGACTCTAAGTCTTCCGAAAGGTGTATCAAGGTATTAATCTTGAATCACTTATATGGAAACTAACTCGGGTTGTATTGGCATTTAGCCAATTCCGGAGTCAGGGCCCATCAACGCTTCCTTGTGTATTGTAGGTATAATGTTGTCTAACAACAATATCTCGTTTGCGCACCTGAGAGGTTTGCACGAGCCTTGCCTACGTGGTTCAGCTACAAGTTCGACCGAAGTTCATACATTTTATTGTAGAGACTTCCGTATCAGCCGCAGTAGGAAACTCTGGAATTACTTCCACGGTCTCTTTCCTTTGATCTGATGACGAAGATACTGTTTATCTCGTCGAGTTGCACTATTCTCCCACTCACCTTTTTGAAAGAACCATTCTCTTTAAAAGCACACCGTTTCGCGGCAAAACTATTTGCCTCGGTATAGTGAGGGAGGAATACCCAACATTTTGGTATAACCTACAAAGTAGCACTTGTCTGATTTGGAATAGGTTTGTAACCTTTTACACAAGCCCCATATTCCAAATGTTAAGAAAAGATGTAACATGGTTGAGCGTACCATACCATGGCTTCATTTCAACGGACCCGATGTAGCTCTTTTCAGTGTAAAAGCCGCAGTCTCTAAAGCATCACTTTAAAAAGGATAATGGCAAATTTATTTATGTCATCTTTGACCTTACCATGTCATAAATGGTTAGATTACATCTCCACGGACTTTTCACTTGCAGTGGTGTTCCGGGAGATGCAAGTTATGAAACCCCTTTCACAACTCATCAGACATTCGCTAAACATGTAACTCAAATATTCCTTTGTGCAATCAAATTGCAGAAACATAATTTTCTTGTTACAATAACTTCTACTTCATTTATGAAAACCTTTCGAATGATTTCAAAAGATCCAGACTTACGTCTCATCAAGCAAATATCCATATCTACTTGAGTCATTTCTGAAGATATATAAATCCACTACTTGCAACAACATTTATTGAACTACACACATCAAAATGTATGATCACCAATAAGTTTGTTGCTCGTTCCTTATGGCCTGTGAACGGTATTTCAGTCACTTCACTTTTCGGAGAAAAGTTGCAAGTGTCAGATGATTCAAAATCAAATGACTTCAAAATCCATCACAATGGAATTTTTCCATGCGGGTTTCTCCAATGTGACCAAATACAGTGCCACACATGTGTGGTATTCTCATAGTCTTGCGACATTTAGCGTCAGTGTTATGGAAGTATTATATTACCATCAATATTCATAACATACATCCATCTTGGATGGAAGCATGGCCCTTCATGTTATTCATAATACTTAACAACAATTGTTGTTTTTATGAACAACTCTTTTGCAACAAACATTGTGCAATGGGCCAGAGTGTATGAAACTCTAAAATGAATTACGAAAGTAAACCCAGAGGTATTGTATTATTATCAATATTCATAACATACATCTCATTCATAATGAAAGTATGGCCCTTGTGTTATTCATAACATCGAACATATATAAAAAGTTCTCTTATGAACAACCTTCTTGCAAGATACCTTATGCAATGGGATAGAGTTTGTAAAACTCTAAATGAATTATGAAAATAAATACAGACGGCAATACACCGATGGAAGGTATAGTAACATTTACTATGTTCCCTGTGTATACCTTAACCTCATTTCTGGCTAGCCTTTTAGGCCATAGTAGCTCTTACATTGATTCGTAACAGAATGCAATCGAGTGGGTATCTTTGTGATTAACTCAAAATACCCAAGAATTAGTGATTAACCATAATTCCCAAGAACTATATCTTTGACCAGCCTACTATATCTTTAACCATAATTCATACATGAGCTGGATATTTCAGTCATCTTTCTTTCTACCTTTATACTTCTAACAGTTTAACTTTTAGTATTTCTCCTACTCGCAAAAGAAGCACCCAACTTAAGAGTGGCGTTAGCCCCGGACTTCCTAGGCGTGTAAGTCATACTAACACCCTTTGGACACTTCCTTTCTCTTTAAGTTGTTGTTTTATTCACCTTTCATTATATGACAGGCGTTCTTCTGGATCCCTCTCTTATCAGTCTAATGCATAGTAAACACTTTACTAATAATTTGCAATCAAACATTGCTTTGGATATTTCATATCTTTCAGCCTTTGTTTGTATCTGAAAATTAATTTCCAGTTCCATGAATATAACATAACTATCCCAAACTATCGAAGTTCGAGTTTCATGGAAGCAAACATATTTCACTTGACCGTAACAGAATTCTAGCTTTTGGATCAAAGGACGAGAGTCACATGATCCATAGCATTAGCGGGAGGATACAGAAAGCATGCGATAGGACAAAGTCCTTCTCGGCACTTTTGAGGACAATCCTCACATTACGTTACCAATCGTAAAGTTTTAACCAGATATTTAACAGCTATTCAATTTTAATAGGGAAGGTGGAAACGCGAGCCATTATTCTACAACTATTTTGCATATAACACTTAGACAATGTTCATAATTAATTGCACTAAGAATTAAACATGTTAATTCAACAGTGCGCTCCCACTCAAATCAGTATCTCTCAAAATTGATTGTGAGTGATACAAGACCCACATTTCAATTGTTCGCCATTGGTGTAACACCACTGATGACGAAAAATCTCAATCGGTAGGCCAACTTGCCAATCACATCTCTATGTGACTCTTGTTCATCTTTCGATGCGTGTGTTCCGAGCTCATGACGGTCATGCCTGAATGTCAAGACAACCAAGTGATCTCGCTGCGAGGTCTTAACTCACCCGCCTCACACTTCCCTAATCGTTCGTACCCGTGTGACACGGCGCACCCCGAAAAGATAGGTGCCGTGACGGTGCTACACTTGGGAGAACACTAACTACTTGGTATTTTTGTGAGAGATCACCCTAATAAAAAGTGACTACCGCGCAATCAAGAAGGGTGCATCATAAGGGATAAACATCTCAGGCAATTCATAATAGCATGATATGGTATAGCCCTTTTTGACGGAGAAGTATTTCATTTCTTCGTCTTCGGCATTCGTGTTGGTGTTCACCTTCGCGAAGATTGCCACCACCTTGTCGATGCACTAGATAATATTGCTATCTCCATAGCGTATAAAATTAATGCATTACTTAAGGTTGACACGCAGGTCATTAAAGTGCAATCATATGCCTCCAGCCATCATGCCGAATCATGACACGCAGGTCATGTTAATCAAATTACATCATATAGTCATCTCATACATAATCGAATTAGTATGAGCACTGCTATACCACATCACATGAACATCCTGCAAAACCAAGTTAGACGTCTCCAATCGGTTTATGCAAAATTTATTTTACGTGGCTTCTAAGGTTTTGACTTAAACCGCAGCGACCAACGTTCATCATCAAGTGTAACACCCACGATGCGGCTATATCTCCCACGTGTCGAGGCACGACTTAGAGGCATAACCGCATTGTGGTTTTGTCGCAAGAAGGGTCATCTTCACACAATCCCATGTAATGAACAAGAATGGGATAAAGAGTTGGCTTACAATCGCCACTTCACACAATACATAAATGAATTCATACATCATTCAAGATACACACATAGACCGACTACGGTCAAAGCCAAAAGAAAAGAAGACAACCCAACTGCTAGATCCCCGATCGTCCCAACTGGGCTCCACTACTGATCAACATGAAAAGAAACAACACAACGAACAAGATCTTCATCGAGCTCCCACTTGAGCTCGGTTGCGTCACCTGCACTGGTATCCTCGGCACCTGCAACTGTTTTGGAAGTATCTGTGAGTCACGAGGACTCAGCAATCTCACACCCGCGAGATCAAGACTATTTAAGCTTAAGGGTAGGAAAGGGTAGTGAGGTGGAGCTGCAGCAAGCACTAGCATATATGGTGGCTAACATACGCAAATAAGAGCGAGAAGAGGAGCAACGGAACGGTCGTCAACTAGTAATGATCAAGAAGTGATCCTGAACTCCTACTTACGTCAAACATAACCCAAAAACCGTGTTCACTTCCCGGACTCCGCCGAGAAGAGACCATCACGGCTACACACGCGGTTGATGCGTTTTAATAAGTCGAGTGTCAAGTTCTCTACAACTGGATATTAACAAATTCCCATCTGCCACATAACCGCGGGCACGGCTTTCGAAAGATAATACCCTGCAGGGGTGTCCCGACTTAGCCCATTATAAGCTCTCACAGTCAACGAAGGATATTCCTTCTCCCGGGAAGACCCGATCAGTCTGGGAATCCCGGTTTACAAGACATTTCGACAATGGTAAAACAAGACCAGCAAAGCCGCCCGATGCGCCGACAAATCCCGATAGGAGCTGCACATATCTCGTTCTCAGGGCACACCGGATAAGTCAAGCTACGAGTAAAACTAGACCTCGAGTTTCCCCGAGGTGGCCCCGCAGGCTTCTCGGTTCGGACCAACACTCGAAGGAGCACTGGCCCGGGGGGGTCTAAAATAAAGATGACCCTTGAGTCTGCAGAACCCAAGGGAAAAGGGGATAGGTGGTAGCAAATGGTAAAACCAAGGTTGGGCCTTGCTGGAGGAGTTTTATTCAAGGCGAACTGTCAAGGGGGTCCCATAAATCACCCAACCGCGTAAGGAACGCAAAATCAAGGAACATAACACCGGTATGACGGAAACTAGGGCGGCAAGAGTGGAACAAAACACCAGGCATAAAGCCGAGCCTTCCACCCTTTACCAAGTATATAGATGCATTAATTAAGATAAGAGATATTGTGATATCCCAACATAATCATGTTCCAACATGGAGCAATCTTCAACTTCACCTGCAACTAACAATGCTATAAGAGGGGCTGAGCAAAAGCGGTAACATAGCCAAACAACGGTTTGCTAGGAAGGGTGAAAAGGTTAGAGGCTGACATGATAATTTGGGAGGCTTGAAATAGCAAGTGGTAGGTAGCGAGGTATAGCAAAAGAGCGAACAACTAGCAAGCAAAGATAGAAGTGATTTCGAGGGTATGGTCGTCTTGCCTGAAATCCCGCTAGGAAGAAGAACGAGTCCATGAAGAAGACAAACGGACGTAGTCGAACGAATCCTCACAACTCCGGAACGAACCCGAAGCTAACGAGAGAAGCAACCCGGAAAGAAACAAACAACATAGTAAACAACCACCACATACACATGGCATGATGCACAAATAAGTATGATGCATGTCCGATTTAATGAGGCATGGCATGGCAAAATGCACAAACAATACTACAAATTAAGTGGAGCTCAATATGCAACGAGTTGCATATTGACGAAACACCACATCAATTATTTAGTTCTCTCTCGGTTATGTACCCAACAATAATAAATGTTGATTAACATGGCAAGAGGTTAAGCATAAGTAAACTACACTTTTTAGGCAATTTAAATGAGGCCGGAAATAACAAACGACAATTCCGGAAAATCCCCATATGCATATAGCAATTTAAATGCAAACACAATTTTAAACATTTAAATGTTGTTATCATGATGCGAATGACATATGCAAGTTTTATGCAATTTTATGAAAATGTTGACATGAGCATGTTATGAAGCATTTGTCACCATGGTGGAAGAAAAGGGTGCCACGGCAACGAATCCGAAAATGATGCCACGACAACATATCGGTTCCAGTAACTCGATTGAGATACCGGTGCAAAAGAGAAATGTGCGGATGTGTGGAACACGCAAGAGATGGTGGGGTGCTCCCGGTTACCGGGTTCCCACGGGTCAACGGCGGTGTCAAACGCGGGAACAACTAACGTTCACGGGCGGATACCACATCCAAACATGCATCTCATACAACACATGCATTCATCCACAGGTCAATGTCTCGGCAGTTATACCTTCGAAGCGTGCAAACGGGACGGTTCGAGTTCGGTGCAATGTAGAGGAAGTAGACGTTCTCGGGACGGTCGTAGTGGAAGTAGTCGTTCACAAGTCGAAGAGGAAGTAGTCGTTCATGTTCCATAGATGTTCGGGGTCGCCGGTAGTTGAACTTGAGGGTCGTCGATGTCGTGGTACTTGGTGTAGATGTACATGGCAAACGTAGTGGTACTCGACGTCTTGTCGAACCCAAGTGACGGTAGTCGTACACGACGCGTTGTGGAAGTAGTTGAACTCGCGGTCTTCGTGGCGACGGTAGTCGTACACGTATTGACGAGGTACTTGACGTTTCGGTGTGAAGTCGTTCGAGCGTCCGTGTGGTCTTGCCGTTTTTGTCAAGTTCGACTACACGGCCATGACCTCGGAGTTGGACCGCAAGCGGCAAAGGGACGAGCAGGCAGGGCAAGGCTCCGGCAGCAAGGGGCGGCAGAGGCAACGGAGGCGCTGGCACGCTCACATCAGAGCAGAAGATCACGGGCGTCTCTGGAGCATCGAGCAGGAGCAGCAGCGAGGTGCTAGGGTGTTGCCGGAGCAGAGGAGCCGAGGCGAGGGGAGGCTTGCAGCAGCGCATGGTTGTCGGGAAGGGCAACAGAGAAGGCAGAGGCAGGGCGCGGGTCGAGGAAGCACGCAACCATGGCAGGGAGGCGGTGACGGCTTGCTGATGGAGGAGGGCGCGAGGGAGAAGGAGGTGGCGCGTCGGAAGGAGAAGGGCACGGAACTCGTCGGGGTAGGTGGTTAGCGCGGCCAGTAGTTGCACGAGGCGGCCATGGGGATCGAGCGCGAGGAGCTCTCGCTCCTCTCTGTCTGTGGGTGCGGCGCAGGAGGAGGACGAAGGGGAGAGAGGGGATCGAGCGAGGCGCTGTGGTTCTCTCTCTCTCTCTGGCGGCGCTGGAGGAATCGGGTGCGGGGGCTCCTCCCCTGGCTCGAGGTGTGTGTGTGGCTGACAAGAGGCAGGGGTCGAGGTGTTGACGGCGCTGAGGGGGAGCGCGAGGGAGAGATTGAGAGGAGGGAGAGATGGGGATCGAGGGCGCGAGGAGAGGGTGAGGGGGTCGGGCACTGGCGGCGGTGTGGGAGGACGAGAGGGAGAGGAGGAGATCGGGTGAGGGCATTGGGCTAGGGTTAGCAGCGGGGCTTAGGTGGCCGCGGGGATGGGCCGGCTTGGAGTTGGGAGGCCCAGCTGGGCTCACTTCTCTCTCTCTCTCACTCTCATACTCTCTTTAACAGAAAAGAAATAGAGAGAATAAAAGAAAGAGAGGGGTTAGGGAAAGAATTTTCGCATGGGGGTAATTTTCCCGGGCTCATAAAAATGCGCTTGATCCAGGAAAAATAGAAGTGGCCTGATTGAAAGATATAAATTCAAATGCATTTGAATTTAATTCAAATGATTTGAATAGGAAGTGAGGGTTGGGAAGGTCCAAAAATGTTCGGATTTTTGGTGGAGCTCCGGAAAGTGAAGAAAGAATATATGGCAAGATTGGAGACCAAGAATTAACATAACAAAGGTATCGGGATTATTTGCAAGTGTGTTATGGAGATTTCCAAATTAAGAAATATTTAATATAGCTCCCGAATATTGGGAGGATATGTTATAAAGAGAAATCACCATGTGCATTTCCCTCGATTTAAATGGATCGAAGATCCATGCAATTTACTTGAGGTTTTTAAAAAATTAATGACATGATGGCATGATGACATGATGCAATGAAAAAAAAATAAAAGAGCAAGCACAAAAGAAACACACGGTGATCATGAAAAATATGGAAGTCTTCTGAAGCGTTGGTCTCGGGGCGTTACATCAAGTATGATAGTTCATGTCGCTAGATTAACTTTGCAGGGTGTATGAAGCACGAGACAATAAAATCTCGAACCCCATACTAAACTTCGTCATACGCATGACCCCCGTGCAGATCATATCCGCATTGCCCTGTCGTCTGCGAATTTCATCTTTCTTTTGACTACGGCAGAACCCAAAGAATTGATAGCACTTCCATGATCAATCAGGATCACGAATTGCCAGAACTTTTTCAAATTCCACCATGCTGTCTCGAGATTGAGCAAACACAAATTCTAGGGAAGCAACAAGAACATCGGGTCACAGATTTCATCTGTCACCCGCATAAATAATTTTCAGCAATAGATCTCATCTACTACCTAATTATATTATGCAATACCCATACATCTCTATGTATTCTAGATCGCAACCTGCATCTACGCATAGCATGACTCTGATACCACTGTAGGGTAACGCAGTAGAAAACAAAAATTTTCCGACCTACGCACCAGCCCAGGACCACTATGGAGACTGCATACAAGGTTTGATCTTTTTCGTTACCGACTCGTAGCGCAGCGGGAAGTAGAGTCGATGACGATCGGCGGTGCAGATCCCCGCAGCTAGGATTTACAACCTCCCAACCACGAGGATGTATTCCCTCATCTGCTCCTCAGACAGCCCTCCGGGAGGCGGTCGAACAGCCCCCCGGACGGTGTCGCAGACAGCCCTTCGGGAGGACCTTCGAAACTCGAACGGTCACTCGGACAGCCCTTCGGGAGGACCTTCGAAACTCGGAGGGTCACACGGACAGACCTTCGGGAGGCACTCACAAACTAAGACCGAAACTACGATCTCTCTACAGAGTTGCACACATACGGTGTCATCTATCCGGCAGGGCTTCGCCATCCAGAACTAGTTCCCACCGGAACCCAGACAGCCTTTCGGCTCTACGAAACTATTTCCTGGGAGGGAGAGAGAAGCCAGATCATGCATGGCACTTGTATGTGAGAAGGGATGAGGTTTGGGCTGCCCACTCCTCCTCTATTTATAGGAAAGCCAAGGGGTAGGGATGGCTCACAAAAACCCAAAATGCCCATGCAAATGTCACACATGAATGGCATAATGGGGAGGGAAGTGGAGCTCCATGGAGCCCCACATATGTGGCCGGCCAACCCCCTTGGGGGACCCCCATAAGGAGCATGCTTGGCCCCCAAGCCCTTCTAGAAGCCTTTTGGAACTATCCCAAAAGGTGACTCACCATAAAATATCCCAAAAAGCACTTTCACTATTCACGACGACATTTTTCACTGTCCGTTCGAACTGAAAATATTCGTGTGGGCTTAGAACATTTCCAGTACCCACCAAAATTATTTTCAACGCGTTCCGAAACAATTCCGGTTTAGTGATTTTCATCTGCGAAAAGCATCTGAAGTGGTTCCGCAGCTCCGGAGCATATCCGGTTATTATCCTGGAAAATTCCAGAAAGCTTCCAGAATGATTCTGGCACCCTCCAAGAATTATCAGGAATGTGCCGAAACCAATTTGACTTTATGGTATCCCCTGAAACAACTTTTCAGTTTCATCGAAACTCAGCCGATGACCTCTTTCTGCGGAACTTTTCCGCTGTCCGAAACTTTTTTGATGATTTTCTCTCAGACTCCTTGTCTAGTATTCAGCAGATAGATGACCCTTAAGCGTGTGACCCTATAGGTTCGGTGAAGTATAGACATGACTGGAACCCTTTCCGATCAATGATCAACATCGGAGCCGTGGACACCCATATTGACCCCTATACCCACACGAATAAATATTCGAGTGAACCTCCAGTTGCCGTGTGCTATTCCTGTTGCTTTGCGATATGTTACAAATACCCGAGGTGAGACATGTTGGCATTCCCGTGGATCAACAACTTGTCCACTATGCTAGTTACCTCGTTACCGGTATTGTTCTCTTTTCTCGTTATCGTGTTCCGGCATCCCCGTGATCAAATCACAAAGTGTCTGGCCAGATGATGATGGATACCGTAACACCGAGAGGGCCCAGAGATATCTCTCCATCGTCGGAGGAGCAAATCCCAATCTTGAGTTATCAAGTTACTTGACACACTTTTCCATGAACCTGTAAGCCGCCGTAATAGCCACCCATTTACGGATGACGTTGAACAAACCCCAAAGTTCATGAAGCAAGCATGAAGAAACTCGATACTCTCATGGTCTAAGGAATCATGCAAACGTTAACCATCTCTGTGTTATGTACCATTAACTTGTGATGAATGAATCTCATAGCATAACATCAATCCGGGTCGATTCAACACAAATGTTCTCTTAACATTTTGCCCTCAAAGTTGCTGGCATAGACATGCCCATGATCAGGAAAACAGAACCATCATGCAACACTTGAGCTAGTCTTAGAGGCCAGACTAGGAATACTTCTTACCGTTTATTATTCCACACGTGCATATGAGTCTTCCTCCGAGCCTCGTGAATATTGCAGACTCGAGAATCATTGCAGACTCGAGAATCATTGCAGTTATAGCATGGAACATAAACATAATATGAACTCGGAGATAAATAATATCATTTATTATTGCCTCTAGGGCATATCTCCTACAGTGAGGCATTGCCTTCCATCTCGAAACTCACTCTTTGTTGCTCACGAGTTTCCGCAGCCTCTGTTGCAACTTCTAGGTTCAATCCGGTGACTTCATCCTTGTTGATGCTAGGTGTTGTACCTTGAGCTTGAGCTTGAGCACCAATGTCGGCATTTGCAGCTTTAGCATCATTCTCTTTTCTGCGACATTCGTCCATGATAGGTGCTTCAAAGGAAAAGTTGGGCTCATTGGTAGCTGTGATGGCGTCTCCAACATCACGAAGGAGAGCGGCCATCCGGTTGCACTGCAATCCCTTTAAACACTGTCCAAACTTGCCTGCTACACCATCCACCTCTGCTGCAAAAATACCCTTGTGCTTGTCGTAGAGCATTTGAAACTGAGTTGGTACCTACAAGAAGGCAAGTGTCCAACATTTTTAGTGACAAGTATATCCAGATTTTGAGAAGTATGGATGTAAAAAAAATACAAATGTGGGTGTAGCACATTAGAGATATGGATGAAGCGAGAAACAAGTAGGTGTGCTGCTGTGTCACTATGTATCAAACAAATAGTGTGATTGTAGCAATTTACTGTCATGGATGAAGCATAAAAAACAAATGGTCTATACCTCTAGGTAGCAAATTATTGATATGGATGTAGCAAAATTATGATATGTTTGAAGCAAAAACAGAATGTAGTTGTAGCACACTAGACATATGGATGCAGCAAAAAAGCCTAGTAGGTATGAACTTAAACCACATATGAAGCAAAAACAGAACATGGTTGTAGCACATCAGAATGAGGGATGCAGCAAACAAAATATACACTTGCAACTGGGTATAGTAAATAATGCAAAGCCAAAGGTAAACAGGAAATACAAATAAAAAGATAGTGTAGATTGGGAAAGAGTACCCTTAGATCTTGCATGCTAGGAAATGATTGCTGTAGCCAATCGTTGAGCGATGATGATAGGTGTGGTTCAACATCAACATTTTGTTGAGCCTCGTTTGATTGAGAATCCTTTACTTGAATGTCAGCACCTTGAATTTGGCTTCCTTGGCCACTAGGTGCTTTAGCACCAACTCCCTGCCCACTGGCTGCTTCAGCACCAACTTCCTGTCCCATGAGTTGTGCTGCATAGGGGGTGTTGCACAAACTCCGGATCTAGGAAAACAAAACATGAGGGGAGACAAATAAGAAGGCTGCCATAACCTAAATGGAAAAGCAAAGATTGCTACATGCAAATTCAGTGAGCAAAAAACAAGGGGGTGTTAATACTCCCTTGGCAAAGGAAAATACATAGGCGGGATGTAGCAAAATTACTTGGGTGTGTTTCCTGTAGAAAGGTTGGACAAGAGTGAGCTTGTTCTTGTCAACTTTATCCAACCAATCAAAATCCTTTTGGCAAACAAAGCGTATCCTCGGCACGGAATAATCAATGGCATGCTCATTTGGGAGGCCGGGCGGGATATCAATATGATCCATGTATATGATCTGCATGGAATGGAAAACGGACATTAGCCAACAAAAACATAAATGCGAGCTATAGAAACTTACAGAAGGTTTCATGCAGCAAAGAAAAAAGATGGAGGTATTTCATAATGTTGCGTTGCATACCGCTAATATGGGAAGGCATGAAGCGATCTGAAACTCTGCTGCTTTTTCTGTATTTGCTTGCATCCTCTTCTTCTCTTGAAAGACTCCAACCTCCTCCATCGCTCGTGCCAACAAGTGCTCATCCCAAGCGAATTCATGCACCAAAGACATATCTTCCAAGGAAGCTAGATACTCGAGATTCACCATATTGCCAGTGCCTGGGCACAAAACTGTTGCCAACGCAAGGAGTGTCCAAGTCCTATTTATCATAACCACGTCCTCATCGCTGCAACTAGTGAGCAACTTGACAACATGGGCGATTGGAGCCCTGTTCCCCTCCTTGTAGATGCTGCGAAGATCATGTTCATCACTCTTCTTAAGAAGCTTCATGGGTCTATCACCGGATGGCACGTTGAAAATCCTTTTCACCATGAGCTTGCTGAAGGTGATGGACTTGTTCTTGTGTTTGAACTCAGAGAGTATGTGATTCGTGTTCATCACAACAAACTCAATGAGCTCATGGGGCACCTTGAAAGACCGGATGTCCAACAAGTCTCCAAACGGTCCCTGCCTTATGATTCTCCGTTTTTCCGGTGATACTTGCTTCCCAATCTCAGCCAGCCTTTTTGAGTTAAACCTTGACTTAAAGCCACATAGATTGCCTTTCTTCTTGATCTTCTTCTTAACCTTCTTACTCCCCTCATTCTCACCAGAGGTGCTTGCAACATATGCGAAAAGGAAAAAAAAAGTCAATAAAACCCTAAAATTGCATCATCAGTAGCTAGCAAAAAAACATACATGAACACCTAAAAAAATCTGTATGCAACACCTAAAAATAATAATCTGATTTTGAGTTAAACATACATAAACTTGCTAAGGGGGCATGAATGTACATATTTGTATGCAACACATAGGGATTAAACAGTACGTTTAGGTGCCTGCAACAGAAGTATGCAGGGCTATTTGATATTAATAACACCAATAGTAGCGCGTTGATGCCGATGGTGCTCAGTTATCAGATGTATAGATGTACCAACTAGACTGTATATATCTATATTCAGCACATACATCAACATAGCCGATTGGAAGAAGGGAAACAGAAGCTTTAGCATTACTAAATTGTAATTTGTGAACAAATTAAATGATAACCTTATTTAAATTCTGGAATTTAAAGAAATAGGCAATCACTGCATAGCCAATTTCCCAACTTGGTTGCAATGAACCACATGGACACAATACAAGTGGTGAAGTTTGTTTGGCAAGGTAGCATGAAGCACAAGTGAGGAAGCAACAAAGCTGATTCTGCATTTCGTGGGTGTGTCTATCTGGGCAGTTGGACGCCGCTGTTGATCTGGACCCACTGTTCTCCCCCAGCCACAAAGTTCATCCTAGTTACCACTAGAGGCAAGATATTTTCCCCAGAAACCATATGCACGCAAGTGCACAAGCTCAAACTGGAATCAAACAGTTCAACGAAGCGACAAACGGTTACGATACATGCACTGGGGAACAGAGTACTCTAGCTGATGGCTACTGAATGATTTAGATTTGTCCTTGCACTAGCGACTGACATAGCAAAGTGAATCGTTAGGCAGGCTGCATAGGTTAACGGGAACAGACATTCACTGGCTGTGCTAGTGTGGATGATGATGTTTCTGACATGAGATCACTCAGCAAATCAAATGTGTGAAATTGTTTCTAACAAGCTTTCTGATCTACTCTTATTCGACACAGTGAGCGCTTTGAATCCAACAATAGCTACTATATTAAAAAACTACTAAGAATTTGTGAATGAGATCTCAAGATTTATCCGCCGCATACACAGTTGGGCCCAAAAATCGGACAATTAGCTCCCACCGCTTGACGAATAGGGAATTAATGATCTGGTACTAGAAATAGACCGTTTGAAATACTATAGGGCAACAAAAAGTAGTTGCCAAATGCTTTGGCATCACAAACCCTAAAATCGTGGAAGAACAGATCCCTCACAAACCCTAGGTCCTAGATCCTCTGCTTCAACCTGACAAAATCGTGGAAGAACAGATCCCTCACAAACCCTAGGCCCTAAATCCTCTGATTCAACCCACGACCACAACCTGACAAACGCATGCCGCATCATCTACCCCCTGCTGAGACGGCCGGTAGGAAACCACGACCACGCACCACATCACCAGATCGCTAGGGGGTGGAGCAAGGACAGATGCAGGGAGAGAAGCACGGGCGCAGGCGGAAAAATTACCTGCCGAAGGATCCATTAGACACAGGGGAAGGGAGATCCGTCCTGGGGCCGGTGCTCCAGATCTCAGGCGCCGCCGACGCCGTCGCCCCTCCGGTCGCCGAAAGCCGCTGCCCCTCCGGCCGCCGATGGCGTCGCCCCTCCAGTCGCCGAAGGCCGCTGCCCCTCCGTTCCCCTCTCTCAGTGACGCGAAATGACCCCCTCGCGACCCCTTCGTGAATGGTTGTAACAAAAACTGAGGGAGCAACTAATTGGATTGACTCTATCCTTGGATCTGAAGAGATCCAACGCGCAGAGCGAGTCTGGCGGAACGGTTCGGCCGGTGCGCCGGCCAGAAACGATTCGGCCGGTGCGCCGGCCAGAAACGATTCCCTTTCACTTAAGGGTACTGCTGGACACAGATGCTACAGTGCTCTGCCACCTTTCCAATGTCGAGGATAAAGTTGCCGTGTCTCAGTAGCAGAACATTTAACTGCAGTGTCTGCAAAACGCGTCTTGGTACTGTGCGGGATGCTGTCCTCTCATGTGCCAAGCGACGTACAACACTGTTCTTCTCAAGTATACTCCACTTCGACACCTGCACTGCCTTCCGTATATCATAAATCGCTACTTTAGCAACGCATCGCGATGCACTTATTGATGATCTAGATACCGGGGACATATAGTGCCAGGGACCAAACGTCCGCCTCCGGCTGATGAGTACACACAACAGACGGCGCGTCTAGCGGTTGGGCCGCAAACTGGGAAATACCCCGGGCCGACCATGTCCATCGGGACTTACACGGGCCCGCGTCTCCTCCTATCGCCATTTGCGGCGCGGCATGGACGTGTCGAGCTCTGGCCGCCCCGCGCCCGCGCGACCGCCACGTCGCCACCCGCCTCCGGCCACCGCACGCCCGAAACAAAAGCACAGCGACACGCGCGCGCGCGGCTGCGCTACAGCGGTAGGGGCAGCGGCGCTGGCGGGTGGCGGTCTGGGTCAGCATGGACGCGGAGGGGCTGCTGGCGTCGGCGGCGATCAACCTGGGGCTGGCGCTGGTTGCGCTGTCCCTCTTCTCCATGCTCAAGAAGCAGCCCGGGAACGCGCCCGTCTACCTGCCGCGCCGGATGGCGGGGGCCGCCGGCTCCGGCTGGGTGCTGCCCCTCGGCACCGGCCGGCTGACCCCGTCGTTCCGGTGGATCCGCGCCGCCTTCCGGCTCTCCGACGACGACGTGCTGCGGCGCCACGGCCTCGACGCCCTCGCCGTCATCCGCCTCTTCAAGCTCGGGTGCGTCCGTCCGTCCGCCGATCCCTTCCTGTTTTCTGAATGTTACTATAATCTGGTAACCGTGTCGTACTCACTCACATCAAGAGGTTCGACCGAGGTGCAGGATCCATTGTTTCAGCGTCTGCTCGATTGTTGGAGTGTTGATCCTCGCGCCGGTGAATTACACAAGTGCAGGTCCGTCCGGCACCAAGAGGCCGAATTCCATGGAGATTTTCACGGTGTCCAACGTGCCAAAGGGCTCTGACAGGTTTGCCCTGCCTGCATTTTTCTGTTTCACCATTCAGGTATTCATAGAACATGCAATCAAACACGGTGATGGTTTGTAAATCTGTATAAATTGCGTCCGGAAGTGTACACATACCCCTTTATGCTATGAATTGCCTTATGGCCATGACGAAAAGTGCCAACATGGTCCAGCATTTGTAGCTTTATGTACATTTTCAGAGGTCTTAATTCAGTACGTATGTAGTCTTTCATAAGTGATGCCGGTGTTGGATGATTTAAGCTATCAGATATGTACAGCTCAAATGTAGTTTCATAGGACCTTTCAAAATTCATCGGACGCTGACTCTACTGTTGCTTGTCAATTGAAACTGGTGCTAAATCCTGTAACTGATGTAACTCTCCTTTCATGACAGGCTCTGGGTGCATTTTTCATGCCTGTGCTTCATATCCTTTTATGTGGTGTATTTGCTTCACAAGGTGGGTGTTTGTAAATACTGTCAGCTAACCAACTTCTATTTGTTCAGTTCGCGCGTTTGTAGTTGGCAGCAAAATTCAGTCTTGTTATCTTGTCTAACTTCTGAAATTTTTAGTAAATTGTCGGTATGTTTCCTAATCAAGGACTGTTGATGTCATTTAAACACTTGGGTCAATTGGCTGAAAGATGTATCATTGTAGAAGTGACTGTTCAGCTCTGGTCTTAAGCTGAAATATTGTTACCAGTTACATCTCTATTTAATTTCAAGCAGGAGTACAAAGAGATGTCCCACAAAAGAATTGAACGCTTGAAGTATCACAGGAAGAGACCTGATCAGTTCACCATTTTAGTTCAAGGAATTCCAGTGTGCGCAGATCATGGAATTTATGGGTGTAATGTTGATCATTTCTTCTCAAAGCACTACCAGACATACCAATCATATCAAATACTGCATGACAATGGAAACATCGAGTCATTACAGGTCAGTACATTTTAGAAATCAATGTCATTTGTGTCTTTTCTATTTATAGAATATTTTATCATGAACTGCAACAACATTTTCAAATTTCTGTACGAGTTCAATTCTGAAGACCATGCTTTCTTGGACTAACTTGTCATATGTTTGAGAATCCATAGAGCTGAATTTGTCCATATCAGCTGGAATATCAAAAGTAGATAGTCTTATTTCAGGACTAGAATCAGATTATAAACATAACAAGAAAAGGCAGAGGTACAAGAGGTCAGTGTAAGTGTCAAATTAATGTGTGGTATGAAATCTTGCGTCTTTCTGGCGGTTTCTTCTGATTAAAAATTGCATACATTTAAATGTGTGTTCAGGAAAAAGAGACTGCATCACCATATATTATAGTAAAGCCACTAGAGAAAACATAAGGTGCAGTCAAAAAATTAAAACGAACAACCTACTATTTTTGTGGTGTTATGTTCTTAAGGACTATAAATATCGAAAACACCCTACTCGTTATGGATCAAGGTGAAATGTCAGTGCATCTTGCTAATTTTATTTGGTATGAACTAACCAAGTGATCAAACATTACAGAAGCTGGCATCTTCACTTGAAAAACAGATAGAGAGGAAAAGGGATACCCGAAGATGCAACTTTTGGCAGTGGATCTGGTTTAAGTTCACATCAGGACCGATAGATGCTCGCAGCCAGGAACAAAAACTGAAGGAAGTGCACCACTCTATCCGAATCCTGCAGTGCAAAAATATGCTTAAACAAAAGGTAATCCATACCCGCTGTGTACCTTTGACTCCACCTGCTGGCATTAATGGTAGCTTCCATAGTTTTAAGTGGCTAAAAGAAACAATAGCTCGAGTATTTATACTTTGATCACAAATTAATATCGTTTTCAATTCTAGGAGTTACCAGTTGCTTTTGTCTCATTCAAGTCCCGGTTGGAGGCTGCCCAAGCTGCTGAAACGCAACAGCATGTCAATCCGCTGTCACTGGTTACACGTTATGCTCCTGAGCCAACTGAGACAATATGGTCAAATCTGGCTATTCCTTTCTACCGTCTTGCTGCATACAAGCTTGGAGTCTTCATTGCTGCATTTTTACTAACAGTGTTCTTCACCATCCCCGTCACAGCCGTGCAAGGGATAGTGCAATTTGAGAAGATTGAGAAATGGTTCCCACCGGCCAGAGCTGTGCAACTTATGTTAGTGGCGGAAACTTAAATAACTTTGGACAGTTTGCTGTTTATCATTCACCTGGGTATAACAACACTAATACAGGGTTAATGCTATGTCATCTTGCAGACCAGGTTTGAGTTCTGTTGTAACTGGATATCTTCCAAGCATGATTTTGAACGGATTTATCTACTTGATTCCGTTCGCAATGCTCGGTATGGCTTCGTTTGAAGGCTGCATTTCAAAAAGTCAAACGGAAATCAAGGCATGCAACATGGTGTTCTACTTCTTGCTAGGAAATGTTTTCTTCCTGAGTATTCTTTCAGGATCTCTGCTCCATCAGATAGGAGAATCCTTTACGCACCCTAAAGATATCCCTAGCCGTCTAGCAAGTGCTGTTTCTGCACAGGTAAAGCCAAGAAAATGTATTGAATCACATTGCTGCTGTTTGTGCTACATGAAGCATTTATCTTACAGACTTTTTTACATTGCAGTCAGATTTCTTCATCACATATATCTTGACCAATGGCATGTCAGGCTTTTCCTTTGAGGTTCTTCAGTTTGGTTTGCTAACATGGCACTTCTTGAAGGCGCATACTGTTGGACATAGTGATGAACCATATCTGTATGGCTTCCCTTACTACAGAGTTGTGCCCATTGCTTCCCTTGCAGTATTGATTGGAATGGTGTATGCTGTCGTTTCACCTCTTCTGCTTCCGATTCTTGTGATCTACTTTTTGCTCGGTTATGCCGTGTTCATCAACCAGGTTAGCTTGGTCAGTTAATAAGGCTAGTTGGCATACATATTTCTTTCATTTTCTGTAGTAACTAAGTTTATTTATTTCATACAGATGGAAGATGTATATGAGATCACGTATGACACCTGTGGACAATATTGGCCTACTATCCACCACTACATCTTCCTCTCGGTCACGCTCATGCAAACTACAATGATAGGCTTGTTCGGCCTGAAGTCGAAGCCAGGAGCTTCATTCGCCACAATCCCCTTGCTTGTGTTGAACATCATGTTCAACGAGTACTGCAAGGTCCGGTTCCTTCCAACTTTCCAATGCCGGCCGATCCAGGTACCTCTATAGCTGTTTTTGACTTGATCTGTTCCTGCTTGATTGTACATGCATTCTCATGAAGAGCATAAAGATAAATTCATCGTAATGAGCTCTTTCCTGTGTATATCTTTGCAAGATCTGCAAGGACAACGATGACCTTGATAAAACTGAGAGGGAGGCGGAATGCAGCTCGGAACATGCTGTCAGGGCGTACACGCCGCCATGGATGCGTCCGACAGGGTCCTCCCCAGAATCTAGCTCGGTGCAGCCTTTAGTCCGTTGTTTGTTATAATGTTGTTTCTATGGCTTGTTTTTCTACATAATGTCATTGTGTCTGTAAGTTCTGCCACAACATATTTGAGCGCTGGCATGCAGCGTTCTAATGGAGAGGCACATGCCTCGTTTCTGTAATTATTCCGTGGTTCAGTAAGTAATGCGTGATTATCCCATGACTTGTTCCCGCAACTACATATTTTTGACATGAACAATTTGACAATTTGTTAATTATGCCCATAACTTGCACTAAGAAATTGTTACAAGCAAGCCAGGAACCAAAGCTGGAGAGAACAAAAATCTTGGCTTAAGTAGAAACCAAGGTAAACATTTTGAACTTGCCATTCAAGATTAGTCTATGGACATTTAAATAGTGGACAAAGTCACCTTCACCAAGATGTTGGCCAGCTCATGCTTTATCCGCCGACTAGAACAACCAAGCAGCTGAGCTTTAAAAGAGCGACGCCGTTCGACGCCATTGTCGCCACATAACTTGAACTCCAGCACCATCACGTCGCCCCAGGTGACGGCGAGCACGAACCATGGTGCCATGAAAGAGCTGAATCTCCTCGTACTCGTCCTCCAAGACACAAACGAAGGACTGCATAGATAGACTGAAACCACTTCGCACTTCTGATATGACTACCTCTATTGTCGCCTCCAACGCACGCCATGGATATGTCGACGGCGCCGCAATCGCCTTTGATGCACTGCTTGACTGGTTTCCATGCCCTGCGGTCGTTGCAGGTTATCGCTCTGTCTATCAGCTGTTCATCGTCTTCCTCTCGCTCTCCATTCTTGATCCTTATATCAAACTCTATTAGAACAGGGGAGACCAGCTCGATGCCTCTCTTAGGGCCAGTCATTTGAATAAGAGAGCCCTATAAAACTATAGTTGTGCATAAAAATTTAAGAAATATCTAAAACTGGAAACACTATCCTTACTAGTCATGTGCAAACAATTTCAATAAATTGCATGAATCGTGGAATCTTAGAAAACAAAATAATTTGGGTTCTAGCAACGAACACTAGCCATGTAATCAATGGTTGAAATAAACGATCATGTAAATCATAAATTCTTAGCGAAATATCTATTTGACATCAACAAATGAACGTTAGGCATACACCAAGAATTCAAATAAATTAGAGCATAAATCATGAACTCTTAAAGACCAAAATAATTTGAGTCCTACAAAACGAATGTGACATGTGAGAGTGATTATGTTCCCATAGAAATAATGAGAAAAGGCAATAAGCAATGCTTCGGTAGACCCCCTCTCACAAAGTGTATAAAGGGCAATATAGATATTTCACAAATTATACGGCAGTCTGTCGTACATGTATTAATAATTTTTTTTAGACCCGTATCCGTAATAAATGCGAAAAATAAAAACAATTGCACCGGGTATCGAACTCACAACCTGGCCATGAGTGGAACTGATGCTAACCAAACGGCATAGTAACTGAGTACGGCTTAAAGGCAGCGCTAACGTTTAAAGTACTATTTAGAGCTGCAGATCCGACTTTTTTTATTTTTCAATACTTTTGCAAAACAATGGGAACAAAATTTCTTGAAAATGCCAACAATGTTTCAAAATCATAAAAAAATCCGAATATTCTTTTTTAAATATGAACAGTTTTCTAAAAAGTGAATTTAAAATACGCACTTAACATTTTCCTAGTATACGGTGTTTTTTTTCAAACACAAACTAAACTTTCTTTAAAATATATGCTGAATATTTTCGTAATGCACGTTGAATAAAATTTGTAGACACGATGAACACTTTTTATACACAGTGAACATTTTCATATACGGTGAATACTTTTCTTCAATACGGTGAGCTCAGGGAACCTTCTAAAAGGTTCCCAAAACCGGTTGCTCGTTCAAAGTGGGCCGACGCATTTTGTGTCGGTCGCTTCGCTTCAACGAAGCCATGACGGTTTGACACCCTCGGGCGGCAAATAGGGTTCGCCTTCGGGAAGTAGAGTCAGATAGAGGTGCCACGCACAGTATGCTGCCTCGACTGGCCCCGTCCATTATCGCACGCGAAAACAGGGAAAATACATTAAAAAGGAAATGGCATTGCGCGGGACCAAACCCTGTAACTCTCACTGCTGACCGCTCGCTGCTAGGTACACAAACTGATAAGCTCAAATGTCTAACTACAAAAACGCAAACTACTAGAACTATCCATTACCAACCAGCTTACTATAGCAAAACAGACTTTTTCCACTATTTCTTTCTTTCTTTTGCTGATAGTTTTTTTCCATTTTCATTTTTCCAAAATTTCAAAAAAGTTTGCCTTTTCAAATTTTGTTCATACATTATAACATTCACATTCTAAAAAATTGTACAAACATTGAAAAGACACAATTGTAAAAAAAAGTACAAATATTCATAAAATACAAGGCTTCATCTCATAGTATGTTTTTTTTCGACATCCTTGAAATGACCCTAGTTTTTCCAGTGGCTTGTGTGACCAAGTTATGGCACCATGCCAAGTTGCTTTGCTTTTCGAGAAACTTTGTATTTTCTGGAGTTTTCTCGGTTAAAAATTGTCGATAAATGGCGGGTGTCGCAATTTGCATATGTGTAGGAAATCATTCAAACCTAGTGTAAATGACTCCCATGGGCACGCCTACCTGCTTACGAAAGTTTGGGTCAGTCTTGAGATTTCCAAAAATACCATGTTAGACGGAGACTGTTCGGTTAGGCCAGAAGAGTCCGTTTGGGAGTAGCCCATTTCTCAACATTTTTTAAATGGTCTCAGTTTTTTTCATGTCCTTGTATGATCAATTTAAGGTACCATGTCAACTGGTTTGGGGTTTCAACAAGTTTTGCATTTTTTGGAACATGAATTGAGAAAAATTTCATGTTTGTAGATTTTTTTAAGGATTTGAGAAAGTTCATCGATTTTGAAAAAAGTGCATCAATTTTGGCAAAACAAATTCATCTACTTTGAAAATATGCATTCATTTTGAAAAATAATTCATCAATTTTGAGAAAAGGAACATCAATTTTGAAAAAAAATCATCTATTTTGAAAAAAACGTTCATCACTATTTTTTATGAATTTTAAAAAAATTATCGATTTAGGAAAACGTTCACCAAGTTTGGAAATTTTTTCGCAAATTTTGTTTAAAGCCCATTCTTTCATAGAAAACGAAATTGGAAAAAGTTTGCACATTGCAAGAGAAAAGGGAAAATAATAATGAACAAAAAAGAAAGGAAAACGACAAATAAGAAATTGAGAAGGAAAATAAATCTGGGACAAAACCGTTAAAAGCGAGAAAAAAAAGGGCAAGAAAAAAGAAAGAAGGAAAGAAGTAAAGAAGTAAAGAAGAAAACTGGAAAAAGAAAAGCGTATAGAAGAAAAGAATAAGACATGTAAACACGTGAACTATGGTGGCGAGTTGGTTATGGCGTCGCATTATGAACCAGAGGTTCCTGTCTCGAATCTTGGCACACTTATAATTTTTTGCGATTTAAAGAGATGGATGGGACGGCCCAGTGCGCAAGTGTACGGCCTATACGTATACATCGAATTGATATTTTAAAAAGAAAAACATACAAAACAAAATATGACCATCATGTCCTTTATTATGAAGAGGTATGGGCTAATCTGAGCCGTCCTTGTGTTTAGGGGGGTCTACCGAAGTAGAAGTGAAATCTGTAATACAAAGTCAGCAAATGACAAATACGCATGCAATACATGAAATTTACATCCGATTAACAACTGCACAATTTCAGCTTTGTATTATCAGAGGCCTAGTTTAGCTAGGTTTTGCGGCCTAAGATGCTTGTGGTTTTTGCCCGGTTTCTCCCTGATTAGCTGAGCGTCATTAGATTTTTTGGGTCTAATTTTCCTTATAAGCTGTATATTTTTGCGCCTAGTTTCCTTATAAACTGGACAAATTCTATCCTTCTTAATTATGGAACTTGTGGAAACCCCCACCCTCTCCAAGAGGTTCTTCAAAAAAAGGCCCGTCTGCGACAAAGAAATGGTATGTCACTGATAAGCCTCTAGACTATCAGATTCGACAAGCGCCTAGACAACTAGCTATGAACCGGCAGGGCTCCAAGTCAAGCTTAACAATGTTGGCATTCTTTCACATGTTTGTGCTATAGCAGCAACAATGGTTCAGATACCACAGAAGACGAGAATAAACAGAAGCTGGATAAAAATGGTATACAACAACTTTTATCTGCAGAGGGGGGTTTCTATCTGCGCACGACAGAAGTTTCTTTTTGTGCAACAGAAGTTTCTATTTGCTGGTGTTGTTGTGGACATGCTATCTGAAATGTACACCACGAGGTTATCCAATGTTCATTGAAGTCTACAGTTTATTTTATCCTTGATGAGTGGTTAGTTTAATATGTACAATTTCATGTTGTTGACTGTTTGTTCCTCACCCTCAAATAAGGTTTGGGGGAATCAATTGTTAACATTAAATCTGCGATGGTGTGAGGATGTAATGAATTTGCGATCCTTTTACAGCAGCTAAAATGCATTACAAATCATGGTGCACCGGCTGCGAGTTATTTAAAGCAGGCAAGCATTACTGTAAGAACCTATGTAATGTAAACCAGAGTTATTGATGGACAAAACACATGTGTGGCAGAAGAAGCAACTGAAATCCACGGCAAACTAGAGTTGGTTAGTTATGTTTTGTTTATCAGGTTGTTTGTTTGTTAGCTTCTACTCCCTCCATCCCAAAATGTAAGACGCCTTTTGACACACTATCATAGTATCAAAAAAATGTCTTACATTTTGGGACGGAGGGAGTACTAGTCAGCAGGTTTGATTTCTTAGTCAACTCTATAAGAGAACAACAGAACATTTGAGATTAAGCAAGGAAAATTAAACCCACCTAATCGGCCTTTCAGAGTCTCTCTGGTGAGTGAACACGCCATAGCCCCTTGCCACTCCTATCCAGAAAACTAGCCATATCACATCATGGTTATTTTTGCATGTTCTTAATTATTGTGCACAAGTATAGAACATCAAAATTCGGGAACAGAGCAGGTGATAACTCTACTAAAAACAAAACCAAGGCCACAGCTAATATAATATTTCCATCCTCTATCCCAACTTTTCTGATTTAAAATTTATCAAGTGGTTCAAACAAGCACCAAGACAAGTATTTAGGCTGAATCTCATTTCTATGCATGGTGTGAAGTTCTAATATGGGAGTGAGTCGGGTCTTCTCTTTTCCATGCATCTAGCTTGCGTAGTCAACCCTCAAGAAATTTAGGGTTAGCTAGCTTACATACCAATCCATCCATTCTTCGTCCAGCTTAATTCATCCATTCTACGTACGGCTTACTATATGTAGTTTCACACACGCATATAAATTGATACGACTATATGTAAAGAAACAATGTGGGATCAAACTCACAAATTCAAAGACATGACCAAATGCTGCTAGCCACCTAAACAAACATGTCCTGCTAACAATGGCCACCTCAAATATTTAAGAACATACTGCAACGGCGGATTCGAAACATTTTTTTTAACTTCTCAAACGGAGTATTATCTAATATTCTTGGAAACATGAATAATTTTTGAAATCCCGACGAGTTTCAAAAATTGCGAACAAATTCTAAAAAAATTCTTACATTTTACGGAACACATTATTTTTTAAAATGGAATTTTTTTAAATATACAAATATTTTTCGAAATCAGGAACATTTTTTGAATGTATGTTTTTTTAAAAGGGACCATGTTTTAAACATTCAAAACAATTTTAGAAAATGTGTATTTTTTAAACATGAACATTTCATTTGACGTTCTGAAAATTTGACTAAAATAAGAATATTTTTTGAACTTGGACATTTTTTAAAATACAGTTTTTTCTGAAAATTTTGAATAATTTTGTAAAACATAAACATTTTTGAAAAAGGGGAACATGTTTTATATATAAAGAAATTCAAGGTCCTTTTCCAGCCAGCTCACGTACCAGTCCATCCATATTTCGTCTAGCTTAATCCATCCATCCTTCATCCAGCTTACTACATGTAGTTTCACACACGTATATAAATTGGTACGACTGTATGTAAAGGAACAATGTGTGACTATTTAAAATATTTTTGCTTTGAATTTGTGAACATTTCACTAAAACAAGAATATTTTTTGAATTTGGAACATTCTAAAATGCAAGTTTCTGCTGGAAAATCTCTAACAATTTTTAAAAACACAAACATTTAAAAAATGTTTTTTTTGAATTTTTCTTGGAACAAGAAAAAAAATTATTATTGTGTTTTTTTTCAAATGGGAGCACAATTTTGGAATTCTGATTTTTTTTCGAAAATTTCAACAAAAACTGAAATTATGAACATTTTTTGAAAATTGTGAACTCACGCAAAAGATAGAAAGGAAAATAAACTTGGAAGGGTTAAAAATAAAAAATAAAGAAAGGAAAAATCGTAAGAAATAGAAAAAGTAAAATAGAAACAGAACACTGAAAAAAGACAAATGGCCGGCCCAGTCTTTGGCCCCGTGTGAGAAGTTCCGGCTATTTTCCGCCCTGTGCTGCAAATAGGGTATTCTCAGCTGCGTTGGCAGGAAAATAAGTGAGCTGGCTTCACCGGGCATCAGCGCGCGACCCAAGTATGAAATTCTGGACAAATCCTTTTCCCTTTTCTAGCAGACAATGAAAAAAAATTAGTACCACCTCGGATAGTAAAAAAGAAAATCTTTCGGTGCTGAACGGATGAAAAAAATTCAAAGAAACACATATTGCTTTATTAGTAGGTATATAGAAGAATTACTGCTAGCAGAGTAGGCGCGAATCTCAGGACATGCACCTATAGCACGAATACGTACATATTTTTTCGTTTACAGAGTTGAAAGTTTTGTACCAGTGGGCATAGCAAAATGTATCAATCTCAGGACATGCATTTATAGTACTCCCTCATATCTACAATAAGTGTCGTGGTTTTTGTTTAAACTTAAACTAAAACCATGACACTTATTTTGGATCAGAAGGAGTATTTATCATTAACATCACATGATATGAGTGAAAACTAAGGATTGCATACGAACATCCAGACTAAGTATTCCAAGGGGAATTATGACACACTTTTGAAAGTTTCAAAGCAGTGGTTAGCTCATTACTTATCAAGCAATCATATCAATATAATCAAGCCATTTACTAAGGTCACAAGTTGTTTTCATTAGGTGAAAGAAGGCAGCCATGCATGTTAAAAGAACCTGCGGCGGCGCCATGCCCCAGGTAGCCGTGTCCATGGCCTAGGGCATGCCCCCCTCGTTCCTTCATTCTCTGTTTGGCACTGTAGCTATGTTGTTCGTCTGGGGTGTGCCTCTACTTCGCGCTGCCATTGAAAAAAGATAAAAGGTCATGCAACATTTCTGAACGAGTAATTACTCAATCCACACATAAGCTGAATCCCCTAAGACAATTTGCCAAATACTGAACCTTAATACTAATGATCAAATTAATGGTCAATGTATAGAAATCTCATACATATGCAACTCTGTCTCCTTATTTTATAACCCAACATCTTCGAGCATGACATATGTACCTTGCTTCTTTTGAGTCCTAACAAAATATAAAACTACTAGAGAGCAATAACATAACTTGATAACTCATACCCATGCATGCATCTCTCTCATTTTTTCAGTATTGTGTCTTTATTATTAATACTAATAGCAAAGAAACAAAATCTATTGTCTAACATACCACACATAATAGGGCCGTAAATTAAAAACATAGGGTCAAAAAGATCATAAAAGATATAATTGAGGTATAGGGGATGCTGAGGCATACCGAAGCTTTGTGGTTTTGACCCTCTTGTTTTCCTTCTCCTCAACACCTTATTGCCCCCATTAAACCTGAAAAAACTTAACTTTAAGTTCATAATTTTTGAAATTGCTGACTGCATGAAATTGTTTTCCTTCAACATAATAGTGATATAAGCTTCAAGTTATGGTATACAAATTCATACTAAATAACTTACCATTTTGTACAGTAGATACCAACATTTATCACCCTTCGAGCCTTCTTACAGAGTTCAAGTATGGCATGTATAGCCCATAAACAAGCACACTTCAATTCTATTTCAGCAACCAATATTAATATAAATAGATGGTTTAGACTTCGTGAAAAAAGTTAGACTTAGACCTCCCAAAAATCAGCACCGACGGGCGAAAAAGAGTATACCAAGTCACCATCGATTGGTATAAATTTTTCACTTGATACTGATGTATCATCTCTGCTGACGAACAGCGTGCCCATCAATGGAGACCCAATCATTCATTGGTAGGATAGTAGTTATAGGCGCTAAACCTGTCAATGGAGGGGTTTAGGTGCCCATAAGTAAAAGGTGATTTTATAGTCGTGATACGTGGCTGCAGATGAGGTGTCACACACCCAGAAAAGACAAGTAAGAACTTGAACCATGAGAGGAATAGAATAAGAGAAAACAGATGGTGAGGAGGTGGGACATTGTAGGAAGGTCTACGTTGTTAGAGATACGACAGGAAATAGAGAGTGAAGAAGATCAAATCAACACAGAGGGGCACAAGATTTTAACGTGGAAACCCCCTCCAATGAGAAGGGAGAAAACCACGGGTGCCAACCAGTGAAACATAACTATATACGGAGAGGTTACAAATGCCGGGGATTACGATGATCTTATCCCGCGCGGTGGCTTACAAAGTATATATATAGTAGTGGCCAACCTAGGTCGATACTGATCCATACCCCCACGCGGCCCAAGCCTCCCAGCGACATGCCTCTGCTCCACTCCGTCAGAAATTAACCGCCATATGAATTTGGATCACAACATACCATATGTAGGCGCGGTCAATGTCCAAATGGCACCGGGGAATCTATGTCACGACATGGGTGGCCGTTGTGTAACAATTATGCCTTCTCTTCTATCTGATATGCAGTTTCAAATAGAAATATTAAATTTTGCACACTAAAGTTTTCGGAGAGGAAGGAAAAGATATCTAGGTGACATGTAGTTTCTTCCGTGGCGGCAAGGAAGCAACAATCACACATGCAAGTACAGAAAACATACGATGCAAGTTGGGCATGGCTCACGTGGCTTGACCCAATAGCAAAAAACTATTCCATTATTATTTTAAGTAGTGTGCACAAAGCGGGGTGCTCATAAATATGTAATGTGAAGCAAAAACCTAGAACTTACGTGCACTAACCATTTGGGAAAGAAACTGAGGGATATTAAGACAATGGCACACAGTTCCTTCCATACAGACAAAAGAGCAATAAGCATAATGAGGCAATGCTATGTTGGATTTTTTTTGGGGGGGGGGGGGTATGCAAGACGGCGGTCAATGTACAGATAATGGAACCCAGGATCTACGACATGGTTGACTGTTGTATAATGGTTGTATTTTTTTTTCAATTTGGGGCTGATACGCAGTTTCAAATAAAAATCAGAAACTTTTGCGAGCCAAGGTTTTGTGGGAGGAAGCGAAGGATACCAAGCTGGAAAGCTAGGCAGTGATCTCACATGGTTAATCCAATAAGACAATAATACCACCAAATGTAAGGAGCAGCAATCTTTTTGTTCAGCATCATGCAACTCTTTATTTCTTTTAAATTGCCTCAAGCACAAACAACTAAACCACATTGTAAAAACAAATTGGGCAAAACTTTTGGGAAGATGTGTATGCGAGTATAGAACATAAGACAAAGCACATGCAAGTATAGAAATAAGACAATGCTTGTGGGGTATTGTCCTTATGTGGCTTGATCTAACAATAAAAAATAAGAAGTAAAATCAAGGGTGCTAGTATATATGCACTATGAAACAAAAAACTACAACTTTCCGTGCACCAACGATTTGGAAAGAAATGAAAGTATATTCAACCAATGTCAGTGGTTTCTTCCATGCCAGCAATGGAGCATCAAGCTTATTATTAGGCATGTCTCCCCATGGAGTGGAAATGGTACGTGGCTCCCAATGAGGTGTCACGCGCCGAGAAAAGGAAAGAAATAACAATAAATATATAGACAGATGATTAAAATAAAGTTGAAATGGACGGGGAGAATCGGAGGAGGGGGGCACGGTTGGGGATAACGAATGTAGGTGCTCATCTCCAAATAACTGAATGGGACCGGAGGTGGAAGGATCTGCGTTGCGATATGGGTGACCGTTATGTAGCAGTTTTTAGTTTGGTCTCACATGTGTAGTTAAAAAATCGAGACAAAGATGGGCGACTTACAGATATAGTAGGCATGCCTTATTAGTGGACAACATATTTCCACATGAGACAAGGGGCAATGTAATAAAGGTGCTACCTCATCCCCAAGAAAAGTCTAGGGTTTCCCTCTTTACCGCTGGAGGCGCCGTCGGTCCGCCTCGTCTCCTGTGGCCTTAGGGCCATGGCGGCACGGTTGATCTCGGCCCTTGCCGGCGAGAGGGCTCTGTTTTCAGTTGTTCCTTCATGTTTTGTTAGGGTTTGTGTCCTGCTCAGGATGACGAGACGGCGTCAGCTCCCTGAAGATGGAATAAGGTTCTCCCCACCTAGCCCCCGTCCCAATGGTGTGTCTAGCATCGTCGGTGGGCCTGTGGAGATGTGTCTCCGGCGGGTCTGTCCTTGGTGGATTTGCTCGGATCTGGTTCTAGTTCATCTACGTTCATGTGTTTTCAGGTTGGATCCTTCCGATCTACGCTACTCTTCATTGGCGGTGGTTGTTGTTCGGCCGTGCTGGTCCTATGGGGCCTTAGCATGACGACTTCCCGACTGTCCACTACAATAAGTTGTGCCCGGCTCTGGCGAGGGAGGGGCAATGACGATGGAGCGCCTTCGGCTTGCTTCAGTGCTTGTAGTCGTCGCTAGGTGGTCTACGAATTTGGATGTAATTTTTATTATTTCTGATGTTTGTTGTACTGCCATGATTGAAAATGAATAGATTAAAAGTTTTCTCACAAAGAAAAACACAAAACAAAGAACATTTTTGCGCCAAGATTTTGGGAGCCAATGCGAAGTATACCGACTTAGACAATGATCTCAAGCAATCCTTTCTAGCTTTCCCCCCTTAATTTCAATACAAAATCCATTTTGAAATGGTACCTTACAAATCGATAGGCAGATCTGCCTAGCTAGAGTAAATTGCACAAAACCACCACAATTATGCAAAAGTCTTCAAACTACATGTTTTGTGGTGGTTTTTTCCTGAAGAATTGATAACTTTGACTCAATGTGGCGGTTTTTTGCAATTCACTCGGCTAGCTAGCATAGAGCATAGAGCATAGACAAGCATAGACAAGACGCCGATGGATGGGTTTGTGGATCAGGCGACAGCGTTGGTTGGCCTGGGGACGTACTTGCGGAGCCAAATCTCACGTTGTCCGATGGAGATCTTGACGAGCCTCTCGCCGTTGAGCACGAGCTTCACGATCACCTCTGTCTTGAAGATGATCCGGCCATACATGGGCCTGTGGCCTCCCTTCGTCTTCTCCATGAGCACCCTCACTACACAGTCGCCCCACTTCCTGCACCCATGCATGCAAACCATGAGACATGATCCAGTTCCAATCATCATGGATCATGGATGCAGATCTTAGTAGATCCATGTGTATAAATAAACTTAATCAATAGATCGAGTAGTGTATGTGAGTGCACACTTACTGCCTGAAGTACTCAAAGATCTCCTCATGGTGGAGGGCATTTCCCTTGGAGAAGGTGATGAACATGGAGCGGCAGTCCTCCGGCACGACCACTGGTTGGGAGGTGTAGGGCGCCATGAGCTCCGGCGGGTTGACAATCAGCCCAGTCTCGAACCTCCGGAGCAGGGCGTGCAGGCGGTCGTCGAATACGAACTTGCCGGCACCATCTAGGAAGTGGGCGACGCCGTGGACGACGAGGTCCTGGTGGAAGGCGAAGAAGCCCGGCTCGATGTGGACACCGCCTTGCATGCAGAGCGCGGAGATGAGCGGGATGGGCGGGAGGGCGGGCTCCTGGTGGCGGAGGCACAAGAGGACGACGTTGGCCTCTTTTGCGACGATGGCGACGGCGTCGGGCGCCATGGCTGGGACGTGGTGTATGGCGGAGATGGTGCCCTGGTCCAGCCACACCAGCAGTGCCACCGCGTTCTGGGCTTTCTCCGGGCTGCCGCACACGGAAATGAACCGGTCGTACGCCTGCCGTGCGATGCTGTACATGTACAGCACGTCGCGCACCGTCATTGCCGCCATGGCTGCTCTGGTTATTTGGTTGCTCTTGCACCCGCCGGCCGGAGAAGAGGCTATGGATGGCTCGCCTGAGAAGCTAGCAAGAGAGGAGTGAGGAAGGGGTGATGGGTGGATGGGGAGTGGACCGATATTTGTATCTTCTCCTGGTCCGGCGACGCGGCTGCGCTCGATCTGGCCGGTGGAAGGTTTAATGAGGTGCCAAAAAAGGGCTAGCGGGAAACAACTCTCTTTGAATAAATTGCTCTTCGTCCGTTAGTTGGTTTTACATCCTCTTTTGTTTTCAGTTCGTTTTACATCCTAAAAAGTATACATGTGTGTATCCTGCTAAATTTGCACTCCCTTTTTTCTTGGTACTGGTTAATGTTATACTCACCAATTTTTGATTTTCATATTTCTTGTTTGTTTTCTTTTCTTTTTTTTTGGTCGTTAGACTTCGGGTTTTTCCTGTAGTTTTTCTTTGGTTTCTACTTTGTTTCTTTCATGGTTTTCATCTATTTTTCTTTTCTTTCAGATTTTCCTTTTTTTTGGTTTTTGTTTCTTTCTTGGTTTTCAACAATCTTTTTTTATTTGTTTCTTTATTTATGGTTTTAACTATTTTCATTCCTTTTGCACCTATTTCTTTGGTTTTATTTCATTTCCTTTTTCTTATGTTCTTATGTTCTTTTGTTTTTTTGGTTTTTCTTTGTTTCTTTCCGTTTCCACTATACATTCTTCAAATATCTCAATCACATTTTTATAATACACCTCTAACATTTTTTTTAATACAAACTGAATGTTTTGAAATACATGTTCCACATTTTTTCTATACACATTTTTACTTTTTTCCAATTCTTGATTAACATTTTTGAAATACTAGATTAACAGTTTTTGAATACATGATCAAAATGTTTTCTATACACATTTTAACATTTTTAACACGCTTGATTAACCATTTTTAAATATGAGATTAACATTTTTAATACATGATCAACATTTTTTCTATACACATTTAACATTTCTCAAATACTTGTTTAACAAAAAATTTCAAATGCTTGATTAAAATTTTCTGAATACATGATCAAACTTTTTCATACACATTGTACAACTGAGGTAACCCCCCGCGATGGTAAGGGCCATCGGTTGGACAAATTACTCTTGATGCAGGTGATGCACCGGTCAAGACGTACTTTGGAGACATCCTCGCATCGCAAGGACTCATAGTGGTTGTCTTCCAGAGCATCGTTTAATGTCATAAGATCCCGAGCACAAATATAAAGTGACGACAGTAAGACCACATACCCTGCATGTTTTTAATACTAGTGTTTGCACCGAAAAGGTTGTTAAAGGTCCGGTTGATAACCTAGAATTTATTTTTTTTAGCAATAACTTGTCAGGTCCTTTGTCGTAGTGCACATCCTTTCATGGGTTCGATAACTCAGGGTCATTTCTTAGGGAAAAAGCACGGAAACCTTCTGCTACCCAAACCGGATCTCAAAGGGCATCAATGACATACATTTCTCTCTTTTGAGTTTTATCTCTACTCCTAATGGAGCAGTTGGTAGTCTCGCTTACAGGTTTTTTTTCGTCCCACCTCCCATGGTTTTTTTGGTACCTCCTCCCACCTTCGCTGGTTTTTTTCGTCCCCTCCCCCCACTTCATCGGTTTATTTTCACGTCACCCTCTCACACAACGAAAAAAATCTGAACAGATCTGAACTTTCCATAGTGGCGCAAGTTATTTAGTAATGTAGAATCAATCACGAATAATCTCTAAAGATCAAATCTAAATTAATTAACCTTACCTTAAATCACTCAATCACATTAATTAGAAAACAAATAATTTATTTTTAGAAAAATCGCTCAATAACATTAACCTTACCTTAACTCACGGATGGTAATCAATCTCCAAACAAAGGGAACAATACATGGAGGGAGCAGTAAATAAACTCCCTTTCTTATGACCAAGTTATGGCACCATGCCAAGTTGCTTTGCTTTTCGACAAACTTTGTATTTTGTGGAGTTTTCTCGGTTAAAAATTGTCGATAAATGGCGGGTGTCGCAATTTGCATATGTGTAGGAAATCATTCAAACCTAGTGTAAATGACTCCCATGGGCACGCCTACCTGCTTACGGAAGTTTGGGCCAGTCTTGAGATTTCCAAAAATACCATGTTAGACGGAGACTGTTCGGTTAGGCCAGAAGAGTCCGTTTGGGAGTAGCCCATTTCTCAACATTTTTTAAATGGTCTCAGTTTTTTTTCATGTCCTTGTATGATCAATTTAAGGTACCATGTCAACTGGTTTGGGGTTTCAACAAGTTTTGCATTTTTTGGAACATGAATTGAGAAAAATTTCATGTTTGTAGATTTTTTTAAGGATTTGAGAAAGTTCATCGATTTTGAAAAAAGTGCATCAATTTTGGCAAAACAAATTCATCTACTTTGAAAATATGCATTCATTTTGAAAAATAATTCATCAATTTTGAGAAAAGGAACATCAATTTTGAAAAAAACATCTATTTTGAAAAAACGTTCATCAATATTTTTTATGAATTTTAAAAAAATTATCGATTTAGGAAAACGTTCACCAAGTTTGGAAATTTTTTCGCAAATTTTGTTTAAAGCCCATTCTTTCATAGAAAACGAAATTGGGAAAAGTTTGCACATTGCAAGAGAAAAGGGAAAATAATAATGAACAAAAAAGAAAGGAAAACGACAAATAAGAAATTGAGAAGGAAAATAAATCTGGGACAAAACCGTTAAAAGCGAGAAAAAAAGGGCAAGAAAAAAGAAAGAAGGAAAGAAGTAAAGAAGTAAAGAAGAAAACTGGAAAAAGAAAAGCGTATAGAAGAAAAGAATAAGACATGTAAACACGTGAATTGATGGTGGCGAGTTGGTTATGGCGTCGCATTATGAACCAGAAGTTCCTGTCTCGAATCTTGGCACACTTATAATTTTTTGCGATTTAAAGAGATGGATGGGACGGCCCAGTGCGCAAGTGTACGGCCTATACGTATACATCGAATTGATATTTTAAAAAGAAAAACATACAAAACAAAATATGACCATCATGTCCTTTATTATGAAGAGGTATGGGCTAATCTGAGCCGTCCTTGTGTTTAGGGGGGTCTACCGAAGTAGAAGTGAAATCTGTAATACAAAGTCAGCAAATGACAAATACGCATGCAATACATGAAATTTACATCCGATTAACAACTGCACAATTTCAGCTTTGTATTATCAGAGGCCTAGTTTAGCTAGGTTTTGCGGCCTAAGATGCTTGTGGTTTATGCCCGGTTTCTCCCTGATTAGCTGAGCGTCATTAGATTTTTTTGGGTCTAATTTTCCTTATAAGCTGTATATTTTTGCGCCTAGTTTCCTTATAAACTGGACAAATTCTATCCTTCTTAATTATGGAACTTGTGGAAACCCCCACCCTCTCCAAGAGGTTCTTCAAAAAAAGGCCCGTCTGCGACAAAGAAATGGTATGTCACTGATAAGCCTCTAGACTATCAGATTCGACAAGCTCCTAGACAACTAGCTATGAACCGGCAGGGCTCCAAGTCAAGCTTAACAATGTTGGCATTCTTTCACATGTTTGTGCTATAGCAGCAACAATGGTTCAGATACCACAGAAGACGAGAATAAACAGAAGCTGGATAAAAATGGTATACAACAACTTTTATCTGCAGAGGGGGGTTTCTATCTGCGCACGACAGAAGTTTCTTTTTGTGCAACAGAAGTTTCTATTTGCTGGTGTTGTTGTGGACATGCTATCTGAAATGTACACCACGAGGTTATCCAATGTTCATTGAAGTCTACAGTTTATTTTATCCTTGATGAGTTGTTAGTTTAATATGTACAATTTCATGTTGTTGACTGTTTGTTCCTCACCCTCAAATAAGGTTTGGGGGAATCAATTGTTAACATCAAATCTGCGATGGTGTGAGGATGTAATGAATTTGCGATCCTTTTACAGCAGCTAAAATGCATTACAAATCATGGTGCACCGGCTGCGAGTTATTTAAAGCAGGCAAGCATTACTGTAAGAACCTATGTAATGTAAACCAGAGTTATTGATGGACAAAACACATGTGTGGCAGAAGAAGCAACTGAAATCCACGGCAAACTAGAGTTGGTTAGTTATGTTTTGTTTATCAGGTTGTTTGTTTGTTAGCTTCTACTCCCTCCGTCCCAAAATGTAAGACGCCTTTTGACACACTATCATAGTATCAAAAAACGTCTTACATTTTGGGACGGAGGGAGTACTAGTCAGCAGGTTTGATTTCTTAGTCAACTCTATAAGAGAACAACAGAACATTTGAGATTAAGCAAGGAAAATTAAACCCACCTAATCGGCCTTTCAGAGTCTCTCTGGTGAGTGAACACGCCATAGCCCCTTGCCACTCCTATCCAGAAAACTAGCCATATCACATCATGGTTATTTTTGCATGTTCTTAATTATTGTGCACAAGTATAGAACATCAAAATTCGGGAACAGAGCAGGTGATAACTCTACTAAAAACAAAACCAAGGCCACAGCTAATATAATATTTCCATCCTCTATCCCAACTTTTCCGATTTAAAATTTATCAAGTGGTTCAAACAAGCACCAAGACAAGTATTTAGGCTGAATCTCATTTCTATGCATGGTGTGAAGTTCTAATATGGGAGTGAGTCGGGTCTTCTCTTTTCCATGCATCTAGCTTGCGTAGTCAACCCTCAAGAAATTTAGGGTTAGCTAGCTTACATACCAATCCATCCATTCTTCGTCCAGCTTAATTCATCCATTCTTCGTACGGCTTACTATATGTAGTTTCACACACGCATATAAATTGATATGACTATATGTAAAGAAACAATGTGGGATCAAACTCACAAATTCAAAGACATGACCAAATGCTGCTAGCCACCTAAACAAACATGTCCTGCTAACCAATGGCCACCACAAATATTTAAGAACATACTGCAACGGCGGATTCGAAACATTTTTTTTAACTTCTCAAACGGAGTATTATCTAATATTCTTGGAAACATGAATAATTTTTGAAATCCCGACGAGTTTCAAAAATTGCGAACAAATTCTAAAAAAATTCTTACATTTTACGGAACACATTATTTTTTAAAATGGAATTTTTTTAAATATACAAATATTTTTCGAAATCAGGAACATTTTTTGAATGTATGTTTTTTTAAAAGGGACCATGTTTTAAACATTCAAAACAATTTTAGAAAATGCGTATTTTTTAAACATGAACATTTCATTTGACGTTCTGAAAATTTGACTAAAACAAGAATATTTTTTGAACTTGGACATTTTTTAAAATGCAGTTTTTCTGAAAATTTTGAATAATTTTGTAAAACATAAACATTTTTGAAAAAAGGGGAACATGTTTTATATATAAAGAAATTCAAGGTCCTTTTCCAGCCAGCTCACGTACCAGTCCATCCATATTTCGTCTAGCTTAATCCATCCATCCTTCATCCAGCTTACTACATGTAGTTTCACACACGTATATAAATTGGTACGACTGTATGTAAAGGAACAATGTGTGACTATTTAAAATATTTTTGCTTTGAATTTGTGAACATTTCACTAAAACAAGAATATTTTTTGAATTTGGAACATTCTAAAATGCAAGTTTCTGCTGGAAAATCTTTAACAATTTTTAAAAACACAAACATTTACAAAAATGGTTTTTTTGAATTTTTCTTGGAACAAGAAAAAAAAATTATTATTCTGTTTTTTTTCAAATGGGAGCACAATTTTGGAATTCTGATTTTTTTTCGAAAATTTCAACAAAAACTGAAATTATGAACATTTTTTGAAAATTGTGAACTCACGCAAAAGATAAAAAGGAAAATAAACTTGGAAGGGTTAAAAATAAAAAATAAAGAAAGGAAAAATCGTAAGAAATAGAAAAACTAAAATAGAAACAGAACACAGAAAAAAGACAAATGGCCGGCCCAGTCTTTGGCCCCGTGTGAGAAGTTCCGGCTATTTTCCGCCTTGTGCTGCAAATAGGGTATTCTCAGCTGCGTTGGCAGGAAAATAAGTGAGCTGGCTTCACCGGGCATCAGCGCGCGACCCAAGTATGAAATTCTGGACAAATCCTTTTCCCTTTTCTAGCAGACAATGAAAAAAAATTAGTACCACCTCGGATAGTAAAAAAGAAAATCTTTCGGTGCTGAACGGATGAAAAAATTTCAAAGAAACACATATTGCTTTATTAGTAGGTATATAGAAGAATTACTGCTAGCAGAGTAGGCGCGAATCTCAGGACATGCACCTATAGCACGAATACGTACATATTTTTTCGTTTACAGAGTTGAAAGTTTTGTACCAGTGGGCATAGCAAAATGTATCAATCTCAGGACATGCATTTATAGTACTCCCTCATATCTACAATAAGTGTCGTGGTTTTTGTTTAAACTTAAACTAAAACCATGACACTTATTTTGGATCAGAAGAAGTATTTATCATTAACATCACATGATATGAGTGAAAACTAAGGATTGCATACGAACATCCAGACTAAGTATTCCAAGGGGAATTATGACACACTTTTGAAAGTTTCAAAGCAGTGGTTAGCTCATTACTTATCAAGCAATCATATCAATATAATCAAGCCATTTACTAAGGTCACAAGTTGTTTTCATTAGGTGAAAGAAGGCAGCCATGCATGTTAAAAGAACCTGCGGCGGCGCCATGCCCCAGGTAGCCGTGTCCATGGCCTAGGGCATGCCCCCCTCGTTCCTTCATTCTCTGTTTGGCACTGTAGCTATGTTGTTCGTCTGGGGTGTGCCTCTACTTCGCGCTGCCATTGAAAAAAGATAAAAGGTCATGCAACATTTCTGAACGAGTAATTACTCAATCCACACATAAGCTGAATCCCCTAAGACAATTTGCCAAATACTGAACCTTAATACTAATGATCAAATTAATGGTCAATGTATAGAAATCTCATACATATGCAACTCTGTCTCCTTATTTTATAACCCAACATCTTCGAGCATGACATATGTACCTTGCTTCTTTTGAGTCCTAACAAAATATAAAACTACTAGAGAGCTAACATAACTTGATAACTCATACCCATGCATGCATCTCTCTCATTTTTTCAGTATTGTGTCTTTATTATTAATACTAATAGCAAAGAAACAAAATCTATTGTCTAACATACCACACATAATAGGGCCGTAAATTAAAAACATAGGGTCAAAAAGATCATAAAAGATATAATTGAGGTATAGGGGATGCCGAGGCATACCGAAGCTTTGTGGTTTTGACCCTCTTGTTTTCCTTCTCCTCAACACCTTATTGCCCCCATTAAACCTGAAAAAACTTAACTTTAAGTTCATAATTTTTGAAATTGCTGACTGCATGAAATTGTTTTCCTTCAACATAATAGTGATATAAGCTTCAAGTTATGGTATACAAATTCATACTAAATAACTTACCATTTTGTACAGTAGATACCAACATTTATCACCCTTCGAGCCTTCTTACAGAGTTCAAGTATGGCATGTATAGCCCATAAACAAGCACACTTCAATTCTATTTCAGCAACCAATATTAATATAAATAGATGGTTTAGACTTCGTGAAAAAAGTTAGACTTAGACCTCCCAAAAATCAGCACCGACGGGCGAAAAAGAGTATACCAAGTCACCATCGATTGGTATAAATTTTTCACTTGATACTGATGTATCATCTCTGCTGACGAACAGCGTGCCCATCAATGGAGACCCAATCATTCATTGGTAGGATAGTAGTTATAGGCGCTAAACCTGTCAATGGAGGGGTTTAGGTGCCCATAAGTAAAAGGTGATTTTATAGTCGTGATACGTGGCTGCAGATGAGGTGTCACACACCCAGAAAAGACAAGTAAGAACTTGAACCATGAGAGGAATAGAATAAGAGAAAACAGATGGTGAGGAGGTGGGACATTGTAGGAAGGTCTACGTTGTTAGAGATACGACAGGAAATAGAGAGTGAAGAAGATCAAATCAACACAGAGGGGCACAAGATTTTAACGTGGAAACCCCCTCCAATGAGAAGGGAGAAAACCACGGGTGCCAACCAGTGAAACATAACTATATACGGAGAGGTTACAAATGCCGGGGATTACGATGATCTTATCCCGCGCGGTGGCTTACAAAGTATATATATAGTAGTGGCCAACCTAGGTCGATACTGATCCATACCCCCACGCGGCCCAAGCCTCCCAGCGACATGCCTCTGCTCCACTCCGTCAGAAATTAACCGCCATATGAATTTGGATCACAACATACCATATGTAGGCGCGGTCAATGTCCAAATGGCACCGGGGAATCTATGTCACGACATGGGTGGCCGTTGTGTAACAATTATGCCTTCTCTTCTATCTGATATGCAGTTTCAAATAGAAATATTAAATTTTGCACACTAAAGTTTTCGGAGAGGAAGGAAAAGATATCTAGGTGACATGTAGTTTCTTCCGTGGCGGCAAGGAAGCAACAATCACACATGCAAGTACAGAAAACATACGATGCAAGTTGGGCATGGCTCACGTGGCTTGACCCAATAGCAAAAAACTATTCCATTATTATTTTAAGTAGTGTGCACAAAGCGGGGTGCTCATAAATATGTAATGTGAAGCAAAAACCTAGAACTTACGTGCACTAACCATTTGGGAAAGAAACTGAGGGATATTAAGACAATGGCACACAGTTCCTTCCATACAGACAAAAGAGCAATAAGCATAATGAGGCAATGCTATGTTGGATTTTTTTGGGGGGGGGGGGTATGCAAGACGGCGGTCAATGTACAGATAATGGAACCCAGGATCTACGACATGGTTGACTGTTGTATAATGGTTGTATTTTTTTTTTCAATTTGGGGCTGATACGCAGTTTCAAATAAAAATCAGAAACTTTTGCGAGCCAAGGTTTTGTGGGAGGAAGCGAAGGATACCAAGCTGGAAAGCTAGGCAGTGATCTCACATGGTTAATCCAATAAGACAATAATACCACCAAATGTAAGGAGCAGCAATCTTTTTGTTCAGCATCATGCAACTCTTTATTTCTTTTAAATTGCCTCAAGCACAAACAACTAAACCACATTGTAAAAACAAATTGGGCAAAACTTTTGGGAAGATGTGTATGCGAGTATAGAACATAAGACAAAGCACATGCAAGTATAGAAATAAGACAATGCTTGTGGGGTATTGTCCTTATGTGGCTTGATCTAACAATAAAAAATAAGAAGTAAAATCAAGGGTGCTAGTATATATGCACTATGAAACAAAAAACTACAACTTTCCGTGCACCAACGATTTGGAAAGAAATGAAAGTATATTCAACCAATGTCAGTGGTTTCTTCCATGCCAGCAATGGAGCATCAAGCTTATTATTAGGCATGTCTCCCCATGGAGTGGAAATGGTACGTGGCTCCCAATGAGGTGTCACGCGCCGAGAAAAGGAAAGAAATAACAATAAATATATAGACAGATGATTAAAATAAAGTTGAAATGGACGGGGAGAATCGGAGGAGGGGGGCACGGTTGGGGATAACGAATGTAGGTGCTCATCTCCAAATAACTGAATGGGACCGGAGGTGGAAGGATCTGCGTTGCGATATGGGTGACCGTTATGTAGCAGTTTTTAGTTTGGTCTCACATGTGTAGTTAAAAAATCGAGACAAAGATGGGCGACTTACAGATATAGTAGGCATGCCTTATTAGTGGACAACATATTTCCACATGAGACAAGGGGCAATGTAATAAAGGTGCTACCTCATCCCCAAGAAAAGTCTAGGGTTTCCCTCTTTACCGCTGGAGGCGCCGTCGGTCCGCCTCGTCTCCTGTGGCCTTAGGGCCATGGCGGCACGGTTGATCTCGGCCCTTGCCGGCGAGAGGGCTCTGTTTTCAGTTGTTCCTTCATGTTTTGTTAGGGTTTGTGTCCTGCTCAGGATGACGAGACGGCGTCAGCTCCCTGAAGATGGAATAAGGTTCTCCCCACCTAGCCCCCGTCCCAATGGTGTGTCTAGCATCGTCGGTGGGCCTGTGGAGATGTGTCTCCGGCGGGTCTGTCCTTGGTGGATTTGCTCGGATCTGGTTCTAGTTCATCTACGTTCATGTGTTTTCAGGTTGGATCCTTCCGATCTACGCTACTCTTCATTGGCGGTGGTTGTTGTTCGGCCGTGCTGGTCCTATGGGGCCTTAGCATGACGACTTCCCGACTGTCCACTACAATAAGTTGTGCCCGGCTCTGGCGAGGGAGGGGCAATGACGATGGAGCGCCTTCGGCTTGCTTCAGTGCTTGTAGTCGTCGCTAGGTGGTCTACGAATTTGGATGTAATTTTTATTATTTCTGATGTTTGTTGTACTGCCATGATTGAAAATGAATAGATTAAAAGTTTTCTCACAAAGAAAAACACAAAACAAAGAACATTTTTGCGCCAAGATTTTGGGAGCCAATGCGAAGTATACCGACTTAGACAATGATCTCAAGCAATCCTTTCTAGCTTTCCCCCCTTAATTTCAATACAAAATCCATTTTGAAATGGTACCTTACAAATCGATAGGCAGATCTGCCTAGCTAGAGTAAATTGCACAAAACCACCACAATTATGCAAAAGTCTTCAAACTACATGTTTTGTGGTGGTTTTTTCCTGAAGAATTGATAACTTTGACTCAATGTGGCGGTTTTTTGCAATTCACTCGGCTAGCTAGCATAGAGCATAGAGCATAGACAAGCATAGACAAGACGCCGATGGATGGGTTTGTGGATCAGGCGACAGCGTTGGTTGGCCTGGGGACGTACTTGCGGAGCCAAATCTCACGTTGTCCGATGGAGATCTTGACGAGCCTCTCGCCGTTGAGCACGAGCTTCACGATCACCTCTGTCTTGAAGATGATCCGGCCATACATGGGCCTGTGGCCTCCCTTCGTCTTCTCCATGAGCACCCTCACTACACAGTCGCCCCACTTCCTGCACCCATGCATGCAAACCATGAGACATGATCCAGTTCCAATCATCATGGATCATGGATGCAGATCTTAGTAGATCCATGTGTATAAATAAACTTAATCAATAGATCGAGTAGTGTATGTGAGTGCACACTTACTGCCTGAAGTACTCAAAGATCTCCTCATGGTGGAGGGCATTTCCCTTGGAGAAGGTGATGAACATGGAGCGGCAGTCCTCCGGCACGACCACTGGTTGGGAGGTGTAGGGCGCCATGAGCTCCGGCGGGTTGACAATCAGCCCAGTCTCGGACCTCCGGAGCAGGGCGTGCAGGCGGTCGTCGAATACGAACTTGCCGGCACCATCTAGGAAGTGGGCGACGCCGCGGACGACGAGGTCCTGGTGGAAGGCGAAGAAGCCCGGCTCGATGTGGACACCGCCTTGCATGCAGAGCACGGAGATGAGCAGGCTGGGCAGGAGGGCGGGCTCCTGGTGGCGGAGGCACACGAGGACGACGTTGGCCTCTTCTGCGACGATGGCGACGGCGTCGGGCGCCGTGGCTGGGACGTGGTGTATGGCGGAGATGGTGCCCTGGTCCAGCCACACCAGCAGTGCCACCGCGTTCTGGGCTTTCTCTGGGCTGCCGCACACGGAAATGAACCGGTCGTACGCCTGCCGTGCGATGCCGTACATGTACAGCACGTCGCGCACCGTCATTGCCGCCATGGCTGCTCTGGTTATTTGGTTGCTCTTGCACCCGCCGGCCGGAGAAGAGGCTATGGATGGCTCGCCTGAGAAGCTAGCAAGAGAGGAGTGAGGAAGGGGTGATGGGTGGATGGGGAGTGGACCGATATTTGTATCTTCTCCTGGTCCGGCGACGCGGCTGCGCTCGATCCGGCCGGTGGAAGGTTTAATGAGGTGCCAAAAAAGGGCTAGCGGGAAACAACTCTCTTTGAATAAATTGCTCTTCGTCCGTTAGTTGGTTTTACATCCTCTTTTGTTTTCAGTTCGTTTTACATCCTAAAAAGTATACATGTGTGTATCCTGCTAAATTTGCACTCCCTTTTTTCTTGGTACTGGTTAATGTTATACTCACCAATTTTTGATTTTCATATTTCTTGTTTGTTTTCTTTTCTTTTTTCTTTTGGTCGTTAGACTTCGGGTTTTTTTAATGTAGTTTTTCTTTGGTTTCTACTTTGTTTCTTTCATGGTTTTCATCTGTTTTTCTTTTCTTTCAGATTTTCCTTTTTTTGGTTTTTGTTTCTTTCTTGGTTTTCAACGATCTTTTTTTATTTGTTTCTTTATTTATGGTTTTAACTATTTTCATTCCTTTTGCACCTATTTCTTTGGTTTTATTTTTCATTTCCTTTTTCTTATGTTCTTATGTTCTTTTGTTTTTTTGGTTTTTCTTTGTTTCTTTCCGTTTCCACTATACATTCTTCAAATATCTCAATCACATTTTTATAATACACCTCTAACATTTTTTTAAATACAAACTGAATGTTTTGAAATACATGTTCCACATTTTTTCTATACACATTTTTACTTTTTTCCAATTCTTGATTAACATTTTTGAAATACTAGATTAACAGTTTTTGAATACATGATCAAAATGTTTTCTATACACATTTTAACATTTTTAACACGCTTGATTAACCATTTTTAAATATGAGATTAACATTTTTAATACATGATCAACATTTTTTCTATACACATTTAACATTTCTCAAATACTTGTTTAACAAAAAATTTCAAATGCTTGATTAAAATTTTCTGAATACATGATCAAACTTTTTCATACACATTGTACAACTGAGGTAACCCCCCGCGATGGTAAGGTCCATCGGTTGGACAAATTACTCTTGATGCAGGTGATGCACCGGTCAAGACGTACTTTGGACACATCCTCGCATCGCAAGGACTCATTGTGGTTGTCTTCCAGAGCATCGTTTAATGTCATAAGATCCCGAGCACAAATATAAAGTGACGACAGTAAGACCACATACCCTGCCTGTTTTTAATACTAGTGTTTGCACCGAAAAGGTTGTTAAAGGTCCGGTTGATTAACCTAGAATTTAATTTTTTAGCAATAACTTGTCAGGTCCTTTGTCGTAGTGCACATCCTTTCATGGGTTCGATAACTCAGGGTCATTTCTTAGGGAAAAAGCACGGAAACCTTCTGCTACCCAAACCGGATCTCAAAGGGCATCAATGACATACATTTCTCTGTTTTGAGTTTTGTCTCTACTCCTAATGGAGCAGTTGGTAGTCTCGCTTACAGGTTTTTTTTCGTCCCACCTCCCATGGTTTTTTTGGTACCTCCTCCCACCTTTGCTGGTTTTTTTCGTCCCCTCCCCCCACTTCATCGGTTTATTTTCACGTCACCCTCTCACACAACGAAAAAAATCTGAACAGATCTGAACTTTCCATAGTGGCGCAAGTTATTTAGTAATGTAGAATCAATCACGAACAATCTCTAAAGATCAAATCTAAATTAATTAACCTTACCTTAAATCACTCAATCACATTAATTAGAAAACAAATAATTTATTTTTAGAAAAATCGCTCAATAACATTAACCTTACCTTAACTCACGGATGGTAATCAATCTCCAAACAAAGGGAACAATACATGGAGGGAGCAGTAAATAAACTCCCTTTCTTATGACCAAGTTATGTCACCATGCCAAGTTGCTTTGCTTTTCGACAAACTTTGTATTTTGTGGAGTTTTCTCGGTTTAAAATTGTCGATAAATGGCGGGTGTCGCAATTTGCATATGTGTAGGAAATCATTCAAACCTAGTGTAAATGACTCCCATGGGCACGCCTACCTGCTTACGAAAGTTTGGGCCAGTCTTGAGATTTCCAAAAATACCATGTTAGACGGAGACTGTTCGGTTAGGCCAGAAGAGTCCGTTTGGGAGTAGCCCATTTCTCAACATTTTTTAAATGGTCTCAGTTTTTTTCATGTCCTTGTATGATCAATTTAAGGTACCATGTCAACTGGTTTGGGGTTTCAACAAGTTTTGCATTTTTTGGAACATGAATTGAGAAAAATTTCATGTTTGTAGATTTTTTTTAAGGATTTGAGAAAGTTCATCGATTTTGAAAAAAGTGCATCAATTTTGGCAAAACAAATTCATCTACTTTGAAAATATGCATTCATTTTGAAAAATAATTCATCAATTTTGAGAAAAGGAACATCAATTTTGAAAAAAAAACATCTATTTTGAAAAAACGTTCATCAATATTTTTTATGAATTTTAAAAAAATTATCGATTTAGGAAAACGTTCACCAAGTTTGGAAATTTTTTCGCAAATTTTGTTTAAAGCCCATTCTTTCATAGAAAACGAAATTGGAAAAAGTTTGCACATTGCAAGAGAAAAGGGAAAATAATAATGAACAAAAAAGAAAGGAAAACGACAAATAAGAAATTGAGAAGGAAAATAAATCTGGGACAAAACCGTTAAAAGCGAGAAAAAAAAGGGCAAGAAAAAAGAAAGAAGGAAAGAAGTAAAGAAGTAAAGAAGTAAAGAAGAAAACTGGAAAAAGAAAAGCGTATAGAAGAAAAGAATAAGACATGTAAACACGTGAACTGATGGTGGCGAGTTGGTTATGGCGTCGCATTATGAACCAGAAGTTCCTGTCTTGAATCTTGGCACACTTATAATTTTTTGCGATTTAAAGAGATGGATGGGACGGCCCAGTGCGCAAGTGTACGGCCTATACGTATACATCGAATTGATATTTTAAAAAGAAAAACATACAAAACAAAATATGACCATCATGTCCTTTATTATGAAGAGGTATGGGCTAATCTGAGCCGTCCTTGTGTTTAGGGGGGTCTACCGAAGTAGAAGTGAAATCTGTAATACAAAGTCAGCAAGTGACAAATACGCATGCAATACATGAAATTTACATCCGATTAACAACTGCACAATTTCAGCTTTGTATTATCAGAGGCCTAGTTTAGCTAGGTTTTGCGGCCTAAGATGCTTGTGGTTTTTGCCCGGTTTCTCCCTGATTAGCTGAGCGTCATTAGATTTTTTGGGTCTAATTTTCCTTATAAGCTGTATATTTTTGCGCCTAGTTTCCTTATAAACTGGACAAATTCTATCCTTCTTAATTATGGAACTTGTGGAAACCCCCACCCTCTCCAAGAGGTTCTTCAAAAAAAGGCCCGTCTGCGACAAAGAAATGGTATGTCACTGATAAGCCTCTAGACTATCAGATTCGACAAGCACCTAGACAACTAGCTATGAACCGGCAGGGCTCCAAGTCAAGCTTAACAATGTTGGCATTCTTTCACATGTTTGTGCTATAGCAGCAACAATGGTTCAGATACCACAGAAGACGAGAATAAACAGAAGCTGGATAAAAATGGTATACAACAACTTTTATCTGCAGAGGGGGGTTTCTATCTGCGCACGACAGAAGTTTCTTTTTGTGCAACAGAAGTTTCTATTTGCTGGTGTTGTTGTGGACATGCTATCTGAAATGTACACCACGAGGTTATCCAATGTTCATTGAAGTCTACAGTTTATTTTATCCTTGATGAGTTGTTAGTTTAATATGTACAATTTCATATTGTTGACTGTTTGTTCCTCACCCTCAAATAAGGTTTGGGGGAATCAATTGTTAACATCAAATCTGCGATGGTGTGAGGATGTAATGAATTTGCGATCCTTTTACAGCATCTAAAATGCATTACAAATCATGGTGCACCGGCTGCGAGTTATTTAAAGCAGGCAAGCATTACTGTAAGAACCTATGTAATGTAAACCAGAGTTATTGATGGACAAAACACATGTGTGGCAGAAGAAGCAACTGAAATCCACGGCAAACTAGAGTTGGTTAGTTATGTTTTGTTTATCAGGTTGTTTGTTTGTGAGGATTTGATGGTAAAAAAGGTCGCCAATGTCACTTGATATGTATGAGAATATTAATATTGAACTCTTAAAGTTAATGTGGCCCCGTTGCAATGCACGGGCATTCATCTTGTTATCTAAGGTATCACACATAATATGGTCATAAATTTAAAACATAGGGTCAAGAAGATCATAAAAGAAATAATTGTGGAATATGAGATGCCGAGGCATATATACCCAAGCTTTGTGGTTTTGGCCCACTTGTTTTCCTTTTCCTCAAGACCTTATTGCCCCCTTAAACCTTAAAAAACATTAACTTCATTTTTTTTCCTAAATTGCTGACTGCATGAAGTTGTTTGTCCTTCAACATAATTGTGATATAAGCTTCAAGTTTTGCTCCAGAAATTCTTGTTGAATAACTTATCATTTTGTACAGTACGCACCAACATTTATCACCCTTTTGGCCTTCTTAAAGAGTTCAAGTATAGCATGAATAGCCCATAAACAAGCATTATTCAATTCTATTTCAGCACCTAAAATTAATTTAAATGCAGGGTTTAGACTTCGCCAAAAATAATCAGATTTATATCCCTCAAAATTCAGCACTGGCGGGCGAAAAAGAGTATATGAAGTCACTGTTGATGCGTATAAAATCTTCACACAATAGCAATGTACCATCTCTGTTGAGGAACAACATGCTCGTCAATGGAGACCCGATCATTCACTGGTAGGACAATAGTGAGAGACTAAACCTGGCAATGCATGGAGGGGTTTAGGTGCTCGTAAGTAGGAAGGTGTACGTAGGTGCGATCAATGTCCAAATAATTGCACCGGGGGAGGGGGGGCGAAGGGGGGGGGGGGTCTATGTCACGATATTAGTGATCGTAGTGTAACGACTATGCGTGTCACACCACGAAAAAACAAGTAAGAACTAGAACTATGAGGGGGTAGAATAATTGAAAATAGATGGTGAGTAGCTGGGACATTGTAGGAAGGTGTACGTACATGCGGTCAATGTCCAAATAATGGTACCGCGGGGGGGGGGGGGGGGGGGTCTATGTCACGACATTGGTGACCGTTGTGTAACGATTATGCCTTCTGTTCTATCTGACATGCATTTTCAAATAGAAAATATTGGATTTTGTGCACCAAGGTTTTGGGAGAGGAAGCAAAAGATAGCTAGGTGACATGTGGTTTCTTCAATGGCAGCAAGGAAGCAGCAATCAGACATGCAAGGGCATGTCTCACTTGGCTTGACCCAATAGTTAAAAACTAGTCCATTATTATTTGAAATAGTGTGCACAAAGCAAGGTGCTCGTAAATATACAATGTAAAGTAAAAACCTAGAACTTACATGCACTAACCATTTGGGAAAGAAACCTAACGCTATTAAGACAATGGAACACAGGTTTTTCCATACCGACAAAGGAGCAACAAGCTTAATTAGGCAGTGCTATGTTGGGTGGGAGGGGGAGGCGGGACGTATATGCAAGATGGTGGTCAATGCCCAGATAGTGAAACCGGAGATTTGCGACATGGTTGACTGTTGTATAATGGTTGTGCTTTTTTAGGCCGATATGCAGTTTCAAATCAAAATCAGCAACTTCTGCGCGCCCAAGTTTTGTGGGGAAGAAGAGAAGGATACCAAGCTGGGAAGCTAGGCAACAATGTCACATAGTCCCTCCGTCTCAAAATAAGTGTCTCAACTTTGTACTAACTTTAGTGTGAAGTTGTACTAAGTTTGAGACACTTATTTTGGGACGGATGGAGTAGTTTCTCCAATAAGGCAATAATACCAGTGCCACGAAATGTAAGGTTCATTTTTTTTGTTCAGTATAATGTAGCTCTTTGTTTCTCTAAAATTGCCTCAAGCACAAACAACTAAACGCCATTTAAAAAAAATGGATGCAACTTTTGGGAAAGGTGTATGCCAGTATAGAACATAAGACAAAGCACATGCATGTATAGAAAATACATGCTGCATGTGGGTATGTTCGTAAGTGGTTTGACTCCATAGTAAAAAAAGAAATAAATCAAGGGTGCTCGTATATATGTAATATGAAATCAAAGTCTACAACTTTCGTGCACCAATGATTTGGGAAAGAAACGAAAGGATATTCGGAAACCATGGTTTCTTCCATGCTAGCAAGGGAGCATCAAGCTTCAAATTTGGCATGTCTCCCTCCATGGAGTGGAAACGATATGTGGCTCCCAGTGAGGTGTCGTGCACTGAGAAAATAAAAATGAATACCAAGAACTATAAATAGAGAGAATTAAAGTAAAGTTGAGATGCACATGGAGAATCAGAGGAGGAGGAACCCCAAGGTTGGAGGATGCCGAATGTAGGCGCTCATCTCCAAACAACGGAACGGGGCAGGGGGGAGTGAAGAATCTATGCTGTGACATGAGTGACCGTTATGTAATGGTTGAGCCTTTTGTCTGATATGCGTAGATTAAAAATCGAAAACAAGAAAATTTGTGGGCCAAGATTTTTGGGGATGTGAAGTATACCGAGCTAGACGATGATGCCATCAAATGGTTTCTTTAATTAGTACCAAATTAGTTAAGGGCCGACAAACATTTTCTTCAAATCTCAACCAGTACTTTCTTTCCCTTAAACTCGACATTACGTTACAAAATCTTTTTTGAAATGGTACATTACAAATCGACTGGTAGATCGGTCTAGCATAGACAAGACGCCGATGGATGTGTTTGTGGATCAGGCGACAGCGTTGGTTGGCCTGGGGACGTACTTGCGGAGCCAAACCTCACGTTGTCCGATGGAGATCTTGACGAGCCTCTCGCCGTTGAGCACGAGCTTCACGATCACCTCTGTCTTGAAGATGATCCGGCCATACATGGGCCTGTGGCCTCCCTTCGTCTTCTCCATGAGCACCCTCACCACACAGTCGCCCCACTTCCTGCACCCATGCATGCAAACCATGAGACATGATCCAGTTCCAATCGTCATGGATCATGGATGCAGATCTTAGTAGATCCATGTGTATAAATAAACTTAATCAATAGATCGAGTAGTGTATGTGAGTGCACACTTACTGCCTGAAGTACTCAAAGATCTCCTCATGGTGGAGGGCATTTCCCTTGGAGAAGGTGATGAACATGGAGCCGCAGTCCTCCAGCACGGCCACTGGTTGGGAGGTGTAGGGCCCCATGAGCTCCGACGGGTTGACAATCAGCCCAGTCTCTGACCTCCGGAGCAGGGCATGCAGGCGGTCGTCGAATACGAACTTGCTGGCACCATCTAGGAAGTGGGCGACGCCGCGGACGACGAGGTCCTGGTGGAAGGCGAAGAAGCCCGGCTCGATGTGGACACCGCCTTGCATGCAGAGCGCGGAGATGAGCGGGATGGGCGGGAGGGCGGGCTCCTGGTGGCGGAGGCACACGAGGACGGCGTTGGCCTCTTCTGCGACGATGGCGACGGCGTCGGGCGCCATGGCTGGGACGTGGTGTATGGCGGAGATGGTGCCCTGGTCCAGCCACACCAGCAGTGCCACCGCGTTCTGGGCTTTCGCCGGGCTGCCGCACACGGAAATGAACCGGTCGTACGCCTGCCGTGCGATGCTGTACATGTACAGCACGTCGCGCACCATCATTGCCGCCATGGTTGCTCTGGTTATTTGGTTGCTCTTGCACCCGCCGGCCGGAGAAGAGGCTATGGATGGCTTGCCTGAGAAGCTAGCAAGAGAGGAGTGAGGAAGGGGTGATGGGTGGATGGGGAGTGGACCGATATTTGTATCTGCTCCTGGTCCGGCGACGCGGCTGCGCTCGATCCGGACGGTGGAAGGTTTAATGAGGCTCCAAAAAAGGGCTAGCGGGAAACAACTCTCTTTGAATAAATTGCTCTTCGTTCGTTAGTTGGTTTTACATCCTCTTTTGTTTTCTGTTTGTTTTACATCCTAAAAAGTATAATGTGTGTATCCTGCTAAATTTGCACTCCCTTTTTTCTTGGTACTGGTTAATGTTATACTCACCAATTTTTGATTTTCAAATTTCTTGTTTGTTTACTTTTCTTTTTTTTGGGCGTTAGACTTCGGGTTTTTTTTCCTGTAGTTTTTCTTTGGTTTCTACTTTGTTTCTTTCCTGGTTTTCATCCGTTTTTCTTTTCTTTCAGATTTTTCTTTTTTTTAGTTTTTGTTTCTTTCTTGGTTTTCAACGATCTTTTTTTACTTGTTTCTTTATTTATGGTTTTAACTATTTTCATTCCTTTCACACCTATTTCTTTCGTTTTATTTAAATTTCCTTTTTCTTATGTTCTTATGTTCGTTCGTTTTTTTGGTTTTTCTTTGTTTCTTTCCGTTTCCACTATACATTCTTCAAATATCTCAATCACGTTTTTATAATACACCTCTAACATTTTTTTAATACAAATTGAATGTTTTGAAATACATGTTCCACATTTTTTCTATACGCATTTTCACTTTTTTCCAATTCTTGATTAACATTTTTGAAATACTAGATTAACAGTTTTTGAATACATGATCAAAATGTTTTCTATACACATTTTAACATTTTTAACACGCTTGATTAACATTTTTTTTGGTCGTTAGACTTCGGGTTTTTTCCTGTAGTTTTTCTTTGGTTTCTACTTTGTTTCTTTCATGGTTTTCATCTGTTTTTTTGGTCGACATCCTTGAAATGACCCTAGTTTTTCCAGTGGCTTGTGTGACCAAGTTATGGCACCATGCCAAGTTGCTTTGCTTTTCGAGAAACTTTGTATTTTCTGGAGTTTTCTCGGTTAAAAATTGTCGATAAATGGCGGGTGTCGCAATTTGCATATGTGTAGGAAATCATTCAAACCTAGTGTAAATGACTCCCATGGGCACGCCTACCTGCTTACGAAAGTTTGGGTCAGTCTTGAGATTTCCAAAAATACCATGTTAGACGGAGACTGTTCGGTTAGGCCAGAAGAGTCCGTTTGGGAGTAGCCCATTTCTCAACATTTTTTAAATGGTCTCAGTTTTTTTCATGTCCTTGTATGATCAATTTAAGGTACCATGTCAACTGGTTTGGGGTTTCAACAAGTTTTGCATTTTTTGGAACATGAATTGAGAAAAATTTCATGTTTGTAGATTTTTTTAAGGATTTGAGAAAGTTCATCGATTTTGAAAAAAGTGCATCAATTTTGGCAAAACAAATTCATCTACTTTGAAAATATGCATTCATTTTGAAAAATAATTCATCAATTTTGAGAAAAGGAACATCAATTTTGAAAAAAAAATCATCTATTTTGAAAAAAACGTTCATCACTATTTTTTATGAATTTTAAAAAAATTATCGATTTAGGAAAACGTTCACCAAGTTTGGAAATTTTTTCGCAAATTTTGTTTAAAGCCCATTCTTTCATAGAAAACGAAATTGGAAAAAGTTTGCACATTGCAAGAGAAAAGGGAAAATAATAATGAACAAAAAAGAAAGGAAAACGACAAATAAGAAATTGAGAAGGAAAATAAATCTGGGACAAAACCGTTAAAAGCGAGAAAAAAAAGGGCAAGAAAAAAGAAAGAAGGAAAGAAGTAAAGAAGTAAAGAAGAAAACTGGAAAAAGAAAAGCGTATAGAAGAAAAGAATAAGACATGTAAACACGTGAACTATGGTGGCGAGTTGGTTATGGCGTCGCATTATGAACCAGAGGTTCCTGTCTCGAATCTTGGCACACTTATAATTTTTTGCGATTTAAAGAGATGGATGGGACGGCCCAGTGCGCAAGTGTACGGCCTATACGTATACATCGAATTGATATTTTAAAAAGAAAAACATACAAAACAAAATATGACCATCATGTCCTTTATTATGAAGAGGTATGGGCTAATCTGAGCCGTCCTTGTGTTTAGGGGGGTCTACCGAAGTAGAAGTGAAATCTGTAATACAAAGTCAGCAAATGACAAATACGCATGCAATACATGAAATTTACATCCGATTAACAACTGCACAATTTCAGCTTTGTATTATCAGAGGCCTAGTTTAGCTAGGTTTTGCGGCCTAAGATGCTTGTGGTTTTTGCCCGGTTTCTCCCTGATTAGCTGAGCGTCATTAGATTTTTTGGGTCTAATTTTCCTTATAAGCTGTATATTTTTGCGCCTAGTTTCCTTATAAACTGGACAAATTCTATCCTTCTTAATTATGGAACTTGTGGAAACCCCCACCCTCTCCAAGAGGTTCTTCAAAAAAAGGCCCGTCTGCGACAAAGAAATGGTATGTCACTGATAAGCCTCTAGACTATCAGATTCGACAAGCGCCTAGACAACTAGCTATGAACCGGCAGGGCTCCAAGTCAAGCTTAACAATGTTGGCATTCTTTCACATGTTTGTGCTATAGCAGCAACAATGGTTCAGATACCACAGAAGACGAGAATAAACAGAAGCTGGATAAAAATGGTATACAACAACTTTTATCTGCAGAGGGGGGTTTCTATCTGCGCACGACAGAAGTTTCTTTTTGTGCAACAGAAGTTTCTATTTGCTGGTGTTGTTGTGGACATGCTATCTGAAATGTACACCACGAGGTTATCCAATGTTCATTGAAGTCTACAGTTTATTTTATCCTTGATGAGTGGTTAGTTTAATATGTACAATTTCATGTTGTTGACTGTTTGTTCCTCACCCTCAAATAAGGTTTGGGGGAATCAATTGTTAACATTAAATCTGCGATGGTGTGAGGATGTAATGAATTTGCGATCCTTTTACAGCAGCTAAAATGCATTACAAATCATGGTGCACCGGCTGCGAGTTATTTAAAGCAGGCAAGCATTACTGTAAGAACCTATGTAATGTAAACCAGAGTTATTGATGGACAAAACACATGTGTGGCAGAAGAAGCAACTGAAATCCACGGCAAACTAGAGTTGGTTAGTTATGTTTTGTTTATCAGGTTGTTTGTTTGTTAGCTTCTACTCCCTCCATCCCAAAATGTAAGACGCCTTTTGACACACTATCATAGTATCAAAAAAATGTCTTACATTTTGGGACGGAGGGAGTACTAGTCAGCAGGTTTGATTTCTTAGTCAACTCTATAAGAGAACAACAGAACATTTGAGATTAAGCAAGGAAAATTAAACCCACCTAATCGGCCTTTCAGAGTCTCTCTGGTGAGTGAACACGCCATAGCCCCTTGCCACTCCTATCCAGAAAACTAGCCATATCACATCATGGTTATTTTTGCATGTTCTTAATTATTGTGCACAAGTATAGAACATCAAAATTCGGGAACAGAGCAGGTGATAACTCTACTAAAAACAAAACCAAGGCCACAGCTAATATAATATTTCCATCCTCTATCCCAACTTTTCTGATTTAAAATTTATCAAGTGGTTCAAACAAGCACCAAGACAAGTATTTAGGCTGAATCTCATTTCTATGCATGGTGTGAAGTTCTAATATGGGAGTGAGTCGGGTCTTCTCTTTTCCATGCATCTAGCTTGCGTAGTCAACCCTCAAGAAATTTAGGGTTAGCTAGCTTACATACCAATCCATCCATTCTTCGTCCAGCTTAATTCATCCATTCTACGTACGGCTTACTATATGTAGTTTCACACACGCATATAAATTGATACGACTATATGTAAAGAAACAATGTGGGATCAAACTCACAAATTCAAAGACATGACCAAATGCTGCTAGCCACCTAAACAAACATGTCCTGCTAACAATGGCCACCTCAAATATTTAAGAACATACTGCAACGGCGGATTCGAAACATTTTTTTTAACTTCTCAAACGGAGTATTATCTAATATTCTTGGAAACATGAATAATTTTTGAAATCCCGACGAGTTTCAAAAATTGCGAACAAATTCTAAAAAAATTCTTACATTTTACGGAACACATTATTTTTTAAAATGGAATTTTTTTAAATATACAAATATTTTTCGAAATCAGGAACATTTTTTGAATGTATGTTTTTTTAAAAGGGACCATGTTTTAAACATTCAAAACAATTTTAGAAAATGTGTATTTTTTAAACATGAACATTTCATTTGACGTTCTGAAAATTTGACTAAAATAAGAATATTTTTTGAACTTGGACATTTTTTAAAATACAGTTTTTTCTGAAAATTTTGAATAATTTTGTAAAACATAAACATTTTTGAAAAAGGGGAACATGTTTTATATATAAAGAAATTCAAGGTCCTTTTCCAGCCAGCTCACGTACCAGTCCATCCATATTTCGTCTAGCTTAATCCATCCATCCTTCATCCAGCTTACTACATGTAGTTTCACACACGTATATAAATTGGTACGACTGTATGTAAAGGAACAATGTGTGACTATTTAAAATATTTTTGCTTTGAATTTGTGAACATTTCACTAAAACAAGAATATTTTTTGAATTTGGAACATTCTAAAATGCAAGTTTCTGCTGGAAAATCTCTAACAATTTTTAAAAACACAAACATTTAAAAAATGTTTTTTTTGAATTTTTCTTGGAACAAGAAAAAAAATTATTATTGTGTTTTTTTTCAAATGGGAGCACAATTTTGGAATTCTGATTTTTTTTCGAAAATTTCAACAAAAACTGAAATTATGAACATTTTTTGAAAATTGTGAACTCACGCAAAAGATAGAAAGGAAAATAAACTTGGAAGGGTTAAAAATAAAAAATAAAGAAAGGAAAAATCGTAAGAAATAGAAAAAGTAAAATAGAAACAGAACACTGAAAAAAGACAAATGGCCGGCCCAGTCTTTGGCCCCGTGTGAGAAGTTCCGGCTATTTTCCGCCCTGTGCTGCAAATAGGGTATTCTCAGCTGCGTTGGCAGGAAAATAAGTGAGCTGGCTTCACCGGGCATCAGCGCGCGACCCAAGTATGAAATTCTGGACAAATCCTTTTCCCTTTTCTAGCAGACAATGAAAAAAAATTAGTACCACCTCGGATAGTAAAAAAGAAAATCTTTCGGTGCTGAACGGATGAAAAAAATTCAAAGAAACACATATTGCTTTATTAGTAGGTATATAGAAGAATTACTGCTAGCAGAGTAGGCGCGAATCTCAGGACATGCACCTATAGCACGAATACGTACATATTTTTTCGTTTACAGAGTTGAAAGTTTTGTACCAGTGGGCATAGCAAAATGTATCAATCTCAGGACATGCATTTATAGTACTCCCTCATATCTACAATAAGTGTCGTGGTTTTTGTTTAAACTTAAACTAAAACCATGACACTTATTTTGGATCAGAAGGAGTATTTATCATTAACATCACATGATATGAGTGAAAACTAAGGATTGCATACGAACATCCAGACTAAGTATTCCAAGGGGAATTATGACACACTTTTGAAAGTTTCAAAGCAGTGGTTAGCTCATTACTTATCAAGCAATCATATCAATATAATCAAGCCATTTACTAAGGTCACAAGTTGTTTTCATTAGGTGAAAGAAGGCAGCCATGCATGTTAAAAGAACCTGCGGCGGCGCCATGCCCCAGGTAGCCGTGTCCATGGCCTAGGGCATGCCCCCCTCGTTCCTTCATTCTCTGTTTGGCACTGTAGCTATGTTGTTCGTCTGGGGTGTGCCTCTACTTCGCGCTGCCATTGAAAAAAGATAAAAGGTCATGCAACATTTCTGAACGAGTAATTACTCAATCCACACATAAGCTGAATCCCCTAAGACAATTTGCCAAATACTGAACCTTAATACTAATGATCAAATTAATGGTCAATGTATAGAAATCTCATACATATGCAACTCTGTCTCCTTATTTTATAACCCAACATCTTCGAGCATGACATATGTACCTTGCTTCTTTTGAGTCCTAACAAAATATAAAACTACTAGAGAGCAATAACATAACTTGATAACTCATACCCATGCATGCATCTCTCTCATTTTTTCAGTATTGTGTCTTTATTATTAATACTAATAGCAAAGAAACAAAATCTATTGTCTAACATACCACACATAATAGGGCCGTAAATTAAAAACATAGGGTCAAAAAGATCATAAAAGATATAATTGAGGTATAGGGGATGCCGAGGCATACCGAAGCTTTGTGGTTTTGACCCTCTTGTTTTCCTTCTCCTCAACACCTTATTGCCCCCATTAAACCTGAAAAAACTTAACTTTAAGTTCATAATTTTTGAAATTGCTGACTGCATGAAATTGTTTTCCTTCAACATAATAGTGATATAAGCTTCAAGTTATGGTATACAAATTCATACTAAATAACTTACCATTTTGTACAGTAGATACCAACATTTATCATCCTTCGAGCCTTCTTACAGAGTTCAAGTATGGCATGTATAGCCCATAAACAAGCACACTTCAATTCTATTTCAGCAACCAATATTAATATAAATAGATGGTTTAGACTTCGTGAAAAAAGTTAGACTTAGACCTCCCAAAAATCAGCACCGACGGGCGAAAAAGAGTATACCAAGTCACCATCGATTGGTATAAATTTTTCACTTGATACTGATGTATCATCTCTGCTGACGAACAGCGTGCCCATCAATGGAGACCCAATCATTCATTGGTAGGATAGTAGTTATAGGCGCTAAACCTGTCAATGGAGGGGTTTAGGTGCCCATAAGTAAAAGGTGATTTTATAGTCGTGATACGTGGCTGCAGATGAGGTGTCACACACCCAGAAAAGACAAGTAAGAACTTGAACCATGAGAGGAATAGAATAAGAGAAAACAGATGGTGAGGAGGTGGGACATTGTAGGAAGGTCTACGTTGTTAGAGATACGACAGGAAATAGAGAGTGAAGAAGATCAAATCAACACAGAGGGGCACAAGATTTTAACGTGGAAACCCCCTCCAATGAGAAGGGAGAAAACCACGGGTGCCAACCAGTGAAACATAACTATATACGGAGAGGTTACAAATGCCGGGGATTACGATGATCTTATCCCGCGCGGTGGCTTACAAAGTATATATATAGTAGTGGCCAACCTAGGTCGATACTGATCCATACCCCCACGCGGCCCAAGCCTCCCAGCGACATGCCTCTGCTCCACTCCGTCAGAAATTAACCGCCATATGAATTTGGATCACAACATACCATATGTAGGCGCGGTCAATGTCCAAATGGCACCGGGGAATCTATGTCACGACATGGGTGGCCGTTGTGTAACAATTATGCCTTCTCTTCTATCTGATATGCAGTTTCAAATAGAAATATTAAATTTTGCACACTAAAGTTTTCGGAGAGGAAGGAAAAGATATCTAGGTGACATGTAGTTTCTTCCGTGGCGGCAAGGAAGCAACAATCACACATGCAAGTACAGAAAACATACGATGCAAGTTGGGCATGGCTCACGTGGCTTGACCCAATAGCAAAAAACTATTCCATTATTATTTTAAGTAGTGTGCACAAAGCGGGGTGCTCATAAATATGTAATGTGAAGCAAAAACCTAGAACTTACGTGCACTAACCATTTGGGAAAGAAACTGAGGGATATTAAGACAATGGCACACAGTTCCTTCCATACAGACAAAAGAGCAATAAGCATAATGAGGCAATGCTATGTTGGATTTTTTTGGGGGGGGGGGGGTATGCAAGACGGCGGTCAATGTACAGATAATGGAACCCAGGATCTACGACATGGTTGACTGTTGTATAATGGTTGTATTTTTTTTTTCAATTTGGGGCTGATACGCAGTTTCAAATAAAAATCAGAAACTTTTGCGAGCCAAGGTTTTGTGGGAGGAAGCGAAGGATACCAAGCTGGAAAGCTAGGCAGTGATCTCACATGGTTAATCCAATAAGACAATAATACCACCAAATGTAAGGAGCAGCAATCTTTTTGTTCAGCATCATGCAACTCTTTATTTCTTTTAAATTGCCTCAAGCACAAACAACTAAACCACATTGTAAAAACAAATTGGGCAAAACTTTTGGGAAGATGTGTATGCGAGTATAGAACATAAGACAAAGCACATGCAAGTATAGAAATAAGACAATGCTTGTGGGGTATTGTCCTTATGTGGCTTGATCTAACAATCAAAAATAAGAAGTAAAATCAAGGGTGCTAGTATATATGCACTATGAAATAAAAAACTACAACTTTCCGTGCACCAACGATTTGGAAAGAAATGAAAGTATATTCAACCAATGTCAGTGGTTTCTTCCATGCCAGCAATGGAGCATCAAGCTTATTATTAGGCATGTCTCCCCATGGAGTGGAAATGGTACGTGGCTCCCAATGAGGTGTCACGCGCCGAGAAAAGGAAAGAAATAACAATAAATATATAGACAGATGATTAAAATAAAGTTGAAATGGACGGGGAGAATCGGAGGAGGGGGGCACGGTTGGGGATAACGAATGTAGGTGCTCATCTCCAAATAACTGAATGGGACCGGAGGTGGAAGGATCTGCGTTGCGATATGGGTGACCGTTATGTAGCAGTTTTTAGTTTGGTCTCACATGTGTAGTTAAAAAATCGAGACAAAGATGGGCGACTTACAGATATAGTAGGCATGCCTTATTAGTGGACAACATATTTCCACATGAGACAAGGGGCAATGTAATAAAGGTGCTACCTCATCCCCAAGAAAAATCTAGGGTTTCCCTCTTTCCCGCTGGAGGCGCCGTCGGTCCGCCTCGTCTCCTGTGGCCTTAGGGCCATGGCGGCACGGTTGATCTCGGCCCTTGCCGGCGAGAGGGCTCTGTTTTCAGTTGTTCCTTCATGTTTTGTTAGGGTTTGTGTCCTGCTCAGGATGACGAGACGGCGTCAGCTCCCTGAAGATGGAATAAGGTTCTCCCCACCTAGCCCCCGTCCCAATGGTGTGTCTAGCATCGTCGGTGGGCCTGTGGAGATGTGTCTCCGGCGGGTCTGTCCTTGGTGGATTTGCTCGGATCTGGTTCTAGTTCATCTACGTTCATGTGTTTTCAGGTTGGATCCTTCCGATCTACGCTACTCTTCATTGGCGGTGGTTGTTGTTCGGCCGTGCTGGTCCTATGGGGCCTTAGCATGACGACTTCCCGACTGTCCACTACAATAAGTTGTGCCCGGCTCTGGCGAGGGAGGGGCAATGACGATGGAGCGCCTTCGGCTTGCTTCAGTGCTTGTAGTCGTCGCTAGGTGGTCTACGAATTTGGATGTAATTTTTATTATTTCTGATGTTTGTTGTACTGCCATGATTGAAAATGAATAGATTAAAAGTTTTCTCACAAAGAAAAACACAAAACAAAGAACATTTTTGCGCCAAGATTTTGGGAGCCAATGCGAAGTATACCGACTTAGACAATGATCTCAAGCAATCCTTTCTAGCTTTCCCCCCTTAATTTCAATACAAAATCCATTTTGAAATGGTACCTTACAAATCGATAGGCAGATCTGCCTAGCTAGAGTAAATTGCACAAAACCACCACAATTATGCAAAAGTCTTCAAACTACATGTTTTGTGGTGGTTTTTTCCTGAAGAATTGATAACTTTGACTCAATGTGGCGGTTTTTTGCAATTCACTCGGCTAGCTAGCATAGAGCATAGAGCATAGACAAGCATAGACAAGACGCCGATGGATGGGTTTGTGGATCAGGCGACAGCGTTGGTTGGCCTGGGGACGTACTTGCGGAGCCAAATCTCACGTTGTCCGATGGAGATCTTGACGAGCCTCTCGCCGTTGAGCACGAGCTTCACGATCACCTCTGTCTTGAAGATGATCCGGCCATACATGGGCCTGTGGCCTCCCTTCGTCTTCTCCATGAGCACCCTCACTACACAGTCGCCCCACTTCCTGCACCCATGCATGCAAACCATGAGACATGATCCAGTTCCAATCATCATGGATCATGGATGCAGATCTTAGTAGATCCATGTGTATAAATAAACTTAATCAATAGATCGAGTAGTGTATGTGAGTGCACACTTACTGCCTGAAGTACTCAAAGATCTCCTCGTGGTGGAGGGCATTTCCCTTGGAGAAGGTGATGAACATGGAGCGGCAGTCCTCCGGCACGACCACTGGTTGGGAGGTGTAGGGCGCCATGAGCTCCGGCGGGTTGACAATCAGCCCAGTCTCGGACCTCCGGAGCAGGGCGTGCAGGCGGTCGTCGAATACGAACTTGCCGGCACCATCTAGGAAGTGGGCGACGCCGTGGACGACGAGGTCCTGGTGGAAGGCGAAGAAGCCCGGCTCGATGTGGACACCGCCTTGCATGCAGAGCGCGGAGATGAGCGGGATGGGCGGGAGGGCGGGCTCCTGGTGGCGGAGGCACAAGAGGACGACGTTGGCCTCTTCTGCGACGATGGCGACGGCGTCGGGCGCCATGGCTGGGACGTGGTGTATGGCGGAGATGGTGCCCTGGTCCAGCCACACCAGCAGTGCCACCGCGTTCTGGGCTTTCTCCGGGCTGCCGCACACGGAAATGAACCGGTCGTACGCCTGCCGTGCGATGCTGTACATGTACAGCACGTCGCGCACCGTCATTGCCGCCATGGCTGCTCTGGTTATTTGGTTGCTCTTGCACCCGCCGGCCGGAGAAGAGGCTATGGATGGCTCGCCTGAGAAGCTAGCAAGAGAGGAGTGAGGAAGGGGTGATGGGTGGATGGGGAGTGGACCGATATTTGTATCTTCTCCTGGTCCGGCGACGCGGCTGCGCTCGATCCGGCCGGTGGAAGGTTTAATGAGGTGCCAAAAAAGGGCTAGCGGGAAACAACTCTCTTTGAATAAATTGCTCTTCGTCCGTTAGTTGGTTTTACATCCTCTTTTGTTTTCAGTTCGTTTTACATCCTAAAAAGTATACATGTGTGTATCCTGCTAAATTTGCACTCCCTTTTTTCTTGGTACTGGTTAATGTTATACTCACCAATTTTTGATTTTCATATTTCTTGTTTGTTTTCTTTTCTTTTTTCTTTTGGTCGTTAGACTTCGGGTTTTTTTAATGTAGTTTTTCTTTGGTTTCTACTTTGTTTCTTTCATGGTTTTCATCTGTTTTTCTTTTCTTTCAGATTTTCCTTTTTTTGGTTTTTGTTTCTTTCTTGGTTTTCAACGATCTTTTTTTATTTGTTTCTTTATTTATGGTTTTAACTATTTTCATTCCTTTTGCACCTATTTCTTTGGTTTTATTTTTCATTTCCTTTTTCTTATGTTCTTATGTTCTTTTGTTTTTTTGGTTTTTCTTTGTTTCTTTCCGTTTCCACTATACATTCTTCAAATATCTCAATCACATTTTTATAATACACCTCTAACATTTTTTTTAAATACAAACTGAATGTTTTGAAATACATGTTCCACATTTTTTCTATACACATTTTTACTTTTTTCCAATTCTTGATTAACATTTTTGAAATACTAGATTAACAGTTTTTGAATACATGATCAAAATGTTTTCTATACACATTTTAACATTTTTAACACGCTTGATTAACCATTTTTAAATATGAGATTAACATTTTTAATACATGATCAACATTTTTTCTATACACATTTAACATTTCTCAAATACTTGTTTAACAAAAAATTTCAAATGCTTGATTAAAATTTTCTGAATACATGATCAAACTTTTTCATACACATTGTACAACTGAGGTAACCCCCCGCGATGGTAAGGTCCATCGGTTGGACAAATTACTCTTGATGCAGGTGATGCACCGGTCAAGACGTACTTTGGACACATCCTCGCATCGCAAGGACTCATTGTGGTTGTCTTCCAGAGCATCGTTTAATGTCATAAGATCCCGAGCACAAATATAAAGTGACGACAGTAAGACCACATACCCTGCCTGTTTTTAATACTAGTGTTTGCACCGAAAAGGTTGTTAAAGGTCCGGTTGATTAACCTAGAATTTAATTTTTTAGCAATAACTTGTCAGGTCCTTTGTCGTAGTGCACATCCTTTCATGGGTTCGATAACTCAGGGTCATTTCTTAGGGAAAAAGCACGGAAACCTTCTGCTACCCAAACCGGATCTCAAAGGGCATCAATGACATACATTTCTCTGTTTTGAGTTTTGTCTCTACTCCTAATGGAGCAGTTGGTAGTCTCGCTTACAGGTTTTTTTTCGTCCCACCTCCCATGGTTTTTTTGGTACCTCCTCCCACCTTCGCTGGTTTTTTTCGTCCCCTCCCCCCACTTCATCGGTTTATTTTCACGTCACCCTCTCACACAACGAAAAAAATCTGAACAGATCTGAACTTTCCATAGTGGCGCAAGTTATTTAGTAATGTAGAATCAATCACGAACAATCTCTAAAGATCAAATCTAAATTAATTAACCTTACCTTAAATCACTCAATCACATTAATTAGAAAACAAATAATTTATTTTTAGAAAAATCGCTCAATAACATTAACCTTACCTTAACTCACGGATGGTAATCAATCTCCAAACAAAGGGAACAATACATGGAGGGAGCAGTAAATAAACTCCCTTTCTTATGACCAAGTTATGTCACCATGCCAAGTTGCTTTGCTTTTCGACAAACTTTGTATTTTGTGGAGTTTTCTCGGTTAAAAATTGTCGATAAATGGCGGGTGTCGCAATTTGCATATGTGTAGGAAATCATTCAAACCTAGTGTAAATGACTCCCATGGGCACGCCTACCTGCTTACGAAAGTTTGGGCCAGTCTTGAGATTTCCAAAAATACCATGTTAGACGGAGACTGTTCGGTTAGGCCAGAAGAGTCCGTTTGGGAGTAGCCCATTTCTCAACATTTTTTAAATGGTCTCAGTTTTTTTCATGTCCTTGTATGATCAATTTAAGGTACCATGTCAACTGGTTTGGGGTTTCAACAAGTTTTGCATTTTTTGGAACATGAATTGAGAAAAATTTCATGTTTGTAGATTTTTTTTAAGGATTTGAGAAAGTTCATCGATTTTGGAAAAAGTGCATCAATTTTGGCAAAACAAATTCATCTACTTTGAAAATATGCATTCATTTTGAAAAATAATTCTTCAATTTTGAGAAAAGGAACATCAATTTTGAAAAAAAAACATCTATTTTGAAAAAACGTTCATCAATATTTTTTATGAATTTTAAAAAAATTATCGATTTAGGAAAACGTTCACCAAGTTTGGAAATTTTTTCGCAAATTTGGTTTAAAGCCCATTCTTTCATAGAAAACGAAATTGGAAAAAGTTTGCACATTGCAAGAGAAAAGGGAAAATAATAATGAACAAAAAAGAAAGGAAAACGACAAATAAGAAATTGAGAAGGAAAATAAATCTGGGACAAAACCGTTAAAAGCGAGAAAAAAAAGGGCAAGAAAAAAGAAAGAAGGAAAGAAGTAAAGAAGTAAAGAAGAAAAATGGAAAAAGAAAAGCGTATAGAAGAAAAGAATAAGACATGTAAACACGTGAACTGATGGTGGCGAGTTGGTTATGGCGTCGCATTATGAACCAGAAGTTCCTGTCTTGAATCTTGGCACACTTATAATTTTTTGCGATTTAAAGAGATGGATGGGACGGCCCAGTGCGCAAGTGTACGGCCTATACGTATACATCGAATTGATATTTTAAAAAGAAAAACATACAAAACAAAATATGACCATCATGTCCTTTATTATGAAGAGGTATGGGCTAATCTGAGCCGTCCTTGTGTTTAGGGGGGTCTACCGAAGTAGAAGTGAAATCTGTAATACAAAGTCAGCAAGTGACAAATACGCATGCAATACATGAAATTTACATCCGATTAACAACTGCACAATTTCAGCTTTGTATTATCAGAGGCCTAGTTTAGCTAGGTTTTGCGGCCTAAGATGCTTGTGGTTTTTGCCCGGTTTCTCCCTGATTAGCTGAGCGTCATTAGATTTTTTGGGTCTAATTTTCCTTATAAGCTGTATATTTTTGCGCCTAGTTTCCTTATAAACTGGACAAATTCTATCCTTCTTAATTATGGAACTTGTGGAAACCCCCACCCTCTCCAAGAGGTTCTTCAAAAAAAGGCCCGTCTGCGACAAAGAAATGGTATGTCACTGATAAGCCTCTAGACTATCAGATTCGACAAGCACCTAGACAACTAGCTATGAACCGGCAGGGCTCCAAGTCAAGCTTAACAATGTTGGCATTCTTTCACATGTTTGTGCTATAGCAGCAACAATGGTTCAGATACCACAGAAGACGAGAATAAACAGAAGCTGGATAAAAATGGTATACAACAACTTTTATCTGCAGAGGGGGGTTTCTATCTGCGCACGACAGAAGTTTCTTTTTGTGCAACAGAAGTTTCTATTTGCTGGTGTTGTTGTGGACATGCTATCTGAAATGTACACCACGAGGTTATCCAATGTTCATTGAAGTCTACAGTTTATTTTATCCTTGATGAGTTGTTAGTTTAATATGTACAATTTCATATTGTTGACTGTTTGTTCCTCACCCTCAAATAAGGTTTGGGGGAATCAATTGTTAACATCAAATCTGCGATGGTGTGAGGATGTAATGAATTTGCGATCCTTTTACAGCATCTAAAATGCATTACAAATCATGGTGCACCGGCTGCGAGTTATTTAAAGCAGGCAAGCATTACTGTAAGAACCTATGTAATGTAAACCAGAGTTATTGATGGACAAAACACATGTGTGGCAGAAGAAGCAACTGAAATCCACGGCAAACTAGAGTTGGTTAGTTATGTTTTGTTTATCAGGTTGTTTGTTTGTGAGGATTTGATGGTAAAAAAGGTCGCCAATGTCACTTGATATGTATGAGAATATTAATATTGAACTCTTAAAGTTAATGTGGCCCCGTTGCAATGCACGGGCATTCATCTAGTTATCTAAGGTATCACACATAATATGGTCATAAATTTAAAACATAGGGTCAAGAAGATCATAAAAGAAATAATTGTGGAATATGAGATGCCGAGGCATATATACCCAAGCTTTGTGGTTTTGGCCCACTTGTTTTCCTTTTCCTCAAGACCTTATTGCCCCCTTAAACCTTAAAAAACATTAACTTCATTTTTTCCTAAATTGCTGACTGCATGAAGTTGTTTGTCCTTCAACATAATTGTGATATAAGCTTCAAGTTTTGCTCCAGAAATTCTTGTTGAATAACTTATCATTTTGTACAGTACGCACCAACATTTATCACCCTTTTGGCCTTCTTAAAGAGTTCAAGTATAGCATGAATAGCCCATAAACAAGCATTATTCAATTCTATTTCAGCACCTAAAATTAATTTAAATGCAGGGTTTAGACTTCGCCAAAAATAATCAGATTTATATCCCTCAAAATTCAGCACTGGCGGGCGAAAAAGAGTATATGAAGTCACTGTTGATGCGTATAAAATCTTCACACAATAGCAATGTACCATCTCTGTTGAGGAACAACATGCTCGTCAATGGAGACCCGATCATTCACTGGTAGGACAATAGTGAGAGACTAAACCTGGCAATGCATGGAGGGGTTTAGGTGCTCGTAAGTAGGAAGGTGTACGTAGGTGCAATCAATGTCCAAATAATTGCACCGGGGGAGGGGGGGCGAAGGGGGGGGTCTATGTCACGATATTAGTGATCGTAGTGTAACGACTATGCGTGTCACACACCACGAAAAAACAAGTAAGAACTAGAACTATGAGGGGGTAGAATAATTGAAAATAGATGGTGAGTAGCTGGGACATTGTAGGAAGGTGTACGTACATGCGGTCAATGTCCAAATAATGGTACCGCGGGGGGGGGGGGGGGGGGGGTCTATGTCACGACATTGGTGACCGTTGTGTAACGATTATGCCTTCTGTTCTATCTGACATGCATTTTCAAATAGAAAATATTGGATTTTGTGCACCAAGGTTTTGGGAGAGGAAGCAAAAGATAGCTAGGTGACATGTGGTTTCTTCAATGGCAGCAAGGAAGCAGCAATCAGACATGCAAGGGCATGTCTCACTTGGCTTGACCCAATAGTTAAAAACTAGTCCATTATTATTTGAAATAGTGTGCACAAAGCAAGGTGCTCGTAAATATACAATGTAAAGTAAAAACCTAGAACTTACATGCACTAACCATTTGGGAAAGAAACCTAACGCTATTAAGACAATGGAACACAGGTTTTTCCATACCGACAAAGGAGCAACAAGCTTAATTAGGCAGTGCTATGTTGGGTGGGAGGGGGAGGCGGGACGTATATGCAAGATGGTGGTCAATGCCCAGATAGTGAAACCAGAGATTTGCGACATGGTTGACTGTTGTATAATGGTTGTGCTTTTTTAGGCCGATATGCAGTTTCAAATCAAAATCAGCAACTTCTGCGCGCCCAAGTTTTGTGGGGAAGAAGAGAAGGATACCAAGCTGGGAAGCTAGGCAACAATGTCACATAGTCCCTCCGTCTCAAAATAAGTGTCTCAACTTTGTACTAACTTTAGTGTGAAGTTGTACTAAGTTTGAGACACTTATTTTGGGACGGATGGAGTAGTTTCTCCAATAAGGCAATAATACCAGTGCCACGAAATGTAAGGTTCATTTTTTTTGTTCAGTATAATGTAGCTCTTTGTTTCTCTAAAATTGCCTCAAGCACAAACAACTAAACGCCATTTAAAAAAAATGGATGCAACTTTTGGGAAAGGTGTATGCCAGTATAGAACATAAGACAAAGCACATGCAGGTATAGAAAATACATGCTGCATGTGGGTATGTTCGTAAGTGGTTTGACTCCATAGTAAAAAAAGAAATAAATCAAGGGTGCTCGTATATATGTAATATGAAATCAAAGTCTACAACTTTCGTGCACCAATGATTTGGGAAAGAAACGAAAGGATATTCGGAAACCATGGTTTCTTCCATGCTAGCAAGGGAGCATCAAGCTTCAAATTTGGCCTGTCTCCCTCCATGGAGTGGAAACGATATGTGGCTCCCAGTGAGGTGTCGTGCATTGAGAAAATAAAAATGAATACCAAGAACTATAAATAGAGAGAATTAAAGTAAAGTTGAGATGCACATGGAGAATCAGAGGAGGAGGAACCCCAAGGTTGGAGGATGCCGAATGTAGGCGCTCATCTCCAAACAACGGAACGGGGCAGGGGGGAGTGAAGAATCTATGCTGTGACATGAGTGACCGTTATGTAGTGGTTGAGCCTTTTGTCTGATATGCGTAGATTAAAAATCGAAAACAAGAAAATTTGTGGGCCAAGATTTTTGGGGATGTGAAGTATACCGAGCTAGGCGATGATGCCATCAAATGGTTTCTTTAATTAGTACCAAATTAGTTAAGGGCCGACAAACATTTTCTTCAAATCTCAACCAGTACTTTCTTTCCCTTAAACTCGACATTACGTTACAAAATCTTTTTTGAAATGGTACATTACAAATCGACTGGTAGATCGGTCTAGCATAGACAAGACGCCGATGGATGTGTTTGTGGATCAGGCGACAGCGTTGGTTGGCCTGGGGACGTACTTGCGGAGCCAAACCTCACGTTGTCCGATGGAGATCTTGACGAGCCTCTCGCCGTTGAGCACGAGCTTCACGATCACCTCTGTCTTGAAGATGATCCGGCCATACATGGGCCTGTGGCCTCCCTTCGTCTTCTCCATGAGCACCCTCACCACACAGTCGCCCCACTTCCTGCACCCATGCATGCAAACCATGAGACATGATCCAGTTCCAATCGTCATGGATCATGGATGCAGATCTTAGTAGATCCATGTGTATAAATAAACTTAATCAATAGATCGAGTAGTGTATGTGAGTGCACACTTACTGCCTGAAGTACTCAAAGATCTCCTCATGGTGGAGGGCATTTCCCTTGGAGAAGGTGATGAACATGGAGCCGCAGTCCTCCAGCACGGCCACTGGTTGGGAGGTGTAGGGCCCCATGAGCTCCGACGGGTTGACAATCAGCCCAGTCTCTGACCTCCGGAGCAGGGCATGCAGGCGGTCGTCGAATACGAACTTGCTGGCACCATCTAGGAAGTGGGCGACGCCGCGGACGACGAGGTCCTGGTGGAAGGCGAAGAAGCCCGGCTCGATGTGGACACCGCCTTGCATGCAGAGCGCGGAGATGAGCGGGAGGGCGGGCTCCTGGTGGCGGAGGCACACGAGGACGGCGTTGGCCTCTTCTGCGACGATGGCGACGGCGTCGGGCGCCATGGCTGGGACGTGGTGTATGGCGGAGATGGTGCCCTGGTCCAGCCACACCAGCAGTGCCACCGCGTTCTGGGCTTTCGCCGGGCTGCCGCACACGGAAATGAACCGGTCGTACGCCTGCCGTGCGATGCTGTACATGTACAGCACGTCGCGCACCATCATTGCCGCCATGGTTGCTCTGGTTATTTGGTTGCTCTTGCACCCGCCGGCCGGAGAAGAGGCTATGGATGGCTTGCCTGAGAAGCTAGCAAGAGAGGAGTGAGGAAGGGGTGATGGGTGGATGGGGAGTGGACCGATATTTGTATCTGCTCCTGGTCCGGCGACGCGGCTGCGCTCGATCCGGACGGTGGAAGGTTTAATGAGGCTCCAAAAAAGGGCTAGCGGGAAACAACTCTCTTTGAATAAATTGCTCTTCGTTCGTTAGTTGGTTTTACATCCTCTTTTGTTTTCTGTTTGTTTTACATCCTAAAAAGTATAATGTGTGTATCCTGCTAAATTTGCACTCCCTTTTTTCTTGGTACTGGTTAATGTTATACTCACCAATTTTTGATTTTCAAATTTCTTGTTTGTTTACTTTTCTTTTTTTTGGGCGTTAGACTTCGGGTTTTTTTTCCTGTAGTTTTTCTTTGGTTTCTACTTTGTTTCTTTCCTGGTTTTCATCCGTTTTTCTTTTCTTTCAGATTTTTCTTTTTTTTAGTTTTTGTTTCTTTCTTGGTTTTCAACGATCTTTTTTTACTTGTTTCTTTATTTATGGTTTTAACTATTTTCATTCCTTTCACACCTATTTCTTTCGTTTTATTTAAATTTCCTTTTTCTTATGTTCTTATGTTCGTTCGTTTTTTTGGTTTTTCTTTGTTTCTTTCCGTTTCCACTATACATTCTTCAAATATCTCAATCACGTTTTTATAATACACCTCTAACATTTTTTAATACAAATTGAATGTTTTGAAATACATGTTCCACATTTTTTCTATACGCATTTTCACTTTTTTCCAATTCTTGATTAACATTTTTGAAATACTAGATTAACAGTTTTTGAATACATGATCAAAATGTTTTCTATACACATTTTAACATTTTTAACACGCTTGATTAACATTTTTTAAATATGAGATTAACATTTTCAATACATGATCAACATTTTTTCTATACACATTTAACATTTCTCAAATACTTGTTTAACAAAAAATTTCAAATGCTTGATTAATTTTTTTGAATACATGATAAAACTTTTTCATACACATTGTATAACTGAGGTAACCCCCCGTGACGGTAAGGGCCATCGGTTGGACAAATTACTCTTGATACAGGTGATGCACCGGTCAAGATGTACTTTGGAGACATCCTCGCATCGCAAGGACTCATAGTGGTTGTCTTCCAGAGCACCGTTTAATGTCATAAGATCCCGAGCACAAATATAAAGTGACGAGAGTAACGCCACATACGCATGCCTGTTTTTAATACTAGTGTTTGCACCCAAAAGGTTGTTAAAGGTCCGGTTGATAACCTAGAATTTAATTTTTTTAGCAATAACTTGTCAGGGCCTTTGTCGTAGTGCACATCCTTTCATGGGTTCGATAACTCATGGTCATTTCTTAGGGAAAAAGCACGGAAACCTTCTGCTACCCAAACCGGATCTCAAAGGGCATCAATGACATACATTTCTCTCTTTTGAGTTTTATTATCTAAGGTATCACACATAATATGGTCATAAATTTAAAACATAGGATCAAGAAGATCATAAAAGAAATAATTGTGGAATATGAGATGCCGAGGCATATATACCCAAGCTTTGTGGTTTTGGCCCACTTGTTTTCCTTTTCCTCAACACCTTATTGCCCCCTTAAACCTTAAAAAACTTTAACTTCATTTTTTCCTAAATTGCTGACTGCATGAAGTTGTTTGTCCTTCAACATAATTGTGATATAAGCTTCAAGTTTTGCTCCAGAAATTCTTGTTGAATAACTTATCATTTTGTACAGTACGCACCAACATTTATCACCCTTTTGGCCTTCTTAAAGAGTTCAAGTATAGCATGTATAGCCCATAAACAAGCATTATTCAATTCTATTTCAGCACCTAAAATTAATTTAAATGCAGGGATTAGACTTCGCGAAAAATAATCAGATTTATATCCCTCAAAATTCAGCACTGGCGAGCGAAAAAGAGTATATGAAGTCACTGTTGATGCATATAAAATCTTCACACAATAGTGATGTACCATCTCTGTTAAGGAACAACATGCTCGTCAATGGAGACCCGATCACTCACTGGTAGGACAATAGTGAGAGACTAAAGCTCGTAAGTAGGAAGGTGTACGTAGGTGCGATCAATGTCCGAATAATTGCACCGGCGGAGGGGGGCGAGGGGGGGGAGGTCTATGTCACGACATTAGTGATCGTAGTGTAACGACTATCCTCCGTGTCACACACCAAGAAAAGACAAGTAAGAACTAGAACTATGAGGGGGTAGAATAATTGAAAATAGATGGTGAGTAGCTGGGACATTGTAGGAAGGTGTACGTATGTGCGGTCAATTTCCAAATAATGGTACCGCGCGGGGGGGGGGGGGGGGTCTACGTCACGACATTGGTGACCGTTGTGTAACGATTATGCCTTCTGCTCTATCTGACATGCATTTTCAAATAGAAAATATTGGATTTTGTGCACCAAGGTTTTGGGAGAGGAAGCAAAAGATAGCTAGGTGACATGTGGTTTCTTCAATGGCAGCAAGGAAACAGCAATCACACATGCAAGGGCATGTCTCACTTGGCTTGACCCAATAGTCAAAAACTAGTCCATTATTATTTGGAATAGTGTGCACAAAGCAAGGTGCTCGTAAATATACAATGTAAAGTAAAAACCTAGAACTTACATGCACTAACCATTTGGGAAAGAAACCTAACGCTATTAAGACAAGGGAACACAGGTTTTTCCATACCTACAAAGGAGCAACAAGCTTAATTAGGAAGTGCTATGTTGGGTGGGAGGGGGAGGCGGGACGTATATGCAAGATGGTGGTCAATGCCCAGATAGTGAAACCGGAGATTTGCGACATGATTGACTGTTGTATAATGGTTGTGCTTTTTTAGGCCGATATGCAGTTTCAAATCAAAATCAGCGACTTTTGCGCGCCCAAGTTTTGTGGGGAAGAAGAGAAGGATACCAAGCTGGGAAGCTAGGCAACAATGTCACATACTCCCTCCGCCTCAAAATAAGTGTCTCAACTTTGTACTAACTTTAGTGTAAAGTTGTACTAAGTTTGAGACACTTATTTTGGGACGGACGGAGTAGTTTCTCCAATAAGGCAATAATACCAGTGCCACAAAATGTAAGGTTCATTTTTTTGTTCAGTATAATGTAGCTCTTTGTTTCTCTAAAATTGCCTCAAGCACAAACAACTAAACGCCATTTAAAAAAAATGGATGCAACTTTTGGGAAAGGTGTATGCCAGTATAGAACATAAGACAAAGCACATGCAGGTATAGAAAATACATGCTGCATGTGGGGTATGTTCGTAAGTGGCTTGACTCCATAGTAAAAAAAAGAAATAAATCAAGGGTGCTCGTATATATGTAATATGAAATCAAAGTCTACAACTTTCGTGCACCAATGATTTGGGAAAGAAACGAAAGGATATTCGGAAACCATGGTTTCTTCCATGCTAGCAAGGGAGCATCAAGCTTCAAATTTGGCATGTCTCCCTCCATGGAGTGGAAACGATATGTGGCTCCCAGTGAGGTGTCGTGCACTGAGAAAATAAAAATGAATACCAAGAACTATAAATAGAGAGAATTAAAGTAAAGTTGAGATGCACATGGAGAATCAGAGGAGGAGGAACCCCAAGGTTGGGGGATGCCGAATGTAGGCGCCCATCTCCAAACAACGGAACGGGGCAGGGGGGAGTGAAGAATCTACGCTGTGACATGAGTGACTGTTATGTAATGGTTGAGCCTTTTGTTTGGTCTGATATGCGTAGTTTAAAAATCGAAACCAAGAAAATTTGTGCGCCAAGATTTTGGGGATTTGAAGTATACCGAGCTAGACTATGATGCCATCAAATGGTTTCTTTAATTAGTATCAAATTAGTTAAGGACCAACAAACATTTTCTTCAAATCTCAAGCAGTACTTTCTTTCCCTTAAACTCGACATTACGTTACAAAATCTTTTTTGAAATGGTACATTACAAATCGACTGGTAGATCGGTCTAGCATAGACAAGACGCTGATGGATGGGTTTGTGGATCAGGCGGCAGCGTTGGTTGGCCTGGGGACGTACTTGCGGAGCCAAATCTCACGTTGTCTGATGGAGATCTTGACGAGCCTCTCGCCGTTGAGCACGAGCTTCACGATCACCTCTGTCTTGAAGATGATCCGGCCATACATGGGCCTGTGGCCTCCCTTCGTCTTCTCCATGAGCACCCTCACTACACTGTCGCCCCACTTCCTGCACCCATGCATGCAAACCATGAGACATGATCCAGTTCCAATCATCATGGATCATGGATGCAGATCTTAGTAGATCCATGTGTATAAATAAACTTAATCAATAGATCGAGTAGTGTATGTGAGTGCACACTTACTGCCTGAAGTACTCAAAGATCTCCTCGCGGTGGAGGGCATTTCCCTTGGAGAAGGTGATGAACATGGAGCGGCAGTCCTCCGACACGACCACTGGTTGGGAGGTGTAGGGCGCCATGAGCTCCGGCGGGTTGACAATCAGCCCAGTCTCGGACCTCCGGAGCAGGGCGTGCAGGCGGTCATTGTATTGAGATCCAAAAAGAGAGAGAAAGCCATCTAGCTAATAACTATGGACCCGAAGGTCTGAGGTGAACTACTCACACTTCATCGGAGAGGCTATGGTGTTGATATAGAAGCCCTCCGTGATCGATGCCCCCTCCGGCGGAGCTCCGGAATAGGCCCCAAGATGGGATCTCACGGGTACAGAAGGTTGCGGCGGTGGAATTAGGTTTTTGGCTCCGTATCTGGTAGTTTGGGGGTATGTAGGTATATATAAGAGGAAGGAGTACGTCGGTGGAGCAACATGGGGCCCACGAGGGTGGAGGGCGCGGCCAGGGGGTAGGCGCGCCCCTACCTCGTGGCTTCCTGGTAGATTTCTTGACGTAGGGTCCAAGTCCCCTGGATCATGTTCGTTCCGAAAATCACGTTCCCGAAGGTTTCATTCCGTTTGGACTCCGTTTGATATTCCTTTTCTGCGAAACTCTGAAATAGGCAAAAAACAGCAATTCTGGGCTGGGCCTCCGGTTAATAGGTTAGTACCAAAAATAATATAAAAGTGTATAATAAAGCCCAATAATGTCCAAAACAGAAGATATTATAGCATGGAGCAATCAAAAATTATAGATACGTTGGAGACGTATCAAGCATCCCCAAGCTTAATTCCTGCTCGTCCTCGAGTTGGTAAATGATAAAAACAGAATTTTTGATGTGGAATGCTACTTGGCATAATTTCAATGTAATTCTTCTTAATTGTGGTATGAATATTCCGATCCGAAAGATTCAAGATAAAAGTGCAATATTGACATAAAAATAATAATACTTCAAGCATACTAACTAAGCAATTATGTCCTCTCAAAATAACATGGCCAAAGAAAGTTCATCCCTACAAAATCATATAGTTTAGTCATGCTCCATTTTCGTCACACAAGAATGCTCTCATCATGCACAACCCCGATGACAAGCCAAGCAATTGTTTCATAATTTAGTAATCTCAAACTTTTTCAACCTTCATGCAATACATGAGCGTGAGCCATGGATATAGCACTATGGGTGGAATAGAATATGATGATGGGGGTTATGTGGAGAAGACAAAAAGGGAGAAAGTCTCACATCAACGAGGCTAATCAATGAGCTATGGAGATGCCCATCGATTGATGTTAATGCAAGGAGTAGGGATTGCCATGCAACGGATGCACTAGAGCTATAAATATATGAAAGCTCAACAAAAGAAACTAAGTGGGTGTGCATCCAACTTGCTTACTCACGAAGACCTAGGGCACTTGAGGAGGCCCATTGTTGGAATATACAAGCCAAGTTCTATAATGAAAAATTCCCACTAGTATATGAAAATGACAAAACAAGAGACTCTCTATCATGAAGATCATGGTGCTACTTTGAAGCACAAGTGTGGTAAAAGGATAGTAACATTGTCCCTTCTCTCTTTTTCTCTCATTTGTTTTGGGCCTTCTCTTTTTTTATGGCCTTTATCTCTTTTTTTTTATTCCTTACTTGGGACAATGCTCTAGAAAATGATGATCATCACACTTCTATTTATTTACAACTCAATGATTACAACTCGATACTAGAACAGAGTATGACTCTATATGAATGCCTCCGACGGTATACCGGGATATGCAATGAACCAAGAGTGACATGTATGGAAGAATTATGAATGGTGGCTTTGCCACAAATACTATGTCAACTACATGATCATGCAAAGCAATATGACAATGATGAACGTGTCATGATAGACGGAATGGTGGAAAGTTGCATGGCAATATATGTCGGAATGGCTATGGAAATGCCATAATAGGTAGGTATGGTGGCTGTTTTGAGGAAGATATAAGGAGGTTTATGTGTGAAAGAGCGTATCATATCACGGGGTTTGGATGCACCGGCGAAGTTTGCACCAACTCTCAATGTGAGAAAGGGCAATGCACGGTACCGAAGAGGCTAGCAATGGTGGAAAGGTGAGAGTGCGTATAATCCATGGACTCAACATTAGTCATAAAGAACTCATATACTTATTGCAAAAATCTACAAGTCATCAAAAACCAAGCACTACGCGCATGCTCCTAGGGGGATAGATTGGTAGGAAAAGACCATCGCTTGTCCCCGACCGCCACTCATAAGGAGGACAATCAAAGAACACCTCATGTTTCAAATTTGTTACATAACGTTTACCATACGTGCATGCTACGGGACTTGCAAACTTCAACACAAGTATTTCTCAAATTCACAACTACTCAACTAGCACGACTTTAATATCACTACCTCCATATCTCAAAACAATCATCAAGCATCAAACTTCTCTTAGTATTCAACACACTCATAAGAAAGTTTTTACTAATCTTGAATACCTAGCATATTAGGATTATTTTTAAGCAAATTACCATGCTATTTAAGAATATCAAAATAATCTAAGTGAAGCATGAGAGATAAATAGTTTCTATAAAACAAATCCACCACCGTGCTCTAAAAGATATAAGTGAAGTACTAGAGCAAAAACTATATAACTCAAAAGATATAAGTGAAGCACATAGAGTATTCTAATAATTTCCGAATCATGTGTGTCTATCTCAAAAGGTGTGTACAGCAAGGATGATTGTGGTAAACTAAAAAGCAAAGACTCAAATCATACAAGACGCTCCAAGCAAAACACATATCATGTGGTGAATAAAAATATAGCTCCAAGTAAAGTTACCGATGGAAGTAGACGAAAGAGGGGATGCCTTCCGGGGCATCCCCAAGCTTTGGCTTTTTGGTGTCCTTAGATTATCTTGGGGGTTCCATGGGCATCCCCAAGCTTAGGCTCTTGCCACTCCTTGTTCCATAATCCATCAAATCTTTCACCCAAAACTTGAAAACTTCACAGCACAAAACTCAGCAGAAAATCTCGTGAGCTCCGTTAGCGAAAGAAAACAAAAGACCACTTTAAGGTAATGTAATGAACTCATTCTTTATTTATATTGGTGTTAAACCTACTTTATTCCAACTTCTCTATGGTTTATAAACTCTTTTACTAGCCATATAATCATCAAAATAAGCAAACAACACACGAAAAACAGAATCTGTCAAAAACAGAACAGTCTGTAGTAATCTGTAACTAAATTAAACTTCTGGAACTCCAAAAAATCAGCCAAAATAGGAAGACCTAGAAAATTTGTTTATTGAACAGTAGAAATTGGAATCAATATTTTATCACGTTCTGGTGATTTTTAACAATTGTTTTCGTGAACAGAAAGTTTCTGGAAATTTCTGCAAGATCAAATAACTATCATCCAAGAAGATCCTATAGGTTTAACTTGGCACAAACACTAATTAAAACATAAAAACACATCTAACCAGAGGCTAGATCAAATATTTATTCCTAAACATAAGAAAAAAGCAAAAAAAAACTAAAAAATAAAATTGGGTTGCCTCCCAACAAGCGCTATCGTTTAACGCCCTGGCTAGGCATAAAAGCAAGGATAGATCTAGGTATTGCCATCTTTGGTAGGCAATCCATAAGTGGCTCTCATGATAGATTCATATGGTAGTTTTATTTTCTTCCTAGGGAAGTGTTCCATGCCTTTCTTTAATGGAAATTGGAATCTAATATTCCCTTCCTTCATATCAATAATTGCACCAATCGTTCTAAGGAAAGGTCTACCAAGAATAATAGGACATGAAGGATTGCAATCTATATTAAGAACGATAAAATCTACGGGCACATAGTTCCTATTTGCAACAATAAGAACATCATTAATTCTTCCCATAGGTTTCTTAATAGTGGAATCCGCAAGGTGCAAGTTTAAAGAGCAATCATCAAAATCACGGAAACCTAGCAAATCGCACAAAGTTTTTGGAATCGTGGAAACACTAGCACCCAAATCACACAAAGCATAGCATTCATGATCTTTAATTTTAATTTTAATAGTAGGTTCCCAGTCATCATAAAGTTTTCTAGGGATAGAAACTTCCAACTCAAGTTTTTCTTCATAAGATTGCATCAAAGCATCAACGATATGTTTGGTAAAGGCTTTATTTTGACTATAAGCATGAGGAGAATTTAGCACGAATTGCAACAAGGAAATACAATCTATCAAATAGCAATTATCATAATTAAATTCCTTGAAATCCAAAATAGTGGGTTCATTAATATCTAATGTTTTGATCTCTTCAATCCCACTTTTATCAATTTTAGCATCAAGATCTAAAAACTCCGAATTTCTGGAATGCCTTCTAGGTAAAGGTGGATCATATTCAGTCCCATCATTATCAGGATTCATATTGCAAAACAAAGATTTAATAGGGGACACATCAATAACTTTTAGATCTTCATCTTTATTTTCAAAGAAACTAGAAGAACACGATTTCATAAAGCAATCTTTCTTAGCACGCATCCTAGCGGTTCTTTCTTTGCACTCATCAATGTAAATTCTCATGGTTTGAGAGACTCATTGATATCATGCTTAGGAGGAATATATCTAAGTTTTAAAGAATCAACATCAAGAGAAATTCTATCAACGTTCCTAGCCAATTCATCAACTTTAATCAATTTCTCTTCAAGCAAAGCATTGAAATTCTTTTGCGAATTCATAAATTCCTTAACACTTGTCTCAAATTCAGAGGGCATCTTATTAAAATTTCCATAAAAATTGTTGTAGGAATTACCATAATTATTAGAGGAATTACTAGGATAAGGCCTAGGATTAAAATTTCCTCTATACACGTTGTTACCAAAATTATTCCTACCAACAAAATTCACATCCATGGATTCATTATTATTCTCAATCAAAGTAGACAAAGGCATATCATTAGGATCAGAAGAAACACTCTTAGTAGCAAATAATTTCATAAGTTCATCCATCTTTCCACTCAAAACATTAATTTCTTCTATCGCATGCACTTTTTTACTAGGAGATCTTTTAGTGTGCCATTGAGAATAATTAACCATAATATTATCTAGGAGTTTAGTAGCTTCTCCTAAAGTGATTTCCATAAAAGTGCCTCCAGCGGCCGAATCTAAAAGATTTCTAGAAGAAAAATTCAATCCGGCATAAATTTTTTGTATAATCATCCACAAATTCAAACCATGAGTAGGGCAATTACGTATCATTAATTTCATTCTCTCCCAAGCTTGTGATTTATAGTCATGGTACATGGCTCCAAATGCGGTGTCACATGCCATGACAAGACAGGTAAGAACTTGGACTATGAGAGGACTAGAATAAGAGGAAATGGATAGTGAAAATTAGAGGAGGCGGGGCATTGTCGGAAGGTGTACATAGATGTTGTCAATGTGCAAACAATTGCGCCGAGGGATCTTTGTCGTGACATGGGTGGTCGTTGTATAACAATTATGGCTTTTGCTCTATCATATATGCAATTTTGAATAAATAATAATAACTTTGTGCACTAAGGTTTTAGGAGAGTAAGCAAAGGATACCTAGGTGACATGTGGTTTCTTCATTGGCAGCATGGAAGCAGCAAGTGCACAAGCAAGTATAGAAAACATACGATGCAAGTGAGACATGTCTCACGTGATTTGACCCAGTAGTAAAAAAGATATTCCATTATTATTTGAAACAATGTGCAATAAGCAGGGTGCTCATAAATATGCAATGTGAAATAAAAACATAGAAGTTATGTGCATTAACCGTTTAGGCAAGAAACCGAAGGATATTTAGAAAATGGCATGTGGTTCCTTCCATACCGACAAGCAACAATCTTAATTAGACGTTGGTATGTTGGGGGTGGGGGGTGGTGGGGGTTGGGGTATGTAAGCACACTAGTAGAAAAAGGGCCATTTGTCCCGGTTCGTAAGGCCCATTTGTCCCGGTTAGGGAACCGGGACTAAAGGGTCGGTACTAAAGCCCTAAACCTTTAGTCCCGGTTCTTACACCAACCGGGACAGATGGGCCTCCACGTGGCCGCTGCGGTGAGCCCAGGCAGGAGGGCCTTTGGTCCCGGTTGGTAGCACCAACCGGGACCAAAAGGCATCCACGCGTCAGCAGCTGGCAGGAGCTGAGGTTTTTGTTTTTTTGAAAGGGGTGGTTTAGGGGGTTTTGGGGGGTTAATTTAGGGTGTTAGCTAGCTAATAGAGAGAAGTGTCCTCTCTTATCTCCATGCTTGGTTTACCAACGCTACTGCTATGCCTAAACATGGCTTACATTGAAGTGAAGGCAACATGTGGTGCATGTCGAAAGTAATACACTCCTAACTTGATCAAGTTTGGATTAGTACTACTTCCGACATGTAGCATATGTTGCCTTCACTTCAATCCAATCCATGTACATTTCACCCACTGATATATAATAACTCTTCATGCTCGCATCATGCATCATCATAATAACAAGTCCTACTAATCATCATCATACAACTTCGACTCATTATTAATAACAAGTCATAAGATCATCATCCTCATAGTCATCAAACCAACCCAATATAATTGTTCTTAGCACATGATCATCAGTATTAGTTAGGACCTAAATACCCTCTTTAAGGTAAAATAGCATAAAACAATATAGGCCTGACTCTCCATTATGGAGAATGGAGATCATCCTGTCTCCAATTCTTGCGGTTCGCTTCCTTTTGCTTCCAAGAACCTCCTTACGACTGTCCATACATTTTTTCCATTCTTTGATTAGCATGTGTTCACCGGATTTAGAAATCCAGTATGGACAGGTGAGATTCGTAGGATGACCTGGCTGTATGTTCAAAACATCAAGGCGACCATTCTGATACATCAAATGAGGCACACAATCCATCGGGATTCTCTGTTCAAAAACATAGTAATAACTTCATAGTTCAATGATGTACTAGTTTTAGAAGTATGCAAAAGATGCACGGATGTCGTAATAGTAAAAAATCTTACCAGGGTATCTCCATAGAAGTTACCATGGTTCAACACGTGCACTAGTGGCACATATTGACCATAATTTGGAGGAGTATCATAATAGGTATTGTAATTCTCAAGGTCAGTACAATATTCGATCAGATCATTTTTCTTCTGATAGGTTAATTCGGAGCTATCGGTGTAGTGGGTTTTGTCTACCATCTTCCGCACATTGTTTGAAGAATGAAAATAAGCTGTCAATGGAAATAAGCTGTCAACTATTTTGAAATAAACAATACAAATAGCTAATAACTATGTTTGAGAAACTCACATAGCGGTAGAATTGGAAGCGTATCAACAAGGACCCAAATGTCCATATTGTCTTGCTCGATGTCAGGATCACCAAGATCCATGGTGACAAGCATATCCTCATAAAAACCATACATCTTGCAAAGTGCTTCCCAATTTGGGCAACCAAAATGGGTTACGCTCTGAGAATTGTACAGATTTACTTCAAAATCCATACCATGATGGGTCCTTAGGTGAATTTTCTTTGTTTCAAAACTTTCATGGTCCTCAAAACCCATCCTCTCCAAGACATAGCGTCTTGCATGGCATGGGATAAGCTAGTCGAATTGTAAAAGATGAAAATTACACGTTGAAATAGTTGAAGTCGTGCTTAATTACGAAAAAAACACTTGTCGTTGTTGCGTACCGTTTCAACATCGAAGGTCTCCTGGAGCTTAATGCTGAAGCGCCGATCTTCGTCCAGGTGAAGGAACCTATCGCACAGACCTCGGTCGTCATTGCACCAGGAGCACTCCCCCGGGAGACTTTCGTCGTCCGAGTACGACATTTCCTATGTTCATAATTCAAAGATTAAACTTGTACAATTAAATATATGTACTACAAAAACTAAATTAGAACATTATTATTCATCACGGGTTGACTATCGGTCTGTCGAGTCTTTTCTTGAAAACTCTCAGCTCACGTGGTGTATATATCACTACAAAAAAATACACTTCCGTGATGATACGTGTTTGTCACAGTAGGTCGCATTTTTTTTCATGCATGTACATCCATGACAAATTTATGATAGAATCAAGATAGTCATACCTGTGCTGTCATAGAAGTGTTCCATGACATTACCAAAATTATCATCACGGAAGTGTCCACTTCCATGACGATAAATCGCGCGTCACAGAAGTGCTTTCGTCAAGGGTGACCGACACGTGGCATCCACCGTAACGGAACGCCGTTAAGCTATAGGGTCGGGTTTTGGATCCGATAACCCGTTAACAGCCCCGACCAATGGGGATTTTCCACGTGTAAAATCATCATTGGCTGGAGGAGACACGTGTCAGGTCCGCGTTGGCACAGGTGTCACTCATCCAATGGGCGAGACGCGCCTATGACATGTTGACACGTGGACCGGCCCATCAAGTTTAAATGTGCCGGCCCAACTGAAGGCCCACAAGATTTTGCGGACCATAATGGGCCGGCCCAGCTAAAGGCCCACGAGATTTTGCGGACCATAATGGGCTGGCCCAGCTAAAGGCCCACAAGATTTTGCGGGCCATAATGGGCCGGCCCAGGTAAAGGCCCACAAGAATTTTGTGTGCCATAATGGGCCGGCCCAGGTAAAGGCCCACAAGATTCTTGCGGATCATAATGGGCCAGCCCAGCTAAAGGCCCACGAGATTTCGCCGACATTAATGGGCCGGCCCAGCTGTAGGCCCACAAGATTTTGAGGACCCTAGTAGGCCGGCCCATTAACTGGCTGCCATGTTTTGGGCCAAATGCCGGCCCATATTTGATCCGGTCCATTAATGGCCTGCCACGCTCCGGGCCTAATAGTGGCCCATATGAGATCCGGCCCGTTAAAAGCCTACCATGTTCTGGGCCAAATTACGGCCCAGATCAGGTCCGGCCCTTTAAGTGGCTTTGGGCTCAATTATGGCCCATATCAGGTCCGGCCCTTTAAGTGGCTTTGGGCTCAATTATGGCCCATAGCAGGTTCGGCCCGTCAATTGGACACTATGCTTTTGAGCCCACTTGCTAAAGGCCCACTTAGTAATTCGGCCTGATATTAGTTTTGGCCTGTTAAGGGCCCGTTTAACATTTCGACCCTATATTAATTTCGGCCTGTTAAAAGCCCGTCATATAGTTGGGCCTAACTACGGCCCGGTTTGCATCCGGCCTGCTCGCAGCCGATATCTGATTGGGCCAAACAAGGACCGAGACAATTTTGGCCTGTTAAAAGCCCCGTGATTTGATTCGCACAATCATGGGCCGGGGTTCTTCGGGCTGCTACCGGCCCGTGAGCTGTTCGGCACGTTTCAGGCCCAACCTACATCATGATTGCATGACGGCCCGATTATGTACCGTAATTTTACGGTTTGGCCGGTTTACTGTGAAGACAGGATATATATACAGTAAAATAACTGCAGCATCGTGAATAAGCAAAAACTAGACTATACAATAAAGAAATTACGGCATATTACATCCACTGGGCATCAAAGTTCGCCACTATGATAATAAAGCACAAGCAAACAGCAGATTACATACACTGGGCATCAAAGATCGCCACCAGTGCAAATAAACACGCCGACAAAATAATATACAAAACCGACATCACTTCAATAGAGTTCAAGAAAGGTTAGCCCTGCTGGGGAGCTGCAGCGCAACTAGCTGAGCAAGATGATGAGACTGCGCTTGTTCAACATTTATATCTTCCTCACTCTGAAAGATAAACAAGCAGACAGATGACAGGTTTTGCACATAAAAGTATCAGTGCTGACAATTCATCACATTTTTTACTAACGAATAAAGTGACACAGTTTAAAATTGCATTAACACAATATGGTATTGTTCAGGTCAAGACATGGCAGGAAATGACATTGTGAAGGAGTTGGCAGCTTCACGACACCACTGGATTACAGATCAAGAACTCATAAGTATCAATGGTTAGTGTGCTGTCAATTTATACCATTTCAGATTGGCAAATAAAGAGACGGTTTAAATAATAGTAGAATGATATGACATTGTTCATAGTTAAGACATTGCAGAATATGACATTGTGCTGTAGTGGGTAGGTTCACCACACCACTGGATTACGGATGAAGAACAGAAGCATACATGCAGTGCAAAAGAAGATCACTTACTCTGTATAGTTTAATTTACATGGTATGAAGAAGGAACTTGGTTGTGCAACTGAAAACTTAAATTGAGAAAGGACAAACTTTTGTTTATGAACTACATAATAAACTTTAAACAAGCAATTTGATGCAAACACCAAAAATAAACAGCTGTTGCAGTCATGCCCAACCAAATATATACAACAAAGTTTGAAGGCTTGAGATGGACAAACTTACATTATTGTTGAAGACAAGCTCTATAAAGGCCTTGTCCATGCTGATGGGGGGGGGCAATTCAAGAAGTTTACCACAGAATCTTCTTCAAAAGCATTGCCTTTATTCTACATTTTGTTAAGAGTAAATATAGATGTGATAATATACGAAAAAATGGAGAATATTTAAGATAAGATGAAGAGTGATGCTACATAACCAAGTAGCTATAAATGTAAGTGCACCGATACAGGCAAAAGGTACAGCCAAGAGCAATGCACAACTAAACTTCTTTAGTACCAACCTTATGGTAAGAGTAAATACAGATCTGATGTGTAGAAAATGGAGGGCAAAGGAAAATAAGCTGTAGAGTGATGGTACATGAACAACTACCTGTCATTATAAGTACACTGATAAAGGACAGCATGTACTTACAAGAACAATGGAGAGCTAAAAAAACATTGGCATTGGATATATTCTACACTAATGTAACCATTCATACAGATCAGATAATTTGGAGCGAACAATTGATAAGCAAGCTATCATGCATACTGCTGTCACATAATGAACCAGGTATGTATGCAAGTACAGTGATACAGGACAATAGGTACTAATAAGAGCAAAGCAGCGGGCAGCATATTTGCGATATCCTGTCGTTCTTGTCAAACCGGAATTCTTCTTCGAGCAGATTTCCTGCAAAAAAGATCCGTAAGGCACATGCGGAAAAGTAGAAGTTCAAATTGTCATGTGATTTCATAGACAATACCTCATCCTGGGAACGAGACCAGTGCATAACAAGGTTTTTCCATTCAATGTCTTCTAAATTAAGCACAGGAGACTTCACTGGAAATTCGTTTATAGACTTGCCATCAAAGTGTGATTTCCTCAGGTAACACCGATACTGCTGCAATGCTTCCTTGAAAAGCACAAGCAAGCTTTGCTCGTCATGACTATCCAGATTGACCCTCGCCTAGTTACAATAATGTAATGTAAATCATTGATGTGTTCAATCAGCAGAAAACAGGAAAATAATAACCATGAATAATAGCACTTACACGTAAGTTGGACAGGAAGATGTGAAAATGGTGTTTGTCTTCACAATAATCTTCCCATGATGGGAATATATGCACGTAGTCCCTAACAACATTGAAAGCATTGTCTTTTAAACTGGGAATAAATGGAATGGGGTTCCAATCTGCAGGAATTGGCCGTCTCTGCAGTTGGGATAGGTCTTCGGCTGGTGGACTTGCTGTACTTTTTGCTGGAGTGGGATTTTTCTGTGGTACAGCTTGTGCTATGGCAAATGAAATCGGTATACCTTTTGCTGGAGTGCAGGTCCTGTGTGGTGGGGCTAGTGGTGTGGCCAGTGAAGTATGGGTACAGTATGCTGGAGTCGGTCCTACGTTTTGTGTCACTGGTTGTACAGCCAATATAAGTGGGGTGCTGTCTGATTTCTCCGGCACCACCATGTTTTTCAAGGACTTCGCTGGTGCTCCTTCAGGTTCGGCAATCACCCTCTTCCTTTTTGATGTCTGATGCACAAGAACATCATTTGAGTGGAAAAACATGGTATGATGACAGATGGAATATGTATTGATAATGGATGGGCATGGCATCTCGACATATATGATGAGTAAACTAAGCAGATGGCGGTGCAACAAAGTAGAAGAAATGCAAGACAACATACGCAAGATACCCGCAATCAATAAAACATTGCCAAATTAGAACAGGCACCTTGATGGGTGAACAGGACAGGCCATCTGCCTTTGACTCCTTGAGGTTAGAATAGTCATTAGGATCATATTCTCAACAAGAATCAACAGGTGGGGAGCGTATTAGTTTCATTGCATCCAGAATGGCACTCAATACCTTGGTGCCAATTTTGTAAGTCATTGCAGTGTTTAGCTTCAAGAGTGGACTGCTGCTAGTGCGACACAAAGCAGCTACACAGATCATAGTGTAGATATAACGGGAAAACCTTAAGCATCAGAGTAAAATCAGCAAAGTGGAACTTGCTGGAATATATGTGCTAGTATTGCCGGTACGGCTAGAAAGGCTTCGGATACCAGCTCTCTTCAAGTGAAGGTGCGGTACTGTTAATATCAGTGTAACTCTCAAAGGCGACACAGCTCCCCGCATTTCCTTGCTATTCTCATAGGATTCAAGTGAGCAGGCCACTACAAATCCTATTCCTATGTTTACAAGATCCTACGAATCAAAGAGGCTCAAAGTGTCCATCACAACCGACCGTATAGACCTCTACACTGCAAATGTCCCTGCTCATCTTCAGTACAAGGAACATACTGTACTACTATCATACTCCCTACGTTCCAAAATATAAGTCTTGGTAGAGATTTCCACTATGGATCACATACAGATGTATCCAGATACATTTTAGAGTGTAGATTCACTCATTTTGCTCCATATGTAGTCCATGGTGGAATCTATACAAAGACTTCTATTTAGGAACGGAGAGAGTACATATTAAAGAAGAACGGAAGAGGAACATGGTAAAGAAGAGCAAGCAGATTTTGGATAATCAAATGTTGGTTGCGCAGTGCCCACACATGATGAACCGGAGCGCATTAAGAATGCAACTCCCAGCTGTCTCTCGACCATTTCAGGCGGTTGGATGAAGATCCTACGTCTCCTAACCCTTCTTCCTCGTCTCTGATTCTTCCCATACAGAACACCGCACGGGCCGCCGGCCGGACCACTGGCCCCCACCGCCTGTGTTCCTCCGCCACCCCCACCCCCACCCCCGCCCAACCCCCACCCGCGTCGAGTTTTCTTCGTTCGGCGAGGCCCCACAACCACCCGAGCCCCTTCGATCGCACCGGCGAACTCCGGCAAGCTCTGAAAAATCGACTGACCGAATTTTGAAATTTAGTCTACTATGATTTAACTAGTGTGGAATATAAAAGGGGAAAACCATAAGCATTGGGAGTATAGTGTTGAGCGTGCCATGGCGGATCTGAAGGTGCAAACCGGACAAAGGCAACTTCGCAACCAAGACAAGAAATCAGAGTAAAGCAGTGACGATCTATTTTCTTGCTGCGATAAATAAGTTGAGCAGATACGAAAGAGTACCGCCTCTGGTGCGGCGCCGTGTACGCATCTGCTGAGAATTTGACGGTGCTGCGGTAGCGATGGCTGTCGGCGGCGTGGAAGCAGATCTAGGAGGGTAGACGGTGGCGGCGGGGCGCGCTGGACGAGACAGTCGTAGGAGCGGCGCCGGCAAGGTGGACGACGGCGGGGATGAAGCGAGAGGATGGGATGCAAGGATCCCGGTCCGAGCCGTGGATGAGAGAGGTCGATCTCTTGTAATGGACGGCGGCGTCGGGGTATCAGCTCCGGCATGGTGGAGGAGGACGGCGGTGGATGGGGTGGCGGACGGCGGCGGACGGAGGAGGGTGGGGTGGAGAGGGTGTTTTGGCGCCCACGGAGTACGAATGGGGAAAGGGGAGGTAGAGAGGAAGGGGGGAACCATGTATTCAGGGCGCGCTTGTCTCAAATGCGAGGAAATTTATAAACTTAGCCCCCGTTTCAAATTTCTACTACATCACAACAACATTAGTCGGTTGGGGATAGGACGGTAATCTCGCATACACCGAATATTTGCCGACGAGAGTTTGTTTTTGGCGCCCACCGTGTATGAATATGAATCGGGGAGGGAGTCGATTTCGGCCGAGGACACACTGTGTTTTGGCGCCCACCGTGTATGAATCCGGGTGAGAGGCGGTTACGTCACGTTTGGGTGAAATTACAAACCTACCGCTATCGAAACCTATAGAAATCTAGCAGATAGGCTTTGCGTGGCAGGGATAGGCAGTAGTGATTTCCATCTCGCAGATTTTGGTTTCGGGCGGTTACTGCGACTTTCCCCGCTTCGTTCAAATTTTGCAGAGTGCACGTTTACCGTGCCAACTCAATTCGAATCCCATTTGTATTCTATGTTTTTCCGGGTGGGATCCATTTTCAATTGGAATTACATTCTATATACATCATTTTTTTATATATACTTTCAAAAGCACAACAAAGAATTCTGCTAAAATGTATGGATCAATAATATCTACGTATTAAATAACATATATGTGCGTGAATTCATATGAGTATGCATGTTTGATAGATCAATTTTGGTTCGAGTATGGATTACATGTATCATCATCTCGAATTCAAATATTTGAATCCCTTTTTTGTTCACTCCTTTCACGCCCATCTCTCTCGCATGCATGCTCCTTCAGGTAGCTATCACTCTCTTTTCTCCAGCTCACCCGCGCGCTCACTTCATGTTTCTCCTATCCTCGCAAACATGGTCTCTCGACGTCTCCCTTGAGAAGTGTCACACTCTCCCTATCATTATACATTACACAGTTTTCATTATCTCTCACGTCTCTACTGTTCTCTGGTATCACTCGGTACCTAAGCTTTCTTTTTCACCGCCACACACACAGTCTCCACTCGTCTTTCACTTTGTCTTTCTCTCTATGGGATTCTCTCACACACCCTATATGTCTCTACATATGACTCATACCACTAAAATTACTCTCTCTCTCTCCTGTAGACACAACATTTGTTGCGGTCTCCTTTTCGTCTCCATCCCAGACTGACATTATTCATTTGATTACCGATGAGACAACCCCGACTACCGTCTCCTCTCTCTCTCTCTCAGACACACACACACAACTCCTGCTTCCACTCCCCTTCCCGACTACCGTCTCTCTCTCACACACACAAAACTCTCGCTTTTGCACCCCGACTCGTATTTCTCTCACAAACATTTATCGACTAGCTAGCCTCTAGATAGGTTTATACACCCACACACTCGTGCTTCCACCATCGCATACATGTCTCTCTCCCGCTCCTTGTATCTATGTAGATTTTTCTTCCCTTCTTGAGACACGCCCTCTCGATCGTGCACACACACACTATCACCTCATTTTAAGCTGATACCTATCGCACACACACTCCTTGTGTCTTTGTCACACATGCACTCCGTCCTCCTCCACTCTCCCTCTCTCTCACACACACATGGGCTTTTTGCAACAACTAGCAAGATGCCCATGCGTTGCACGAAACATCAAGATGCATTTGTATGAGTAGTTTATCTTGTGGGGGAAAGGATGAACGAGGGAAGGCCTTATTTGCAAATGTGGAGAGGGGTGTGGGTATCTTTTTGCAAAATTGCCATAGTTTCCTTCCTATCCGTCAGATATAGATCGGTCGGCCTATATTGCAGGATGACAGGCACACGATCATCACCGACAATGCTTTTTATAAGAGTAGGGATAAAAAATAGAGTTGGTGATGATGGTGGGCCTGCCATCCTGCAATGTAGGTCGTCCGATTTATATCTGACGGATAGGAAGGAAAATATGGCAATTTACCCGCACTCTTCACCACATTTGCAGATAAGGCCTTCCCTCGTTCATCCTTTTCTCCCACAAGATCTTGATGTTCCGTGCAACGCACGGGCATCTTGCTAGTAAGAGTAGAAATTAGACATATACCACTTATCGAATCTTGAAACCAACAACATTCCTCCCTTAACTCATCAAAACCGCCAAAGGAATATATTTTGAGTGAAACATAACATATTTTTAGTGATATACGTATTTCAAAACTAGACTTTTTTTCTATCAAATCGGTGAATTTGTATTAATCTACTTTGATCGTGTGGCAACGCATTGGCACATTGCTAGTAGTTATTATAATTTTTTGGACACCAGACAAACGGTGGAGTACATATACGAAGAGAAGAGGCGCACGCACACAGTCGGCCTCTCGCTATCTCGCACACATGAGTGTTACGTAAAGGCGACGTTAACAAATAAACCCTAAAACCCTAGGTGCATGATTGCTGCATTCGCGGGTACCGGGTACGTGGTGGAGCACCTTTGTAGGAATAGTCAGCTCGCGTGATAATTTGATCCGTAGGAGTTGATGGTCGAGACCACAGGTGAACGACTTGGAGCGCGGTGGCTCGCCAGTTGCCACAGATCGAGTAGCCACGTTTAAAATATCGTTTTTTAGCGGGGTTAAGAGTTCTGATTTTCAATGGCGCGTTATAAGTAGTAAGTAGTTTTTAGAACGATTGGTATGGAGCAAAAATGGAATTCATAGTACTACGTACCTCCTTGGCGTATGGTTGTATGTTTTTTTTGCGATGGAGGTTGTATGGGTTTATGTTGCGAGATATTGAACCTGGTAGTTCTAGGGCAAATACTATGGTATAGATTTAGATGCTGGTTTTCAGTAATGAAAATCGGAAGGGGAAACCCTTCTTTGATTAAAAAAAACTACTACCTCCATTCTGGTTTACTAGTCCCCATCGTACTTTGGGTCAAAGTTTGTCCATGAATTTTACTTGTAAAATGTGAATGGAAAACGAGATTTTGTTATACCCAAACAAAAAAGGACTGGAGGGAGTGATTGCTCTGACACGGACGCGACCTCTCATAGCGCAGGCATTGAACTGGCGCGCCGGCCAAGAGGACCGCACTCGCTGGAGGCCCGGCTGAGCACGCCTCCTCGCCGCGTGTAACCAGCTTAAGACTGCCCCGCCTGCCTTCATTGAATCCGCGCGTGTGCCGGCAACACATCCTTCCGCGAGCCGGCATGCATTTTAGAACACAAAAAATGACTAAAATATAATTAATTTACGCATGGTCTTGACTTGTTGTGCTCGCACTGGTAGCAGGAACTAGTAGAGGATTTTCTTTATTTATAACTCTCCTCACATTTTTTGGCTTTGACGTGAATCATGGTTGTGGACATTATGTATGAATGTGCAGATATATGTGAACATGAGTTTGATGTGGAAGTTGAACTTGGAATGTCGGGCTTGCGCGTGAACTATACCATGTCCAATGCTTCGTCTGTTATTGTTTGGAAAGTAATTGTTGTTATTACATGACCCAAAAAAAACATTTTGTGCCACATCAGTAGATGCACGGACATCACAACAGGCATGCTGATTGGATAAACATTTGAACCTAGCTATTATGAAGGAAATTTTGTATTGACAACAGTTTTAGATAGCAGGAGACGCCTAGCCTGCTCTGCCTCTGCTAGCTTATTTCTGGCTTCTTCCATCTCTTCTTTGGCTTGGGTGAAGAGAGCATCTGATTGCTCTTTTCGCTTCTTCAGGAACTCAGCTACATTCTCAAGGGCTGCTGCACGCTTTCTTTCAGCCTTTACTAATGCCACGAGGACACGAACAGCTGATGACTCCACCTGGCTTGTGTGTAATCCAGCATCATCTGGGAATTTGCACCTTGTGTCTAATCCAGCATCATTAGGGAACTGGCACCTTGTGCGTAATCCAGCCTCATTTTGGAAACATGATCTCGAGGTTGACCATACTTCCCTCCTCGCAGGAACTACATCCTGACATGAAGTTACTTCTTTTTTAGATCAATACTCAGAGCAACCTAGATCCATTTAGTAGAAGCCAGATAAACAGAACTCGGAGAAGTGAATTCAAAAGGAAAATAAAAATAAAAACAGACTACAAGGTGAGAACACCCACTTCCTACATCAAGCTAAAAACGAAAGCATTAGGATGATTAAGACTCTTCTTATTACACATCGAAGAACACCACGCATAAGAGAAACAGAAACGACAACATATACACATCGAAGAACACGAGGCTACACGAAAGTAATTGAAAGGGTGTTACTTACCAAATCTCGTTTTACAGGTTCGGTGCAGCTCCTCTTTAACTTGCCACGCTCCTTGAAGATGTCCCGAATATCCCGTGTTTGGTCTTCATTGCTCCTCTGCATGTTCGCACTCGTGGTTTTAAAATCTCAACATGGCAAGAAAAATATACTACTAGTAATACTCGCGCATCTTGTGGGGAACATTAAAGCACTCATCTGTCATGTTAGAGCATCTCCAACAGAATCGCAATGCGCAGCGCTTTAAAAAAAGCGTTTACAGTGCTGAGATCGAGAAGTAGATACTAGAGAGTAGAGGATAGTTCTCAGCATAGATAGATAAAAAAAGATAATTCAACTACTCCTCGTCATCCGACTCCTCCTCGGTGATGTCCTCCTCCGACGTCTGACTGTAGGCGTGAAGATACCGATCGTCGTCGGATTCCAGGGCGACGCTTCTCCTAGCCTCATGTTGAATTGAGCGTTCGCTTTTCGCCTACGCTTGTCCTCGCGATAGGCGGCTCGCTCCGCCCTCCTCTTATCCATCTCCGCCCTCCTTTGCGTGTAGAACTCGCGCTCGTTGATGATGTCCTGCGGGAAGTGTTGGCGCCACAGCGCCCTAAGCCGCGACAGAGGCGTGAGCTCCTGCGCCCGCTCCCGCGTCGGCACGTTGGGGAAGTTCAATGTTCTATGAGGCCACCGGAGGCGCCACACCGCCACGTCGTACGCGCGGGCGGCCTCGTTGGCGGTGTCGAAATTGCCGAGGCCGAGGCGCATCCCGCAGAACCGGATCTCGGCGGAGAAGCCGCCAGAGGGGCGCGCGCGGATGCCGCGGTATCCCCAAGTTTCCCGGCGACGCGGCGTCATGGTGGCACGGCGGCGGCGAGGTGAAAAAGAGCGGGGAGAGAGCGGTGGCGAGGCATAGAGCGGGGAGAGAGCGGTGGGAGGACGTTGGATTTTATAAAGCGCGCCGGACGCCGCGCGCCAAAACTAGCGCACGCCCGGCCGCTTTTTCCCGCGCGCGCGCGATCCTTTCCTGACGTCTCTGCTATCTCTACTCTCTTCTCTACTAGCGTGATACAGGAGCGACGCACAATTACAAGCTGATATTCTGTTGGACAATGGAGGCTATAACCAATTACTTTTACGGGAACAATAGCACCCAGGAAATTTGGAGGGTAGGTATGAACAAAATTGGAACTGCACATGTACTGTTAAGTGATTCAATACACACATTACCAATCGAGGAGGAGAACGATGGTCGTGGCGGCCTCTGTGAGTCATGGTCGGCAACGGGACTCAGTTCATTGTCCACGACGGTGGTACTTCTGCGCTTGGCGTCGGCTTCCGGGTAGTAGATCCGAGACCGTGGAAGACGATGTCGGGGAAGAGGCTCCGTGTACGACGACGACGGTGGACCGGCTTCAGTGCGGCGTACGAGGTCGTCGATGAGGCAGATGCGCTGTAGTGGACGAGTGCGCCGATGTAAAGGGGAGGAGCACGAAGGCTGCGGTGCCGTGGAGAAGTCTATTTTGCGGTGGGGATAGAAAATGGGGGGTACTCAGGTGTACTACTCTGGGTGCCGGGGTGGGGTTGGCTGGGTAGGGTGAACTTGAAGTTACGAAAACAGCCCCCTACCAAGCGTCATCTGTAGGCCTGTTCCGAAGGCTATGATGGTAACTTCCCACTGCTCGAATCAGGGTCGCGGGAGATTTTCCTGCCGACCTTAAAATTTTGTGACACTAGACTCCCCGTGTGGCGTGTTCAGTGATTCGGCTAAGCAACTAGTGAGTAGTAGTAGTAAACTCTGCATATTAGGTTTGACCGAAGTCAAACTTCCTAAAGTTTGACCAATTTTATAGAAAAATATAAACATTTACCATAACAAATATGTATGATGTGAAAGTACATTCAATAATGAATCTAATGGTATTTATTTGTTATTGTATATGTTAATCTTTTTTGTTATAAGCTTTCTGAGAGTTTACAAAACTTGACTTTGACCAATGCTAATACGCGGACTTAAATAAAAACGGAGGGAGTACACATTTGTTTTCTTAGTTTATAGTGAACTAATCATTTGTTGAAATTGTGAAATAAATATATTAGGCTATTGACTTCGAATGTAATGGTCTATACAATTCAATAGTTACAATCATTGTCGAATCCCAAGATGTATACAAGGTCTATAGTACTTCACAACATGCTCAAACTCACATAATCCCAGTCAAATGAGAATCTAAATGCATTTCATAGTTATCACTTTGTAGGATGCAACAAAAACAACCATAACTCTACATCAGCCATTATAGAAGCAACATTTTGACATATCCCAATGTGTGAATGAAACGTGGAGAGAGAGCTTTTGAAGATGGAGCAGATAGGGCGGGAAAGATTGTATGTATGTGAACGAGAGAGTAGGAGACAAACCTAACGAGACAGAGAGAGAGATAGAGAGAGAAAGAGAGAGGAAGAAGTTAGGTCTGTGAGAAAGATGGATACATGTAATATACATGAGATGCGTGTGCATCTGGATTCTGTATACATGGAAGGAGAAGAGACAACATGTTTGATGAGAGAGCTGGAAAAACATGGACGAGAGGGGAAGGATCTCGTGGGTTGAGGGATTGACAATTTTGTGCGGGGGAGAGAGGGATTGGTAATTTTGTGCAAGAGAGAGAGAGGGTGGGGGGAGGAGTCAGTCAGCCGTCGTCACATCACCCTGCTTCCAAATGACCCCACATTTTCTAGCGCGGTGTGGTCGCCGTCTTCGATCTGCTCGATGCCCTCTTTGAAGATTGAGGTGTTGTGCATGTTGGGGTGCAAAGAAGCACAAGCGAGAGTGGTCGCCGTATAACCGTGGATGGGGATGAATTATGTGCTCGGGGGAGTGTGTGTGTGTGTGTGTGTGTTGTGCTGCGTGTGTCTCTGTGTGTGTGTGTGTGTGTGTGTGTGTGTGTGTCAGATATTGAGAGAAAACAAACCTAAGGAGAGAAATGGGTATTCACGAAGAGATTGTGCGGGCCTTGAGGTCCGCGTTGATGCATGTGTTGCATGCGACCGTGCGAGGGACGGGCGAATCGAGAGAGATGGTTGTCGTATTACGGATGCTCCTCTCCCTGTCTCTCTCTCCCTCTCTCTCTCTCACACACACACACACAAGAGTAAACTATAAGACCATTCTCTCATGTATACACAACGTATCGGCATCTGTCTATGTCTCACTCATGCATGATCATTTGCACATTCACACCTCTCTATGTCTGTATCACACGCACACCGTCTCCACATTGCCCTTCTGCCACAACACACATATGGACACATACACACGTTCTCTCTCAGTCACACACAGAAAATCAGTATTAAAAAAACTAGGGCGCACCTAAAACGTCCGAATCCAAATAAACACGAACTGGAGCTAAATTCAAATATATGGAAATATTGCAGCGTCAAGAACTTTCACAGGAAAAAAAAGTTGAGTAATATTCGAGGATTGTTTTCACACACACAAAAAGGTTGGTGGATGTCCTTCGAGCGCGACACGGTGATGCACCGTTCGATCGACCGCGCGGCCGTGGTTCACGCGCTTGCACAGGATTCCGTATCGTGGCTGTGGTACTAACTAATAAAAGCGCTGCCTAAGTTTAATGTTTACGTGTACTAGTATGGTTTTCTTTTAAGTTTGACCAACCTTATATATGAAACTAAAGTAAGCTCCCATACGCGCACTCATCAATATGCCGCCGCCGCCGTTGCGCATGCCAGCGCCCGCCTGCTCCAGCCAACAATTTCTCGCCCATCACCGCCGTGTCGCCGCCATCCCTGTGCCATGAAGCCGAAGGCTCGCCCGCTCACGTCGTCTGCAGTCCCTCCTCGCGATGCCGCCGCGCTGTCAAGCACGCGAGCAGCTGGTGGAGCCGCGTCTATGCACGCAGCGTACGAAGAGGAGGACGAGCGCGTGCTCCAGCACGCCGGCGAGGAGGAACTAGCGTGTCATTGTCGTCTCTGCCCGCGCGGAGGAGGCGCGCATGGTGGCTGTCGCGGCGGAAGCCGGTCGCGCGCGCGTCGAGCCCGCAAACCGGGTGCGGACACGGAATCTACCTTCGAGACCTTGAATGCCACGTCGATCGTGCAATCTGAAGGAGCAATTTGGGTCAGTCGACTCATGTGAGCCGTTTGATGCAACATGGATGGCTAGAAGGGCTTCTTCCACCTCTTCTGCCGTCTTCTTCCTTCGCTCCGTCGAATTTCTTTCACAAATCGACTGACCCAAATTATACTACTAGTACGAACGTATTAAGTACAGTAGGAACACGAAGATACGAGTAGTAGTACCAACTGCAAGAAGAACAGTAGTAAGACATAGTACTAGTACTACTGTACGTACTAAAGAGTTCAAATAATGAGAAACAACATAAACATAGTTCTGCTGGGGCCTCAGCACAACACACCCTTGAAAATAAACTAAGCAACTAGTCCGCTTGACACTGCAGTAGAACCAGCATGAGCAACGGCACTGCCACCTACTCGGAGTTCGAGTCCACGTCCTCGACTTCGTCCTCGTCCCTCTTCCTCTTCCTCTTCGCCGACGCTTCTTTGCTTGAACCGGACACTGGGCTCTGCTTCTTCATCAAACCCTTGTAGATATTTAAACAAAGGTAGGCATCCATTGCTGCGTACAGGATGTGATCTTCATCTAATGTCTTCGACTCCCATGCATGACGAAACTCGTGATGAGGTTTCTTCAGTTTAGCGTACGAAGGATCAATCATGGCTGCTGCCAGGGTCAACATTGAAGGTTGAGAGGAGGACACTAGGCTTGCCTTCTGGAGATCAAAGGGCTGGCCTACCACGAGACCTATCCGACGCAGGACATCCCCGTTGTTCTTAAAGCCTACAGTAACTAATTTCACTCTTTTTTCCTTGAGGAAGTTCTTAAAATCCTGGCACCTAACGTCGGCATGGCATATGTGGTAGACCAAGCAAACGTTATGTACGCAAACCTGGATCACAGCGGGCTTCTTCCTCTCTTCGTCCTTTAGATCCTTCTCTCGTCCCAGGACTGTGGTGTACTCAACATCTAGCCCAGCGACCCACTCATCCGTTGAACTGTTGAACATGCGTAGGAAGCGAGCAAGCCATGCTTTCACCGTCTCGGATCCACGTGTGTAGATGACGATGAACTGATCGCCGGTGATGGCTCTAACCTGGTACTCAGCGGCGACCATGGAGATTTGGGAGGCCATGGATTTTGGAGGAGGGTTAGGAGAAGTTGAACTGTTGTACCCCACACAAAAAAAACTGGGAGCGAACTAATGTGAAAGGACGGGACGACTGGGAGCGAACTGTTGTAAGGTAGAAGACGGGGACGAGTAGGGCGTGCGAACGGCGTGGGGTTGCTGGCCTGCCCGGTGGATAAACGGCTGCAAGCCCCCAAAGAGTTCTCGAGAACTATGCGGGACCCACTAGATGTCATGTCTACTAGACCCATATCATAGGCCTGACGATATAGCTTCTGCCTGTTCGCACGCCATGCCGGCGCGTGGATGTAACTTCACTTAATTCCGTCAAACGTCGCGCCTCCCACGACCTTCGCCTTCCTCGCGCGGTCACGCCCTTTGAGACTTCGACCGGCTATAAATGAGCAATTTTTTTGCCTTTTTTTAGACAAGCAATTTTTTTGCCTACTCCGCATGCATGATACTCCCTCTGGTCCTTTTTACTCCCGTCAACCGTTTGCAAAGTGTTTGACCAAATTTATACTTTTTTTTGAACACCACCTTATATTAATTAACCAGCCACACCAATACACTCATTCGATACAATATTCACCACACGGGGCGGTACGTTATTTACAAGAATACCATCTAATCTATTGTCAAAGCTATACTTAGCGATTAAGTGTGCCACCTTATTGGCCGAACGGCTAATCTTTGACAATTGAAGATTGTTGATCAACTTCGAGATGCTCAACGCTTTCATCTTCAGGTCACGCATAGCAGACCTGTCATAGTCCCCCGATGCAAGAGACGCTACCACAAAAGCGCAATCAGTCTCTAAAATTACAGGATTATGAAGAGAAATACCTATGTAGACACCGTCAATGCAAGCCCTAAGCTCCGCTTCCTCCACGCTTTGACAGGCATCAATGAAATCCCACGACCAAATTTATACTAAAAATATCAATATCTACAATACTGATTATAATGAGTATAAGAACTACGTTTTATAATGAGTGTAAAAATATTGATTTGACATTGTGAATGTTGACACATTTTTCTATAAGTCTGGTGAAAGTAGAGGTACATTGACTTCAGACAAAACTTAAATGCACAATGCAGACTAGTTCCTCCGTCCAGGTGCGTGCCATGTCCTATCTTGTCATCACAACAAGGTTAGCTATTAGGCTGGCCATAGTGGGGGTAACATAAGTAGTAGCATGCACTTAGGACTCGCAAACATGCTAATGTGGTAGGCAATTAAAGAAGAGAGAGATGGTTATAGTAACATAGATAGATACCGTAACATAATAAATGTGATGCTACTATGTGTCATGCATGGCAATAAATGAGACCACCAATGATACTAATCTATGATACTATGCACTATAGAGGTAGTAACATAGACTAGTAACATATGCATGTTACTAGTCTAAGTTACTCCCCACTATGACCAGCCTTAGAGTACCACTACCTCCCTTCTAGTTTAAAGGGCTCGATTAAAAAATATCACCTACTCTTAGCAAGATAGTAGAGGCGGTGGAATAGTTTTTGAAGTCTGCAAAAGTACTCAACTAGTGCTGTCGTTCTTCACAAAAAAATGTGTTTACCAATGCATGCATGAACACTAGTTACTCTAACCCCCTCTCTTCTTTAATTCTTTGCCACATCAGCATGTTTGCTATTCCTGTGTGCATGATACCAGCTAAGATACCACCATTATGGCCAGCCTTAATCATCGCATGCAATAATTTAGTGCACCTTGAGATATGAACATGTGTGGGGCGTGTATGTTTTTAATGACTTGAGACTATACCTAGCCCAGCATGCAAGATGACTTACTATGCACCGTTCCCCATACCTGTAGGAAGCCCATTCGTCTCCAAATCTTTTCCTCTCCATGTGTGGAAACAATATGACTGCCAAACTCTCCTTCTCCCTCCGGCGGTCCCACCACTCCACCCCGTGTGAAAAAATCTGCATGCATGACTCTCCTCCCCCCACGCTCGTCCAATCCGTTGTGACCAGCAATATTTCCACCCCTTCGCTCCCCCGTAATTTACTCCAACAAATATGCCCACGTAGCTGTTACTTAACTGCAGGTGCATTGGGTCACTGACATATGGGCCCAACAGGGGTCTGGCCCACATGTCAGTGACGCAACTGGACCTGCAGTTAAGTCAGTGCAGCTCAGTCCATATCTTACGTAGGTGTGCCATTGCTCGCAATAAATACTGTGCCTCCCACGACATCGCTATCTCCTCCCCCTCACGTTCACGTTCATCGCTATCTCCTCCCCCTCCCTCTCACGTCGACCACCATGGCATCGCCCCTCCCAAGCCCTAGGAGCCCCTCGCTGCACCACGCGGAAGGTCACGCGTCGCCGTTCCGTTCCTCGCCGCCACTAGTCGAGGAGGACGCGTCGGTGTTCCGCTCCTCGCCGCTACGCGACGCGTCGCCGTTCCGTTCCTCGCCGCGACGCGACGCGTAGCCATTCCGTTCCTCGTCGCCACTAGTCGAGGAGGACGCGTCGGCGTTCCGCTCCTCGCCGCGACGCGTCGAGGTGGACGCGTCGGCGTTCCCAATCTCGCCAGCACGCGCGCCGGAGGAGGCGTTGGCTCCCCGCTACGAGGAGAACGCCGCGCCGCCCGCCGAGCCACCCAGCCTTGAGGAGCTTTGGAAAGAAATGGATGTCGCCTTGTGGGAGGCTTTGCCTCCAGCAGAGCGCGCCAAAATAGAGGCGGAGAAGAAGGCCGATGAAGAGAAGCGCACCGCGGAACAAGCTGCCTGGGAGGCCTATGTCGCGTCCGAGAGAGTCAGGCAATTGGCTCTTTGGTAGGAGGCTCGTGCGAGGGCTGTGAGGGTGGCGGAGGATGCCCGTGCCGACGCCCTGAGTGCAGTCGGGCCCAAGCGCCTCATCTACGCTTGGCGGTACGTGGACCGGGTGCACGCTTCCAGCGAGGAGGAGTACCTATTGGCGCCGGATCACCACACCGGTGAGATCGTTCTCGCCCGTCGGCAAGCCGCCAATCAGCACCTCGCGAGTTGCGAGGCTGAGGAAGAGGCGTTGTGTCGGCGCGCTGGGAAACGGCCGCGCACCAGGGCACTCGTGGCGCGCCGCAAGCGCTCCTGCGAGCGCCGTGGCTTTTAGGAGGAGTATAATTTTTGTTTCGTAAGGCGATCTCATTAGTTTTGGGACGCAAATGATAAATTCCGAACGTTCAGGAATTTTTAGTGTCCTTAATTAAGTATGTAAAAGGGAAAGTTTGGAAACCTTGTGTATTCGCACACATTTTGCAAGTACGTGCATATAGCACAAACTTTACTATATACTATCGCACTACACGTCTCTCTCGATATATGCTTGCAGACTGTGCTACTCCCTCCGTCCAGGTCAATAAGTCATCTTTGGTTGTGCACCGTGATCAAGAAGGAGGGAAGACTTATACACCTAGACGGAGGGAGTACTACTATTACTTATGTACGTGCAAATGCACGTTTTAACATTACAATGCGGTTTTTGTAAAAGTAGAAAAACAGCACTAGTCAAGCTTGTGAAACGATTCAATGCAAAACAAATGCAAAAATGCTCGTTTGATTGTTCACTTTTAGCTTCCTTCTCTGTGGTTATTTCTCTGTCGTACTTTGTACGGAGTATCTCACTGGTTGGAAAGGCATGCAAATTCCCAAACCACTTCCTACACCCTGTATCAAATTTTTTGCCTAACAAGTTGTGCCGTGCAATTGGAATTCCAACTTGAGTACTACTACTAGTAGGAGTACCAGGGGCCAGTTCTTTTAGGCTTCTAGATTAGTAATCCCATAACTACTACCTACGTCCTGGTTTATTGGTCCCCATTGTAATCTGTGTCAAATTTTGATCATAAATTTAACTAATGAAATGTTAGTGCATGTCACATGCACTACTCCATCCGTCTAGGTGAGTAAGTCATCTTAGGCTGTGCACCGTGACCAAGGAGGAGGAGAAAACGAGAAACGTTAATGTTTATTTGCTAATTAATAGTATTGCATGCAATGAACTAACCACTGCATGTCGTGTTTGATATCTCAAGTCATTAAAGGCATGCACACTCTTTATCTCTTATTGGTTGATATGTCAAGAAACAAGAAACGAGGTACGGAGTAGAAGTTAATGCACCGCGCCTAAGTGTTTTGGGATTATTTGGTTTTCGTAAGATGACTTACACACCTAGACGGAGGGATTAGAATGGTGAGGAATAAACCAGTTAAATCTTTGGTTAAAATTTAGCACAAATTACAATGGTGAGGAATAAACCAGGACGGAGTAGTAGTTTAGAAGCCCAAATAAATGAGTGAGGCGCCTTATTGTTACTCTCCACTGTGACTAGTCTAGTGGGAAAAGCTGGGGAAGCCGCCAAAAGAACTGGCCCTAGGAGTAGTAGCTAGGGATCGAGTGTGCGAGATGAACCGGAGAAAGTAAATGCAGAGAGATGAAATGCAAAAAAGACGGAGGGATGTGATGGTTGCTTGTCCGTTTATTTTACCAGGCCACTTATTACTGGGAGTGGTTGGGTTTTGTGATATGACGGCTTTACTGCCGCGCCACGAGCGGGGTGAGAGGTGAGACTCCCGTGCAGCGCCGCCCTCTACACTTGTACTACATCGGTCGTGGTTTATTAGTCCCCCATTGAATTTGACTGAAGATTTAACTGACAAAATGTTAGTGCATGTCAACAAAAACTATATCGTTGGATTCGTATTTGAACATAGTTTTGAATGATATAATTTTAGGTGACATGCATCAGCATTTATCGTACTATATATAATGTTAGTTCAATTTTTGGTCGTACTAATCTATAGTAGTTAGGTGCCCGTGCGTTGCACCGAAGAGTGAAATGCATTGATCGGGGAGTTGTTTATTTTGACAAAGGATGTGGGGGTCATCTCATGTGTAACGGGTATCGATAGCTTTCTTCGGATATTATTTCATCTCTAGAGCTCACAAACATCCGGGTGAAATAGATAAAAAGGTATCTTTTGCAAACAAAAGCGTTCAACTGTTCAACCTGCATCCAAAACTTGTGAAGAAATAACACTTATTGTGCTTTGCAAGAAATGATCTTTAAGAATTAGTTTTTGAGTATCGATTGTTATACATGTTGGCTACAGATGACATGGCACTTTCTTATAGTCAACAGTTGGCTATACTATTAAGTAATATTAACCATGCCCTTATACACCTAGATGGAGGGATTAAATCAGGATGACTTGTAAGCGGGCAGAGGACATGTAAGAAATGGTTCATCGTAAGTCTTTCACCAATACTGTAGTAAAAATTCATGCATGAAAGATTCTAGACTAAACCATAAACGGATACACTTTTATTCATGCGCGATACTCCAATAGAGCAAGATCCTGCATGGAAGTCTCCACATGCTTAGACAGCGGATTACATTGAGCGAAGACTAATGATCAACATTTAACTTGATAATGCGTATGTCCAGGTGAACCTCCTTGGAGTCCCCGTGCACCGCGTCGGCGGGTAAAGGATGCCATGGGTTTTCCAAGTCCACATTGGCGGGATAGTCCCAGCTCCCAGAGTCCAAGTCCGTTCGATGAGGCCGGTGTCACCGCCCACGCGACCCGCGTCGCCCCTGACGCACATTACAGAGACGGGGCGGCGGCCTGCGCGGGCCTCGCCGGTGCCCACGATCAAGAGGAAGACGCTGCCGTCCTCCTCCGAGATTAGCAGGCGGCGGTGATCCTCTAGCGACTCCGGCATGGTGAACAGGTAGCACGTCTCGTACTTGATGTTCTCCGCCAAGGGCCAGCAGTGACCGCTGCACGCATCCGTGAGGTGATGCACCATGTCCGCCGGCGAGCCACAAAACGGCATCGGGCACTCATAGTAGTGGACGAAGGGCTCCTTGGAGGCATCGACCAGGCCATCCATGAAACGGGAGTGGATGTAGGGGACGTTGCGCCAGTTGAATATATGAGCAAGTTACTACGAGATTTAATCCGAATAAGCACAAAATAAATCATGACGGCTATAACAGAGATGAAACTAATCATGTGGACTAGCATAGCAGTAGGATACAAAGTAGAAACATGAATTCTACCATGATTTCGAACAGGAAGGACAGAAACACATACGGTGCAACGGGAGCAGCACCGTTGGCGTTGAGGTTGTCGCCCATGTCCAAACACCACGTAGACACGGTCTTTGAGCATGGTTCGTAGTCGTTCCACGCTCGGGCATTGAAGTTTGTAACTATTTTAGATTAGAATATACTACTCCTCCGATGCTAGTAGTAGAGTAGAGTCCTACTCTACTACTCTACTCAAGCAAGTTAGGGCATAGCACTGTAGGGAGTACCAGTACTATGATCACTCAAGCAAGTTGTCTGGCATCGACATGACCCTACGCTGCTGGTATGTGTCTCGTAAGTCAAGCGGCGTGCTGTAGTCATCATCACCTGCCCACTTCCCGCAGCACATATTCGCTTCTCCATCTTTGTCCGCACATAATCTCGTCCAATCTTCCGTCCCCGCTAAGGCGCCTGCCCCCCTCGTCCGAAACCCAAGCACTAACAATGGCAGAACCGAGCAGCGTCCGCCGAAAGAGTGGCTGGAATTCGCTCCCCACAGAGGTAATCAAGCTCATTGTTTCGCATGTGGACAATCTCAGTACCATGCCGCTCACCGCGTGCTCGTCGGGGCTGTACCGTTTACTCAAAGCCCTCAGGCCGGAGCTTTTTAAGCCAGCTCCTTGCTTGCTGATGTCGCCTGATCTTCAGAAACGGCGTGTCACGCAGCATAACGATCGTAGGGTGGCGAGCATCAACCCCCTTGACTGCGATCCGATCCCCGTCAGCCTCAACTACATTAACGGTATGTACTGGGTCGGCATGAACACATCTTGGATGGTGCTCGTCGACGGTCGCGGCAGCTGGATGCTCGTGGAGGTCTACACTCGGCGATTGATCATTCTTCCTTCGATTAACACTGCACTGCTTTGGCACCGCGGCCCAGAATACTCGGAATCTTACAGTAGCCAACATGATACCAAGTTTGATTTGCTCAAGGTTGTAATCTGCCAAGTGCCCACAATATCTGCGAATTATAAAGACTTCAGGCTAATTGCGTTCTTCAACCGCGGTCTCGCCTATCTGACAGGTCACTGCGGTAAGTGGATAAATCTGCACGTCCATCACAGGATCATACATCCTCCATGGTTCTCTGATGCCATTGAACACAAGGGCTTCATTTACGCTGTCGACTCCTTCTATGGCTGGACGTATTGCTGGCCTACTCTAGTCATCGCTACAAACGGCTGTTACAGCAGTATGTTACTTTCCTATGATATCATGATGGCTTGCTTATATTACTGTCAACATTTGCTGAAAAAATATTCCTCCTCATAACATGTTGTTCTTAAGATTGACTAAATCAAGAGCCCTTTTTTATTTGACTCCAACTTGATATGATGTTGTAGGCCGCCTGGTGTCCCTACCCATCCTAATCCCAGAACCTTTCAAAGAAAAGCGGCATGGCAGTTGCAGGTGGTTCCTGGCTCGATCAGACGACGGCGAAAGATTGATGATCGTTCGCACGTACCGGACGTGTTGTTTCGCGGAATACAATCACAGTCACCGCAAGGTCTTTGAGGAGGATCCCAGCTTCTCTGGGCCTTCAGGAATTTTTGACTGGAGGCTGGTAAGTAGCGTTGGTACACGCTCTCTGTTTGTCGGACTGAATTATCCGATTAACCAGGAGATAACCGACGGCAAGGATCATGATGGCAGCGCGGTTTCGTTCATTAGGCAAAACTGTGTGTACACAGCGTACCATGCGTCTCTGCATGCACCATACCCTGATATGTGCCGCCACGCTCTGTAGCCCAAAGTAGGAGAGAGGGTCGCAAGTATCAGACTTCGACCTGCTGGCTGGAGTTTCCCCCGTCAGGCACCCATCTGGTTCAAGCCGTCAGCCAATCTCCACAGCTTAATAAATAGTAACGTCTACTGAGCCAGTTAGTTAGATGCGTACACTTGGTGTAGTAGGATCTTTATTTAGTTTGATGCATACACTTGTTCTTTTTTGGTAGCCCTTTTGTAATGATGGCTGATGTTTGGTTTGGAAGAGAGAGCTGCGTCTTCACTCTTCTGGCCTGCTTACTGCTTCTGTTGCACCCCCAGCCCTGGTTGCTGCTGCTGCTGTTTTCAATATACAATCAGTAGTATATTTCGTCTATTGGTTGAATAAATGTGTTGTTAGAACGACAAACACAATGTTTTGGAAGTCGTTGCATGGATCGATCCTTTAGTGCCCCGTACCGTACGTAGCGCATACTATTTTTCATACGGAACACATTTTCCACTTGTTGATAACATGCAGCCCACTGATGAAGGCCCAATAGAGAAGCCCATAATTAACTGGAAGGGAGGCTCTCACATGAATCCGGCCCAGGTACATGCTCATGGTCCCTTAAACATAAATAAGTAAGTAAATAAATAAATAAAGCTAAATGCTCAGTTCTTTGGGAAAATAGGTAGCCCAGTATTTCTTTTTGAAGAATACCCATGCTAGGCCTATTTGTTTTCTCCGAATTACTGGGCTGCAAATCTTTCAAGACGAGGAGGGATGCATTCCGGCCTGGCTTAAGAGTATGGTCAATGTTTGTTAAAAGTAATATCAAAAGGGGTTGAAAATTCCAAAAAATTATAGCAAATGGGATATAAGTTTCTTTTTTTGTTTTTGTTCTTCACTGATATCTTATACGTATTTCATTGGATTTAACATGACATAGTACTAATTTATTTTTAAATTTGTTTTAGTATGGCTATTAATTTTTGGATTAAGAATATTTCGTTCCCCAGCAAAAATTTGCGAATTTTCAAAATTTCCCACATATTTAGTTAATTTTTTTACCCTGGTACTGACCAGAAAATGGCCACCAATTCTAAAAATGGAAAACGGGCTGCAATAAATTCCATATGAATTAGAAAATGAGTAAAAATTATAAAAATAATAGGAAATGGGCTGTACACGCCACAGACTTCGAGACTGACTTGTTTACGCAAGGCTTTGTCAGTGAACACACGCTTCTAGCAGCAGTGACTGTTGGATGTCCATCCAACGGCCGACGTGCTTCTTCAATCCCTGATCTTCCTGCTCCAGCCGCCTAAACTAGCGCCGGCGGGACTGCCTGCTCCCTCCTCTTGTGGCCCGCTGTGATGCCGCGCAGGCTTCCCCGGCCCACCCTACTCCCTCCGCTGGCCTGGCCGCACGCAATCAACTGCCTCCTTATTACGCGAAAAAAAATGATTCCTCCCACTGACATCTAGGGCGCACCGGTTGGGAGGCTGACCTGTGGGCCTACTAAGTTGACGCGTACGCAGGGCTTGTCAACTTACTCAACAAACGATTCTAGCAGCAGTAACCGTTGGATTTGAATCGAACGGTCCTGCTGCTTCTTCAATCGCTGCTCTTCTTGCACCAGCCGCCCAAACCAGCGCCGGGGAGACCGCCTGCTCCTGCCTCCAGTGCCCGGCTGTGCTGCCGTTGAGGCCTCATCGCCCCCTACTACTCCCACCGCTAGCCAGGCCCTGCGGCGACGGCAGCCTCACACTGCAGCCGAACCAGTGAACCCTCGTACTCCTCTCCGCGTGGGCATCCACTGCCGCGTCTTCCCCGGCTCCGCGTCGTCCCCTTCCTAGGCCTCACCGTCGTCCACCGCCTTGGTGCTCTCGGCGCGGCGTGGTCAATGTGGTCAACGTGGTCAACGACATTCCATCGGAAGAGTACTGTACGTGGAGAGGCTGACAGCTGGGTGCATGGCCACAGCCCAGTTTTTTTGTGATTTGCCAAGTAAGTCGCTTTGTCAGGCCTGTTGGGCTGCAAATCTTTCAAGACGAGGAGAGCTTTCATTCGGCTGGCCGAGAAAATGGCCCATCAGTAATGAGAAATGGGCTGTACATTTTTAAAACACATCAAATCGGCAATTAGTTTCAAATATCTTTTTTTTCATTTCGAGATTTTAAATTACATTAATTTTTATGCGTGGAGAATTTGTTGGATTTTATATTGATATACATTTATTTTTAAAATCAGTTTGAATGTGAGTCAAAATTTCGGGATTAAAAACAGTTCGGACCGCACCGAAATATGCAAAATTTCGTATAATTTTTTAACCGTGGCCACAATATGGGCTGTAATGCTAACAAAAAGAATATGGGCTTAAAAAAAACCTTAATAATTAGCAAATGGGCTGTAAATTATTAGAAATAATGGCAGATGGGCTGTATGCTGTTTTCCACAGATTTGAGGCTTTCCTAAAAAAAGGTTGACGCACAAGTAGTGACTGTTGGATGGCCATCCAACGGCCGTCGTGCTTCTTCAATCTCTGCTCTTCCTGCTCCAGCCGCTCAAACAAGCGCCGGCGAGACTGCCTGCTCCCTCCTCCCCACGGCCGGCTCTGCTGCCGCACAGGCCTCACCGCCCCACCGTACTCCCATCGCTGGCCTAGCCATCCCTCTACTCACCCACACCTGCTGTTATTCTCCGACGATGGTAGACGAACCAGTAAACCCTCGTACAGTCGTACTCCCCTCCGTGTGGGAAACAACTGCTGAGTCTTCCCTGCCTCCGTGTCGTTCCCTTCCTAGGCCTCGCCGTCGTCCACCACCCTGGTGCTCTCGGCGCGGCCTGGTCAACGTGGTCAACGACCGACATGCATCTGAAGTGGACTGTACGTGGAGAGGCCGACAGCTGGGTCCACGGCCGCATGCAAGGAAATGCCTCCTTATTACGTGCAAAATAATGATTCCTCCACCTGACATCAGGGACCCACCGAAAGGGCCTCTGTATTTCGCGAAAAAAACGTTACCGCCGCTGATAGCTCGGACCCACCAGCTATATCTTCACACGCAAGGAAGTGCCTCCTTATTACGCACAAAAAAATGAATACTCCCCCTGTTAGCTGGGACCCAGTATAGTGGCAGGCTGACTTGTGGGCCTACTAAGTTGACCGGGACGGAGGGCTTTGTCAACTTAGTCAATATGCACGATTCTAGCTCCAGTGACCGTACGATGTCCATCCAATGGCCATAGTGCTTCTTCAACCTCTGGTCTTCTTGCTCCAGCCGTCCAAACCAGCACTGGTCGTGCCTCGTGCTCCGGCCTCCCGTGTCCGGCTGCGATGCGGCGGAGGCCTCACAGCCCCCTACTACTCCCACCGCTGGCCAGGCCATCCCTCTACTCACCCACACCCCCTGTTATTCTGCGGCGACGGCAGCCTCACACCACAGCGAACCAGTGAACCCTCGTACTCCTCTACGCGTGGGCATCCACTGCCGCGTCTTCCCCGGCTCCGCATCGTCCACCGCCATGGTGCTCTCGGCGCAGCGTGGTCAAGGAACGGCTTCCATCGGACGTGGACTGTACGTGGAGAGGCTGACAGCTGAGTCCACGGCCGCAGCAAGGAAGTGCCTCCTTATTATGTGCAAAATAATTATTCCTCCACCTGACAGCGGGGACCCACCGGACGGGCCACCGTATTTCATGAAAAAACGTTTCCCCCCTGACTGCTGGGACCCACCAGCTACATCTTCGCACGCAAGGAAGTGCCTGATAGTCGGGACCCACCTAGTCGAAGCGTACGTAGCGTTGTCATTCTGGTCGCGAACATGTACGTACATATATACTGGTGGATGTAGAGGCGCGCACGTGTCGTAGTAGAGGCACGCACGTAGCATGTACACGTACGTACAGCGGCCAGGGTGCAAGAAATAAAATACATCCACGTATGTGTACATACGGGCGGGGTCTCGAACGCCTACTCGCGCATACGTACGGCCAAGGCTCGTGTACATGGCTGGGTCGGAACGGAGAAATAGCCTCGTCGTCGTGTTCATGGGGAGGCAACGGAATGCGTCGTGTTCATGGGGAGGCAACGGAATGCGTCGTGTTCATGGGGAGGCAACAGAATGCGTCGTGTTCATTGGGAGGCAATGGAACGCGTGGGAGCCAACCGGCTGGGTCGGAACGGAATGCGTGGTCGTGTTCATCGGGAGGGCTTGGATGGAACAGGCGATGGAAACGAGGCCTGGCGTACCGCAAAACAGAGGAAACGGACCTCCTACGTTCGGAACGGGGTCCTGTTGATCGGGAGGGGTGTGGCGTACCGCAAAACGGAGGAAACGGACCTCCTACGGTAGAAACGGGGGTCCTGTTGATCGGGAGGGGTGTGGCGTACCGCAAAACGGACGAAACGGACCTCCTACGGTCGAAACGGGGGTCCTGTTGATCGGGAGGGGTGTGGCGTACCGCAAAACGGACGAAACGGACCTCCTACGGTCGAAACGGGGGTCCTGTTCATCAGGAGGGGTGTGGCGTACCGCAAAACGGGACTCCACGGGATACTGTTCATCTCCACCGTCGACCTCCTCCAGCCTCCACGGGCTACCGTCGACCTCCTCCAGCCTCCACGGGCTCCTGTTCATCCAGCCTCCACCGCGCGCTACTCCACCGGCTACTGTTCAACCACCCCTCCACCGTCTACTGTTTATCCAGCCCTCCACACCACGGGGTCCTGTTCAACCACCCCTCCACGGGCACCCCTCCACCGTCTACTGTTCATCCAGCCCTCCACACCACGGGGTCCTGTTCATCCAGAGGCAACGCCACCGCTCACTGTTCATCCAACCCCCCCCCCAACGCTCACTGTTCATCCAATCGATCGGCTTCAGTTAGCAGCAGTAGCGAAGGAATCGCTCGATCGAGTTCAGTTAACAGCCATCGATCGATCGCTCGAGTTCAGTAACGCGTAGCCTGCAGTGCAATCGCTCGGGTTCAGTTAGAGCCCAACGCCTCGCTCGGGTTCAGTTAGAGCCAACGCCTCGCACACACGCGCGTACGTGTACGAGAGAAACGCGCATCGCTCGGCCCCCGACCTCCCACCGTAACTGGGAACTCCCCGAAATTTTCCTCCCCCTCGCTTCTACCACGGTTTTTTCCGTCATGGACGGCCCAAAGAATGTCATGCAGCTGCGTCTCCGGCCCGCCCAGGACGAAAAGCCCATTTTCTGTCATGATTTTTTGTCATAGAAGTAGGAGCCCACCACATCTATGATGATACCGGGTTTTGTCACAATTATCGTCATAGAAGTGTCATATGTATGACAGAAAAAAGTTCGTTCGGCCAAAAATGTCACGGATGTGTCTTTTTTTTGTAGTGTATTAGACCGTCGGTGATGGTAGCTCCTCCTTTCGTTCCCGAGTGCATTACACCAAATTGTCTTGCACACAGGAACGAAGGAGAAGCTACCCCCACGACAGCAGTCGCGATTCTTCATCCTCTCATATATATATGGTGGAGACTCTCCCTCACTGATTCCTCTTTGACATTTGCGACCGTCGGTGATGGTAGCTCCTCCTTTCGTTCCCGAGTGCATTACACCAAATTGTCTAGCACACGGGAACGAAGGAGAAGCTACCCCCACGACAACAGTCGGGATTCTTCGTCCTCTCATATATGGTGGAGACTCGACAGACTTAAAGTCAACCCAAAATATCGTTTAATTATCTTTCTAAAAAAGGACATATCGAGCACCTGAAATTTGCCGGAACGGAAATATACATGTTTTTATCTACATCATATGAGCATTCAAACTTTATGGCCATTACATTTCAATGGTTGAAAATATGAGCAAAAACATTTCAAAATATCTTATAGGACCAAATTGACATGGAGATTTGGCTGGTCTCACCTCGAGGTCGGAGGGGGGTCGGTAACGGGGACGACGACGGGGATGATGGAGGTGGCTCCTAGATTTCTGCAAAAACAAAAACCCTATAAGCCATCAACTAATCAAATGCATATGCCTTGCATAGTGCTCTCCAATTTTAGCATTCAAAGTAGGGAGTAGTTTTCCGATTTGAGCATTCAATAAGCAAAACCAAATCGTAAAATAAAACAGTATTCAAATTAGCATGCATTCAATAAGCAAAACTACATCCTATATTGCGTCCATACATCATCGAATATTATCACTAATACACCTCGAATAGTACCATACATATAGCATCGCTAATACAGCTAGAACCGTAGCGCCCGACGGGTATCGGCGCGGGCGGTGGACATCCAAAGAGAAGGAACCATCACAGGATCATAGCTCCAGTGAGATCCCTGAAGAACCTCCCAGGTATTCGACCCTCCAACGCAACCATGTAGCGACGGACGTGCTCGTCCTCCTCGCTGACACGGTGACGTACCACCTCCGCGGTGTCCGGAAGCCTCAGTACCGTCACTGGCCCACGCGACCGCCACCAAACAAGGTTCGGGTCAACGACGGGCTGGCTCCTCACCAAGCTACACCCCCCGGAAGGTAGCACCTCTCAATACCAGCCTGGCGGAGCCCAGTCCCGGACATGGCCCCTCTGATCAAGCAGGCCTCCTCCGCCGAGTCGAGGACGAGGATGCGGGATAGGCATCGTTGACGTCGATGCGGGAATAATTGCTTTAACTAAAAAATAAACTAGTTCTATTAATTTTCTTACTAAAAATAAACTACTTCTATAGTAAAATAAAGTAGTTTTATTAAATCAACTAGTTCAACTACTAAGCACTTACTATAAATAAAATAAAGTAGTACTTACTAAAAATAAACTACTTCTATAGTAAAATAAAGTAGTTTTATTAAATCAACTAGTTCAGCTACTAAGCACTTACTATAAACAAAATAAAGTAGTACTTACTAAAAATAAACTAGTTTAACTAGCTAGTTCTATTATTTTTCAATCTAATTTTATTAAACAATTACTAAAAAACATCTAATTCAACTAATCTAAAATGCACACTAACCTAACATCTAATGCACTAACCTAAATCAGAGAATGTTCAAATAAAGTAGTATTGCTTGGTTTTTTTTAAAGAAATGTTCAAATAGAAAATTTTAGTCAAAAAGTAAAGGTTTTGCCTAATGCATTCTTCATATAGAAATTTGTTACTCTGTAATTTAATAATTTAGTACTGCGTGACTATACATAATAATCTGCGTGAGTATACATAATTACTAGTATATATACATGGAAAAAATACATATATGAAAAAAATGAAAAAAAAGAGAGTCGGGGCGGCGGCGGCTCACAGCGGGGCCGGCCAGCGAGGGCGACGGCGGGGGCAGCTAGGGCGTCGGCGGGGGCGGCGATGGCGTTGGCGGGTGCAGGCGACGGCGACACGGGCGACGGCAACGGCGTGCGGGGGCGCGCGGGGACAGGGGCACGGGCGACGGCGACGTACGGCGTGCGGGGGCAGGGGCACAGGCGACGGCGATGGCGTGGGCGGTGGACGGCAACGTCGCGGGCGGCGGACGGCGTCGGCATGGGCTCCTGGGCGGGGGCGACGGCGACGGCGTCCGACAGCCTGGCGGCGTCGAGGAGGTCCGCGCGCGCGGTTCGTCTGGGGCAACTGCTAGATGAAAAGTGAAATTTTCTAAGTGTTTGCTATATATACATGAAGCATTGGTTCCGGTTCGTGGCACCAACCGGGACCAATGCACCCTTTAGTCCCAGTTGGTGCCACCAACCGCGACCGAAGGTCTCTTTTCAGCAGCCCAAAGGGCGGGAAACAGAGACCTTTGGTCCCGGTTGGTGCCACCAACCGGGACTAATGGGCGGCATTGGTCCCGGTTGGTTCTAAGAACCGGTACCAATGCGACCCATTAGTCCCGGTTGGTGCCACCAACCGGGACCAAAGGTCGTGTGCTGGAACTGGCGCGTTGCGGTGCGATGTTTAGTCCCACTTCGCTTGCCGAGAGGGACTCGGAGTGGTTTATAAGCCCTGCCGAGCCGACCACTTCGAGCTCCTCTCTACTGCAGGCTTACGGGCCTAAATCCACTCTCTGTACCTGTGGGCCTACGGGGCCTACTGCGGGCCTACATCCTGGCCCCACTAGCGGGTTTCTAGTCGTATGCAGGCCGTGGTGGCCCAGTAGGTGGCACTTTTTTTATTTTATTTTCCAGTTTTTTGCTTTCTTTTTTCTTTTATTTATTTTATTTTGTTTCTACTTACAGCAAAATACTTACTAGTTTTTCGGTTATTCTTTTTGGTTTTAGGTAATAAAAATTATAAACTTTCTGTTAGTGCCATTAATTTTCCAATTTGAATAGTTTAAATTTGAATTATTTGAAATTTCTATGAATCACTAGTTTGTGATTAACTTTACTATAAAAATAGATTTTGGAGTGATTCCTTTTCCTGCTATTTAATATTACTGTGTTTTATCATTATATTTAAAAACAATTTTTGTTATTTTAGTTTTTCACAAAAGAAATCTTTATGATAATTCTTTTTGCTATTAAAGTTTCTAAAAAAAAAGTTCTTTATGAAAATTCTTTTTGCTTTTAATGTTTTGAACAAAAAATACTTTGATAATTTTAGTTGCATAAATTTTAGTATATTATTTTTGCTATTAAAGTTTCATAAAAAATTTCTAGTTCATTCTTTTTTATATTAGTTCATTCCTTGAGCTAAATGACCATGAAATTGAAAAGCACTACATCAATTTTCATTTTTTTGAACTTTCTTTGTGTGTTCAAAATGCACCATTCAAAGCCACATCATCAATTTTCAACCCTTTCTGACGTCATTTGTTATTTTTCATGCATTTACTGATTTTTTTGAGCTAAATGACCCTGAAATTGAAAAGCACTACAGATGAACTCTGAAAAGGTTGAAAGTTGGCATGGTATCATCATTTCACCCAAATAGCATGTGCTAAAAAGTTGAGAGGGTTACGACAAAAACTGGATGCACTTCGTGTATAAAACGGACAATCTCTTTCGAAGTATCAGGGTTTCATACGGAAACTCATCTGTTACATGGATATTCTAGATCTAAGGCATCATCATAATAGTCGTGGAGAGAAAGTCTTCACTTTTTCTTCGCTTCTGTCCTTTGCTTATTGTGCCGTAACCATGGATAATCTTCATCGTTTAACAGGGTGCTTGGGTCAGCCTTGACTTTGAAAGGAGGAATTTCATGAAACTTTTCATAATCTTCGGACATGTCTGTCTTGCCCTCCACTCCCGCGATGTCTCTTTTTCCTGAAAGAACTATGTGGCGCTTTGTCTCATTGTATGATGTGTTCGCTTCCTTATCTTTTCTTTTTCTCGGTTTGGTAGATTTTTCCTTCACATAGAAAACCTGCGCCACATCATTGGCTAGGACGAACGGTTCATCTGTGTACCCAAGATTGTTCAGATCCACTGTTTTCATTCCGTACTGTGGGTCTACCTGTACCCCGCCTCCTGACAGATTGACCCATTTGCACTTAAACAAAGGGACCTTAAAATCAGGTCCGTAGTCAAGTTCCCATATGTCCACTATGTAACCATAATATGTGTCCTTTCCATTATTGGTTACTGCATCAAAGCGGACACCGCTGTTTTGGTTGGTGCTCTTTTCATCTTGGACGATCGTGTAAAATGTATTCCCATTTATCTCGTATCCTTTGTAAGTCAATACAGTCGAAGATGGTCCCCTAGACAACGAGTACAGCTCATCACAAATAGTGTTGTCACCTCTGAGACATGTTTCCAACCAACTGCCGAAAGTCCTGATGTGTTCACTGATACGTCTCCAACATATCTATAATTTTTTATTGTTCCATACTATTATTTTATCCATCTCGGATGTTTTATGGGCTATACTATGCACTTTTATATTATTTTTTGGGACTAACCTATTGACCCAGAGCCCAGTGCAAGTTCCTGTTTTTTCCCTTGTTTCAGTGTTTCGAAGAAAAGGAATATCAAACGGAGTCGAAACGGAATGAAACCTTCTGGAGAAGTTATTTTTGGAAGAAAAGCTACCCGATAGACTTGGAGTGCACGTCAGGAAAGAAACGAGGGAGCCACGAGGCAGGGGCACGCCCACCCCCCTAGGGCGCGCCCTCCACCCTCGTGGGCCCCTCGTGGCTCCCCTGACGTACTTCTTCCTCCTATATATACCCATATACCCTAAAAACTTCGGAGAACAGAATAGATCGGGAGTTCCGCCGCCGCAAGCCTCTGTAGCCACCAAAAACCAATCGGGACCCTGTTCCGGCACCCTGCCGGAGGGGGGAGCCCTCACCGGTGGCCATCTTCATCATCCCGGCGCTCTCCATGATGAGGAGGGAGTAGTTCACCCTCGGGGCTGAGGGTATGTACCAGTAGCTATGTGTTTGATCTCTCTCTCTCTCTCTCGTGTTCTTGATTTGGCACAATCTTGATGTATCGCGAGCTTTGCTATTATATTTGGATCTTATGTTGCTTCTTCCCCTCTACTCTCTTGTAATGGATTGAGTTTTCCCTTTGAAGTAATCTTATTGGATTGAGTCTTTAATGATTTGAGAACACTTGATGTATGTCTTGCCGTGCGTATCTGTGGTGAGAATGGGATATCACGTGATACACTTGATGTATGTTTTGGTGATCAACTTGCGGGTTCCGCCCATGAACCTATGCATAGGGGTTGGCACACGTTTTCGTCTTGATTCTCCGGTAGAAACTTTGGGGCACTCTTTGAGGTTCTATGTGTTGGTTGAATAGATGAATCTGAGATTGTGTGATGCATATCGTATAATCATACCCACGGATACTTGAGGTGACATTGGAGTATCTAGGTGACATTAGGGTTTTGGTTGATTTGTGTCTTAAGGTGTTATTATAGTACGAACTCTAGGGCTGTTTGTGACACTTATAGGAATAGCCCAACGGATTGATTGGAAAGAATAACTTTGAGGTGGTTTCGTACCCTACCATAATCTGTTCGTTTGTTCTCCACTATTAGTGACTTTGGAGTGACTCTTTGTTGCATGTTGAGGGATAGTTATGCGATCCAATTATGTTATTATTGTTGAGAGAACTTGCACTAGTGAAAGTATGAACCCTAGGCCTTGTTTCCTAGCATTGCAATACCGTTTACGCTCACTTTTACCACTTGTTACCTTGCTTTTTTATATTTCAGATTACAAAAACCTATATCTACCATCATTATTGCACTTGTATCACCATCTCTTCGCCGAACTAGTGCACCTATACAATTTATCATTGTATTGGGTGTGTTGGGGACACAAGAGACTCTTTGTTATTTGGTTGCAGGGTTGCTTGAGAGAGACCATCTTCAACCTATGCCTCCCACGGATTGATAAACCTTAGGTCATCCACTTGAGGGAAATTTGCTACTATCCTACAAACCTCTGCACTTGGAGGCCCAACAACGTCTACAAGAAGAAGGTTGCGTAATAGACATCAAGCTCTTTTCTGGCGCCGTTGCCGGGGAGGCTAGGTAAGCGGCACTCACACCCCGTCAACTAAGCTCTTTTCTGGCGCCGTTGCCGGGGAGGTTAGTGCTTGAAGGTATATCTTTAGATCTTGCAATCGAATCTTTTTGTTTCTTGTTTTATCACTAGTTTAGTCTATAAAAGAAAACTACAAAAAATGGAATTAAATGTGCCTCATATGCTTCATCTTTTTAATGTCTTTCGTGAAAATGATGGGAAGGAAAATTGTGCTCAAGTACTAGAATAAGAATTACATAGAATGCTTGGCATAAAATATGTGAATGATGAGCATGATTGTAATGTTGTTAATATGAATTCTTTGAATACCCGTGATGCTAATGATATGCAAAGCCACAAGCTTGGGGAAGCTATGTTTGATGAAGATGATATTTTTTGTCCCCCAAGCTTTGATGAGCAAATTTACTATGATGAAAGCATGCCTCCTATCTATGATGATTATTGTGATGACACGTATGCTATAAAGAATAATGATAACCATGAAACTTGTCATCTCGATCTTAATTTTCAATCACATGATAGTTATTTTGTTGAGTTTGCTCCCACTATTATTCATGAGAAGAATTTTGCTTATGTGGAGAGTAGTAAATTTTCTATGCTTGTAGATCATGAAAAGAATGCTTTAGGTGCAGTTTATATTGTTGAATTCATTCATGATGCTACTGAAAATTATTATGAGGGAGGAATATATGCTTGTAGGAATTGCAATAATATCAAGTTTCCTCTCTATGTGCTTAAAGTTTTGAAGTTATGCTTGTTTTGCCTTCCTATGCTAGTTGATTGTTGTTCCCATAAGTTGTTTTCTCACAAAATCCCTATGCATAGGAAGTGGGTTAGACTTAAATGTGCTAGTCATATTCTTCATGATGCTCTCTTTATGTTTCAATTCCTATCTTTTATGTGAGCATCATTGACATCATCATGCCTAGCTAGGGGAGTTAAACGTTAGCGCTTGTTGGGAGGCAACCCACATAGCTTCTGTTTAGATGTGGTTTTGTGTTTTAATTAGTGTTTGTGCCAAGTAAGACCTATAGGATCTTCTTAGATGATAGTTATTTGATCTTGCTGAAAATTCCAGAAACTTTCTGTTCACGAAAACAATTGTTAAAAATCACCAGAACGTGATAAAATACTGATTCCAATTGCAGCAGATCAATAAACAAATTTTCTAGGTCTTCCTATTTTGGCTGATATTTTGGAGTTCCAGAAGTTTGCGTTAGTTACAGATTACTACAGACTGTTCTGTTTTTGACAGATTCTGTTTTTCGTGTGTTGTTTGCTTATTTTGATGAATCTATGGATAGTAAAATAGTTTATAAACCATAGAGAAGTTGGAATACAGTAGGTTTAACACCAATATAAATAAGGAATGAGTTCATTACAGTACCTTGAAGTGGTGTTTTGTTTTCTTTCGCTAACGGAGCTCACGAGATCTTCTGTTAAGTTTTGTGTTGTGAAGTTTTCAAGTTTTGGGTAAAGATTCGATGGACTATGGAATAAGGAGTGGCAAGAGCCTAAGCTTGGGGATGCCCAAGGCACCCCAAGGTAATATTCAAGGATAACCAAGAGCCTAAGCTTGGGGATGCCCCGGAAGGCATCCCCTCTTTCGTCTTCATTCATCGGTAACTTTACTTGGAGCTATATTTTTATTCACCACATGATATGTGTTTTGCTTGGGGCATCATTTTATTTTCTTTTGCTTTGCTTGCTGTTTGAATAAAATACCAAGATCTGAAATTCTTAAATGTTAGAGAGTCTTCACATAGTTGCATAATTATTCGACTACTCATTGATCTTCACTTATATCTTTTAGAGTAGTTTGTTGTTTGCTCTAGTGCTTCACTTATATCTTTTAGAGCACGGTGGTGGTTTTATTTTGAAGAAATAGATGAACTCTCATGATTCACTTATATTATTTTGAGAGTCTTAAATAGCATGGTAATTTGCTTAATCCTAATATGCTAGGTATTCAAGACTAGTAAAAACTTTCTTATGAGTGTGTTGAATACTAAGAGAAGTTTGATGCTTGATGATTGTTTTGAGATATGGAGGTAGTGATATTAAAGTTGTGCTAGTTGAGTAGTTGTGAATTTGAGAAATGCTTGTGTTGAAGTTTGCAAGTCCCGTAGCATGCACGTATGGTAAACGTTATGTAACAAATTTGAAACATGAGGTGTTCTTTGATTGTCCTCCTTATGAGTGGCGGTCGGGGACGAGCGATGGTCTTTTCCTACCAATCTATCCCCCTAGGAGCTTGCGCGTAGTGCTTGGTTTTTGATGACTTGTAGATTTTTGCAATAAGTATGTGAGTTCTTTATGACTAATGTTGAGTCCATGGATTATACGCACTCTCACCCTTCCATCATTGCTAGCCTCTTCGGTACTGTGCATTGCCCTTTCTCACATTGAGAGTTGGTGCAAATTTCGCCGGTGCATCCAAACCCCGTGATATGATACGCTCTTTCACACATAAACCTCCTTATATCTTCCTCAAAACAGCCACCATACCTACCTATTATGGCATTTCCATAGCCATTCCGAAATATATTGCCATGCAACTTTCCACCATTCCGTTTATCATGACACATTCATCATTGTCATATTGCTTAGCATGATCATGTAGTTGGCATAGTATTTGTGGCAAAGCCACCGTTCATAATTCTTTCATACATGTCACTCTTGATTCATTGCATATCCCGGTACACCGCTGGAGGCATTCATATAGAGTCATACTTTGTTCTAGTATCGAGTTGTAATCATTGAGTTGTAAATAAATAGAAGTGTGATGATCATCATTTAATAGAGCATTGTCCCAAAAAAAGGCCAAAAAAAGAAGGCCCAAAAAAAGGGAAATAAAAAGGGGCAATGCTACTATCCTTTTTTCACACTTGTGCTTCAAAGTAGCACCATAATCTTCATGATAGAGAGTCTCTTGTTTTGTCACTTTCATATACTAGTGGGAATTTTTCATTAAAGAACTTGGCTTGTATATTCCAACAATGGGCCTCCTCAAGTGCCCTAGGTCTTCGTGAGCAAGCAAGTTGGATGCACACCCACTTAGTTTCTTTTGTTGAGCTTCCATACATTTATAGCTCTAGTGCATCCGTTGCATGGCAATCCCTACTCCTTGCATTAACATCAATCGATGGGCATCTCCATAGCTCATTGATTAGCCTCGTTGATGTGAGACCTTCTCCTTTTTTGTCTTCTCCACATAACCCCCATCATTATACTCTATTCCACCCATAGTGCTATGTCCATGGCTCGCGATCATGTATTGCGTGAAAGTTTATAGGTTTGAAATTACTAAAGTATGAAACAATTGCTTGGCTTGTCACCGGGGTTGTGCATGATGAGAGCATTCTTGTGTGACGAAAATGGAGCATGACTAAACTATATGATTTTGTAGGGATGAACTTTCTTTGGCCATGTTATTTTGAGAGGACATAATTGCTTAGTTATATGCTTGAAGTATTATTACTTTTATGTCAATATGAACTTTTATCTTGAATCTTTCGGATCTGAATATTCATACCACAATTAAGAAGAATTACATTGAAATTATGCCAAGTAGCATTCCACATCAAAAATTCTGTTTTTATCATTTACCTACTCGAGGATGAGCAGGAATTAAGCTTGGGGATGCTGATACGTCTCCAACATATCTATAATTTTTTATTGTTCCATGCTATTATTTTATCCGTCTTGGATGTTTTATGGGCTTTACTATGCACTTTTATATTATTTTTTGGTACTAACCTATTGAACCAGAGCACAGTGCCAGTTCCTGTTTTTTCCCTTGTTTCAGTGTTTCGAAGAAAAGGAATATCAAACGGGGTTGAAATAGAATGAAACCTTCTGGAGAAGTTATTTTTGGAAGAAAAGCTACCCGATAGACTTGGAGTGCATGTCAGGAAAGAAATGAGGGAGCCACGAGGCAGGGGGCGCGCCCTCCACCCTCGTGGGCCCCTCGTGGCTCCCCTGACGTACTTCTTCCTCCTATATATACCCATACACCCTAAAAACTTCGGAGAACAGAATAGATCGGGAGTTCCGCCGCCGCAAGCCTCTGTAGCCACGAAAAACCAATCGGGACCCTGTTCCGGCACCCTGTCGGAGGGGGGAGCCCTCACCGGTGGCCATCTTCATCATTCTGGCGCTCTCCATGACGAGGAGGGAGTAGTTCACCCTCGGGGCTGAGGGTATGTACCAGTAGCTATGTGTTTGATCTATCTCTCTCGTGTTCTTGATTTGGCACGATCTTGATGTATCGCGAGCTTTGCTATTATAGTTGGATGTTATGTTGCTTCTCCCCCTCTACTCTCTTGTAATGGATTGAGTTTTCCCTTTGAAGTAATCTTATCGGATTGAGTCTTTAATGATTTGAGAACACTTGATGTATGTCTTGCCGTGCGTATCTGTGGTGACAATGGGATATCACGTGATACACTTGATGTATGTTTTGGTGATCAACTTGCGGGTTCCGCCCATGAACCTATGCATAGGGGTTGGCACACGTTTTCGTCTTGATTCTCTAGTAGAAACTTCGCGGCACTCTTTGAGGTTCTATGTGTTGGTTGAATAGATGAATCTGAGATTGTGTGATGCATATCGTATAATCATACCCACGGATACTTGAGGTGACATTGGAGTATCTAGGTGACATTAGGGTTTTGGTTGATTTGTGTCTTAAGGTGTTATTCTAGTACGAACTCTCGGGCTGTTTGTGACACTTATAGGAATAGCCCAACGGATTGATTGGAAAGAATAACTTTGAGGTGGTTTCGTACCCTACCATAATCTGTTCATTTGTTCTCCACTATTAGTGACTTTGGAGTGACTCTTTGTTGCTTGTTGAGGGATAGTTATGCGATCCAATTATGTTATTATTGTTGAGAGAACTTGCACTAGTGAAAGTATGAACCCTAGGCCTTGTTTCCTAGCATTGCAATACCGTTTACGCTCACTTTTACCACTTGTTACCTTGCTGTTTTTATATTTTCAGATTACAAAAACCTATATCTACCATCATTATTGCACTTGTATCACCATCTCTTCGCCGAACTAGTGCACCTATACAATTTACCATTGTATTGGGTGTGTTGGGGACACAAGAGACTCTTTGTTATTTGGTTGCAGGGTTGCTTGAGAGAGACCATCTTCAACCTACGCCTCCCACGGATTGATAAACCTTAGGTCATCCACTTGAGGGAAATTTGCTACTGTCCTACAGACCTCTGCACTTGGAGGCCCAACAACGTCTACAAGAAGAAGGTTGCATAGTAGACATCATTCACATGTAATCCAGTCGTCACACTGCTCCGGGTGTTTGGAGCGCAGACTGTTCTTGTGTTCATCGACATACGGGGTCACCAAGGTAGAGTTCTGTAGAACTGTGTAGTGTGCTTCAGACCAAGAATGCCCGTCCCTGCATATTATTGAGTCCCCTCCAAGCGTGCCTTTTCCAGTCAGTCTCCCCTCATACTGCGATTTAGGGAGACCAATCTTATTAAGGCCAGGAATGAAGTCAACACAAAATCCAATGACATCCTCTGTTTGATGGCCCATGGAGATGCTTCCTTCTGGCCTAGCGCGGTTAGGGACATATTTATTTAGGACTCCCATGAACCTCTCAAAGGGGAACATATTGTGTAGAAATACAGGGCCCAGAATGACAATCTCGTCGACTAGATGAACTAGGACGTGCGTCATGATATTGAAGAAGGATGGTGACACCAACTCGAAACTGATAAGACATTGCGCAACATCACTCCTTAGCCTTGGTATGATTTCTGGATCGATCACCTTCTGAGAGATTGCATTGAGGAATGCACATAGCTTCACAATGGCTAATCGGACGTTTTCCGGTAGAAGCCTCCTCAATGCAACCGGAAGCAGTTGCGTCATAATCACGTGGCAGTCATGAGACTTTAGGTTCTAGAACTTTTTCTCTGGCATATTTATTATTCCCTTTATATTCGACGAGAAGCCAGTCGGGACCTTCATACTGAGCAGGCATTCAAAGAAGATTTCCTTCTCTTCTTTGGTAAGAGCCTAGCTGGCAGGACCTTCATACTACTTTGGAGGCATGCCGTCTTTTTCGTGCAAACGTTGCAGGTCCTCCCGTGCCTCCGGTGTATCTTTTGTCTTCCCATACACGCCCAAGAAGCCTAGCAGGTTCACGCAAAGGTTCTTCGTCATGTGCATCACGTCGATTGAAGAGCGGACCTCTAAGTCTTTCCAGTAGGGTAGGTCCCAAAATATAGATTTCTTCTTCTACATGGGTGCGCGTCCCTCAGCGTCATTCGGAACAGATAGTCCGTCGGGACCCTTTCCAAAGATTACGTGTAAATCATTGACCATAGCAAGTACGTGATCACCGGTATGCATGGTGGGCTTCTTTCGGTGATCTGCCTCGCCTTTGAAATGCTTGCCTTTCTTTCGACATTGTTGGTTGGTCAGAAGAAATCGACGATGGCCCAGGTACACATTCTTCCTGCATTTGTCCAGGTATATACTTTCGGTGTCAACTAAACAGTGCGTGCATGCATGGTATTCCTTGTTTGTCTGTCCTGAAAGGTTACTGAGAGCGGGCCAATCGTTGATGGTTACAAACAGCAACGCGTGCAGGTTAAATTCCTCTTGTTTGTGCTCATACCACACATGTACACCGTTTCCATTCCACAGCTGTAAAAGTTCTTCAACTAATGGCCTTAGGTACACATCAATGTCGTTGCCGGGTTGCTTAGGGCCTTGGATGAGAACTGGCATCATAATGAACTTCCGCTTCATGCACATCCAAGGAGGAAGGTTATAGATACATAGAGTCACGGGCCAGGTGCTGTGATTGCTGCTCTGCTCCCCGAAAGGATTAATGCCATCCGCGCTTAAACCAAACCATACGTTCCTTGCGTCACCTGCAAACTTAGCCCAATACTTTTTCTCGATTTTTCTCCACTGCGACCCGTCAGCGGGTGCTCTCAACTTCCCATCTTTCTTACGGTCCTCTCTGTGCCATCGCATCAACTTGGCATGCTCTTCGTTTCTGAACAGATGTTTCAACCGTGGTATTATAGGAGCATACCACATCACCTTCGCAGGAACCCTCTTCCTGGGGGGCTCGCCGTCAACATCACCAGGGTCATCTCGTTTGATCTTATACCGCAATGCACCGCATATCGGGCATGCGTTCAAATCCTCGTACGCACCGCGGTAGAGGATGCAATCATTAGGGCATGCATGTATCTTCTGCACCTCCAATCCTAGAGGGCATACAACCTTCTTTGTTGCGTACGTACTGTCGGGCAATTCGTTATCCTTTGGAAGCTTCTTCTTCAATATTTCCAGTAGCTTCTCAAATCCTTTGTCAGGCACAGCATTCTCTGATTTCCACTGCAGCAATTCCAGTATGGTACCGAGCTTTGTGTTGCCATCTTCGCAATTGGGGTACAACCTTTTTTTATGATCCTCTAACATGCGATCGAACTTCAGCTTCTCCTTTTGACTTTCGCACTATGTCCTTGCATAAAAAATGACCCGGCGGAGATCATCATCATCGAGCACATCGTCTGGTTCCTCTTGATCTTCAGCAGCTTCCCCCGTTGCAGCATCACCGTATTTAGGGGGCACATAGTTGCCATCGTCCTCTTCTTCGTTGTCTTCCATCATAACCCCTATTTCTCCGTGCCTGGTCCAAACATTATAGTGTGTCATGAAACCCTTATAAAGCAGGTGGCTGTGAAGGATTTTCTGGTCAGGGTAAGACTTCATATTCCCACATATAGGGCATGGACATCACATAAAACCATTCTGCTTGTTTGCCTCAGCCACTTCGAGAAAATTATGCACGCCCTTAACATACTCAGAGGTGTGTCTGTCACCATACATCCGTTGCCGGTTCATCTGCGTGCATTATATATAGTTAAGTGTGTCAAAAACCTTTACAGAATATCATGGATAGATAAGTGACCAAATTAATAGAAGTTCATCATCACATTAAAACCAATGTACATACATAGTTCTCATTGACAAGCAATAATAAAAGTAAGAAAATTAGACAAGTATCTATCTAAAGTAAGAATTCTTTTCTTTCAGAAAGAAGATAAGAACAAGAGGCTCACCACGGTGGTGCCGGCGACGAGATCGGCGCGGGCGATCGACGACGGTGAAGACGGGGACAGGACGTGATGGACCGCTATACCTATGCAAATCTTGGGGAAAATGGAGCTTGGAGGTCGAGCTTCGAGAGGAGAAAGCTTAACTAGTGTGGCTCGGGCATTTCATCGAACACCTCATGTGCATAGGAGGTGAGCTAGAGCACCCAAATGCCCTCTCCTCGCCGGCCAGGAAAAACAGAGCACTGTGGAGTGCTCTGCTGCGGCGATGGGGTATATATAGGCAACTCATTTGTCCCGGTTCGTGGCTGGAACCGGGATTCCAGCCACGAACCGGGACAAATGTATGTGGGCCAGGAGCGAGGCCCATTGGTCCCGGTTCGTGCCAGGAACCGGGACAAATGGGTCCAGACGAACCGGGACCAATGCCCACGAGGCCCCGGCCGGCCCCCTGGGCTCACGAACCGGGACGTATGCCCCCCATGGGTCCCGGTTCGTGACTGAACCGGGACTAATGGGCTGGCCAGGCCCGAACCAAAGCCTTGTTTTCTACTAGTGGCAGGTGGTCAGTGTCCAAATAGTGGAACCCGACGATCTATATCGTGACATGGTTGACCGATGTATAACGGTTGTACTTTTTTCTCGGTCTGATATGGAGTTTCAAATCACAGTTAGGGACTTTTGCACTCCAAGGTTTTGTGGGGAGGAAGTGAATAATACCAAGCTGGCAAGCTAGGCAATGATGTCACATGGTTTCTTCAATAATACCGATGCCACCAAATATAAGGAGGAACAAGCTTTTTGTTCAATCTCATGCGGTTCTTTGTTTCTTCTAAACTAGCGGTGTGACCCACGCATTTGCGCGGCTAGATTTCTTTAAAATGTGTTTTTATATCTAAATTAGCATTGAGATGTTGTCATAGGATGGTAGACTTGCAAACTTACAGAATTATATTGAAATGCATAATGCAGAAACTCGTTTGTCAAAAATAATTGTAGCCAATATGTGTATCATGAGAAAATATTAGTAGACTATGGTGAACGTGTTTTATCGTGTGTGATAACTCCTATTGGCAACATATTCGGTGCATGACAACGGGAAGTCATATAATTTTGGTCCAGTCATGCCATTCCAAGCTATATTGGTGTCTGTTGCTTAGCTATCTAGCATAATATAAAATTATTTGTGTATTCAACAGAAAATAGCCAAAATAACTTCATCTGCTAAATTATGGCATTATCTATATATTTGATACATAGAGGCTGTGATGTTAAAATAGTGTAAAAAAAAGTTTGTTATCCTAGCATCCATACGTATAGTCTTCTTGCACCGTTTTGTTATTTTGCATTAAGAATTGTATTAGCTGCTTTCATCTCTTAAATTGAAGACATAGTTTCACTATAAGGAAAAGGGTAATTGAAGTATAATTTATATCTTCACTCTTCAGTCCCGCGCATTCGTGCGGTTAGAATTATTGCTAGTCATTTTTTTATTTGTTGATGTTATTTTCTCCATATCTATTTTTATTTTATCTATCACCGCATGCTAATTTATACTAAATGTCAAAATGTGCATTTGATAAATACATGATTAAACTTTTACAAATATTTCCATTCCTTCATAAAATTGCTCTTTATTTTCTTATCCGACGTGCGTTATCTTTGCACCCAATATATTTTTAGGATTTTTTCACTGAGAAGTTCCGATCATTGATGATATGTTCATGCATTTTGTTATGTGTACCATGACATGCCTTGCCTATAACACTTTTTGTTTTTATTTTTACAATATAATATAGATAATTCCATTTATTCGTATCTTAATGCAATTTTCTATACCAATTTCTATGCTCTCAGGTAAATTCTCATTTTGTACCAGTTCGATGACCTTTCTCATGTGTCCGGTATATCCAGCATCGTTGAAGCTACTGGATGTTTTGGTGGGTTGGCGTTAGATGCTCGTGAACCTCTCCGGGATCAGTATGGCTAGTGCAGAAAGAAAAGTATGGCTCGTGCATGTATACTCCCTTGTAGACTGAAAGATTTATGCATGACATTCTACTCCTTGGAGAGTCACTTGTTTCCTTTGTAATAACACCTAAGTGATCCCGTCTGTACATGTTTCCATGATCCAGTCTCCACCTCCATACTTGTCAGCTTTGTACATGTCAATAATAGACTTGATTTTAAAATCATTGGAATATATATTTTTACCACGTACGGATGAACCTGATGGCTAACCTCATTAAATTCGGCGTACTTACACGATCATCTTAAGTTTGAAAGGGTTGTTTGAAATGCGTCCTTTTTTGTCGAACAAAAGAATATGAATAGATTTAACTGCCCTATTAGAAGTACTTCATCGCATAAAATTAGCACATCCCTAATAGGTCAAACAGGAGATTTTTAAATAATTGAAAATTTTACCACTCCTTCTCTAACAGTGTAGTTCTCCTGCTTATTTTGTAATAAGATATATCTCAATATTTCCTCCCTCTGATCCTTTCATCTGCTCATAGGAGAGCTCAGTAACAGTATACATGTATACTATTTTTAACTAATGGCCAATAAACAATTGACCTACTGTATAAAATCAGTTAATCACTGTGTGGCATCCTACAATTAACTCTAGCTACCATCTCATCCAAGTCTTCAGCTACCAGATTGTTACACCGACTGACAATGCATTTTACTGGTGAAAATTTGTTATCCTTGACACATCTTCGACGGCACTTTTAACTCAACATGACACCTTTGACAAATAATTAAATGTCTCCTGTAAAATCATGGGATAATACATCTAGACCTAAGCACAAGAGAGAGTTTTTTTTTCGTTATTGTTGTATTCTCATCTAGTCTTTGCATAGATGCCGAAATCTTACGTGCTTATTTTGAATCCATCTTTTCATTATGCACGCAAAACCATGAGCTCGTGTAAGTTGGGTGTACTGGATGTAGGTATGGATGGTGGACGCTAAAAGCTAATCTTTGATGCTTGCCGGCGAACTCATCCGAATTCAGTGTGCTGGTGCGAGGCCGCACAGCCGGTCCATGCCTTCTTGAGGCTAGCTGGTTGCTCTGCATGCCTCAGAGAGGTTCTTTGGGTCCCATAATCAAACAATTCTGCTCGCAATTTTGGAGAAAAAATAGAGCCTGCTTCTGCTAGCGATGCAGCAGCGCCGTACGTCGGAATAGGACGCAAATGCATATATTATCTCTTGTGAGTTTTTTTCTGCAGGGATCTCCCGTGATTTATTAACCATGTTAAGTAAAACAAAAGAGGTGGTTGTTTTGATTATGTTGGCTCTTTCCTTTTCTAACACCGTGATTTTTTCATTACTGAATTTTATCTCCTGACTATTTTTCTTTCATGACGTCGTCTCTTTCCTTCTATAACACCATGATTTTTACTTTTCCTAATTTTATCTCTTGATGATTTTTTTCTGAACCATCTCCTGACTATTTATAGCAAGAAAAAAAATCGTTGTGAACTTGTCTGGTACGTGGTCAGGGATCTCCCGTGAGTTATTAGCCATGTTAATAAAAAAAGAGGTGGTTGCTTTGGTTACGTTGGCTCCTTCCTTTTCTAACACCGTGATTTTTGTGTTTCCTAATTTAATCTTCCAACTATTTTGCTTTGGTTACGTTGTCTCTTTCCTTTTCCAACAGCCTGATTTGTATATTTCCTAATTTAATCTCGTGAATATTTAAGGCAAAAAAAAGTAGCGCATGTATGTCTGGCGTGCATGATTTTTTCTCTCCTATTAGAGTCCAAACCGAAAGTGATAACTTGTTCCTTGTTTCATGTATAACACACGTGATGGTGCATTGTAAACTTGTCTCACGCACATAATATTGGTTGCTTTTTCACCACCGATCCATGTACGTGACATACGTCATAGGTGCAAAACAATGCACGCACATATTGTTTGTATGTAACGTTTACATCTTGAAATCTCAGCCGTTTAAATCTGAAATTAATGGCTTAGATAATTTAATCTGTGTGGATGAACGTGATGTCTGGTTTTACTTCTGTCTTAACTATATAATACTCCCTCCGTTCCTAAATATAAGTCTTTGTAGAGGTTTCACTATGAACTACATGCGGATGTATATAGATGTATTTTAAGTGTAGATTCATTCATTTTGCTCCGTATATAGTCCACCTAGTGGAATCTCTACAAAGACTTATATTTAGGAACGGAGGAAGTAGATTGTCTAAATCACAAACAACTAAACGGCCTTGTATAGAACATATGACAAAGCACATGCAAGTATAGAAAATAGACAATGCATGTGGGGTATGTATGTGGGTTCATCCAATAGTCAAAAAATAAGAAGTAAAAAAAAATCAAGGGTGTTGGTATATATGCGACGTGAAACAAAAACCTACAACTTTCGTGTACCAATGATTTGCGAAAGAAACTAAAGGATATTTAGACAACGGCAAATGTTTCTTCCACGCCGGCAAGGAAGCAGCAAGCTTAATTAGGCATGCCTCCCTCCGTACAGCGGAAACCGTATGTGGCTCCCAATGAGGTGTCATGCGCCAAAAATAGACAAACAACAACGAGAACTATATATATAGAGAGAGGATTAAAGTAAAGTTGAGATGGACTCGGAGAATCAGAGGAAGACCATGGTTGGGGAAGGTGCATGTAGGTGCTCATGTCCAAATAACGGAACAGGGCAGTGTGGTGGTGGGGGCATTGAGGGATCTACGTTGCAACATGGGTGACCGTGTGTAACAATTAAGATTTTTGCTTGGTCCGACATGCGTAGTTTACAAATCAAAACCAAGATTTTTTGCCCGTCAAGGCTTTGGTGACGCGAGACCGCAAAAAAAAAGGTTTTGGTGACGGAAGGAGCTAGGCGATGACGTGATCGCCGGTCAAGGTTTTGGTGACGCGACACCGCAAAAAAAAAAATTTGCTGACGCAAGGGAGCTAGGCGCTAATGTGATCAAATGGTTTCCTAAGTACGAAATGAGGAGCAACCAACATTTTCCTCCAATCTCGAGCACATCTTTCTTTCCCTTAAACACAACATTACAAATCTTATTTGAAGTTGTGCGGTACAAATCCATAATTGGTAGATCTGGCTAGCTAGCTAGCATGAACATAGACGAAACAAGGATTATATAGATTCCTCGATCAGGCAGTGGCCTTGCTTGGCCTGGGGACGTACTTGCGGAGCCAGATCTGATGATGCCCGATCGAGATCTTGACGAGCCTCTCGCCATTGAGCACCAGCTTCACGATCGCCTCCGTCTTGAAGATGATCCGGCCGTACATTGGCATGTGGCGTCCCTTTGTCTTCTCCATCAGCACCCTCACCACGCAGTCACCCCACTTCCTGCACCCATGCACCTCCAATCATCAGACATGATCATCATGCATGCATGCAGATCTGAGTAGATCCACGTATATAAACTTAATCAATAGTTCTAGACATCGAGTAGAGTGTATCTCATTCTCATTCTCAGTGCACACTTACTCTCTGAAGTACTCAAAGATCTCCTCACGGTGGGGGGGCATGCCCTTGGAGAAGGTGATGAACATGGAGCGGCAATCCTCCGGCACGGCCACAAGCTGGGAGGTATAGGGCGCCATGAGCTCCGGCGGGTTGCCCACCAGCCCAGTTTCGGAATTCCGGAGCAGGACGTGCAAGCGGTCATCAAAAACAAACTTGCCGGCACCGTCGAGGAAGTGGGCGACGCCGTGGACGACGAGGTCCTGGTGGATGGCGAAGAAAGCCGGCTCGATGCGGACGCCGCCTTGCATGCAGAGCGCAGAGATGAGCGGGATGGGCGGGAGCACGGGCAACTGGTGGCGGAGGCACTTGAAGACGGTGTTGGCCTCTTCTGCGACGACGTCGACGGCGTCAGGCGCCATGGCTGGGACGTGGTGTATGGCGGAGATGGTGCCCTGGTCCAGCCACACGAGCAGCGCCACCACGTTCTGGGCCTGCTCCGGGCTGCCGCACACGGACACGAGCCGCTCGTACGCCTGCCGCACGACGCTGTACATGTACAACACCTCGCGCACCGTCATCGACGCCATGGTTGCTCTTGCACCGGCCGGCCGGAGAAGAGAAGATGGATGGCTCGCCTGAGAAGCTAGCAAGAGAGGAGCGAGGAAGGGGTGATGGGTCGATGGGGAATGTACCGATATTTGTATCTGTTCCGGCGACGCGGCTGTGCTCCGGCCGATGGAAGGTTTAATGATGTGCCAAAAATGGGCTAGCGGGAAACAGCTATCTTTGAATCAGTTGCTCTTTGTTCGTTAGTTGGTTTTACATCCCCTTTTGTTTTCAGTTCATTTTACATCCTAAAAAGTATACATGTGTATCCTGGTAAATTTGCACTCCCTTTTTTCTTGGTACTGGTTAATGTTATACTCACTATTTGTTGTGTTTCTTTTCATGGTTTTCTTCGGGTGTTTGTTTTCTTTGTTTCTTTTTCTTTTTGCACCGGGTTTTCTTTGGATTTCTTGTTCCCTCCATTTTCTTCTTTTTTTTATTTTGTTTCTTTCCTGGTTTTTCTTTTTCCCTTGTTAGACTTCGGTTTTCTTTGCCTTTCTTATTGGTTTGCTTTGTTTAATTTATGTTTCTTTGTCGGTTGCCATTATTTTCCGTTTTTCTTCAACACATATCTAATTTTTAATGTGTTTGTTCTTTTTTTTGTTTTTTTTTTGTTTGTTAATTTGTGGTTTTTGTATATATTTTTTTTATTTTTTTGTTTGGTCTTTAGACTTCGGGGTTATTTTTCCTGTAGTTTTTCTTTGGTTTCTCCTTTGTTTCTTTCATGGTTTTCATCGGGTTTTCTTTTGTTTCTCATTTTCCTTTTTTTGTTTTTTTCTTGATTTTTAATGATCGTTTTGTTTTTCTTTGTTTCTTTAAGGTTTTAACTATTTTTCTTTTTTTTCACTTATTTCTTTGGTTTTCTTTTTCGTTTTTATTGTCTTTCGTTTCTTTTTTTAATTTTTTTTAATTTTCTTTGTTTCTTTCGGTTTCCATTATACAATTCTTCGTATACATCAAGCACATTTTTATAGTACACATTTAACATTTTTCAAATATGGATTTAATATGTTTTAATTCATGCTCTACATTTTTTCTATAGACATTATTAACTTTTTTCCAATTCTTGATTAACATTCTTCAGATACTAGATTAACTTTTTTTGAATACATTTTTCTATACACATTTTAACATTTTTAGATGCTTGATTAACATTTTTTAGATACGAGATTAACATTTTTCTAATCCATGGTCAACATTTTATCTATACACATTTAATATTTCTCAAATACTTGTTTATTTTTTTTCAAATGCTTAATTAACATTTTCTGAATACATGGTTTTTTTCAGACGCATTGTCTTTTTGTTGTATACATGAGGAACATTTTCTTTAAACACATTTGAAATGCTTGGTTAATTTTCTTTAATACATGGTCACATTTTTTCTACATGTTTTTTATTTTTTTAAATGTTTGATTAACATTCTTCAAATACAAGTTTTGCATTCGTTGATACATGATTAACATTTTTGAATACATGGTCAACATTTTTTGTGTACACATTTTAAAATTTTCAAATGCTTGATTAACATTCTTCAAATACAAGTTTGGCATTCGTTGATACATGGTCAACATTTTTCCTATACACATTTAAATATTTTCAAATGCTTGATTAATATTTTCCAAATAATTGTTTAACATTTTTTAAATATATTATCAACTTTTTTAGACGCAAAAAAATATGTTATCAACTTTTTCACACACATTATACATTTTCTGTATACATGAGAAACATTCTGTTTATACACATTTAACATTATTCAAATGCTTGGCTAACAAACTTTTCATATATGTTATGTAATTTTTTTCTATAGCATATTAATTTAGAATATGCGGTAGTATAACCTAAAGAAAATAAACGGAAAAATGTGGAAAAAAACCGAGGATGTGGCCTCCCGCGCGGTTTGGCCGGCCCATTTTCGGAGGATCCTGACGGAAGAGCACACTAGGTGTCGCTATAAGCGAGATATAGCGCTGCCTCCGATTAGATTGCGACCTAGCTACAATGGCAGAGTTTTGGCTAGACCATGCTGGGCCAATGCCTCCTAGCCCAATATTTTTCTTTTCTTCTCAATACCCTTGTTAAATGGGCTAAATCTTTACGAAAACCAGCTTAAAACTTCTTTTGCTTGCCCTCCCAGTCCATTTACCCACCAGTATTAGGGCTCAAACTCCGCTACTGACAAGCTAAGCCTATCTAGGAGTCCATTGCCCGTTCAACCACCATGGTGTCCAAAAAACAAGGCCTAACAAAGCGGGAAACAACCTAGACTCCTAGAGTTCATCCCGTGGTTTGGTTTGGTTTCACATCGTTGTGCGCACTAGTAAGTAATACGGGCATTGCACATGAAAACTTGGATAATCAAAGTATGACCAAATGTTGACATATTTTATTGTAATATGTGTATAATGTTTTAAGGCACATGGGTAAACTATAAGATGCATATTTAGTTCTTTAGGAAGTGTCTCCGTTAGGTACTTCGAATTAAATTATTGATGGAAATATGCCCTGGAGACAATAATAAAGTTGTTATTATTATATTTTCTTATTCATGATAAAGGTTTATTATTCATGCTAGAATTGTATTGACTGGAAACTTAAATACATGTGTGGATACATAAACAAATACTGTGTTCCTAGTGAGCCTCTACTAGACTAGCTCATTGATCAAAAGATGGTTAACGTTTCCTAACCATAGACATGAGTTGTCATTTGATAACGGGATCACATCATTAGGAGAATGATGTGATGGACAAGACCCAACCGTTAGCATAGCATATGATCGTTCAGTTTATTGCTACTGTTTTCTTAATGTCAAATACATGTTTCTTCGACCATGAGATCATGCAACTCCCGGACTCCGGAGGAATGCCTTGTCTTCCATCAAACGTCACAACGTAACTCGGTGATCATAAAGGTGATTTACAGGTATCTCCGAAGGTGTCTGTTGAGTTGGCATGGACCGAGACTGGGGTTTGTCACTCCGTATGATGGAGAGGTATCTTTGGGACCTCTGAAGATACAGGATCACAAGAAGCTTGCAAGCCAATTGACTAAGGAGTTAGTTATGGGATGATGTATTACGGAACGAGTAAAGAGACTTGCCAGTAACGAGACCATTCAAACAGACGGCCCACCCGCAAGCCTCGTCTGCCAGCTTGGCTTGCAGGCCCGGAGTGGGCTTTGGGCCCAAATCACCCAACGCGTGTATAAAGCCTCCCCTATACTCTCCTGCGTGAGATGGACGACATGCAACGGCTAGATGCTTAGATAGAAAGTACTTGAGCTCCCATCTCCTCCCGATCCCCCTCCTCCTCTGTAATTCGAACTCGAATCCATGGTGTAATAGATCGAGAGTTGACAATGCCTTGCCCCGGGAGAAAAAATAGTGTGCATTTAGTTTTAGTGAGAATTATATGTGCAAGCATGACCCTGTGTGCACGCCTGAGAAGGAACATTTAGATTCTAGGTTTCGCCATGTGTGAAGTAATCAATCCACTATTTTTTCCATTCATTGATCGAGGGGATTTAAGGTATGAAGTTTATACATTTAGGTCATGGGTTTTGTTAGGTCATCGCATGCAAGAGAAGGCCGTAAATTATTCAACTTATTTTCCTATTCATTCGAGGGGATTTGAACATACGAAGTTCCATAATATGAAAGTGAGGCATGTCACAGATATAGTATAACCAGAGTTAATTCTACTATGTTGTTTATCCATTCATTGATCGAGGGGATTTAAGGTGTGAAGTTCCATGATATGGGGGTGGGTGGGGTCTTCTCTTTTCAATGCATCTAGCTCATGTAGTCTGGTGTTTTCTTTTCTGTTCCTCGGGTAGCAATCCTCAAGATATTTAGGGCTAGCTAGCTCATGTATTTAAGAACGTACTGCAGTGTCAGATTCAAAACATTTTTTTGATTTATTTTAACTTCTCAAAAATAATTATTATCATGAATTGTTGAATATTCTTGGAAACATGAATAATTTTTGAAACCCGGACAGTTTTAAAATTTCATACATATTTCAAAAAACATGATTTTTTTTAAAAGAAACATTTTTTAAATATACAAATAATTTTGGCAAACATGAAACTTTTATAGAAAACATAAACATTTTTTTAATTTGTGCTTTTTTAAAACGGAAACATGTTTTGAACATTCATTTTTTTAGAAAATGTGTATTTTTTAAACATTTTTTTGAAATTTGGCACATTTCAAATAAAAAATTATATTTTTTGAATTTCTAATATGTTTTAGAATGCAACATTGTTTTGGAAAACTCTAAACAATTTTGGAAAACACAAACCTTATTGAAACAACGGGAACATGTTTTTCAATTTAAGAAATTTAGGGTCCTTTTCCAGCTAGCTCACGTATTAATCCATCCATACCTCGTCCAGCTTAATCCATACATCTTTCATCCATCTTACTACATGTAGTTTCGCAGACATATATAAACTGATATGACTATATGTAAAGGAACAATGTGGGACTATTAAAATATGTTACCTTAAATTTGTGTAAATTTCATTAAAACAATAATATTTTTGAGTTTGGAACATTTTCTAAGATGCAAGTTTTTTTGGAAAATCTCGAACAGTTTTTGAAAACACAAACATGTTTTTGGAAAAGTGGGAATATTTTTTGAATTTTGAAAACAAATTCAAACAAGAAAAAAAATTGTAGTTCTGTTTTCTTCAAAATAAGAACACAATTTTGGAATTATGAACATTTTTTGAAAATTTGACAAAAGTAGACATTCTGAACATTTTTAAAATTTTGGAATTTAGAAAAAGTGAAAACAGGAAAATAAACTTGGAAGGGATAAAGTAAAAAAGAAACTGGAAAGAAAAAGAGAAAGAAACCGAAAAATAAACATAGAAACAGAACGCAGAAAAAAGGAAAACGGGCCGGCCCAGTCCTGGGTACCCTGTGCGAAGCTCCGACCATTTTCGGCCACATGCCAAAAATAGGATACTCCCAGCTGCGTTGGCAGGAAAATAAGTGGGCTGGTTTCGCTGGGCCGCAGCGCGCGGCCCATGTATGAAATTCTGAACAAACCTTTTTTTTCTTTTCTAGAAGACGAATGCACAAAAAATTAGTACCACCTCAGATAGTAAAAAAAAATCTTTTTGGTGCCGAACGGATGAAAAAAATCAAAGAAACACACCTTACTTTATTAGTAGATATATAGAAGAATTACGGCTAGCAGAGTAGGCATGAATCTCAGGACATGCACCTATAGCATGAATGCTTACATACTTTTTCGTTTACAGAGTTGAAAATTTTGTACCGGTGGGCATAGCATAATGTATCAACCTCAGGACTTGCATTTATAGTACTCCCTCGGATCTCAAACAAGTGCGTAGTTTTAGTTTAAACTTAAACTAATCTTAAACTAAAACCATGACACTTATTTTGGATCGGGGGAGTATTTATTTCATTAACATCACATGATATGTGTTACAACTAAGCATTGCACACGGATTTCCAGAGTAAGCATTCCAAGGGGAATAATGACACACTTTAGAAAGTATCACAACAGTGGTTAGGTCATTACTTATCAAGCAATCGTGTCAATATAATCAAGCCATTTACTAATGTCAGAAGTTGTTTTCATTAGGTGAAAAGAAGTCAACCATGAATATTAAAACTTTAATAGAACCTGCGGTGGCGCGAGGCCCCTAGCAGCCGTGTCCGTTGGTTGGGGCGAGCCTCCTCGTTCCTTCGTTCTCTGTTTGGTACTGTAGCTGTGTTGTTCGTCCGGGGCGTGCCTATGTTTGGTGCTTCCACTGAAAAAACATAAAAGGTCATGCAACATTTCTGAACGAGTGATTACTCAATCTACTTGTACACATAACGTTTTTATTGAATCCTCTAAGAAAATTTGCCAAATGCTGAACCTTAATACTAATGATCAAATTAATGATCAATGTATAGAAATCTCATACATATGCAACTCTGTCTCCTTATTCTATGACCCAACATCTTCGAGCATGACATATGTACCTTGCTTTCTTTTGAGTCCTAACAAAATATTAAACTTCTAGAGAGCAATAATATAACTTGACAACTCATAGCCATGCATGCATCTCTCTCATTTTTTCAGCATTGCGTCTTTATTATTAATACTAATAGAAAAGAAACAAAATCCATTGTCTGAGATATCAAACATAATATGGTCGTAAATTTAAAACATAGGGTCAAGAAGATCATAAAAGATATAACTGAGGTATAGGGGATGCCGAGGCATATTCAAGCTTTGCGGAATTGGCCCTCTTGTTTTCCTTCTCTTGAACACCTTATTGCCCCCCTTAAACCTTAAACCTTTATCAAGTTTTGGTATACAAATTCATAATAAATGACTTATCATTTTGTACAGTAGATACCAACATTTATCACCCTTTGGGCCTTCTTAAAGAGTTCAATTACGGCATGTATAGATCATAAACAAGCACAATTCTATTCTATTTCAGCAGCTAATATTAGTGCAAATGGATGGTTTAGAGTTCATGAAAAAAAATTAGACTTAAATCTCCCAAAAATCAGCACCGACGGGAGAAAAAGAGTATACCAAGTCACCATTCATTGGTACAAATTTTTCACACGATAGTGATGTATGGTCTCTGCCGACGAACAATGTGCCCATCAATGGAGACCCAATCGTTCATTCGTAGGATAGTAGTTATAAACGCTAAACATGTCAATGGAGGGGTTTAGGTGCCCATACGTAAAAGGTAATTTTATAGTCATGATACGTGGTTGTAGATGAGGTGTCACACACCCAGAAAAGACAAGTAAGAACTTGAACTATGAGAGGACTAGTCGATTAGAATAAGAGAAAATAGACGGTGAGGAGGTGGGACGTTGTAGGAAGGGCAATGTTGTTAGAGACACGACCAAAAATAGATAGTGTAGAAGATCAAATCAACCCAGAGGGGCACAAGATTTTAACGTGGAAACCCCCTCCAATGAGAAGGGGAAAAAACCAAGGGTGCCAGCCAGTAAAACATCACTATATACGGAGAGGTTACAAACGCCAGGAATTTACGATGATGATCTTATCCCGCATGGTGGCTTACAAAGTATATATATAGTAGTGGTCACGTAGGTCGATATTGATGCATAATTCCACGCGGCCCAAGCCTCTCCCGGCGACAGGCCTCTGGTCCACTCCGTCAGAAATTAGTCCCCCATATGAATTTGGGTGCGGCCAATGTCCAAATGGCACCGGGGATCTATGTCACGACAAGGGTGGCCGTTGTGTAACAATTATGCCTTCCCTTCTATCTGATATGCAGTTTCACACAGAAATGTTAAATTTTGTGCACCAAGGTTTTCGAAGGGGAAGGAAAAGGTACCTAGCTGACATGTAGTTTCTTCAATGGCGGCAAAGAAGCAGCAATCACACATGCAAGTACAGAAACATAAGATGCAAGTTGGGCATGTCTCGCGTGGCTTGACCCAATAGTCAAAAACTATTCCATTATTATTTGAAATAGTGTGCACAAAGCGGGGTGCTCATAAATATGCAACGTGAAGCAAAAACCTAGAACTTACGTGCACTAACCAGAAACTGTTGCACGCCAAGTTTTTGTGGGAGGAAGCGAGGGATACCATGCTGGAAAGCTAGGCAATGATCTCACATGGTTTCACCAATAAGACAATAATACCACCAATGTAAGGAGCAACAATCTTTTTGTCCAGTATCATGCAACTCTTTATTTCTCTTAAATTGCCTCAAGCCCTCAAGCACAAACAACTAAACGACATTGTAAAAACAAACTGGGCGCAACTTTTTGGGAAAAGGTGTATGCGAGTATAAAACATAAGACAAAGCACATGCACGTACAGAAATAAGGCAATGCATGTGAGGTATGTCCTTATGTGGCTTGACCCAACAGTCAAAAATAAAAAGTAAAATCAAGGTTGCTCGTATATATGCACTATGAAATCAAAACCTACAACTTCCGTGCACCAAATATATGAAAAGAAATGAAAGGATATTCAAACAATGTCAGTGGTTTCTTCCATACCAGCAATGGAGCATCAAGCTTATAATTAGGCATGTCTCTCTCCATGGAGTGGAAATTGTACGTGGCTCCCAATGAGGTGTCATGCGCCGAGAAAAGGAAAGAAAAGTGAAGTTGAAATGGACGGGGAGAATTAGAGGGAGGGGGGCACGGTTGGGGGATGGCAAAATGTAGGTGCTCATCTCCGAATAACGGAATGGGGCAGGAGGCGGAAGGATCTACGTTGCGACATGGGCGACCGTTATGTAGCAGTTGAGCTTTTTGTTTGGTCTGACATGTGTAGTCAAAAAATCGAAACAAAGAACATTTTTGTGCCAACATTTTGGGAGTGGATGCGAAGTATACCGTGCTAGACGATGATGTCGTCGAATTGTTACTTTACTACCAAATTAATTAAGAGGTAACAAAATTTTCCTTCACATCTCAAGCAATCCTTTCTACTTTCTTCCCCTTGATTTCAATACAAAATCCATTTTGAAATGGTACCTTACAAATCGATTGGTAGATCTGGCTGGCTAGCATGAGCATAGACAAGCATAGACAAGACGACGATGAATGGAATCATGGATCAGGCGGCGGCGTTGGTTGGCCTGGGGACGTACTTGCGGAGCCAAATCTCACGTTGTCCGACGGAGATCTTGACGAGCCTCTCGCCGTTAAGCACGAGCTTCACGATCGCCTCTGTCTTGAAGATGACCCGGCCATACATGGGCATCTGGCCTCCCTTCTTCTTCTCCATCAGCACCCTCACGACACAGTCACCCCACTTCCTGCAGCCATGCATGCAAACCATGAGACATGATCCAGTTCCAATCATCATGGATCATGCATGCAGATCTTAGTAGATCCACGTGTATAAATAAACCTAATCAATAGATCAAGTAATGTATGTCATACTTGCCAGTGCACACTTACTGTCTGAAGTACTCAAAGATCTCCTCGCGGTGGAGGGCATTTCCCTTGGAGAAGGTGATGAACATGGAGCGGCAGTCCTCCGGCACGGCCACTGGCTGGGAGGTGTAGGGCGCCATGAGCTCTGGCGGGTTGACCATCATCAGCCCAGTCTCAGACCTCCGGAGCAGGACGTGCAGGCGGTCGTCAAATACGAACTTGCCGGCACCATCGAGGAAGTGGGCGACACCGCGGACGACGAGGTCCTGGTGGAAGGCGAAGAAGCTCGGCTCGATGTGGACAGCACCTTGCATGCAGAGCGCAGAGATGAGTGGGATGGACGGGAGCGCGGGCTCCTGGTGGCGGAGGCACTCGAGGACGGCGTTGGCCTCTTCTGCGACGACAGCGACGGCGTCGGGCGCCATGGCTGGTACGTGGTGGATGGCGGAGATGGTGCCCTGGTCCAGCCACACCAGCAGCGCCACCGCGTTCCGGGCTTTCTCCTGGCAGCCGTACACGGACAATAACCGCTCGTATGCCTGTCGTGCGACGCTGTACATGTACAGCACGTCGCGCACCATCATCGCCGCCATTGTTGCTTTGGTTATTTGGTTGCTCTTGCACCGGCCGGCCGGAGAAGAGGCGATGGATGGCTGGCCTGAGAACTAAGCTAGCAAGAGAGGAACGAGGAAGGGGTGATGGGTGGACGGGGAATGGACCGATATTTGTAGCTGGTCCTGTTCCGGCGATGCTGCCACGCTCCGGCCGGTGGAAGGTTTAATGAGGTGCCAAAAATGGACTAGCGGGAAAAATGCTCTCTTTGAATCAGTTGCTCTTAGTTCGTTAGTTGGTTTTACATCCTCTTTTGTTTTCAGTTTGTTTTACATCCTAAAAAGTATACATGTGTATCCTGCTAAATTTGCACTCCCTTTTTCTTGGTACTGGTTAATGTTATACTCAGCATTTTTTGTGTTTCTTTTCTAGGTTTTCTTCGGGTTTTTCTTTTCTTTGTTTCCTTTTCGTTTTTGCACCGGATTTTCTTCTGATTTCTTGTTTTCTGCATTTTTCTTTCTTTTTCCGTTTCTTTCCTGGTTTTTTATTTTTCCCTCTTTGTACTTCGGTTATGTTTTGTTCTCTTATTGGTTTTCTTTGTTTATTTATGTTTCTTGGTCGGTTTCCGTCATTTTTCTTTTTCTTCAACACATGACATTTTTTTTATCTGTCCTTCGGGTTTTTTCCGTTTTCTTTTGTTTATCTGGGGTTTTCATATTTCTTGTTTGCTTTTTTCTTTGTTTGCTCATTAGACTTTAGGTTTTTTTTCCCGCAAAAAAAGACATTAGGTTTTTTAATTTTTTCCTGTAGTTTTTCTTTGGTTTCTCCTTTATTTCTTTCATGATTTTTATCGGTTTTTCTTTTCTATCTCAATTTCGTTTTTTTGCCTTTTTTCTTTCTTGGTTTTCAACGATATTTTTTTTACGGTTTTTTCATTATTTTTTCACTTATTTCTTTTGTTTTCTTTTTGTTTACTTTTTTCTTCATTTTATTTTATTCCTTTTTCCTTTTAATTGTATTTTTTTTCTTTTTCTTTGCTTCCTCCGGTTTCCATTATACATTCTATGTATACGTCAGGCACATTTTTATAATACACATTTAGCATTTTTCAATTACAAATTAAATATTTTTATAATACATGATCAACATTTTTCCTATAAACAATTTTCAAATACTAGATTATCATTTTCTGAATACATGATCAAAATGTTTTCTTTACACATTTTAACATTTTTCAAATGCTTGATTGGCATGATTAACATTTTTTTAATACATGGTTAACATTTTTTTCTATACTCATTTAAAATTTCACAAATACTGCTTTTTTGAACACAATGTTTCTCAAATACTTGTTTAAGAAAAAAAATCAACTGCTTTATTAACATTTTCTGAATACATGATCAACCTTTTTCACACAACATGTATATTTTTTCATGTATAGGAGAAAAAAATCTTTATACAAATTTAAATTTTTTCAAATGCTTGGTTAAGATTTGTTTAATACATGGTCACATGTTTTCCACGAACTTTTAAATTTTTTAGGATGCTTCATGAACATTACAAATACAATATTAACATTTTTTGAATGCATGGTCAACATTTTTCCTATACATATTTTAACATTTTCAGAAGCTTGATTACCATTTTCCAAATACAAGTTTGGCATTTTTTAATACATGGTCAACTTTTTTCTATACAAATTTAATATTTTTCGAATACTTGATTAAAGTTTTTCAAATACGTGTTTAACATTTTAAAAAATAAGTTATCAACTTTTTTACACATATTTTACATTTTCTGTATACATGAGAAACATTTTCTTTATACACATTTATTATTTTCAAATGCTTGGCTAACAATTTTTTCATATGTTTTATTTGTAATATTTTAATTTAGAATATCTGGAAGTCTAACCTGAAGAAAATAAAAAAAGGTGAAAATAACGAGGCCGTGGCCCTCCGCACGCTTCGGCCGACCCATTTTTGGAGGATCCTGACGCGAGAGCACGCTAGGTCCCGCTTTAAGCGAGATATAGCACTACCTCCTATTAGATTGCGACCTAGCTACAATGCCTCCTAGCCCAAGATTTTTCTTTTCTTCTAAATACCCTTGTAAATGGGCTAAATTTTCATGAAAAGCAGTTAAAACTTGTTTTGCTTGCCCTCGCAGTCAATTTACCCACCAGTATTATGGCCCAAACTCCGCTTTTGGAGAGCTAAGCCTGCCTGGGAGTCCATTGCCCGTTCAACCACCATGGTGTCAACAAAACAAGGCCTAACAAAGCGGAAACGACCAAGACTCCTAGAGTCTCATCCCGTAGATTGATTTGGTTTCACATCCTTGTGTGCACTAGTAAGTAATACGAGCATTACAAGTGAAACTTAGATAATCAAAGTATGACCAAATGCTGAAATATTTTATTGTAATAGATGTATAATTGTTTTAGGCACATGGATAATTGTCAAGAGTAATAACTCATGATCATATATATTCAACGCATGGATTTTTCCCTAACATAGTACAATATTTGCCAAGTGGAGAATATTTAAGGTTGGAATAAGAGAAGCTGACTCAAACATAAAATAAAGTAGATGGAAAAAGTAAAAAAGAAAGGCCCTTCATAGAGGGAAACAAAGGTTTTCATATGCTTTTGAGTTGGATGTGTTTGTTTTTAATGAAAATGAACATCCCTTTAACATTACCCCGTATGATAGTAAGCAATATTTAGCATTCCATCGCTTTTATTACTTTACCATCAAAAGTTCGTACAAAGCTTATTTCCCTTCCAATAAAAGATCATACATACTTATAGGGAATTTTTATTGCATGCACCTATTGTAACTTACTTGAAGGTCTTCCTCAATCCATAGTTAGTTATAGTGGACTTTTTAGGGAAGAAACTGGGTTTAGGGTTTTTGATGCACAAGTGGTATTCCCACTTAATGTGGAAGTATTAGGCTAGCAAAGATTAAAAAAAATACCATATGTTGGAGGATCCATGACAATATAACTTCTACACAAATATATATAAATATAACTCATTACGTTTTCTTTCTTGTCCAACATCAACTATTTGATCATGTGTAAAGATAGTCACTAAGGGTTCACAATCACAAAATATGCTCAAGATAGTATATTTGCATGTGAAATTTCTCTTCCTTGTACTAACCTTTCATGAATTGTTCAAATGAACAATGTGGTGTTTGTTAAATTTCAATAGATTTTACTTCCTAAACCCAATGTGAAGACACTACTTCCCATAAGATCAGCATATGAGATTGAATTGCAATGCTAGGATACACAATAAAGAAAAAGCAAACAAGATACTCATGCTATTCTTTATTATAGATACTCTCACCAACAGATACAACAAAAACACGAAGGAACAATAACACACATTGCAATCTATTTCATACTACAACTTTTACTAAACCACGATAATAGATAATAATAATGATAAAGGTTGTGATACGATACTAGGGCACCTCCGCTATGCTTGGAACAAGCCAAGGGTGGCGCCCATACCCAAGTACTCATGTTTCCTTCTTTGGTGATGGCGGTGGTGGTGGAACACAGTTGTCACCCTACTTCTAAGGCATATGTTCTCCATCAAGAAAAGAAGAAGTGGTCTCCGGGATCTTGAAATTTCCAGCCAAACCCATCATCTTGAACTTAGTTTCATACACATAGATTTGATTATGCACATCATAAATTTGAGCTTGGAGATCTTCAACTTTGACGTGGAGGCGACCAATTGCCTCCCAAGTCTTGGCACTCTCTCACTTCTGTTCAGAAAGCAATTCCATGATCATGGTATGGTTTGTATCTAGTCCACGCTCCACCATCCTCTGGCACTTGAAGAGTTCTTGCTCCATGTCCTTGAGCCTAGCCTTGTCGTCTTCCTCCTCCTTGGTCCATTCAAGATCCTTGATGTGCAACACCCCCTCCCTATACTCCATGGTTTTGGGATGCATCATAACCCCAGGGAAATAAGGGCTGATGACCTTCTCAACGAACTGATCCTTGGAGGAGCTTGACGACGACATAGCGATCTAGCTCTCAAAACCCTGGCAGAAACAGGATTGAAAAGGAAATAAGAGGAAAACTTGTCATACGTATACCAAAACATCCGGGGGAATTTATAGGAATTGTTTTCTCCACGAAACAAGCATACGGGAAAGAGACGGAGTCGGGAAGAGTACGGGGACCCCACACGGCCACATGGCAGGGGCGCCACCAGGGCGTGTGGACCCCTGGTGCACCCTAGGCTCCTTCTTTTCCCCAAAAATTATTAATTCAAAAACTGACAGATATGTTATTATTCTATGAATTTTTTATCAGTCTATCTTGCCGTACCACGTACCTATACCTTTTTCCGGGTTCTAGAGGCTTCCCAAATGGTTTCTTCTATGCATTCTTCTGGTCTAATTACTTGAATAACATCTGAATCTATGTTAATGGGATTACCTATAGTATATTGTTTTAGTCTTTGCCCATTAACTACCTTCGGTTTATCTCCATTGGCATTATTGATCTTGATAGCTCAACAATGGTAAACTTCTTTGATGATATATGGACCTTCCCACCTAGAAAGAAGTTTGACTGCAAAATGTCTGAAATGAGACTTGTACAAAAGAACTTTAACAACAATGTTTAAATGTCATTTCTAAATCCTTTTCTCATGCCATCTTTTATATTTTTTTGAACAACTTGGCATTTTCATAAGCTTCTCTTCTCCACTCATCAAGAGAACTCATATTAAATGACCTCTTTTCTCCAGCAAGTTTGAAATCATAGTTAAGCTATTTAATTGCCCAATAGGATTTATGTTCTAGCTCAATAGGTAAATGACATGCTTTTCCATAAACCATTTTAAAAGGGGACATTCCCATAGGATTTTTGTTAGCGGTTCTATATGCCCAGAGTGCATCATCTAGTTTCTTAGACCAATTCTTTCTAGATTTATTAATAGATTTTTGCAAGATTAATTTAATTTATCTATTAGTTAAGTCAATTTTTGCAAGTTGCGCCCATAAACAAGCACAATTAGATTATATTTCAGAAGCTAAAATTGATTTAAACGTAGGGATTGGACTTTGCAAAAGAAAAAAACAGATTTAAATGCCCAAAAGCTCTGCCGGCGAGCGAAAAAGAGTATACCAAGTCACTAGTGACATGTATAAAATCTCCACTCAATAGTGATCTACCATCTCTGTTGATGAACGACGTGCCCGTCGATGGAGACCCTATCCTTAATTGGCAGCATAGTACTGACAGGCACTATGTCTGTCAATGGAGGTTTTTAGCCGCCCATAAGTAAAAGGTGATTTTATAGTCATGGAACGTCGCTCCAAATGAGGTATCGCACGCCAGGATTAGACATATAAAAACTTGGACTATGAGAGGACTAGAATAAGCGGAAATGGATAGTAAAAATTAGAGGAGGCGGGGCATGCATTGTCAGAAGGTGTATGTAGATGTGGTCAATGTCCAAACAATGGCACCGGGGGGATCTATGTCGTGACATAGGTGGTCGTTGTATAACAATTTTGGCTTTTGCTCTATCATATATACAATTTTGAATAAATAATAATAACTTTGCGCACCAAGGTTTTAGGAGAGGAAGCAAAGGATACCTAGGTGACATGTGGTTTCTTTAGTGGCAGCATGGAAGTAGTAAGCGCACAAGCAAGTATAGAAAACATATGATGCAAGTCAGACATGTCTCACGTGATTTGACCCAATAGTAAAAAAGATATTTCATTATTATTCGAAACAATGTGCACAAAGCCGGGTGCTCGTAAATATGCAATGTGAAATAAAAACCTAGAAGTTATGTGCACTAACCGTTTAGGAAAGAAACCGACGAATATTGAGAAAATGGCATGCGGTTCCTTCCATACCGACAAGCGACAAAGGAGCAACAATGTTAATTAGACGGTGGTATGTTGTGAGGGTGTGGGTGGTGGTATGTAAGCAGGTGGTCCATATCCAAATAACAGAACCCGATGATCTATATCGTGACATGGTTGACCGGTGTATAACGATTGTATTTTTTCTCGGTCTGATATGCAGTTTCAAATCACAATTAGGGATTTTTGCATGCCAAGGTTTTGTGGGGAGGAAGCAAATAATACCGACCTGGCAAACTAGGCAATGATGTCACATGGTTTCTTCAATAATACCGATGCCACCAAATATAAGGAGGAACAAGCTTTTTGTTCATTCTCATACGGTTCTTTATTTCTTCTAAATTGTCTCAAGTACAAACAAATAAACGGCCTTGTATAGAACATATGACATAGCACATGCAAGTATAGAAAATATACAATGCATGCGGGGTATGTATGTGGCTAAATCCAATAGTCAAAATATAAGAAGTAAAAAAATCAAGGGTGTCGACATATATGCAATGTGAAATAAAAACCTACAACTTTCGTGCACCAATGATTTGGGAAAGAAACTAAGGGATATTTAGACAACGGCAAATGTTTCTTTCACGCCGGCAAGGAAGCAGCAAGCTTAATTAGGCATGCTTCCCTCCGTAGAGCGGAAACCGTACGTGGCTCCCAATGAGGTGTCATGAGCAAAAAAACACAAACAATAACGAGGACTATATATAGAGAGATGATTAAAGTAAAGTTGAGATGGACTCGGAGAATCAGAGGACCACGGTTGGGCAAGGTGCATGTAGGTGCTCATGTCCAAATAACAGAACATGACAGTGGGGGATGGAGGGTTATACTCCCTTCGTCCGGAAATACTTGTCGGAGAAATGGATATATCTAGATGTATTTTAGTTTTAGATACATCCGTTTTTATTCATTTTTCCAATAAGTATTTTCAGACGGCGGGGGTACGTTGCGACATGGGTGACCGTTGTGTAAAAGTTAAGATTTTTTGCTTGGTCCGACATGCATAGTTTAAAAATCAAAACCAAGAACTTTTGCCCTTCAAGATTTTGGTGACGCAACATCGCAAAAAAGAAGGGTTTTGGTGACGCGAAAGAGCTAGGCGATGATGTGATCGCCCGTCAAGGTTTTGGTGACGTGACACCGCAAAAAAAAAGGTTACGGTGACACGAAGGAGCTAGGCGATGATGTGATCAAATGGTTCCTTTAGTGGAGTACAAAATTAAGAGCAACTAACTTTTTCTTCCAATCTCAAGCAGATCTTTCTTTCTCTTATTCACAACATTACAAATCTTATTTGAAGTTGTACGCTGCAAATCCATAATTGGTAGATCTGGCTATCATGAGCATAGACGCAACAAGGATTATATGGATTCCTCGATCAGGCAGTGGCGTTGGTTGGCCTGGGGACGTACTTGCGGAGCCAGATCTGACGATGTCTGATGGAGATCTTGACGAGCCTCTCGCCATTGAGCACTAGCTTCACGATCGCCTCCGTCTTGAAGATGATCCGGCCGTACATGGGCATGAGGCCTCCCTTCGTCTTCTCCATGAGCACCCTGACCACGCAGTCACCCCACTTCCTGCACCCATGCACCTCCAATCATCAGACATGATCATCATGCATGCATGCAGATCTTAGTAGATCCACGTATATAAACTTAATCATTCTCAGTGGACACTTACTCTCTGAAGTACTCAAAGATCTCCTCACGGTGGGGGGGCATGCCCTTGGAAAAGGTGATGAACATAGAACGGCAGTCCTCCGGCACGGCCACAGGCTGGGTGTAGGGTGCCATGAGCTCCGGCGGGTTGCCCACCAGCCCAGTCTCAGACTTCCAGAGCAGGACGTGCAGGCGGTCATTGAAAACGAACTTGCCCGCACCGTCGAGGAAGTGGGCAACGCCGCGGACGACGAGGTCCTGGTGGAAGGCGAATAAGCCCGGGTCGATGCGGACGCCGCCTTGCATGCAGAGCGCAGAGATGAGCGGGATGGCCGGGACCGCAGGCACCTGGTTGCGGAGCCACTCGAGGACGGCGTTGGCCTCCCACGCCATAACGGCAACAGCGTCGGAGCCGATGGCTGGGACGAAGTGGATGGCGGAGATGGTGCCCTGGTCCAGCCACACCAGCAGCGCCACCGCGTTCTGGGCCTTCTCCGGGCTGCCGCACACGGATAGGAGCCGCTCGTACGCCTGCCGCACGGCGCTGTACATGTACAGCACCTCGCGCACCGTCACGACCGCCATGGTTGCTCTGGTAAGTTGGTTGCTTACACCGGCCGGCTGGAGAAGGTAGCTAGCTAGCTCTAGCTAGGCGGTGGATGGCCTGCCGGAGAGGAGCGAGAAAGAGATGATGGGTCAATGGGGAATGTGCCGGTATTTGTAGGTTCTCCTGCTCCTGGTCCGGCGATGGGGCTAGCGGGAAACAGCTCTCTTTGAATCAGTTTCGAACGCCAGCGTACACGTAGTTGCTCTTCGTTCGTTTGCTGGTTTTACATCCTTTTTTTGATTTTTAGTTCGTTTTACATCCTAAAACGTATACACTGTCATTGCTTAACCACTTCGGATGCGGCACAGCACTTGTATATCATGCTAAATTTGCACTACCTTTTTTGGTACTGGTTAATGTTATACTCATCAGTGATCACATGTTATATTTTTCTTTTCGATTTCATATACATACACATATAAAGCACATTATAATTTCTTACTTTCTATATAAACTTTGTTGTCTAGACCCATCGACCACTTCCACCATCTAGCTACGTTTCCCCACGCATCCTCGACCCACAATCCTTATATATAGCATCAATGGTGCAAGCGTCAAGTCGAGGCATCACTGCACCCTGATTATATGGGTGTGACTATGTGCCGCTCACAGTGAGTCCTAGCCATGGCTCGCCTGCAGGGAGCCGTACTTTTTCACATCCTTATGGATTAGCTTGGTTTCACATCCTTATGTGTCCTAGTAAAAACCGAAGAAAACCAGTAAAAACCAAAGAAAGAAACAAAAACCGAGAAAGAAAGAAAAAAACAAAACCAAACAAAACATACAACGAAAAAGAAAAAAAGGAGGAAAACCAAAGGGAAAAAACATAAAAAAAAACTATGAAAAACCGAAGGCAACCGTGCCAAACTGTGGCGTCAGAGGCGAGACGTAACTCCGCCTCGCAACAGACATATATAGCTCTCGGGCGATTAGATTGCGAGCAACCTTTTTTTAGGCAATATTGCAAGCTAGCTACAATGACAGAGCTTTGGCAAGGCCATCCTGGGCCACTTCTTCCCAGCGTTAGATTTTTTTCTTCTGAATACCTATTGTTAAATGGGCTAAATCTCTACTAAAACCAGTCCAAAATTTCCTTTCTTGCCCTCAAAGTCCATTTCCCACCTGGATCATGGCCCAAGCTCTGCTATTGGGGAGATAAGCCCAGCCCATCCGGGAGTCCACTGCCCGTTTAGAAACCAAGGTGCTAAACAAACCAAGGCCTAACAAGCGGAGAACAACCAATACTCCAAGATCATCTAAAAAAAACTCCAAGAGAGTCTCATCCTGTGGATTAGTTTGGGTTAAGATCCTTATGCATACAAGTAAATGTAAAGCACGTAGGTGTTGCGAAATGTAATATTTTGCGAGGGAAATATACCAATTTTATTTATTGTATAATTAAATTGCTAATATTCATTTGCTTGGTTTCTCTAAGATCCATATACACACATAGACATGGAAATATTACAAATATGCTATTTTCATAATATTTTCAGAGAAAGATATATACACATGGGTGGGTGTGACTTTAAGTATCATCAACTGAACTACGACTAGCGCGAACTGAGAGTAGCTCAAATGGTTTGCTTCCTTGTGTGGAACTAACCAACCAGGGTTTAAGTCTTAGGCTTGGCATTGATGGTCACATTTTTCTGGATTTATTTCAGGCCTTCCGGCGATATGCTTTTAGTGGTATGAAACATTCCCGTCGACTATGAAAGCGGTTATGAAGACTTCATCAATCTCAAGATGCTGTTCTGGCCTATTTTCTCGGATGTGCTCATAGGAGTAGGCTATGCATGCTTGCGTTCATAGGAATGAGTGTATGACAGTCTGGTCTAAACTGTGTTAAAAAACTATAATTAGCGGAGTCGTGCAATTCATTAATAAGTTATTTTGCCATCGCATATTTTTCATGTTTTGAAAATGTGTCCGTTCCAGAGGTTGTACAGCTGCACGCCTCTCTCTCTCTCTCTCTCCTGCTTGCTGGTTGCTGATAGTACAACTCATGTGAACATGCCGAAACTTTCTAGGCAGAGGTGGGAGAATCACACGTATGTATAAGGGCATACAGTGGTTGCTAAGACAATCTTACCATAAACCTAACACGTATTATAGAGATGACAATGAAAGCATGATGTAGAATTGATTATCTTTGCTAACTAGCTATAGCTAAAAATGTAGAGAGAGATATAACAGCTAAAATATCAAAAATCCTTTTCTCAGCCCGGGCTCATCTGCACCCGCGTTGAATAAAAAAATCAAAACAAGTACTAGAAAAATGCAAAAACAAAATCCATGGTAGACAATTTGATGCGTAAGGTCCGCCCCAATTTTCAAATCATTCGGACGACTGAGCAACTCTCGGCAAAAAAGACAAATTTGGGGTCTGTAAAATAGTTTACTGTTTTGACCCGATTTATCTTTTTTGCTGAGAGCTACTCAGATGTCCAAATGAGCTAATATTTGGAGCGAACCTCACGCAATAAATTGTCTACCATGCGAAAAAATTGGATTTTTTGAATTTTTTAGTATTTATTTTGATTTTTTTCTGACCAGGTGCAGATGAGTCTGGGCACCGAATCGCTGCACTCCTAAAATATATCTCTGGACGTCTTCCTCCTTTTCTCATGTTTGACTATGCTCTTCAAGTCCTCCGAGTTACTTCCCTACAACTAATGTTTTAGATGAAACGAGGAAAAATATATAGTTTATGATATTTTCACAAAAAAAATATAGTTTATGATAGTTAGACTGTGTTCTTTCTTACATAGCAGAGTTATTGGTACAATGTGCACTGTATTTATATTTGACCTAAGTATACAATACAACAGACATTGCAAGGAAAAAAAACTTTATATACAGCGATAAAGGATAAAAATGGTGCGGCAATGCGCGCCTTTGCTTTTACTAGTAGTTTGGTTAGCCAGGGCATCGGTACGTGGAGATGTCGACGGCGACCGTGGTAGAGCCGAAGTGCTAATAATTTTTTGGCAAACCAGTGTCAGCGGTTTGGGCATTTCACTCCTTCATTTCTCACTTCTCACGATCACACACAACATCAAAGTAGATCAATACAAATACTATAGTACTACAAGTCCTGGGAGGCTCTCTTTCTCATTATTTTTGTATACTATATTTTCTCTATCTTATTATCTTTGTATAATAATTTTTAAATGTATCTCTCATCTTCGCTCGTATATATAGTTTGTCCTAATAGGACACCATGTTCTCGTAAAAATCCCGTAAGAGTTGTTTACAAATACATTTCATACAGGAGTATAAAGATGAATATTGACAAAGATCAACAGGTATGGGGATGATCCAGCTTTACCCCAATGGTGTGGTCACCTTTGCTGCATATGGGTATTTGTTTTACTGCAATGATGCTCCTGAATCGGTGATCAACAAACTGATGGAGGGTCATGAACTCACATTGCCGATGGAGATTCAATCTGATTTGTGTAGTTGCTTTGGATGCCTTGGTAGGAATAATACTTGATTATGCCTAGTGCGAGAATGTATTTGACAGCTCGTGTTACCGAAAAAGGCTTTCGCCTCGCTTTATATATAAAGTAAAGATCACCAACAACCCGGCACAACACACACCACCAGAACACATGCACACACCCAAGGCAGGATACATAGGCCATGAGCGCAGCAACACCACCCCTAGCAATACATGAGCTACCGGGGGCCTCAACCGCGGACATGCCACCGCGAAGAGAAGAAGCTACATACGACGCACCGTGGGCTCCAAGGCGGTGCCTACAGGAAGGTTACGACACCGAAGCGCCGCCACCGCCCGACCCAAGGATCGGAGTTTCCCCTGGAGCAACACGACGGGCAGTGAGAGCCGCAGCGACGCCTTCAAGAAGGGAATGAGCTTCTCCGCCGCCGGTCCGTCTGAAGATAGAACAGGTTTTGACCTCGGCCAATATTCACTGCCACCGAACACCACACCCTGGCTACCACGCCGCCCATACGACCATGGCCACCAGGCAGCACCAAGCCACGGGCTTTGCCTAGGAGCACGGCGACACCACCACCAGGGCCGCCGCCCCGGCATCCAGGACCATGACGCCACCTCACCCGCCACCCACCGCTACCCAACCAAAGAGACGAGTGGAAAGAACCGCCTTTCGCACCCCTGAGTTGTCCGGACTTAATTGTACGATGCTATTTTTTCGTTCATTGATCAAAGGGATTTAAGGTGTGAAGTTCCATTATATGGGAGTGAGTCGGGTCATCTCTTTTCCATGCATCTAGCTAACGTAGTTGGGTCTTCTCTTTTCTCTTCCTCGGGTAGCAATCCTTAAGAAATTTAGGGTTAGCTAGCTCATGTACCAATCGATCCATCCTTCGTCCAGCTTAATTCATCCATCCTTCATCTAGCATACTACATGTAGTTTCACACACTTATATAAATTGATACGACTGTATGTAAAGAAACAATGTGTGTCTATTTAAAACTTTTTTGCCTTATTTCCTAGGTAGTTGGGCCGGCTAGGTTGCGTGGTCTATGAAAGGCCCAGACATCAAAACGACATGTGTTTGTAAGGCACGAGTAAAAATCCAAAAAGAAAGATAAGTTGAAGGATCGAACTCACGATTTTAAAGACCCGACCAAGTGCTGCCAGCCACCTGTACAAACACATACTGCTAACCAATGGCCACTGCAAAATATTTAAGAACATAATGCAGCATCAGATGCAATTTTTTTGATATTCTTAACTTCTCAAAAATAAAAATAATTATGTATTGCGAATTTCCTTGCAAACATAAATAATTTTTGAAATCACCAACAGTTTAGAAAATGCAAACAATGCTTTAAAATTTCATACATTTTAAAAAACACTATTTTTTAAAATGGGCACATTTTCCAAATATAATAATATTTATTGATTGTTTTATAAAAACATGAACATTTTTTGAATTTGTGATTTGTGTTTGAAAACGGGAACATGTTTCGAACATTCAGATTTTTCTAGAAAATGTGTATTTCTTAAACACGGACATTTTTTGAATTATTGAACATTTCACTAAAACAAGAATATTTTTAAATTTGGAACATTTTTAAAATGCAATTGTTTTGAAAATTTTGAACAATTTTGGAAAAGGCAAACCTTTTTGGAAAAAGGGAACAAGGTTTTCATTTTAAGAAATTCCGGGTCATTTTCCAGCTAGCTCACATACCAATCCATCCATACTTCATCCAACTTAATCCATCCATCCATCATCCAGCTTACTAAATATAGTTTTGCACACGTATATAAATTGGTATGACTGTATTTAAAGGAGCAATGTGGGACTATTTAAAAAAAACCTTGAATTTGTGAACATTTCACGAAGACAAGAATATTGTTCAAATTTGGACCATTTTCGAAAATGCAAGTTTTTATTGGAAAATCTCAAACAATTTTTGAAAACACAATCTTTTTTGAAAAAATGGGTATATTTTTTAAATTTTGAACAATGTTTTGGAACGAGAACAAACATTTAATGTTCTGAATTTTTTCAAAATGGGAAAACAATTTTGGAATTCTGAACATTTTTCGAAAATTTGAACAAAAATTGAAATTGTTAATTTTTTGAAAGTTTTGAATTAAGAAAAAGGCAAAAAAGAAAATAAACTTGAAAGGGATAAATATAAAAAAGAAACAGGAAAGATAAAGAGAAAGAAACAGAAAAACAAAAATAGAAATAGAACACATAAGAAAGGAAAAGGGGCTGGCCCAATCTTGGCCACCCTGTGCGAAGCTTGGGCTATTTTTTGCCACGTGTGGCAAATAGGGTATTCCCGGCAAAAATAAATTGAGGGGGAATATATGGTGGGTAGGGTATTCCTAGCTGCGTGGCATGAAAATAAGTGGGCTGACTTTAATGGGCCAAAACGCGCGACCGATGTATGCAATTCTAGACAAATTGTTTTTCTTTTTCTAGGAGACGAACACACAAAAATTTAGTACCACCTTGAATAATAAAAAATTCTTTTCGGCGCTGAAGGATGAAAAAAAATCAAATAAACACACCTTGCTTTATTAATAGGTATATAGAAGAATTACTGCTAGCAGAGTAGGCACGAATCTCAGGATATGCACCTATAGCACGGATGCTTACATACTTTTTCATTTACAGAGTTGAAAGTTTTGTACCAGTGGGCATAGCAAAATGTATCAATCTCAGGACATGCATTTATAGTACTCTCTACGATCTAAAATAAGTGTCAGGGTTTTAGTTAAAATTTAAACTAAACTTGAACTAAAACCATGACACTTATTTTGGATCAGTGGGAGTAATCATTAACATCACATGGTATAGGTTAAAATTAAGCATTGCACACGGACATCCAGATTAAGCATTCCAAGGGGAATTATGACACACTTTTAAAAGTATCAAAGCAGTGGTTAGGTCATTACATATCAAGCAATCATATCAATATAATCAAGCCATTTACTAATGTCACAAGTTCTTTTCTTTAGGTGAAAGAAGGCAACCATGCATGTTAAAAGAACCTGCGGCGGTGCCAGGCCCCAAGCAGTCGTGTCCGTGGCTTGGGGCGTGCTCCCTCGTTTCTTCGTTCCCTATTTGGCATTGTAGCTATGTTGTTTGTCTGTGGCGTTCCTCTGCTTGGCACTGCCACTGAAAAAACAGAAATGGTCATGCAACATTTCCAAACGAGTAATTATTCAATCTACTTGTACACATACTTTTTTATTGAATCCCCTAAGGCAATTTGCCAAATACTGAACCTTAATACTAATGATCAAATTAATGGTCATTGTATAGAAATCTCATTACTAGTAGAATGCCCATGCGTTGCCACGGGCTTTTGACAAAATTTAAGATGCTACTCATGAAACTAAAATAACTAAGAACAATGTTGTCTCAGCTAACACAATTTTTTTGATAATCAACTAACAAACATCATACTATCAAAGACAATAATGTGGTCAGTCAAAGGAAGGAGAAGGAGAGGTTGCTGTTCTAAGAGAGGAATTAGGGAAGAAAAATGATTTGGTTGCAGAAATTAGAGCTATATGTGCTAGGAAAGATGAGATGCATATGTACAAGTCTCTCTTTTATGGCATGCTATTATTTGTTGCTGGTTTAGTTGCAGGGTTTCTGATATGTCAATAGTTCCTGTGATAGGAAAGATTAGAGCTTGGTAATGATGTATTGAATGAGTGGTCTTGCAATGTAATGGATCTGTTAAATGTTGAGTAAGGAGATGGAAAATCAGAGTGATCATGTTGGCAACATATATTGTGTTTAAATTCTGAATGTAAGTGCAAGTGCAAATGGAAGATACATTGCAAAAGTACTGCTGACTAAAATATGATAGGAAATATAAGTGCAAATGCAAATGAAATTGACATTACTCTAGGGCTTGCTTTTCACAACATATTTTGTTGTCTGAAATAAAACATTTGAAAGTAAATGTGGATGCAAATGAAATTGGCAACATATCTTGGTATCATGTCAAATTGGCAACACATATATAATGCACTGTGCTTGACAACAAGTTCATAATGCTAGTAGAAAATAGTTTAAAAGTGACAGCCATAGCTAACCATTGACGCAAGTTCATAATGCCTGCTCCACATAGTTCCCAAGTGACAGCAAAGGCAAAAGATTAACAGAAGTTAACACAGTAATCATAATAACACCAGCTTCCATTAACACAATTGCTAAAGATCGTAACCATTAGCTCGAAAACATCTTTAGCAATTGCCACTTGCAGAAAAGTATGCACCCCACCCTGATGTTGCTGGTCCTCTCCCTGCTGTTGCTGCTCCTCTCCTTGGTGCTGATGCTCCTCTCCCTGTTGTTGCTGCTCCTCTCCCTGTTGTTGATGCTCCTCTCCCTGATCCTCTCCTTGTTCCTCTCCCTGCTAGTGCTTGTGAGATTGTTGGAGCTTGTGAGCTTGCTGCTTTTGCTCTGCTTTTTGATGCATCAGTCTGTGCTTGCTGCAAACAAAGCAGAGCAATGAAGACATGCATAGTTGAAAATTAGAGGAAATACAAGTAGGATTTTACATAGTAGAAAAGCAGAGATGTGCATGCTAGTACCTCTATTTCTCTCTGATTTCTCCCTCTCTTGCCAAGATGTGATCTTGTTTTTTTGGTTGTATCTCCATTCTTTTTACAAGAACTTTTGTTGTGTCCCTGACCCCCACAGGTCCCACAAGTTATCTGACAGTCATGCTTGCTCAACTTCTTACCCTTAGGTGCTTCACCCTCTTCTCTCGTCCTATCATTGTTGTTTTTCCTAGCTCCTGGCATGGCAATGTAGCCAGCTGCCATAGGCCTAGGCTTATCAGAAATAGGTCAGGTTTCTTCTCCTTGAACAGGAAGTAGACAATTCTCATATATTTTGTTGAATGTTTCTATGTAGTAGCACTTGTCAATATACTCCTCTATATTTCTCCTACTCTTGTAGATAGCTACAATGGCATGACAACAAGGCAGACCTGCCAACTGAAAATAACCACAGGTGCAGTTCCTCCTTTCAAGATTCACCGTGTGTTATTTTTTCTCCCTTTCATGTGTCTCACCACAAAGCCATCCTTGCCATTCCATAGCACCTCAATGTACTGTATCATCTTAATACTGACATTCAATTTCCTCAAAATATTGGGGCAAATTTTACCCTTCCTCTTCGCACTTTTGGATCTCTGCTCTTGCACTCTGACCAACACCTTCTTTCTTATCATTTCTTGTTGTGAGATAATGGGATAGAACCTTGCTTCTATAATGGAATTGTTGAATGACTCACACAGATTGTTATCAACTGATTCACAGTTTGCTCCAGGTGGGAAAAATGCCCTAGCCCAATGCTTTGGCTCTGTCCTCATGATGTCCTTAGCACCTTCTGGAGTAAGTTGTGCGAGCTTGGCCTTGTTGTAATTAAAATCCTCTCTGTTTCCAGACTTAGCAATTGCCCAAAATCTTTTCTGGAATTCATGGTCCTTGTGCTTCCTCCTCCAATTGGCATAAATGTGTCTAGCACACATCATGTGCTATGCCTTGCGCAAATAGTCCCTGATGCTGGTGATCAAGCCCTAAAACAATACAAAAGAATCCATGTTATTAAAGAAATCCATGTTATTAAAGAATTGGAAATGTCATTATTAAAGTAAGCTATGTTATTAAAGAAATGCATATCTCATTATTAAACAAAACCAACTATGTTACCTAACCCTACCCATTTGTCGCTTCGACGATGTGACCCACCTTTTTTGCACACCCACCCTAACCCTACCCATTTGTCGCTTCGACGATGTGACCCACCCTTTTTGCACATCCACCCTATCCCTACCCATTTGTCGCTTCGACGATGTGACCCACCCTTTTTGCACACCCACCCTAACCCTACCCATTTTTGTCGCTTCGACGATGTGACCCACCTTTTTTGCACATCCACCCTAACCCTACCCATTTGTCGCTTCGACGATGTGACCCACCCTTTTTGCACACCTACCCTAACCCTACCCATTTTTGTCGCTTCAGCGATGTGACCCACCATTTTTGCACACCCACCCTAACCCTCACCCTACCCATTTGTCTCTTCGACGATGTGACCCACCCTTTTTGCACACCTACCCTAACCCTACCCTATTTATGAAATGAATGCAGTACATTAAAATTACCTTCTGCTGGTCAGAAATGAAGACCCGTCCTACTCCTTGGCCATTGATATCCAAGTCTTTGATCAACAGTGCAATGAACCAGTTTCAGCTATCATTGGTCTCGTTCTCCACCACTGCCCAAGCAACTGGGTACATTTGATTATTAGCATCCCTTGCAATTGCAGCCAACAATTCACCTTGACATGATCCCTTGAAAAAGCAGCCATCTGGTCCAATGAACTTCCTACACCCTGCTTTAAAGCCCTGCTTCATTGCATTAAAGCAAACATAGTACTGCTGAAATAAGTTATGTACCATATCTGTTGGATCTAAAGTTATGGCCACTGTACTTGCATGGTTGCTCCTAAGCAGTTCCAATTGGTAGCCAAAGACCTTTGTGTACTCACTTTTCATCCCACACATGAACTTATCCAGCACAATTTTCTTTGCTGCCTTGCATTTTGAAACTGACACATCAGCAAACATGTCTTTGAGCACTGTGGCTTTAATGCTGTCAATTTTCCAAAGTGGATTGGCTATGCTGACGTGCTCATACCTTTTTGAAATAACCTTGGCAGTAACAAGCTTGTTCTCTCTGTGCTATGCACACTGGTGTTCATCTTCAATGGTGAATATTTGAAACCTAGAACATCTACTTGTCTTTGCTGCATACAACATCCATGGGCAACCAGTCCAGTCACATTCGGCTCTCATCCTCTGTTCCTCAGATTTTAAGAAAGAGATGCTCCTTTTAGTAGCAAGGCCATACCTTTTCACTGCTTTTACCAACTGCTTCTTGCTTTTGAAAACCATTCCCAAACTAAATTATGGAATTTCTGATTCAGGATTAAGCCTAATGTACTGATTGTTCCTCCTCACCATCTGGCCATCTTCATCTTCATCATAGGAGTAGTCCTCATGAGAGGACTCAAACTCCATGTCCTGTACAGCTTCTTCAACATTAGCCACTAGCTCAATAGGCACTGGACCTGATGACTCCTTTGCAAACCAAATTTCCGAAGCTTTCATCATCTTCTTAAATTTTCTGGCATGCTTTCTCAACTCTACTATCTCTGATTCCTCCCCACTTTCATCAGTATGTGCCACATAATTAGGGTCATCTGAATCCTCAGAGTCTTCACCACTTTCTACATCTTCTAGAATTGGAGATACAGTTTGGCTAGCAGCAACTGCTGAGATCCATTGATTACTTAAGAACCTTAGGAAAGATCATCACTTCTGAAATTATGCTTCATATGGCTGCTTATCACTTGAGTAACCACTCCACCTTCATTTGGAACCAGTATATGTTCCAAAATGTCTAAATTTTCTAGTGAACCCACTTGCTGCACATTGCTTTGGATAACTTCTTCTTCTTCTGCAGTGATAATTGCATCTGGTTCATCCTCACTGCCATTGTTCACCAGGTCATGCAGTTCATCTAATTCAAAATCGGACGCACTATCTTCTTCCCCTGGCTCATCTTGCTCACCATTGTACTCCACCAAAATATCAGCAACCCCTGCATCTGTAATGTACTCTGACATCTTCAAGCAACCTTGATTAGTATGTAGAAACACTAATCCATTATCCAAATCTCTCCCAGGCATAAGAAAGTACAACTTCATGCTGTCTTTGACTGTTAAATGATCAGCTAAAAACCCTTTTTTATCTCAGGCAGGGACAACTTATCCCTCTCAATCACTGACATTGCAGTATCTCCTCCAACATAATCAAGAGAGGGGCCAATACGGATGAACTGCCCCCCATAGTGATACCTGACATTCAGCACATCTGCTGGATCCATGACTTGAACAAAAAAACCTACAGTGCAATATGTACATTCAGAAACAAACAATGAGTGCAGTATTCAATTTCAGTGCTTGATTTAACTATGAAAAGTGCATTCTGAAACATAATGCAGTATGGATTACATTCAGTGCAAGATTTTCATGCAAAAACATGCATTCAGTGCAAGATTTAGCTTCATAAAAAACACTAATTTGGCCCATGATTTTGCTGTGCGATAATCAATATAACATACTGCAGAAGCTGAAGAAGAAACCTACTGCAGAAGAAACCCACACGATTTGACACATTCAGTCATCGCAATTAGGGTAGGTGAGTAAAAAGGCTAGGAAATCATAACATCCTACAATGCATATCATGAATCAGTACATGTATAACTCGTTGCCCCAAAAACAATTGATTAAACACGCTACAAATTTCCCCCAAAACCCCACCTTTCACCCCCCGTAAAATACCAAACCTAACTCCAGGAGGGAAGAAATAAAGCCCGCAGATCGTTCTCGGGTGAAGAGGATGTCACACATGTTACTTTGCCACCGGCGTGGTAGTATGAGGTCGCCGCGATCATCCGCTGAGCCTCGCCATTGCCGCCGCGTGAGGAAGCTGGTGCGTCGGGAGAGAAGGGGAAGGGGCGCTACGTCGAGAGAGCGAGGAGCGCTGCGAGCTGGTCCGGCTCAACCATTTAGTGCTTCCAGCGACCAACGGGACCCACAACACCTTGCTGAGTCAGCGACCCCGGCCTTCCCCCGTTTGGATACGATGATAAGGGCATAAACAACCGGGATTAGAGTTGGGGGTGCCGATTTCCGGGATTTGGAGGTAGGGGTTTAAAACCAACGACACGTACGAGTTCAGGGTTTAAAACAGACTTCACTCTATTTTAAACTTTTCAAATTAAGTCAACATTTTTTCTAATGTATTCAAGAAGATGAGAAGCTACACCTAAAGCTACGAAGTTATTTCAGTACTACCCTATTTATAATATGTAAACATGTGATTTTATAATTTTATCCAAAAGGTGTGTCCTGCCCTCTTTTGTTTTTAATGTAACAAAATGTGTGATAAGAGATATCATGTCTATTAGTTATGTTGGTTTGATTGTTATATTCTTATTGTAAGATGGTGTAAAATTAGACTTTATATTTAGTCAATTTGTATCAAATCGTTATAACAAGTTAATGAGTAAACCCAATGGCTAAATTTTCTGGCTCCACCTCTGCTTATGATCTCCGCTATTGACACACCTAGTGGCAATATTCTCTTCACTTATGCAATCGCACTGCAATACTTTATAACAGAGTTTGAGATGGTGTATAGCTAGCGATTTGACACTATGATCATGTATCGTATGCAAGTTGTAAGGCACGAAATATTTTTCTCATGAAACCAAAGAATGCACATTTAGCCAAAACACCCGGACAGCATTGGCAGGGGCCGAAGGATACCTAACTACGGACGGATCCAGGGTGGACGGCGATGTAGTCCAGGGTGGGCTGACGTGTGGGGGCGGGAGAGGGGGCGGCGGACGCCCGACAAGGCTTGATTAGCGGATGGAGCGGTACACTGATAACATCGGACAAGGAAAATTTGGGCGCGGACGCATCCGCACACACGTTTGGATGGCAAAAACGTCCGGATCCACGTTGGAGATGCCCTTAGTTTTCCCGTCCCCACATGTCAGCCTCCCGTCCTTTTCCCTCTGCCCGTAGCACTCTACTAGCAGTGCCGCCGCACGCGGGTGGAGAAAGGGGGAGCTCGCCCGCCGCCGTCACCGCCGGCGATCGCCAACGCCCCCTCTCTCCCTCTCCCTGATGCTTGCGGAGGCAACGCCGATTCATCGCCTTCGCCGGAGGAGGCGAGATGCTGGCGCCGGCGCTCGCGCTGCCGTTCCCTGATGCGAACGCGCCTCTACTTCAAACCCCGACGAGCACCGCAAGTGTCTCTAGGAGGTAGGCTCCCCGCTTCGTTCTGCTGTCGTTGGTTTCGCATCGAGCCGGCGTTGCGTGCTCGGGACTGGATCCATGTGCTGCCACTCAACCCCTTATAGACTAAGTATTATTGTGCGTATTTAGTTTTGCTGGCTGTTTCTCCGTATACGCTAAGTATTTTGTATACTTTGCTCTGTACGTATTCAGCCTCTTATAGACTGGGTCCAATAGACCCAAAGTGGTCGGACTCTTCCGCGGACCCGCGCAAGCAGGAGCTACCTGCACCTGGCTGCCCTGTTTTACGTATTCCTGTGGAATGTGCTGCTTATGTTCCATCGAGTGGAATTGTTAAAAGAAAATAGCAACATATATTAGCTTACTGATGAGTCACCTGATGGTGTGTGTACCTTGTTCATCTTAATTTCTCTGAAGATGCAAGCGAACTCACAATCCTGGTTTCTGATAAAGTATACACCTGCTGGCAAAATGCAGGAGGCTTTATCTTCAGGAACCTGAAGATGTCGGCATTCAGGATCTCCAGCTCTTCTTCGCCTTCGACATTGGTTTCGCCGGATTGGGGGCGATGGCCGGCACGGATCTGAGATGGCAAGCCATGACCGGAGTGGAAGCTCAAGCGCTTTCCTTTAAGCTAGAAATGGAAGACAATAGATTCAGAGAATTGCCTCCTTGCTGCAATGCTTTTACTCAAGTTGGCATGTCTGAACTACGTAATGTAAAACCAATGAACTGAACAGCATGGGATGGGCCATAACATTGGTTTAGAGTGTTGAGTAATTTTGCCAACCATAGGGCATTGGGGTTGAGTATGCATCTAACTATCTACTCCCTCCATTCCTAAATATTTGTCTTTTTAGAGATTTCAAATGGACTACCATATACGGATGTATATTGCCATATTTTGGAGTGTAGATTCACTCATTTTGCTCCATATGTAGTCACTTGTTGAAATCTCTAGAAAGACAAATATTTAGGAACGGAGGGAGTACAAGTTATGAGTATTCAGCAGAAAAACTCTGTTCTGGATCAATTTCCTGAACAGAGCATCGACTCCACTCCTCTTCAGTCCAACTCAAGTGCCGGCAATTGCTGCTCTTCAGTTTTGGAATGTGCTGGAGAGAAGCGGGCACCTGCCAAGCAAACTGCTTTGACAAGAGCTGCAGTGTAGATCTGAAGCTACAGGACTGTCATTTTCTTTGCTGCTGCAAGTAGTATGATCACCCCTCAGTCCTCCATAACCGTCTTCCCGATGTACCTGAAATGTTTATGTGCTTTCTTTGCTAATTGGGTGTACCGTGTAGGACTGAATATTGTCCTGAAAGATGCAGTATCTCCTCTTTTCAGAAACAAGTGCAGTTCTTTGATGGTGGATGCTGGTCTTCAACGCTGAGAAACTTTCTTCATTGCATTTCAGAGGAAAAGGAGCAGGAGAGACTGCTCGAGTTCTTCCCCCACTTGCTCTGCCTGCTGAGTTTGACAGAGGCTAACTTGGCCTCTAGGCAAGCACACGATCTTCTTGATTCTGTTATAAAATGCGTCCAACTTTTCTCATACAATGGCATATTATTTCAATTGTCAGGGAGGGTGAAGAGATGACTGTGTTTAGGCTCTGAAGTTGTTCTTCGATTCAGAGTTCATTAGAGTGAGGGCTAGAAGGCACACTGGCAGACCTTACATGATTGGGGCAGCAGCTCTAGTGCTATTTTCCAGATGGAAAGGAAGCGAAGATGAACAACACTTGGCTACCCTCACATATAGTGCAGAAGTAGAAGAGTCTACAGACAATAGGAATCTTGGTCAGTTGAGTCATGAGAGTTTGCCACTCATCTTCAAGGCAAGTTTATGCTGCTCTGCTGTCATCTTATAGTTTCATACCTCTACGAATGAGTATATGGGCCTGTCATGTCTAAATTATCAGAGGCAAACTCACACACGAGGATCAGTTTTTCTTTTCTTTTTTTGTGTTAGATCTAGATAGTGTGATCATGTACATGATGACTAACCCGCTTCATGCTTTTCTGCTGGCATGCTATGTACAGCCGTGTCTTAGTTGTTAGTGACAAACTCATCTGCACGAGGGTGTGGTTGGTGCTAGCTGGTGTCATTGACTTCATCAGCATGTTCCAGGTTGTGCTATCGGATTCTGCTAACAGCCTTTGTCCATTGGCTGGCGCTCAACCTCACATGATCATTTTGCACTCTTCACAACATCGCTGGCCTGTTTCAGTTTCATGCTTACAAATTCCTCTAGTAGTGCTAATAAATATATGGGTGTTCAAGTGCACAAACCTTTGTGGCCCAAAAATGCTAACATTTTCTGCAAATTGATATTAAGCGTATATATGTCGCTGACATTGAGTGACAAAGTTATAGTTGAACATGCATGGTTTTGAGATTTGGACCAAAGTTGCAACTATGAAGGGAATGCCTGCTGCTAGTTGATTTATGTGCTAAGTACAACCATCAACCATGTGGCTTCGACCTGGCGTGTCCCATGCATGATAAGCGAGATCCTGAAAATGAGGCTAATCTTATGGTAGGTGTGGCGCAACAAATAGAACCTAATAATGTTTACTTATGAAAGATACCTGCATGTTGGTATAACATCATTGTTGTTATCATTTACCCGAAAAATGTAACCTGTATCCCCAAAATTGCATGATGGATTGAAATCATACAAATTTCCTTTTGTCATGCATATTCATCAGAACGCTGCAGAGAGATTAATATCGATATCACAAAATCTGAGATGGGTCAAAACTTTGGTCTTTGTTTCTATAATTTCTGTACATTTGTACTGTATACATATGGCAAAACTGTATCAAGATCGGCTTATCCTCAAAAAGGCGGATGCCAATCACAGGGAGTAGAGTGATGTGGAGTATTTATGAGCTAAGAATGTTTAAAAGAGAAACTCTGTTCTGGACTAATTTCCTGAACAGATTTCCTGCTCCATTCTGAAGATCTTGGATGCTGCACTCTAACTCCTGCAATTGCTCCTCCTTGCAAACAACGGCCTTCTTCTTGTAAAATGCCTTGCAGACAAGGGACTGCTTTGGCATTTCAATTTGCTTCGACAAGAGATGGAGTGTGGACTCCAACAGAGAGATGCAGATCTCTCTTGCCTTGGTCAATAGCATGACCATCTTGTCGGATGCAGGCTTCTTGGCAGTCTTCTTGAAATGTTTCCTGGCCTTCTTCGCCAAGCGAGTAAAAGACTGGATCTTGGCTTGAGCAGCTGCATCATCGCCTTTTCTTAGAGTCACCTGCAGCTCTTGGATGATGACCATCATCTCGGCGAAGGTCTCTTGCATGTTGTTGCATAGATCTAACAGCTCAACGGAGCATTCCATCTCTCCATCCAACATCCTCCTCTGCTGGGAGAAGCAAACTTGGTGGCTTGGTAGGCAAATGATCTCGTCAAGACCATCGTAGATGCTTGCAAGAGTCCTGAGACCATCGCGCATCGTGCTGATGGAATTGGAGGAAGAGATGCTTGCTTCTAGGCTGTGGACCTCTTGCTCAACTTCGGTCTCACTGACGTGAGGCCTAGAAGGCAAACTTGTTGATCTTTGGTGGAAAGCCATGACTGAGCTTGAAGCTTTTCTCTGTATTGTGGTTGATGAGACTTGAAGAAAAGAACACCTTTTGGTTTGATGTGTCTACTTCTCTTCTGAGGCCTATTTATACAGAAATGCAAAAGCAGTAGCATTTGATTGGTAGACATGAAGAATCATGTCATTACATCTCCCAGATGCTGTCTCCTATGCCTAGAGATCTGTCAAAGAGATTACAACACTAAAGTTGTCTCGTGATTAGTACATAATTTTGTGTCTCTACTGTCCTTTAGATGAGCCACCACATTATCATGTTCCAACAATTGGCAGCAAGAACCAGCATTGGCATAATTGCATTCAGCTGTTACATACCTGTATTTAATAAGAGGTTTTCCTTGGTGGGCACTCTTGTGAATCACAGGTTAAAGTCTCAACTGTCGGAGCTGGCATGTTTAGGCCATGGAAACAAGATCCACCGCACAAGATCCATGGCGGTTCAGCATGTTATCCCCACCGTGTAAGTAGCATGACCATTTCATATATTTAATTATTTATGCATGCCCGTGGGCACATTATTTTTTCCAATGTTTTTGTGCAATCTTACTACCTCTTTGTCGTACTAACCGATTCTCGGACATTGGCATCTTATTTTCTGGTGAAAGTCTGAAATAAGCATATAAAGCGTCGGTTGTTCTTTGTTTTTTATGAATCATTAGATGGGAAGCAAGAAAAACTTTGAGCACTGGCAAGTTTGGATTACGTTTTTCTCAGATTATTGTTGATCTCGTAGAACATGCAAAAAGTTGTGGTTCTAGAGTAAATATTTTTGTTATTTTTTCGCCCTAAATGCTTGGATGATATAGATGTCAACAATGTTAAAATTTGAGTGCAGTAATTTGGACTTAGTCGTATGAAACAAAAATATATTCAATTATAGTGCCAGGCACACCATGTGGTGGTGGTGGAGAGTATGGGTTATATGATTGATTCTGCTAACTACAAGTAGGGACCTTTTGACTTTGATCTGGCATGTTTCATGCATAAGGAGCAAGATCCACTAACCAAGGATATCAACATAAAGTAGCACAAACACATCTTCAAGCATGAAATGACCAAATGATCAAAACTTCTGCTTCTCTTTCTACAGGGTCATGTATATTTATTATTTATACAGTATAGTGTATACATATGAGAAAATTGTATGAAGGTCAGCTGTTCCTTGAAAGGCAGATGCCAATCGGAGGGCGTCAAGAGTGACTCGGGAGTATCTATGAGCTAAGGATGTTGAGTAGAGAAACTCTGCTCTGAGCTAATTTCCTGAACAGATGTCCTGCTCCGCTTTCTCCGATACTGCAATCTAACTCCGACAGTTCCTCCTGGCAAACAACTGCCTTCTTTTTGTGAAATGCCTTGGAAACAGGAGACTGTTTAGGCATTTCGATTTGCTTCGATAATAGACGGAGTGTGGTCTCCAGCAGAGAGAAGAGATCTCTCTGGCCTTGGCCAACAGCATGACCATCCTTCAATCTGCAGAAATCTTCTTTGCGGCCTTCTTGAAATGATTCTTGGCCTTCTTCGCCAAGTGGGTGTAAGCTTGGATCCTGGCTTGAGCAGCCGCATCATCCGCTTTCCGTAGAGCCACTTGCATCTCTTGGATGAAGGCCTTCATCTCGGCAAAGATTTCTTGCATGGCGCCACAGAGATCTAGTAGCTCGAGAGAACCTTCCATTTCTCCATCCAACACAGTCCTCTGCTGGTAGGAGCAGAGTTGGCTGCTTGGTAGGCAGATGAGCTCTTCGACGCCATTATAGATGTCTCCAAGTCTCCTCAGATCATCGCATATTGCGCCGATGGTCATTTAGGAAGAGATGCTTGCCTCTAGGCTCAACATCTCTTCTTTGATATTGGTCTCGGTTAAATGAGGCCTAGAAGGCAAACTTATCGATCTTAGGTGGAAAGCCATGTCTTATCTTGAAGCTTTTCTCTATATTGTCCTTGAGGAGAGGAGGAGCAGAAAAGAAGAACTTCTAGCTTAATGTATCTACCTTTCTGCTGATGCCTATTTATACAAAGGTAGACATGAGGAATCATGCCATTATACATCTACCTCATGTTGTCTGCTATGCCTTGAGATCTGGCAGAAGCATAGAGATCACAACACTAAAGTCGTCTCATGTTTACTATAATTTTTTATTGTGTCTGCTGCCCTCACATTGAGATGAACCATCACATTGTCATGTTCCACTTATTGGCATCAAGGAAAAATTAAGAATGGTATAGTTTGGTGGTGGATCTTCACATAGTTGCATGCTGAAGCTATTATTTATTGGAATGCTGCTGGCTATTGGCATGTTCTTCATTTCATCAGGTATTTTCTTTTGTTGGATATACTTGTGATAACCACAGCCGGATCCTCAAGGTTTGAAGCTGGCAGTTTTATGTCCTGGAAACACACAAGGAATACAGCAAGTGTTTTATCTGTTCAACATTTTATACCCATCCTTTCAGTTTGAACTGTGACCCTGCTCGCCAATCTGTTTTTTCAATGTTTTTTATACAATGTTATTTCTTTTTGGTTAGACTAATTAATTGTCAAAAATCGGTGCCATTTTTTGGTCAAGCTTAGCATCCCAACAAGTTGTTTTTCTTTTTCAGGCTATTGCTTTTGTTGCCAGCCAAATGGTTCAATTCTGCAAACCCACAGAAACTACTGCATCTCTGTTTGCCTCTTTGATTCTACTGAAGCTCTTGTTGCATATACAACACGATTGGATCTTATTTCAATAGTCAGGGAGGCCCACTGGCAGACCTTAGATGCTTGGGGCAGAAGTTAGAGTGCTATTTTCCAGATGGAAAGGAAAAGAAGAGGAACATTTTGGTACCCTCATATATAGTGCAGAAGTAGAAGAGTCTAGAGACAACAGGAATCTTAGCAGTTCAAGTCCTGAGAGTTTGTCACCTATCTTCAAGGCAAGTTTATGCCGCTCTGCTGTCATCTTATCGTTTCATGCATCTATGAATGAGCATATATGGGATTGTCGTGTCTTAACTATCGGAGGCAAACTCACACACGAGGATCGGTTTTTGTATTAGATCATGCAAGTAAAGTCGTGTCTTAGTTGTTAGTCTGCACCCTGAGGGTGTGCACGTGTGGTAGTGTAAGGAGTCATTACCTCCATCAGCATGCTCCAGCGTCCTGCTATCTGTTTCTGCTAACAGCACTCCAACCTTACAAGATCAATTTACACTCTTCACAACATCGCTGGCACATTTCAGTAGCATTCTTACAATTCGTCTAGTACTCATTCATAGATGTACGGGTGTTCAGATGCATGAACCTTTGTGGACCAAAAATGCTTGATTTTCTGCAGATTGATATTAAGCATATATATATATATATGGCGTCGCCATTGATGGCAAGACGTATTATGAGATCGCTACATCTTGTTCTCGGTCACGCTCATGCAAACTACAATGATAGGCTTGTTTGGCCTGAAGTCGAAGCCGGGAGCTTCGTTGGCCACGATCCCCTTGCTTGTCTTGAACATCATGATTAACAAGTTCTGCAAGGTCGGGTTCCTTCCGATTTTCCGATGCCGGCCGGTCCAGGTACATTCTGACCTGATCTGTTGCAGTCACATTCTTGTGAAGAGGATAATTAAAGATAAATTAATTATATTAAGCCCTTCCTTTTGGATATCTTTACAAGGACAACGATGGCCTTGACAAAACAAGGGAGGCCGAACGCAGCTCGGCCCATGCCGTCAGAGTGTACATGCGGCCATGGATGCCTCCGGCAGGGCGCTCCCCCGAGTCTAGCTCGGTGCAGCCTTTGGTATGTTGTTTGATAGTAAAATGTTGTTCCTATGGCTTGTTTTTACATAATGTCATTATATGTTTGTGCAAGTTCTGTCGCAGCAATTTTTAGCGCTGGCATGCAGACTTCTGATGGACAAGCACAGACCTTGTTTCTGTAATTATTCCGTGGTTCAGCAAGTAATGATGTGTGGTCATCTCGTGACTTGTTCCTGAGGCCAGGCGCAGTTTGTTAATTACGTCCTGAGCGGTAGGCTGACGATGTGGAACCATAGTAGTGTAGCGCTCTTGTTCTTCCATGATACTGTATTTGCATATATTCTCTTCGCCGTTACAGAATTCAGTAGAATGGATAGCCCTTGCATCAGGCAAGAATAAATTCTTCAAGCAAAGCCAGGAATCAAAGCTGGAGAGAACAAATTCTTGGTTTAGATACAAACCAACGTAAGCATTTTGAACTTGCCATTCAAGATTTGTCTGTGGACATTCAAATAGTGGACCAGGTCACCTTCACCGAGATGTGGGCGAGCTCACGCCTTATCCGCCGGCTAGAACATCAATGCAGCTCGGCTTTGAAAACACGACGAGAACCCAAGACGGTCATGATGCAAAGTTCCACCGCCACGAAGCGGACAGAGTCGGAAGACAGAGAGGGGGCCATGACGACGCCCCTAGGCATCGCCGCCGCCGCCGATGCGCAAAGCTTTTGCTCGGCACTTCCCACCCCCATGCCGTGGGATCAAAGACCCATAACGATGGGGGTACCTCCACGGAGGATTGGGGACTCCGAATCTAGACCAAGGCTAGGTCACCACCACCCGCGACAACTTTGCCAAAACCTCCCATCATAGTGCACCTCTCCACCCACATGGGTGAAGCCCATCGCGAACACCTATCTCAATGTTCCTCGCTGGAGAACCAACCGTGAAGCCCGCTATGGCATCCATGTTCCCGAATTCGCCCCTGCCGCCACCCTAACCAAGCAAATGGCTAGCGGCCTGATAGTGCACGACCGTAGATCGAGGAACGGGATGGATCTCTGAATCGCTTGGTGGCAGATCCATACTCCTCGCCGGCGGTTTTACATGTATGACGAGTATGTCTGGGCTGCGGTCTTGCTCTATCTTGACAACATCAATCTGTTCCTGGCCCTGCTGACCCTGTTTAGGGCGGGTGACAGCTAAAGCGCATCGTCCTGCCTGTGTTCACGAGACCTTGACTTGAAGAATTGTATAGGCTGCTCTTGCTTGCACGGTGAAAATGTTGCTTAATAGTTAATACTGTAGTTTAGTTGAGTTGATCCCTAGAGAGGAAACATAAGAAAACTGCTGTGCGTGTGTTCTATGTTGACATGCTGGATTGGTGGATATATATATATATATATGAGGAATCATCGGGGAGGAGAGGATCCCCACCTGTATATATTACTCAAGTGGCCAAAGGGGGCCAAAGTAGGTTAGAGAGGCAACAGCGGCATTGCGAGAGTCCGAAATCCTCCACAAGATTGCAAGCAGTACTTCCGGCCATATTCTAGAGTCCAGCTGCGGTGGTATATGGACGAGCCAAAGTTCTTGAATCGTCGGCGTAGCAGTTAGGCCGATTTTGTCCCAAATCCGAGAGGCACATGGGGAGCTGATGAATAGGTGAGTTGTGTCTTGAGAAGAACTGGAGCACCGCGGACAAGCAGCAGTATCCAACGTATGTTTATGTGACAAGTTGGCGCGGGTGTTGAGAGTTAAAACATGGGAGGTGGCTAGCCCTCTGGCAATGAGCCACTCAGGCGTGGTTAGGGATTGGAGGAAAGCCAGTCTCATACGTGTGCGAGCGTCGATCAAGTCGCGCCCCCGGACGTGTGTGTCGCCGGCCTCCATCGATCGACCACCATGGACCATATCCGCCACACCCACCACGCCGAGTCATGCCTGCACGCCATCACCACAGAACACACCACCACCACCCAGCAGCAGGCTGTCCGGAGACCCCGTTGTCGCCGCCGCCGACTGGGCTTCGACCGGCGGCGTGGAAGGGGGAGAGGTTGAGGGAGGCCTGCTGGCGGTAGGGTTTGCCGATTCACCGCTCACGAGAGCGGCGCGTGCGAGACAAAGCGTTACTTTTTCGCTCCACACAACCCAACATGAACTTCAGCACCATCACGTCGCCCGAGGTGATGGCAAGCACAAACCTCCTCAACCCGGAGGGCCCATCAATGGCGCCATGAAAGAGCTAGACTGCACACTCACTCATCCTCCTCCCAAACGCAAAGGAGGACCCAAGCGGTACACTGAAACTGTTGCGCACCTCTGATATGAATACCTCTATTGTCGCCTCCAGTGCGTTCTCGATGCATGCTAGAGATATGTCAACGACATAGGGGTCGCCTTTGATGGGATGCTTGACTGGTTTCCATGCACCGCGGTTGTAGAAGTTTATCGCTCAGTCTATCAGTCGCAGATCGTCTTCCTTTCCTCACCCGTTCTTCATTCTCATGTCAAACTCTATCAAAGTGGGGCAAGCCAGTTCTTATGGTCAGTCTTTTTACTTTTTTTTTTGAGGTTGTCAGTCATTTAAATGAGAGAACCCTGTAAAATTATTGTTGTTATTTTTCTTAAAGGCTCGACATAGAAGTTCGAGAAATATCTAAAACAAGAAACTATGCTTACAAGCAATGTACCAACAGTTTCAATAAATTGACGAATTATAAACTCCTATAAACGAAATAATTTGAGTTATACAATGAAAATTAGTCATGTACCAACAGTTAGAACAACCCGAGCGTCCCTCCAGTCCCTCTCGCGAGTGACAGGAGAGAAAACCTAGCTGCCGCCGGGGCCTCCCCTTCTCCTCCGTCGCCACCACCAAAGGGCGCGACCAGGTGAAGCCCCGCCGGCGGCGAGGATACCTCGTCCTCTCGCATGGCGGCTCCGCATGGGCCGGGGCTGCTAGATCAGAGTGCAGTGCTGGTGGTGCGCAATGGATCAAGGCTACGATAGCAGCATGGCGGGTCCGCGTCGGGTGACCTGGGGCGGTGCGTGCTCGGGGGCTTAGCGGTGGCGGCTTCGTAGTGGCCAAATCTGATCCGCGGGCGGCCAGCTATGTCATGGTTGTGGTGGAGATGATGTCGTGGGTATGGAGGCTACTCTACTCGTGGTGGCCTGTCTCTGTGCCCGGCGTGTCCTGTTGGCGAAGCAGCGGTGCATGCTAGGGGTGGCGTTCTCGGGCGGCAGATCTGGTGGTGGCCTTCTCGTCATAGTGATGGAAGGTCAAGCGCGGCTAACCATGGGGCGGCGTGCGAGGGATTCATGCCCTAGTGCCAGGATCTGACGGTCAAGGCGGCAGTTGCCCTTCGTATGGGCGACGAAAGCAGCTGACGCGGCGGTGGGAGCACACTGCGGCACCGAGAATCTGAGCGGCACCCCTCTCCTTTGACGGCAGTGGCCCCCGTGGTCGTGTGGGAGATTCAGAGGCCGAATCTTAAGGTGGTGACAGCCTTTCTAAGGCTGGCACGGTATGGGACGCCCCCTCCATTAATAGATCGGGTTCAATGCGGCTTGGCAGGTGGCACATGCATCTCTTCCGGAGGTATCATGTAGTGCCTATCGTCGGCAGGTGAAGCCGCCGGCGGGTGCTTCGCCGGCAGATGCTACGCACGAAGGCTGTCACGGAGTCGTCAAGTCATGCCTTGTTCGGATAGGTGATGCACGGTGGCTCTGGTGGAGATGTCATGTTTAGCATGTCGCTGCTGGATCAAAAGGTGATGCGATAGTGACGGGAAGCGAGGCGGTATGGGACGTCTTTGTATTCCGACATCTTTTTCAGAGGTATCCAATTACCAATGTGTTGGTTGACGGACAAGGGACGATGGTAGAGGCGGCTTCAACAACGAGTTTGTGCACTCTAGTGGAAAGACAACATAAGATCTCTGATCAGGTTATGTTGACTCCCGCCTACATCGTGTCCTTGCTGAAGATGGTGGATCGAGGCCTAGCTTTGGGGATAGGAATCCTGAGATGAACCTTCGGTTGTACTCGTCATCATCAGCGCACATGCGGCGATTCCTTCTTAAAGGCGTAGCCTAGTAGTTGTATATTTTTTGTTTCGAGTTTTTCTTTTTATCGTAGAGTTAGTGGTTATCTAGTGTCGTAACTGTCGCGAGGCATGCATGCTCGGGTTTTATTTCTGTCTTTTTTTTGGATCGATGTTGTTCAGCTCCTGGATTTTGAGTTATTAATAATATACGGCTGTGTGCACCGCTCAATACAGAGGCTAGGGTTATTCTCCTTTTCGGAAAAAAAATGTACCAACATTTAAAACAAATGATCTCGTTAATTATAAACTCTAAGTAAAATATATAGTTTTATTTCTAGTAGAAGTAAAATATATAGTTGAGGTGTACAAAAGAATGTTAGCCATATACCAACCATTTAAAAAAAATGATAGCATACATCATAAACACCTACAAAAACAAAACAAAAAGTTTGATTCCTACAAAACAAACGTGGCTTGTGAATTTATTTCCATTAAAATTTGGGAAAATAACAAATATATGGAAAATATGTAGCTAAACCTGGATGTGTACTCCCTGATGAACAATAAACTAAAAAAATAAGCAAAAAAAAAACTGAAGATTTCATCAAAGATGCAGAAATGCTTAGGCGCTTAAAAAAGTTTTTTCTATAAATGATATTCGAGGACTGTGTCGCTTTAGTGGTGTGTGGTGTGTGGACTATCATGTTATGTACTCTTGTTCCCTTTCTATGTCACCCTGTGCATTAGAACATATAATCTACATGCATTGCATGTGTATGGCCCCTTCCGTGTTGTTCTGCTGTGGTGCATATGGCTTGGATGTTAAAAGATACTATCACCGTGTCATCCAGTCTATATTTGAAAACATGTTTTATCTATGCATCAAGATACACTTTATGTGCAAGCTCTATTTTTCTTTCAGCAACTACAAACATGATTTCTAACTGTGTGCTCAAGACAGCTCCCAACACAACAATAAAATATCTAATTCAGCTATATATTGAACCGATTATCATATCCGATGGCTTACCGTTGGCTGGGCAATGCGTGGCAAGCCACACCCCTATCTAGTACTGATGTATGGGCGAATGTATTTTAGAATCTTAGACCCAGATAGATCAAGACAAAAAAACAATTAGTAGCTACCATGATTACAACCACTTCACTTGGAGACCCCTGGGTCCAGCTCCTCGTCAAGCTGGATAACGGAGCTCTCTAACAGCACAGGGTGTGGCCTCTCCTCAGTCGTCACACCAACACCAGACCGCTGAATCTCTTTGTCCTCCTCCTTTTGCATCCCTGCATAATGTTTTATAAAGGAACACAGAACATATCATTAGTTGTTTGATCAAGGCAAGTCAAGCTGCCAAGTAACCAATTCATCCCCTTATTCCCAAGTTCTTATTAGATTGTTTGCCAACTTCAATTGAAGTCCAGGAAAATTCCATCAGCAAGCAACTTAATAAGCTTACACTCAAAATTCAAAACAGGCACGGATTTTAAGCTTCCACGCGAATCTGAGATTCCAACTACATGCAAATAGGGATAAACTCGAATGTGCCGAGCAATCCAGTAGAAATATTGCAGAAATTTTACAGACCTATCTCCCGCTCCCACAATGATAATACTCGCTGCACTCCACATGTACTTGGCAGAAGGACAGTAAAAATGCAATCGCAGAACATAAAATGCAAATCCCCCAGCCATCCCTGTTTCTCATGTTATCCTTAGTTGCTATGGCATTAAGCCAAATCAACCACAACAAAATGGTTTTCAAGCAGGGAATTATGTTTTCCACAAGTGCTTATAGGGCCTGTTCACCCAACATGCCGCAAGGTTATTACAAAAATGCAACATTGTATTTTCCAGGATTGTTCAATATAGGAGCAGTCAAAAGCAGATCACATACTGATCATGTAGACCTTCATCTAGACACCTCCCTATGTTAACATGCCAATTATAGCATTTGCTTCAGGTACAGATGGAATATAACACCGGAAATTGCAACTTGAAAGGAACTAAACCACACATATCATCCCAAAAACAAGTTTTCTACTCACTTCACTACAACCCACCTCCAACCACAAACGTAAAGTTTTTTCACTTTCAACTCAGCCCAACAAGTGGAATCACTTTGCTTGTGTTTAAGGAAGCTTGGAGCCCTCTGGTGTACTTGGCCGTAACTAACTTTTGCCACATACCGTCAACATTCTCTAGTTTCTACCACCACTTACACAAAAAAAATTACTATTAATCTTATACAAAATTTTAATCCCAAAGCCACCTTCATTTTTAGGTCGACAGAAAATCTTCCATTTAATCATACAGTACTTTTTTTTAAGAATCTCCCCTTTGCCAAAACAATGTTCTCCTAGTCTTATCTGAATTTTCAATCAGTCTTAGGCAACCCTGTCATATACGGTACATATACAGACCTGTAACCGATGCCGTCTTCGCGTGTTGTTCATTGGCCTTTCCATAGAGGTATATGTATAGACCTCCTATAACTAGAGCACTACCCATCAAGCTGTCATAAAATAGAGAATTGTAAATGTTACAAAGAGTATGTAACTATGCAGAAGGTATATGTAAAAGAACCAATCTCTTTTTTAATATCTGTGTTTCCAGGAAATGATGTATAATTTACCTCCCAACTGTGAGGCTTTCTCCTAGCAACAGCGTTCCTAGAACTATGATGAAGATCGTCGATAAGGTGCTGAACATGGCTGGAAAAACTGGCCCCCGCTTTTCAACAGCATATAAGTTCAGCCAATACTTGGCCGCTGTGCCAAGTGCAGCCTACGGATTCAAACCACAGGCAATTGCGTTAATTCATTGTCAATTCACTTAAATTGATTTAATAACACACAAAGAAATGTTTTGAATATTTCAAAGCTAAAAGTAATGCTTTCATAGTTCTCAAACATTAGCCTTTTGTCATATAATACACCTACTTCACAGAGTGGCGGAGCTTAGTGTAGACCAGGGGGGGCATGCCCCCCAACCCCTAATTTTGGCATTCATTGAAGAGCATGCCAGCTTTTAGGCCAAATTAGTGTTTCAACGAGTGATTAGCCCCTCCTGGCCTACTAATTTCTTCCCCTTGAGTCATGCCCCCCTCGTAAATTTTGCTCAAGCTCCGGCACTGACTTCATAGATCTACTTTATTAGGTTAACAAAGATTGGTTCCATGAAAGCCAGGAGGGAATGGAAACCGGAAAAAATCGGTGGAGGGTGGGAGGTTGGACGAAGGGGTGGTGGGGAGGAAAGTGAAAGATGGAACCTTAGGTTCTTTTTTAGTAGAGAAGAGATGGACGAGAGATAGATATAGAGAAGACAAAAGATGTTTTTTTAGAAACCGTGAATCCCTAAATCTGATACATGGTCAATCATGACTATTGCTAGCTTAGCCGCATCAAGATGATTGCATTTTTTAAAATAAAGGATGGATTTTATTGACTCAATATGAAGCATCAAGATGATTGCATGTCTGCCTAAAAAATGCATTGTGTGTCTATCCGTACATGTACCATTTTTTTGAGGGAACCGTACATGTACCATTTTGTGTATGCATACAAGTGACAAAGTGAATTGCAGAAACTATCGTTATTAAAGGCTAGGGTTGCAAGAACCACACTTCTACTGATTTGTGCCAAAAACCACTAACTTTGGACCGAATTTTTTGTTAAAAAAACACTAGTTGGCGTCTTTGGCCCATCTGATGATGATTATAACAAGTGGGCCCACAAAAGCTGACATGACATAATTGTTCATGAGGACATCGTTAGACAGGAAATTTGTATATATTTATGAAACAACCCTTGTAGTTTACAGGGACACCCTCATCAAAAACGGGCGGCGGCGGCTCGTTTCAGATACGTTGGAAGGTCAACTGGAGCCGGCCGCCATAGCAACTAAGAATAACATGAAGCACGGGTCAAGCACGGCTCGCAAGCACAACTTAGCATATGTGGACGAACATAGTGATTTGTTTGTCTCTTGTTTTATAATAAAATAATAGTTTAGTACTGATGTACTCCAATGAACTAAATCTAAATCATGGCCGAAATATTCTTAGCACTGAAGCACAGGTCAAGAATAAAAGTGCAAAAATACAACAGTGAATGTCTCGATGGACAATAAGGGTCGACAATGCCAGATCCACTTGGAGCCCGTTTTGATAATTTACACAATCTTTGGACAAATAAAATCAATACATTCTGAAAAAAGACTTACTGAGTAGACAATGGTTAGTAGTTGAATGTTCCATCCTATTTGCCAGGCAAGTTTGTGCCTGCTCATAATTATTCCGATGGCGAAAGTTTGCACACCACCCAGAACACAGGTCAGCACAGAGGACCAATGTTTCCATGGATACACCTTCAAAACTTTCACCTGAATTATCAACATTTATGCTTATCAGTTGTTAAAATTACACATCTAAGAACAAGAATAAAATACTGAATTATGATATGCTTCTTATGGGAAAAAAAATACACACTGGCCTTAGTCCAGAAAACACCAGCTTTGTTCCAAATGGAGAACAGAAGGCTCCGATTGTGGTTAGTAGTTGCTCAACAGCAGTGAGAATTTCAAGATGTATCTGCAACTAACTTATGTACTTACGGTCTTTATCATACAATACGAGGTGTAAATAATCAGAAAGAGTATGGTCATAGGCACAGGATTTGACAGACCAATCTAATTCGTCGATTTGTTAACAGCATGGACATAGGTACGTCTTGTGGTATTTCGATGACTTGACTAGTCAGTTATAATGGATGTTCTAAAAGTTGGCCTATTAGGACTGGACAGGTGGTTTTCTGCCAACAGTATATCCTTATAATCAGCTGGCAAGCCTTGTGACTAGCCAATTAGGCTGGATAATTACAGACAGGTGGGAGGTGGATTGAAATTTCCTGGCTGTACACAATGTTTTGTTCAACGATGCCATGTTCATGCAGTAGCCAGATATCCTGATTGATAAATGATGATACTAATGTAACTACAAAGGTTCATTTTCAGGACATGATAACACATCCATCATGCTAGAATCAAGACATTTTCCCACCTTCCATATATAGTTGAGCAAAACTTTGGGAGCCCTTTCTTGTATTTTCTCTTTGTTACTATGCTTGAATGTCTTTTGGTGATCAAGACAAAACAAACCTATTGTTTGTCCGCACTATGCTTGAATGCCAATTATTGGTATCAACCTATATTCACGATCTTATTATGTTGTTGCATACATCTACTGGTGATAGGTTACCAGAAGTATTTTAATTTACATGATATTACCGAACAAACCTGTATAGGGTACCAAAGTGCATAGCTGCTGAAAGCACCAAACAAAATCAAGGTGCCCCTCAAATGATGCTTTCCAGCAGCTCCATTAGAATCTTTTGGGGTCACTCTTATAATTGGAGACCAGAGATGCAACTCTTTTCCTTTGTAAAGACTTATTAGTAGAGCCCCACCAAAACAAACCAATGCTCCAATCACTTTCGCACTGCCGTCCTTGGACTTTACGCGCAACTTCTCCATGCTGCAAAATGCAGTTCACTTCTTTTAATCTGTAATATGATACGTGACTGAACTATACTATTCATTCTGTGCATTAGTTCGTATGTAAACATGTAAAATCATATCCCGCGGTTATTTTGTTGTGTTTAGGTGGTTCTAATTTACTGACTGTCTATCACATATTTACTTGTAACCATAATAAAGAAATGCTGTTAATTAGAAAAATTATTACACAAGCTTCAGAAATACTTATTCTTTCAGTATTTAGTATGTCGTTGAAGCAAATTATTTTTACCGTTCAAATAATGATGTTGATACCAGGAGAATAACATGTTATTTCTTCAAACATGTTAGTGATTGTAAAGTATTGAATTATTGTATATATTGGCTATACAAATTTAATACTAATATAATAAAGTTTTAATTTTTACTCAGACTGTTCGTAGTACTAATGAAAGCAACTAGAGGTTCACTGACGTGTGTATGCATATGTTTATTTAGTTTAAGATGGTATCATTTCTTTTACATGTTTAAGGTAATATAATTTTAGCTCATTTTCTCAGAAGGTTCTTATAACGTTTGAGCATATATTTATAATTTTATTAGGTTTATGAAAACATGAAGATGTGGGGCTTGTACTTTGTAAAGCAGCAGTATCGTAATTACATAGATATCATTCAGTACCAACATTTGGCTAACTTACTGAAAGCAAAACAATTTTCCATTTGAATATCAGCTACTAGAAAAAAATACGATCAAAACAAAATTGTTAAAAATTCTATAGAATATCCACATGTAGCACTGGTTCTTTCCAATTCTAGACTTTTATGTTAAGAGGAAAGACTGTTTTACCCAAGAATTATGGACAAGATAAAGGTGAAAAGTGGAGTCAAACTTGAGAAGATCACAGCATAGGAGGCAGGTGTGTCCCGTAATCCATAGTAGTACAAAGCCATGGGCAACGAATATCTGTAGGAATTAAATATATCATCAATAAATTCATCTTCTATCTTAATCATGTACATAAACCCAAGTCCAATATATTGCATCACATATTCAGTCTAATTGAATCTCACAAAACTGACTAATCAGAAATCATGCATCTTAACATCTTAATTAAGTTTAAAATTAATCAAACAATACACAAGAAATGTTTGATGAGTCTGGTAAGCAAGTTTTTAATTTATAATTTTGGGGAGATTTCGATGAAAAATTGCCAGCAAAAAGGTTTGAGGACTCCTCAAGTTGAGTTTATGTTTTGCATGGAGGTGTGTTGACGACTGAACTAATTGGAGACCGCCTGGTTCATTATCAGATCGGCATACCAAAAATTGAATAAAATAGATATATACCTCATCGTCAATTCGACTCACTGAGAATGATGGGGATCAGGGACAAAAACATATATGAACTCCAGTACACCAAAAACTGATTATTTGTGCAAAGGAAGGTTTTTAGGATAGTAGATGAACTGTATACCCGATAAAAGCATTGATGAAGAGCCACCCAAGAGTCTTCATATCCAATTCCCTCCACTTCCCACTGCAGACATGTCATTTGGTTGAGCCAATTTTAGCAAATATAGTAGCTCGTTTCCATAAGATATAAACTGAATAGAAAAATGGTCTAACGTACCTTTCGAAGAATAGAGCAAACGGCATGATGAAAATAGCGGCCAGAATACTTCGATAACATAGCAAGGAGAAGACAAACATGCCACCATCAAGTGCGACCTTGCCTAGAAGTATAGTCCCTGTGTTGAACAGCTCCACAAGAATCACGCACAGAGCCGGTTTCCATCTGCTGCTTCCTGTGTGACAGACGATCCATTTCACTAGAAGTATTTCCCCGAAGCAAAACAAAAAGTTGATAACCAAATTTCAAACTTGTAAAATGCATCCATTATATTAGATGAGGACTGCAACGTCCACTTGCTTATTCTCCTCCCAAATTCCTATTATTACCCTTTTTTCATCTTCTCTTTTAAACTTTTGATAAAATAAACTTTGACAAATTCATGATTTTGAGAAGAAAAAATCGCAACCCTAGGATTCACAAATCGTACAAACAAACTTTTCACCAAATTCACTATATAGCTTTCAGAATCTTATTAAAAACTTTGGAAGAACATCTGAAATCATTCACAATAAAAGAAAGAGGCATGTTTCTCGCAAAGAAAGAAAGAAAGAAAGAGAGGCAGGTAATTTTGTGATGGAGAAAGAGATTATTGATGGCGGAGGCCTCGAGTCATGGACTCATGGTCACGGTCACTGGCGGAAGCCTCCCGTGGCGGTGGGTAGCCTGCCATACCTTAACCGGGTGCAAAAATTAAAAAAATTGTGTATGTATGCATCGCGTCTCCCTGGACGCTGGGTCGCTGGCTGGCTACGCTAATTAGTGTCGCCAAGAAAATCGCTCAAGACCTGGAGAAAATAAGCCATCAGATGGGCCACGAGCTGCTGCACGAGACGCATCGCACTTTGCACGCACAGGTCGTTAAAAAAAAGGTCGTTCACGAGCCAGATCGAAACGAGACGCGCAGACGACCCATTCGACGGCGGCCATCCCAAGTTCCAACTCCCAAACCTAGCACGGCGGCGGCGGCTGGCCAGGAGCAAGGAGGGCGGGGCGGTCGACGGCGGGGTGTCAGACCCAGCAGGAGGCCGGGCGCACTGCCCAGCCAGCGGCGCGCGGCTGAGGGTGGAGGCTAGCGGGCGGCGGCAACGAGCGACGACGGCGCAGCCGCGCAGACTCACGGTCACGGTCTTTACCACGAAATGAACGGGCGATCGATCATAGGTACGTACCTTGGACCTCCACGGTGGTGGCCGTGTCCGTGTCCGTGTCCGTGTCCTGGCTTGGGAAGGCGCATACTTTGTTCGCATTTGCAGCAGCACTACGGCTGACTACGCCTCGCTGGTTCTCAGCATATCCCGGCGCGGCCGTGTCCTCGCCTGGGTTCGGAGAGCGCAAGCCGCCGGTGATGCAGGGAAGCCGGCGCGAGTTGGCAGGGTGAGCGGAGGAGACGGGCAGCGCACTCTTCATCTCCGAGGGCATGTGAGTTGTTGCGATGCTTCGGCAGTGCATTCGGGAGTGATCCCATTTTATAGAGACATCTTGTTAAGCCCTTGCCCTTGGGTTCGGCTTTGTTTCCTACGCGTCCTGGGTACGTGTTGGCTAATGGAGTATATATGTGTTGTAAATATCTGTACGTGCGTGTGATGTAACAACCTGAAACCAGCCGATCCTATATATTCTCTAGGGATAATAGCTCAGATACGGGCGTGTGCATGCACCTGCGCGTGCGACCCCCCTCTCTTCCTTGTCTGCTCGCTGTATATGTAAACGGTGCATCAGTGAATACATGTGCGTGACTACTATTCATCCTTGAGCTTGGTAACCAGAGTCACCAACGGCCGGCGCCGGGGCGAGCCAAATTATTGGTCTCCAACTCTCCGTACAAACAAACGCCCACACTTGGTCAACGGCTAACTTTTTGGCACCAATCCAAACACACCCTAATATTTCACATGGGCTTTGCTACATCCATGTAAATATTCTAGGTAAACTTACGTAAGAACTGGCTTGTCAATAATTGATTGGAAGAAAGAATTGCCTGGCCCCACCCACATGAAAATTGGGGGGGGGGGGGGGGGGGGGGGGGATCCGGCTTGCCTGCTCCCTCTCCATGCTCCCATCCGTGCTCCCACTTCATCCTACGGCTGTTCTTTTTTCCTTTTTCTTTTGTAATCTAATCATCTCCCCCCCTGATTTTCAGGGGGTGGGGCCGGGCCTTATTTTCTTCCAATCAAATCAAGCCACGTATGCGGGAGCACGGATGGGAGCATGGGAAGGGAGCAGGCAAGTCTCGTCGGGGGGGGGGGGAGAGAGTATTAGATTTGGAAGTTTACGTAGGTCTAGGATTATTGTATTTCACATGGTACCAACAAAAATATCTTTCACTAAAAAAAGACTTTTCGGCAGCAAGGAAAAACAGCTTTCAGCGAGCAGAACTTCACTGTCGTATCTTTTGTTGTTTCTGAATCATTGTCGTGCTGATACTGCAGTAGCAATCAGGTTGATTTTAGTACCAGAAATGGATATCCTCTTTTTCTCCCTCCTTGGATTACCAATGCCAAACTACTTCACGTACGACAGATAACTTTCCGCGTGATCCAAAGGTCCTGGTCCAAGTAAATCGTACAAATCGTGCGCTATGTATGTAATAATATACTAGGACAGCGTTAGGCGACTCAGGGGACGAAACCCTAACGCCGCCACACCAACCCCCCTTCCCCTCCTTTCCTCTCGCTGCTGCTTGAGGGGGTCGTTGGGCTGGCACGTGGCCGCCGAGGAAGGTGGCGGTGAGGATATTCTCCGCCCCACGGTCCGCATGGGGCGATCTTGGATCTAAGGCAGCTGCCTCCACGGCGAGGGCGTCGCCTCCTTGTAGTAGGTGGCGGGCCCTGAGGTTGAGCGCTGTCCCCTTGGCCGTGTGGGCGGTGAGGCGGCGGCGGACGGGGGTCGTCTCCGCCGGCTGTTGATGCAAGATTTGAAGATGGCGGACACGGGCGTGCTGCTCAGCTAGCTCTGCCATTTCGGGATCCCGACAGCCTCTGGTTCGCCGGATCTGGTGGTTCCGCAGCAGGCTTGGGGAAAGGGACATGAACCAAGGGGAATCTTTGGGCGGCGATGGCCACAATGTCGGCGGTGTTCCAGGCGCCATCCTCCAATCTGTAGCCGTCATCGAGGTCCGCTCCTCTCCCATGTGTGTCCCTGGTGAAAATAAAAATCCTTTTAATTTGGTCGACGACGGCGCTCTGGCGTCGTCACCTTCTTGAAGGCGTCGCCAACAAAGCTCTCGTGCAGGTGTTCAACCGCTGCTTGCGGTCAATGTGCTCTTCATTGGTGCGGCGTCCAGTGGCAGGTCGGGTTCCTGCCGGAGCTTCAGATGTGCCCTGTGGGCTCGTGCATTTCCTTCTCGCTGTGTCTTTGTTGGTGCCTTTGTCTGGTAGTTTGGGTTGTGCACCGTGCTGGGTTTCGAAGGCAAGCGTCGTGTTGGCTGAGGTGTTTCACGAGATGAGGTGCTGGTGCCTGTCGTCCACCTTGGGCCTTCGGTTTCTCAATGCTCATGCGTGCTATGGGGGAGCAGCTCTGCCCTGCCGACGGTGCGGTGCCCTACTAACCAGGGTGATAGGGCATGTGTTGTCCTCTTCAGAGGTGGAGACAGATGGGATAGATGGAGTGACACCATTGTGGCCTCGGGGACGATGACACATGGATTTCCACCGGCAGCGAGCCACCTCCCTAGCCCCGTCTCCTCTTGGACTCGATCGCGGCGTCGACCGGTGGCATCATTGTGAATGCTTCTAAGTTTGTGATGTTTGGTGTTATGTTAGCTGGCTCATTAGTTTCCTCTATTTTTTCGTTGTTTTTTATATTTATGTTTCTATGTTCCTTCTTGGTTTATAAGGGCGTCATTGAGTTAACGTGGGGCCTCGGCCTTATTTCTAAGAGGACAGAAAAACACACACAAGAGAGAGATAGATGTGCACAAAGAACAAAGCCGGCTTCTTCCAACCTTTGGTTTTGAGCTTGGGAACTAATAAAACTTCATTAGTTCACAAGTGTGCATTTGAGATCGGGAGCAGAAACTCCACATCTCTTTAGAGAAATAGCAGCAGATCCCGCAAAACACCCGTCCGTCATAATAATCGTCGATATACGGGACCGAGATGAATTTTTGTCCAGCGCAAATCCCAGAAAAACGCCCCATCCGCCAAAAAATTTCAGCCGGTCCCCCCCCCCCCTGTTTTGTCAGTACCTCTATCCCACCCGCGAGTTGGTGTGAAGGAAATTTCAGCTCACGCCCGCTTGGCCTCCGCCGCCGCCGCTGCGTCTCCTCGCTAAGACTTGTTGCCCCTGGTCATCCTGCGCCATCGGCTGCTTCCGCCACCCCCACCGCATCTTCTCCAGAAATTTTGGAGGTTAGGGGTGGCCTTTGTTTCCCCGTAGGCGCGCAGCCTCCGCCGGCGCCATGGATCCTCCCTGGAGCTCGGCGCGCGGCCTCATAGCGGGCAGATCTGGTTGGTCCGGCCACTAGTGAGCCGCGGAATCTTCCTCGCTGCAGTCGTGCACAACGGCGCTGCAGATTTGGGGCCGTGGGGAAGAAGGGGGCGACTGCTTTGCTTCCGGTCGACGGTGGAGAAGAAAGGATCGGTTGATGGATTTGCTACCATGGTAGATAATTTCTAGTGAATTTGTATGCTCAAATCTTAGGCCCGGCGATATGTTAGACTAAATCATTTATTTTTTAGATGGATGATTGGAGTTCGTCATCGTTATCGGAGTGGGATGATTCCGACATAGAGGAGATGATTTTTGATGACTATGTTGACCACCTCGTCTTGTTGCATCTCCGCGAAAAATTTGAAGCTGGCTCGAAGAGAAAGCACTGAGGACCGACTGTTGGTCGACTTTGCATTCCACACGAATGAGCTCTCGGACACAACATGCTCATGAAGGACTACTTCGTCGAGGTACCGACCTATCCCGCTCTCCTCTTCCGTAGGCGTTATTGAATGGGTATGTCTCTTTTTAGGATGGTCGGGCATTCTTGGCAGTGTGGATTGCATGCATTTGGAGACGGAAGAACTGACCGGTGGCTTGGGCCGGGCAGTACACCGGCCACTAACGTAAGTTCACTATTGTGATTGAAGCCATGGCTTCACACGACTTGTGGATCTTTGGATTGCCGGGGTCTCTCGATAATATCAATGTGTTGCATAGATCACATCTTTTTTGCTCAGCTAGCTAGTAAAAAAGCTCCAACTTGCAACTACACCGTCAGTGGACATGACTATACCATGGGATGTTTATCCTTCATGGTCAACATTTGTCAAGACCATAAGTGACCCAAAAAAGCAAGAATCGCTTTTTCCCGCAAGCACAAGAAGCATGCCGAAAGGATATTGAGAGGACATTTGGTGTGTTGCAAGCTTGGTTTGCCATTGTTCGAGGTCCTCCTTGCTACTGGGATAAAAAATCCCTCTCAAATATCATGACTGGTGTGTGTAATTCTACACAACATGATTATTGAAGATGAGATTGATTTAAACTTAGAGTTTTACTATGACAATATTGGTAACCGTGTGAAGCCTGAGAGGGACCTAAATGAGATGAATGCATTTCTTGAAACCTACCAGCAGATTGAGAACGGTGGAACGTACTATCAGCTCTGTGATGATATTGCTGAGCACCAGTGGCAACTGTATGGGAGATAGACTCCCATTTTATTCAACAAATCTTATATGAATCCGTGTGTGTTTGAACAATTATTTGCATTTCGGACCATTTGTTTTTGTATTAATTATTTGAATTTCAACATTTGTTGTAATTGAGATGATTGTATTGTATGATGCTAAAATATTTATAAGTTTGATTTATATTGTGGTTGTATTAAGTTTTTTGGTGGGAGTTGTATTTTTTTTTTGCGGGGGGTTGTATTAAGTCTATATTGTTGAAAGTCATGAATTTGCAAAATCCCGGAAAAAGATTTGTGGTTCCGCGAGGCCTCTAGCGCGGAAAAAATCCTGTAAACTCGTACTGCAAAAGTTTACGATACTTTACGGGATCTATTTTGTTGGAGGCCTCGTGGTACCATAATTTCTTTTATGGGCGGCCGTTAAAATGATTTCGTGGGACGGGGATATAACTGATCTGGTACCGTAGCTCTTATTTGCTATTTCTCGGACAGGACACGGGATGCTGGTGCGGACTCAGAACCCCACTGCCGTCCGCCCATTGCAGCAGGAGCGTGTTCCGTGGCCGCTATGAAAGACCAAAATCGATCCAGGCCAAGGCCAAGCACTAATATTTCACATGGTACCAACAAAACAGAGCCTTGACTCCAAAATAAAAAGACCTCTCGACAGCAAGGAAAAGCAGCTTTCAGCTAGTACAACTTCACTGTCGTATCTTTTGTTGTTTCTGAATCATTGTCGTACTGATACTGCAGTAGCAACCAGGTTGATTTTGGTACCAGGAATGGTGCAAATAAATATCCTCTTTTTCTTCCTCTTTGGATTGGCAATGCCAAGCTACTTTACGTACGACAGACAGCTTTCCGATGTTTGTACGACGCCTGATCCAAGTTAATCGTACAAATCGTGCCGTATGTGTATGTAATAGTACCGTCAGACTACTGCTCGTATGTAGGATCGTCCTAACTAACATTAGGACCTACTCCCTCTGTCCCATAATATAAGAGCATTTTTGACACTAGTTCCTGTCCACAAAAAGGCTAGGCAACTACTGGGCCGGTAAGGTCATTTTTGAGACAGATTGTATAAACTTGAAGCAAAGTTCCGCCTCCATCTGGGGTTCATCAAGTACCGAGTTGAGTTTTCCCCTAGAATTTGTAACACTCCAGCGCATATGCTGGCAGGTCTTGGTGCTAGGGAAATTGGTAGTGACCATATTTTGTGGATCACGAATTTTCCCGCCGATGTAATACGTGCAGTGGCCGGCGATTCCGCCGTGACCACAGGTTAATGGAATACTAAGTGTTCCATTTCAAAAAAAAAAAAAAAAAAAAACTACTGCTATAAATTACTGATTTTCACCTTGTGTCGGTAGCCTTTTTGTTGCCGGACGCCGGTGGCCAAACAATACGAGGCTCGCCAACATCCTGAAACAATTTACAACGGAAGTTGCGCCATAAGTAGCCACACACCAATTGCTAATTGAGACGCATGTTTGCTCCATCGGGCTCATGCTTTTCTGCTGCTGGACTTTCGTAGCACAACAGATTTGCTCGGTTGGGCTCATGCTTTTTTGCTGCTGGACTTTCGTAGCGCAACAGATTTGCTCCATTGGGTTCATGTTTTTTTGCGGCTGCTGGACTTTCGTAGCACAACAGACTGCCATCACTTCTGATCTGGTACTGTGGTTAGCACATGCATATACATATACTCCATGTCTATTATAAACATACGGACAAAAAAATGACAAATACATACAAATGCTCTTTTGATGATCAGGGCATTCTTAGCGCACTCCACCTACTTCAGGGGAAGTTGGCTGCGTCGATTGTGACGTTCAACCGATTGTCTGCCCATGCGATGCAGTGTTTGGAAAGGAAGGAGAACCCATCGTTAAATGTGGCCAAAGTAGGTAGTTGGAACACGAAAAGTACATTTGGCTACCGAGCTTCCGGTAGCTCTTTACTTTTTCTTTTTCTTTTTTGTATACTTTATTTCCGCATCTCAAAAAAGACAAATACGTACATCAAAATGGCCTTAGGCACTACTTGTTTATGTTTTTGCTTGAGTCAATTACACTGGTTGTGCTTGAACTTGGCGCAAATGTTCATTCTGGTGTTAGAACTTGCGGCATACATCGAACTGGTGCAAAAACCTGGCTCAAGCATGCAAATACGGTGTAAATCTCAGTTGTGTGAGCCCAAGCCGCTTAGGCGCGCCAGCGTGGCATGTGGCTGCTGTCAGCGACTGAAAGGCAGAGACGAGGGTGTGGGGCCTGTGTTTTTTGTGAAAAAACCCTCATAATTTTTTTTATTTCTGACGAAAAAAGCTGTCAAACGTTGGAGGAGTGGTATTTTTCTTTTTTTTCACCTCTATGACCAGTGGGTCCCGTCTGACGGAGTGAAGATTATACACAAGTGACAGATTGTTAGCACACACACTATCCTACCACTCCAACCGCCACGCCTTAGTGGGACTAGAATCCATAATTTAGCATAATGTAGTACGCGTATTCTTTTTTGGGAAATTTGCGATCAGCGCTCATGGACCTGAAATAGGCCGCGATCAGTGGGGCCCATTTGCCTCTATTCTTTTTTTGGAAATTTGTGAAAGGTATATAAGTTCTAATCTCAGTAATAAAAATAACATTTAAATATTCGTGGGTTATAAAATGTTGTACATACAAACAAAAGTGCTTACATTTAGAAATTGTTCACGTATTATTTTGAAATATTCATTTATTTAAAATAATATATAGTAATTATAAAAAGTTTGTATAATATAAAATAATTCAAATATTGTTAATGTTCATAATTTAAAATATAAAATATTCATATGAATCTTCAATCAGGGCTAATATTTAAATTATATAATTTTTAATATAAGTCATGAAAGAAAATTATACACAAGTGAATATTCATAAATATTTAGTATAAATGTTTGTAATAATTATTTTGTATAATTTAAATATAATATGCAAGTGTATTTTTTTAATTAAACGTTTTTATTTAATAAACATTTTAAATGTCCGCATTTACTAAACAATTTTATATAATACATGATGTATAGTTAAATGTTTTATTCACTATTCATGGTTTGTATATATAATATTTATAACACACGAATATTTAGAAATTAGTGTTATTATTTACGTTTTACAAATATTTTAAAAAAACTAGCGCATGCAAAATGGGTCGCACTATCTGTGGCTCATTAAAGCCTTACATGTGTCCTCCTTATATAACATGTAGACGTGTTATCGATTTGATTCAACAGAGCTTGAATGGTGTAGGATGCATTTGGTTATCTGCATCGTTTTTAGGCACATTGCATACTTGTCCAAATTGGGCCCGGCTGAGCATATGCAGGCAAAAAACCAACATTTGCATGTTGCCTGCATCCCCTCTAGCTTGCATGTGCCAAAACGGAAGGTGTGCTATTTGGTTGCGAACTTGTTTCAGGGGAAACACAAGTCCGGTTGTTTGGTTACATCCAGGACAGTTGTGTTGTAACCTCCTCCTCGATGTGGTGAGGTTACTAGAGACACACATGAAAAGAACTAAACGAGAGCAACAAAACAAACTTAGGCACAAACACAAGTCTTAACCACGCATCACAAGTATTAAACCAACATAGTACGATGAGTTTTAAACGAAACCCAAATCTTAAACCAACAACCAACAAGGAACGGGCAACAAGAGCTCAGGAGGGCACGGCAAAGACGTTGTCGTGCTCCTTGCACTTGGTGACCATCTCCACGCCCTCGTCGCTGAATACGATCACCTTCATGGTGTCGGGAGTCTGCAGCTTGAACGTCAGCATGTACCCGATCATGATCTGGTGAACAGCGGCGAAGGTGGCCCAACCCTGTTCAAGGGTGACCCTCCCGTCAACCACCCTCATCGTCACCCTCCAAGCGCAGCCCGTGTTCGTCTTCAGTTTGAACTCTGTAAGGACAAGAGGGAAGTGCTTAATGAACTCCAAAGGCATTGGCAGACTCTCCAGCTTTGGAGCAAGGATAACCTTGCAGAAGTGGCTTGGTCCTGACTCCTCATGGTAGTGGACATAGTTCCTTCACTTGGCGCTTGGGTGATCCTGCACCAGCACTTCAACCAATGGCGGCACGACCTCCTTGTCCTTCTCCAATTGTGGCATGACCTCCTTGCCCTTGTCCATCTGCATTATGAACATCACCATGGAAGTGTACTCGAACTTCAGTATCATCGATGACATGCACAAGGAGGCCGACGCTATGATGAAGAAGGCTATGCCGGACAAGCTGAAGACACTGATTCCGGACCCAGCCAAGGGTGGAATGTCATTGGACATCCTGCGACGGGCCATGAATCAGGCAGACTCCGGTGATGCTGGACAGAGGGTAAGATGGGCCAAGTACATGCAGTACAAGGCCCCTCAAGACCAGTGTGTCGTGGAGTAGTGGAGTAGGACATTCGGGTCGCCGGAGGACGACAACGACGAGGTGCAGATGGTGGTCAGGGTGCCGACAGCAGGCGACCGTGCAAGACCCATCGTTCTTGACAAAGACGATGAGGAAGAAAAGAAGATGGATACGCCACCCCCTACTCCCCCCCGCCACTTAAAGCGACTCCAGGATCGCCACAGCTAGACAAGAAGTTTGCACCCCAATCCCCACCCCTGATATATGTTGGGGAACTTAGCATGCAATTTCAAAAAAATTCCTACGCTCACGCAAGATCTATCTAGGAGATGCATAGCAACGAGAGGGGGAGAGTATGTCCATGTACCCTCGTAGACCGAAAGAGGAAGCGTTAGCTTAACGCGGTTGATGTAGTCGAACGTCTTCGCTATCCAACCGATCAAGCACCGAACGTACGACACCTCCGAGTTCTGCACACGTTCAACTCGATGACGTCCCTCGAACTCTTGATCCAGCAAAGTGTCGAGGGAGAGCTTCGTTAGCACGACGGTGTGGTGATGGCAATGGTGATGTGATCCGCGCAGGGCTTCGCCTAAGCACTATGACGATATGACCGGAGGAGTAAACTATGGAGGGGGGCACCACACACGGCAAAGAGAACAATTGATGTGCTTTGGGGTGCCCCCTGCCCCTGTACATAAAGGAGGACGGGAGGAGGCCGACTATAAGGGGCGCGCCATGGGGGGGGACCGACTAGGACTCAAAGTCCTATTCGCCCCTCCCCCCTTCCTTCTTACGGAGGGGGAAAGGGGGAAGGAGAGGAGAGGGAGAAGGAAAGGGGGGCCGCGCCCCCTCCCCTTGTCCTATTCAGACTCTCCTTGGGGGGGGGGGTGCCACCTCCTCGTGGGCTGCCCTCTCTCTCCCCTATGGCCCATGAGGCCCAATACTTACCCCGGGGGGTTCCGGTAACCTCCTGGTACTCCGAAAAATACCCGAAACACTCCGAAACCATTCCGGTGTCCGAATACTATTGTCCAATATATCAATCTTTACCTCTCAACAGTTTCGAGACTCCTCGTCATATCCGTGATCTCATCTGGGACTCTGAACAATCTTCGGTCACCAAAACGCATAACTCATAATACAAATCGTCATCGAACGTTAAGCGCGCGGACCCTACGGGTTCGAGAACTATGTAGACATGACCGAGACACATCTCTGATCAATAACCAACAGCGGAACCTGGATGCTCATATTGGTTCCTACATATTCTACGAAGATATTTATCGGTCAAACCGTAATGAAAACATACGTCATTCCCTTTGTCATCAGTATGTTACTTGCCCGAGATTCGATCGTCGGTATCATCATACCTAGTTCAATCTCGTTACTGGCAAGTCTCTTTACTCGTTCTATAATGCCTCATCCCGCAACTAACTCATTGGTCACATTGCTTGCAAGGCTTATCGTGATGTGCATTACCGAGAGGGCCTAGAGATACCTCTATGACACTTGGAGTGACAAATTCTAAACTCGATCTATGCCAACCCAACAAACACCTTCGGAGACACCTGTAGAGCATCTTTATAATCACCCAGTTACGTTGTGATGTTTGATGGCACACAAGGTGTTCTTCTGGTATTCGGGAGTTGCATAATCTCATAGTCAAAGGAATATGTATAAGTCATGAAGAAAGCAATAGCAATAAAACTTAACGATCATTGTGCTAAGCTAACAGGTGGGTCTTGTCCATCACATCATTCTCCTAATGATGTGACCCCGTTCATAAAATGAAAACACATGTCTATGGTTAGGAAACTTAACCATCTTTGATTAACGAGCTAGTCTAGTAGAGGCTTACTAGGGACACTATGTTTTGTCTATGTATCCACACATGTATCAAGTTTCCGGTTAATACAATTCTAGCATGAATAATAAATATTTATCATGATATAAGGAAATATAAATAACAACTTTATTATTGCCTCTAGGGCATATTTCCTTCAGTCTCCCACTTGCACTAGAGTCAATAATCTAGATTACATTGTAATGATTCTAACGCCTGTGGAGTCTTGGTGCTGATCATGTTTTGCTCGTGGAAGAGGTTTAGTCAACGGGTCTGCAACATTCAGATCCGTATGTATTTTGCAAATATCTATGTCTCCCTCCTTGACTTGATCACGGATGGAGTTGAAGCGTCTCTTGATGTGTTTGGTTCTCTTGTGAAATCTAGATTCCTTCGCTAAGGCAATTGCTCCAGTATTGTCACAAAAGATTTTCATTGGCCCCAATGCACTTGGTATTACACCTAGATCAGATATGAACTCCTTCATCCAGACTCCTTCATTTGCTGCTTCCGAAGCAGCTATGTACTCCGCTTCACACGTAGATCCGCCACGACGCTTTGCTTGGAACTGCACCAACTGACAGCTCCACCATTCAATATAAATACGTATCCGGTTTGCGACTTAGAGTCATCCGAATCAGTGTCAAAGCTAGCATCAACATAACCGTTTACGATGAGCTCTTTGTCACCTCCATAAATGAGAAACATATCCTTAGTCCTTTTCAGGTATTTCAGGATGTTCTTGACCGCTGTCCAGTGATCCACTCCTGGATTACTTTGTTACCTCTCTGCTAAACTTATAGCAAGGCACACATCAGGTCTGGTACACAGCATTGCATACATGATAGAACCTATGGCTGAGGCATAGGGAATGACTTTCATTTTCTCTCTATCTTCTGCAGTGGTCGGGCATTGAGTCAGACTCAACTTCACACCTTGTAACACAGGCAAGAACCCTTTCTTTGACTGATCCATTTTGAACTTTTACAAAACTTTATCAAGGTATGTGCTTTGTGAAAGTCCAATTAAGCCTCTTGATCTATCTCTATAGATCTTGATGCCCAATATATAAGCAGTTTCACCGAGGTCTTTCATTGAAAAATTCTTATTCAAGTATCCTTTTATGCTATCCAGATATTCTATATCATTTCCAATCAATAATATGTCATCCACATATAATATTAGAAAAGCTACAGAGCTCACTCACTTTCTTGTAAATACAGGCTTCTCCGAAAGTCTGTATAAAACCATATGCTTTGATCACACTATCAAAGAGTATATTCCAACTCCGAGAGGCTTGCACCAGTCCATAAATGGATCGCTGGAGCTTACACACTTTGTTAGCACCTTTAGGATCGACAAAACCTTCTGATTGCATCATATACAATTCTTCTTGAAGAAATCCATTAAGGAATGCAGTTTTGACATCCATTTGCCAGATTTCATAATCATAAAATGCGGCAATTGCTAACATGATTCGGACAGACTTAAGCATCGCTACGGGTGAGAAGGTCTCATCATAGTCAACTCCTTGAACTTGTCGAAATCCTTTCGCAACAAGTCGAGCTTTGTAGACAGTAACACTACCATCAGCGTCAGTCTTCTTCTTGAAGATCCATTTTTTCTCAATGGCTTGCCGATCATCGGGCAAGTCAAACAAAGTCCATACTTTGTTCTCATACATGGATCCCATCTCAGATTTCATGGCCTCAAGCCATTTTGCGGAATCTGGGCTCATCATCGCTTCCTCATAGTTCGTAGGTTTGTCATGGTCTAGTAACATGACTTCCAGAACAGGATCACTGTACCACTCTAGTGCAGAACGTATTCTGTTTGACCTACGAGGTTCGGTAGTAAATTGATCTGATGTTTCATGATCATCATCATTAGCTTCCTCACCATTTGGTGTAGGCATCACTGGAACTGATTTCTATGATGAACTACTTTCCAATTCGAGAGAAGGTACAACTACTTCATCAAGTTCTACTTTTCGTCCCACTCACTTCTTTTGAGAGAAATTACTTCTCTAGAAAGGATCCATTCTTAGCAACAATTATTTTGCCTTTGGATCTGTGAAAGAAGGTGTACCCAACAGTTTCTTTTGGGTATCCTATGAAGACGCACTTCTTCGATTTAGGTTCGAGCTTATCAGGCTGAAGCTTTTTCACATAAGCATTGCAACCCAAAACTTTAAGAAACGACAGCTTAGGTTTCTTGCCAAACCATAGTTCATACGGTGTCGTCTCATCAGATTTAGACGGTACCCTATTTTAACGTGAACGCAGCTGTCTCTAATGCATAACCCCAAAACGATAGTGGTAAATCGGTAAGAGGCATCATAGGTCGCACCATATCTAATAAAGTATAGTTACGACGTTCGGACACACCATTACGATGTGGTGTTTCAGGTGGCATGATTGTGAAACTATTCCACATTGTTTTTAATGAAGGCCAATCTCGTAACTCAAATATTCACCTCCGTGATCAGATCGTAGAAACTCTATTTTCTTGTTACGATGATTCTCCACTTCACTCTGAAATTCTTTGAACTTTTCAAATGTTTCAGACTTGTGTTTCATTAAGTAGATATACCCACATCTGCTCAAATCATCTGTGAAGGTTAGAAAATAACAATACCCGCTGCTAGCCTCAACACTCATCGGACCGCATACATCGGTATGTATTATTTCCAATAAGTTAGTTGCTCGCTCCATTGTTCCAGAGAACAGAGTTTTAGTCATCTTGCCCATGAGGCATGGTTCGCAAGTACCAAGTGATTCATAATCAAGTGATTCCAAAAGTCCATCAGAATGGAGTTTCTTCATGCGCTTTACACCAATATGACCTAAATGGCAGTGCCACAAATATGTTGCACTATCATTATCAACTTTGCATCTTTTGGCATCAATATTATGAATATGTGTGTCTCCACAATCGAGATTCAATAGAAATAGACCATTCTTCGAGGGTGCATGACCATAAAAGATATTATTCATATAAATAGAACAACCATTATTCTCAGACTTAAATGAATAACCGTCTCGCATTAAACAAGATCCATATATAATGTTCATGCTCAACGCTGGCACCAAATAACAATTATTCAGATCTAAAACTAATCCCGAAGGTAGATGTAGAGGTAGCGTTCCGACGGCGATCACATCGACCTTTGAACCATTTCCGACGCGCATCGTCACCTCGTCCTTAGCCAATCTTCTTTTAATCCGTAGCCCCTGTTTCGAGTTGCAAATATGAGCAACAGAACCAGTATCAAATACCCAAGTGCTACTGATACGTCTCCAACATATCTATAATTTATGAAGTATTCATGCTATTATATTATCCATCTTGGATGTTTAATGGGCTTTTATATGCTATTTTGTATGATTTTTGGGACTAACCTATTAACCTAGAGCCCAGTGCCAGTTTCAGTTTTTTTCCTTGTTTTTGAGTTTTACAGAAAAGGAATACCAAACGGAGTCCAATTGACGTGCCAATTTTTGATGATTTTTTATGGACCAAAAGAAGCCTCCGGAGCAAAAGAGTTGGGCCAGAAGAGTCCCGAGCTATCCACGAGGGTGGAGGGCGCGCCCACCCCCCTGGGCGTGGGCCCCTGCCTCGTGGACGACTCGGGAACCTCCTTGACATGAGACCTACGCCAAAAATTCCTATAAATACTGAAACCTCCAGAGAACAGAATAGATCGGGAGTTCCGCCGCCGCAAGCCTCTGTAGCCACCAAAAACCAATTGGGACCCTATTCCGGCACCCTGCCGGAGGGGGATCCCTCACCGATGGCCATCTTTATCATCCCGGCGCTCTCCATGACGAGGAGGGAGTACTTCACCCTCGGGTCTGAGGGTATGTACCCGTAGCTATGTGTTTGATCTCTCTCTCTCTTGTGTTCTTGATTTGGCACGATCTTGATGTATCGCGAGCTTTTCTATTATAGTTGGATCTTATGATGTTTCTCCCCCTCTACTCTCTTGTAATGGATTGAGTTTTCCCTTTGAAGTTATCTTATCGGATTGAGTCTTTAAGGATTTGAGAACACTTGATGTATGTCTTGCATGTGTTTATCTGTGGTGACAATGGGATATTCATGTGATCTACTTGATGTATGTTTTGGTGATCAACTTGCAGGTTCAGTGACCTTGTGAACTTATGCATAGGGGTTGGCACACGTTTTCGTCTTGACTCTCCGGTGGAAACTTTGGGGCACTCTTTGAAGTACTTTGTGTTGGTTGAATAGATGAATATGAGATTGTGTGATGCATATCGTATAATCATACCCACGGATACTTGAGGTGACATTGGAGTATCTAGGTGACATTAGGGTTTTGGTTGATTTGTGTCTTAAGGTGTTATTCTAGTACGAACTCTATGATAGATCGAACGGAAAGAATAGCTTTGTGTTATTTTACTACGGACTCTTGAATTGATCGATCAGAAAGGATAACTTTGAGGTGGTTTCGTACCCTACCATAATCTCTTCGTTTGTTCTCCGCTATTAGTGACTTTGGAGTGACTCTTTGTTGCATGTTGAGGGATAGTTATTTGATCAATTATGTTATTATTGTTGAGAGAACTTGCACTAGTGAAAGTATGAACCCTATGCCTTGTTTCCTAGCATTGCAATACCGTTTACGCTCACTTTTATTACTTGTTACCTTGCTGTTTTTATATTTTCAGATTACAAAAACCTATATCTACCATCCATATTGCACTTGTATCACCATCTCTTCGCCGAACTAGTGCACCTATACAATTTATCATTGTATTGGGTGTGTTGGGGACACAAGAGACTCTTTGTGATTTGGTTGCAGGGTTGTTTGAGAGAGACCATCTTCATCCTACGCCTCCCACGGATTGATAAACCTTAGGTCATCCACTTGAGGGAAATTTGCTACTGTCCTACAAACCTCTGCCCTTGGAGGCCCAACAACGTCTACAGCTACTACGAGTATTAGTAAGGTACACATCAATAACATGTATATCAAATATACCTTTGTTCACTTTGCCATCCTTCTTATCCGCCAAATACTTGGGGCAGTTCCGCTTCCAGTGACCAGTCCCTTTGCAGTAGAAGCACTCAGTTTCAGGTTTGGTTCCAGACTTGGGCTTCTTCCCGGGAGTAGCAACTTGCTTTCTATTCTTCTTGAAGTTCCCCTTCTTTCCCTTGCCTTTTTTCTTGAAACTAGTGGTCTTGTTAACCATCAACACTTGGTGTTCTTTCTTGACTTCTACCTCCGCAATTTTGAGCATTGCGAAAAGCTCGGCGATGGTCTTGTCCATCCCTTGCATATTATAGTTCATCACGAAGCTTTTGTAGCTTGGTGGCAGTGATTGGAGAACTCTGTCAATGACAGAATCAGCTGAAAGATTAACTCCCAGCTGAGTCAAGTGATTGTAATACCTAGATATTTTGATTATGTGTTCACTGACAGAACTGTTTTCCTCCATCTTGCAGCTATAGAACTTGTTGGAGATTTCATATCTCTCAACTCGGGCATTTTCTTGAAATATTAACTTCAACTCCTAGAACATCTCATATGGTCCATGACGTTCAAAACGTCTTTGAAGTCCCGATTCTAAGCCGTAAAGCATGGCACACTGAACTATCGAGTAGTCATTAGTTCGAGCTTGCCAGACGTTCATAACATCAGCATCTGCTCCTGCAGCAGGTCTTTCACCTAGCGGTGCATCAAGGAAAAAATTCTTCTATGCATCAATGAGGATAATCCTCAGGTTACCGACCCAGTCTGTGTAGTTGCTGCCATCATCTTTCAACTTAGCTTTCTCTAGGAACGCATTAAAATTCAAGGGAACGGTAGCACGGGCCATTGATCTACAACATAGATATGCAAAAACTATCAGGACTAAGTTCATGATAAATAAAGTTCAATTAATCATATTACTAAAGAACTCCCACTTAGATAGACATCCCTTGAGTCATCTAAATGATCATGTGATCCATATCAACTAAACCATGTCAGATCATCACGTGAGATGGAGTAGTTCTCAATGGTGAACATCTCTATGTTGATCATATCTACTATATGATTCACGTTCGACCTTTTGGTCTCAGTGTACCGAGGCCATGTCTGTACATGCTAGGCTCGTCAAGTTTAACCCGAGTATTCCGCACGTGCAAAACTGTCTTGCACCCGTTGTATGTGAACGTAGAGCTTATCACACCCGATTATCACGTGGTGTCTCGGCACGACGAACTGTCGCAATGGTGCATACTCAGGGATATACATTGAAATTTAGTGAGGGTTCATCTTATAATGCTACCGCCGTACTAAGCAAAATAAGATGCATAAAAGATAAACATCATATGCAATCAAAATATGTGACATGATATGGCCATCATCATCTTGTGCCTTTGATCTCCATCTCCAAAGCACCGTCATGATCTCCATTGTCACCGGCTTGACACCTTGATCTCCATCGTAGCGTCGTTGTCGTCTCGCCAACTATTGCTTCTACAACTATCGCTAACGCATAGTGATAAAGTAAAGCAATTACATGGCGATTGCATTTCATACAATAAAGCGACAACCATAAGGCTCCTTCCAGTTGCCGATAACTTTTACAAAACATGATCATCTCATACAACAACGTACATCACATCATGTATTGACCATATCACGTCACAACATGCCCTGCAAAAACAAGTTAGACGTCCTCTACTTTGTTGTTGCAAGTTTTACGTGGCTGCTACGGGCTTCTAGTAAGAACCGTTCTTACCTACGCATCAAAACCACAATGATGTTTCGTCAAGTTTGCTGTTTTACCCTTCAACAAGGACCGGCCGTAGTCAAATTTGATTCAACTAAAGTTGGAGAAACAGACACCTGCCAGCCACCTTTATGCAAAAGCACGTCGGTAGAACCGGTCTCATGAACGTGGTCATGTAATGTTGGTTCGGGCCGCTTCATCCAACAATACCGCCGAATCAAAATAAGACATTGGTGGTAAGTATTATGACTATCATCGCCCACAACTCTTTGTGTTCTACTCGCGCATATCGTCTACGCATAGACCTTGCTCGGATGCCACTGTTGGGGAACGTAGCATGCAATTTCAAAAAAATTCCTACGCTCACGCAAGATCTATCTAGGAGATGCATAGAAACGAGAGGGGGAGAGTATGTCCACGTAACCTCGTAGACCGAAAGCGGAAGCGTTAGCTTAACGCGGTTGATGTAGTCGAACGTCTTCGCGATCCAGCCGATCAAGCACTGAACGTACGAGACCTCCAAGTTCTGCACACGTTCAGCTCGATGACGTCCCTCGAACACTTGATCCAGCAAAGTGTCGAGGGAGAGTTTCGTCAGCACGACGGCGTGGTGACGGTGATGGTGATGTGATCCGTTCAGGGCTTCACCTAAGCACTACGACAATATGAACGGAGGAGTAAACTATGTAGGGTGGCACCGCACACAAGTAAGAGAACAATTGATGTGCTTTGGGGTGCCCCTGCCCCCGTATATAAAGGAGGAGGTCGGCCACAAGGGGCGCGCCATGGGGGGGGGAACCCACTAGGACTCCAAGTCCTATTCGCCCCCCTTCCTTCTTACGGAGGGGGAAAGGGGGAAGGAGAGGAGAGGGAGAAGGAAAGGGGGGCGCGCCCCCTCCCCTTGTCCTATTCGGACTCCCCTTGGGGGGCGCCACCTCCTCGTGGGCTGACCTCTCTCTCCCCTATGGCCCATTGATAACCCACAAGTATAGGGGATCAATTGTAGCCTCTTTCGATAAGTCAGAGTGTCGAACCCAACGAGGAGCTAAAGGTAGAACAAATATTCCCTCAAGTTCTATCGACCACCGATACAACTCTACGCACGCTTGACGTTCGCTTTACCTAGAACAAGTATGAAACTAGAAGTGTTGTTGGATAGGTTTGCAAGATAATAAAGAGCGCGTAAATAAAAAGTAGGGGCTGTTTAGATAAAGACACAACTAAATTAGTTTTAGTAAAGAGCTTTTTGTCACGACAAAGTTATTTGTCCCTAGGCAATCGATAACTAGACCGGTAATCACTATTGCAATTTTATTTGAGGGAGAGGCATAAGTTAACATACTTTCTCTTCTTGGATCATATGCACTTATGATTGGAACTCTAGCAAGCATCCACAACTACTAAAGATCATTAAGGTAAAACCCAACCATAGCATTAAAGTATCAAGTCCTCTTTATTCCCATACGCAAACAACCTACTTACTCGGGTCAGTGCTTCTGTCACTCACGCCACCCACCATAAGCAAATCATGAACATATTGCAAACCCTACAGCGGGGATCCCTCACGCTTGCGCGACACGGAGAGCACCATAGGACAACACCAATAATAAAACATGCAACTCAAACCAATCACGATCATCAATTAACCCATAGGACAAAACACATCTACTCAAACATCATGGGACAGCCATACATCATTGGGAAATAATATATAGCGTTGAGCACCATGTTTAGGTAGAGATTACAGAAGGTAAAAGAGGGGTTACACCGCTGCATAGAGGGGAGAAGAGTTGGTGACGACGGCGGTGAAGTTGTTGGTGTAGATTGCAGTGATGATGATGGCCCCGGCGGCACTCTGGTGCCACCGGAAGCGAGGGGGAGAGAGCCCCCTCCTTCTTCTTCTTCCTTGGCCTTCTCCCTAGGTGGGAGAAGGCTTCTCCCTCTGGTCCTTGGTCTCCATGGCGTGGGAGGGGCGAGAGCCCCTCCGAGATTGGATCTGTCTCTCTGTCTCTCTCTGTTTCTGCGTTCCCTGATTCTGCCCTTTCACCGTTTCTTAAATTCTCGGAGATCCGTAACCCCGATTGGGCTGAATTTTGGACACGATCTCTATCCGGATATTAGCTTTCTTCCGGCGAAAGAAGGGCATAAACCGCCTTACGGGGTGGCCACGAGGGCCCAGGGCGCGCCCCCTACCTCGTGGCCCCCTCGGGCATCGTATCGCGTTGATTCTTCTTCCCAAAAATCACATATATTCCAAAAAAAATCTCCATCAGTTTTTATCCCGTTTGGACTCCGTTTGATATGGATTTTCTGCGAAACAAAAAACATGCAACAAACAGGAACTGGCACTGGGCACTGGATCAATATGTTAGTCCCAAAAATAGTATAAAAAGTTGCCAAATGTATATGAAAGTTGTAGAATATTGGCATGGAACAATCAAAAATTATAGATACGACGGAGACGTATCAGCATCCCCAAGCTTAATTCTTGCTCGTCCTCGAGTAGGTAAATGATAAAAAAGATAATTTTTGATGTGGAATGCTACCTAGCATAATCTTGATCACATAATCTAATCATGGCATGAATATTAAGACATGAGTGATTCAAAGAAATAGTCTATCATTTGACATTAAGACAATAATACTTCAAGCATACTAACCAAGCAATTATGTCCTTTCAAAATAACATAGCCAAAGAAAGCTCATCCCTACAAAATCATATAGTTTGGCCATGCTTCATTTCTGTCACACAAAATGCTCCCATCATGCACAACCCCGATGACAAGCAGAGCAATTGGTTCATACTTCTTAACGCGCTTCAGCCTTTTCAACCCTCACGCAATACATGAGCGCAAGCCATGGATATAGCACTATGGGTGAAATAGAATATGATGATGGAGGTTTGTGTGAGAAGACAAAAAAGGAGAAAGTCTCACATCGACGCGGCTAATCAACGGGCTATGGAGATGCCCATCAATTTATGTCAATGTGAGGAGTAGGGATTGCCATGCAATGGATGCACTAGAGCTATAAGTATATGAAAGCTCAAACTGAAACTAAGTGGGTGTGCATCCAACTTGCTTGCTCATGAAGACCTAGGGCATTTGAGGAAGCCCATCGTTGGAATATACAAGCCAAGTTCTATAATGAAAATTCCCACTAGTATATGAAAGTGATAACTCAATAGACTCTCTTTATGAAGAACATTGTGCTACTCTCAAGCATTAGTGTGGTAAAAGGATAGTAACATTGCCCCTTCTCTCTTTTTCTCTCATTTTTTTGTTTTCTTTTTGTTTTCTTTTTTTGGTGGGCTTCTTTGGCCTCTTTTTTTATTTGGGCTTCTTTGGCCTCTTTTATTTTTTTAAAGTCCGGAGTCTCATCCCGGCTTGTGGGGGAATCATAGTCTCCATCATCCTTTCCTCACTTGGGCAATGCTCTAATAATGATGATCATCACACTTTTATTTACTTACAACTCAATATTACAACTCGATGTCTAGAACAAATATATGACTCTATATGAATGCCTCCGGCGGTGTACCGGGATGTGCAATGATCTAGCGTAGCAATGACATCAAACGGACAAGCCATGAAAAAATCATGCTAGCTATCTTATGATCATGCAAAGCAATATGACAATAAATGCTCAAGTCATGTATATGATGATGATGGAAGTTGCATGGCAATATATCTCGGAACGTATATGGAAATGCCATGATAGGTAGGTATGGTGGCTGTTTTAAGGAAGATATAAGGAGGCTTATGTGTGATAGAGCGTATCGTATCACAGGGTTTGGATGCACCGGCGAAGTTTGCACCAACTCTCGAGGTGAGAAAGGGCAATGCACGGTACCGAAGAGGCTAGCAATGATGGAAGGGTGAGAGTGCGTATAATCCATGGACTCACATTAGTCATAAAGAACTCATATACTTATTGCAAACGTTTATTAGCCCTCGAAGCAAAGTACTACTACGCATGCCCCTAGTGGGATAGATTGGTAGGAAAAGACCATCGCTTGTCCCCGACCGCCACTCATAAGGAAAGCAATCAAAGAACACCCCATGCTTCAAATTTGTCACACAACGTTTACCATACGTGCATGCTACGGGACTTGCAAACCTTAACACAAGTATTTCTCAATTTCACAATTACTCAACTAGCACGACTCTAATATCACCATCTTTATATCGCAAAACTATTGCAAGGAATCAAACTATCATATTCAGTGATCTACAAGTTTTATGTAGGATTTTATGACTAACCATGTGAATGACCAATTCCTGTCATCTCTCTAAATAGATATAAGTGAAGCAAGAGAGTTTAATTCTTTCTACAAAAGGTATGCCCACGCTCTAACAAATATAAGTGAAGCAAAAGAGCATTCTACAAATGGCGGTTTTCTATGTGAAGAGAAACAGGCAATCCAAACTTCAAATGATATAAGTGAAGCACATGAAGCATTCTATAAAGCCATACTCAAAAGATATAAGTGAAGTGCAAAGAGCATTCTATAAATCAACCATGGACTATCTCATACCAGCATGGTGCATCAAACAAAAGTTAAAACTAAATGCAAAAGACGCTCCAAGACTTGCACATATCGCATGAATGAAACGAATCCGAAAACATACCGATACTTGTTGAAGAAAGATGGGATGCATTCCGGGGCATCACCAAGCTTAGACGCTTGAGTCTCCTTGAATATTTACTTGGGGTGCCTTGGGAATCCCCAAGCTTGAGCTCTTGCCTCTCCTCCTTCTCCTCATATCGAGACCTCCTCGATCATCGAACACTTCATCCACACAAAACTCAACAGAAAGCTCGGTAAGATCCGTTAGTATAATAAAGCAAATCACTACTCTAAGTACTGTTGCAAACCAATTCATATTTTGTTTTTCCATTGTAGCTACTGTAATATAACTTTTCCATGGCTTAATTCACTGATAGAAATCGATAGTTTCATCAAAACAAGCAAACTATGCATCAAAAACAGAATCTGTCTTAAACAGGACAGTCTGTAGTAATCTGAACATTCACCATACCTCTGGTACACAAACAAATTCTGCAAAAATTAGGAAAAATAAAAAATTTGTATAGAAAGACAGTGCAAAAAGTTTCAGAACCGTTTGACGCTCTAGTAAAAAAATGTAAAATCGCGCACTACAGCCAAAGTTTCTGTTCTGCACCGCACAAACCAACAAGCAATGTAAACATCCTAAAGGCAAATATTGGCACATTATTTTTATAACAATGGAATTGTACAAGGGGATAATTATTTTTGTTGAAAAGTTTCTGTAATCAAGATTCACAAAGTTTCCGTGAGCATGAACAAAGTTCAAGGCTAGCTCCTACTTTAACAATGCTCATCTTTCTCACTTTCACTTTCCTTTTTTGAAAAAGTTTTAGGTCCCCCTCTTTTTTTAAACTATATAAAAGCACACAACATAAATAAATGACTCTCTAAAACTTTCGGGTTGTCTCCCTGGCAGCGCTTTCTTTAAAGCCATTAAGCTAGGCATATAGTGCTTAAGTAATGGATCCACCCGGATCCCAAGGTATATCAAAGCCAATTTTAATTAACAATGATTTGTGATTTAGTAGTGAGCACAAAGCAACATATATCATGCAACAACGAAGTCTAACTCTCTTCCTATGCATCGGCATGTCATAAAAGAACAATTCATGCACACAAAGTAAAGGCCAATGCATAGTATAAACAGTTTCTTGCAATTTTATCGTGTTGGTAACATAGAGAGGTGGAGATGTAGTTTCTCTCTCATAATAATTGCAACTAGGAGCAGCAAGCACATGCATATTAAATTCATCAAAATCATCATGTGCAACGGTAAAATGCAACCCATCAACATAATCCTTAATAAGAGCAAACTTCTCCGATATAGTGTAGTTTGGAGAATTCAAAAAGATAATAGGACTATTATGTGTGGGTGCAATAGCAACAATTTCATGTTTAACATAAGGAACTATAGCAAGTTCATCTCCATTAGCATCATTCATATTGGCATCATGGCCACAAGCATAGCAAGCATCATCAAAAAGGGATATTTCAAGAGAATCAACGGGATCATAACAATCATCATAGCAATCATCCTTCGGTAAGCACGAAGGGACATTAAATAATGTATGAGTTGGAGAGTTACTCTCATTAGAAGGTGGGCACGAGTAGCTAATCCGATCTTCCTCCTTTTGTTCTTCGCTCTCCTCATCATCTTTTTCATCCAATGAGCTCACAGTTTCATCAATTTCTTCTTCCATAGACTCCTGCAAAATATTAGTCTCTTCTTGGACAGCGGAGGAGTCCTCAATATATGGTTTAACATAGGCATTAGAAGCATAATTATCATAACAATATTTAAGTATGGCAAAATTTTCAGATTTGTAAAGAGTAGCATCATACTTTTCAATCAAAGGAGCAATTTTATAAGCACCCTTAAAAGCAATAAATTCTTCAATTTGTTGAACCTCATAGTAATTATAAACACCCTTAGTATATGAAGATACGATTCCATTATCACTAAACTCACATTGGTAGGGAAGGTGTTTCTTAGGGTTTTCAGAACAACAATTAACATCATATATTTCACATAAATTCCAAGCATAGCACTGCAAACGATGAATTTGATCCAGTAAAAGTTTCCCTTTTTCAGATATGCGGTGTCGCACATAACAAGCATGCTCATCTAAAGATTTGCCCTCAACTAAGCAAGTTGGTGTTTCAGCCCGAGCACAAAGGGATCGAAGATGATCCAAGTAAAAAGCTTCAGGAGTGTGATAGATTTTGAGTGGTTCTTCAACCATTGGTTCAGTAGGTACAACTAATTTTTTTTGGTATTTTGTGTTTCCTAACCATAACTAAAGATAGAAAACAACTAAGAACAGCAAATAAAAATTACTTAGTGATAAAGCAAACAAGCACACACGAGCATATTCACCCCACGCTATTGCTCCCCGGCAACGGCGCCAGAAAAAGGTCTTGATAACTGATACGTCCATTTTGCATCATGCTTTTATATCAATATTTATTGCATTATGGGCTGTTATTACACATTATGTCATAATACTTATGCCTATTCTCGCTTATTTTACAAGGTTTACATAAGGAGGGAGAATGCCGGCAGCTGGAATTCTGGGCTGGGAAAGGAGCAAATATTAGAGACCTATTCTGCACAACTCCAAAAGTCCTGAAACTCCACGAAAGTTATTTTTGGAAATAATAAAAAATACTGAGCGGAAGAAATACCAGAGGGGGCCCACAGCCTGGCCACGAGGTGTTGGAAATATGCCCTAGAGGCAATAATAAAATGGTTATTATTGTATTTCCTTGTTCATGATAATTGTCTATTGTTCATGCTATAATTGTATTAACTGGAAACCGTAATACATGTGTGAATACATAGACCACAACATGTCCCTAGTAAGCCTCTAGTAGACTAGCTCGTTGATCAGTAGATGGTTATGGTTTCCTGACCATGGACATTGGATGTCATTGATAACGGGATCACATCATTAGGAGAATGATGTGATGGACAAGACCCAATCCTAAGCATAGCACAAGATCGTGTAGTTCGTTTGCTAAGAGCTTTTCTAATGTCAAGTATCATTTACTTATACCATGAGATTGTGCAACTCCCGGATATCTGAGGAATGCTTTGGGTGTACCAAACGTCACAACGTAACTGGGTGGCTATAAAGGTGCACTACAGGTATCTCCGAAAGTGTCTGTTGGGTTGGTACGAATCGAGACTGGGATTTGTCACTCCGTATGACGGAGAGGTATCTCTGGGCCCACTCGGTAATGCATCATCATAATGAGCTCAATGTGACTAAGGAGTTAACCACGGGATCATGCGTTACGGAACGAGTAAAGAGACTTGCCGGTAACGAGATTGAACAAGGTATAGGGATACCGATGATCTAATCTCGGGGAAGTAGCATACCGATAGACAAAGGGAATTGTATATGGGATTGACTGAATCCTTGACATCGTGGTTCATCCGATGAGATCATCGTGGAACATGTGGGAGCCAATATGGGTATCCAGATCCCGCTATTGGTTATTGGCCGGAGAGGTGTCTCGGTCATGTCTGCATGGTTCCCGAACCCGTAGGGTCTACACACTTAAGGTTCGGTGACGCTAGAGTTGTTATGGGAAATAGTATGTGGTTACCGAAGGTTGTTCGAAGTCCCGGATGAGATCCCGGACATGATGAGGAACTCCGGAATGGTCCAGAGGTGAAGATCGATATATTGGACGAAGGGTATTGGAGTCCGGAATTGTTCTGGGAGTACCGGGTGACGACCAGCGTGACCGAAAGGTGTTTCGGAGGTCCCGACAAGCGTTGGGGGGCCTTATGGGCCAAGGGGAGGGGGCACACCAGCCCACTAAGGGGCTGTGCGCCCCTCCCAACCCCTCTCACGTAACTTGGAGAGGTGGGGGCGCCTCCCCTAGGGCAGCCATCCCTTCCGGCTTGGGGGGCAAGTTTCCTAGGGCTGGGGGCGCCCAAACCCATCTAGGGTTTCCCCTGTGGCCGCAGCCCCTCCCCTAGGGAACCCTAGGGCGCCTCCTCCACCCCTTGCCTGGCGCAGCCCTCTCCTCCTCCTCCTCCGTAGTGCTTAGCGAAGCTCTGCCGGAGAACCACGAGCTCCATCGCCACCACGCCGTCGTGCTGCTGGAGTTCTCCCTCAACTTCTCCTCTCCCCTTGCTGTATCAAGAAGGAGGAGACTTCCCCGGGCTGTACGTGTGTTGAACGCGGAGGCGCCGTCCGTTCGGCGCTAGATCGGATCTTCCGCGATTTGAATCGCCGCGAGTACGACTCCATCAACCGCGTTCTTGTAACGCTTCCGCTTAGCGATCTTCAAGGGTATGAAGATGCACTCCCTCTCTCTCGTTGCTAGCATCTCCTAGATTGATCTTGGTGACACGTAGGAAAATTTTGAATTATTGCTACGTTCCCCAACAGTGGCATCATGAGCTAGGTCTATGCGTAGATTCTATGCACGAGTAGAACACAAAGTAGTTGTGGGCGATGATTTGTTCAATTTGCTTACCATTACTAGTCTTATCTTGATTCGGCGGCATTGTGGGATGAAGCGGCCCGGACCGACCTTACACGTACTCTTACGTGAGACAGGTTCCACCGACTGACATGCCTTGATGCATAAGGTGGCTAGTGGGTGTCTGTCTCTCCCACTTTAGTCGGATCGGATTCGATGAAGAGGGTCCTTATGAAGGGTAAATACAAATTGGCATATCACCGTTGTGGCTTTTGCGTAGGTAAGAAACGTTCTTGCTAGAAACCCATAGCAGCCACGTAAAACATGCAACAACAATTAGAGGACGTCTATCTTGTTTTTGTAGGGTATGCTATGTGATGTGATATGGCCAAAAGGATGTGATGAATTATATATATGTGATGTATGAGATTGATCATGTTCTTGTAATAGGAATCACGACTTGCATGTCGATGAGTATGACAACCGGCAGGAGCCATAGGAGTTGTCTTAATTTATTGTATGATCTGTGTGTCAATGAAAAACGCCATGTAATTACTTTACTTTATTGCTAACCGTTAGCCATAGTAGTAGAAGTAATAGTTGGCGAGACAACTTCATGAAGACACGATGATGGAGATTATGATGATGGAGATCATGGTGTCATGCCGGTGACGAAGGTGATCATGCCGCGCCTCGAAGATGGAGATCAAAGGCGCAAGATGATATTGGCCATATCATGTCACTTTATGATTTGCATGTGATGTTTGTCATGTTTACATCTTATTTGCTTAGAACGATGGTAGCATAAATAAGATGATCCCTCACTAAAATTTCAAGAGATGTGTTCCCCCTAACTGTGCACCGTTGCGAAGGTTCGTTGTTTCGAAGCACCACGTGATGATCGGGTGTGATAGATTCTAACGTTCGCATACAACGGGTGTAAGCCAGATTTACACATGCGAAACACTTAGGTTGACTTGACGAGCCTAGCATGTACAGACATGGCCTCGGAACACAAGAGACCGAAAGGTCAAACATGAGTCGTATAGTAGATACGATCAACATGGGATGTTCACGGTTGATGACTAGTCCGTCTCACGTGATGATCGGACACGGTCTAGTCGATTCGGATCATGTATCACTTAGATGACTAGAGGGATGTCTATCTAAGTGGGAGTTCATTAAATAATCAGATGAACTTAATTATCATGAACATAGTCAAAAGGTCTTTGCAAATTATGTCATAGCTTACGCTTTGGTTCTACTGTTTAAGATATGTTCCTAGAGAAAATTTAGTTGAAAGTTGATAGTAGAAATTATGCGGACTGGGTCCGTAAACTGAGGATTATCCTCATTGTTGCGCAGAAGGCTTATGTCCTTAATGCACCGCTCGGTGTGCTGAACCTCGAGCGTCGTCTGTGGATGTTGCAAACATCTGACATACACGTTTTGATGACTACGTGATAGTTCAGTGCGTAATGCTAACAGTTTAGAATTGAGGCGCCAAAGACGTTTTTGAAACGTCGCAGAACATATGAGATGTTCCAAAGACTGAAATTGGGATTTCAGACTAGTGCCCACGTCAAGAGGTATGAGACCTCCGACAAGTTTCTTAAGCCTGCAAACTAAGGGAGAAAAGCTCAATCGTTGAGCATGTGCTCAGATTGTCTGAGTACTACAATCGCTTGAATCGAGTGGGAGTTAATCTTCCAGATGAGATAGTGATGGTTCTCCATAGTCACTGCCACCAAGCTATTAAAGCTTCGTGATGAACTATAACATATCAGGGATAGACATGATGATCCTTGAGCAACTCGCGATGTTTGACACCGCGAAAGTAGAAATCAAGTAGGAGCATCAATTGTTGATGGTTAGTAAAACCACTAGTTTCAAGAAGGGCAAGGGAAAGAAGGGATACTTCATGAAACGGCAAATCAGTTGCTGCTCTAGTGAAGAAACCCAAGGTTGAACCCAAACCCGAGACTAAGTGCTTCTGTAATGAGGGGAACGGTCACCGAAGCAGAACTACCCTAGATACTTGGTAGATGAGAAGGCAGGCAAGGTCGACAGAAGTATATTGGATATACATTATATTAATGTGTACTTTACTAGTACTCCTAGTAGCATCAGGTTATTAGATACCGGTTCGGTTGCTAAGTGTTGTTAACTCGAAATAAAAGGCTACGGAATAAACGGAGACTAGCTAAAGGTGAGATGACGATATGTGTTGGAAGTGTTTCCAAGGTTGAAGTAATCAAACATCGTACGCTCCCTCTACCATCGGGATTGGTATTAAACCTAAATAATTGTTATTTGGTGTTTGCATTGAGCATAGACATGATTGGATTATGTTTATCGCAATACGATTATTCATTTAAGGAGAATAATGGTTACTCTATGTATTTGAATAATACCTTCAATGGTCTTGCACCTAAAATGAATGGTTTATTGAATCTCGATCGTAGTGATACACATGTTCATGCCAAAAGATATAAGATAGTAATGATAGTACCACATACTTGTGGCACTGCCATTTGAGTCATATTGGTATAAAACGCATGAAGAAGCTCCATGTTGATGGATCTTTGGACTCACTCATTTTTTAAAGATTGAGACATGCGAACCATGTCTATTGGTATATATGCATGAAGAAACTCCATACAGATGGATCGTTTGGACTCACTTGATTTTGAATCACTTGGGACATGCAAATCATACCACATGGGCAAGATGACTGAAAGGCCTCGTTTTCAGTAAGATGGAACAAGAAAGCAACTTGTTGGAAGTAATACATTTTGATGTGTGTAGTCCAATGAGTGCTGAGGCACTCAGTGGATATCGTTATGTTTTTACTTCACAGATGATTTGAGTAGATGCTGAGTATATTTACTTGACGAAACGCAAGTCTGAATTATTGAAAGGTTCAGTAATTTCAGAGTGAAGTTGAAGATCGTCGTGACAAGAGGATAAAATGTCTATGATATGATCATAGAGATGAATATCTGAGTTACGAGTTTGGCACACAATTAAGACATTGTGGAAATTGTTTCACAACTAATACCGCCTGGAACACTATAGTGTGATGGTGTGTCCGAACATCATAACTGCACCCTATTGGATATGGTGCATACCATGATGTCTCTTATCGAATTACCACTATCGTTTATGGGCTAGGCATTAGAGACAACCGCATTCACTTTAAATAGGGCACCATGCAACTCCGTTGAGACGACGCCGTATGAACTATGGTTTAGAGAAACCTAAGCTATCGTTTCTTAAAAGTTTGGGGCTGCGACGCTTATGCGAAAAAGTTTCAGGCTGATAAGCTCGAACCCAAAGCGGATAAATGCATCTTCATACCCAAGACAGTTGGGTATACCTCCTATTTCAGATCCGGAAGCAAAAGTGATTGTTTCTAGAAACGGGTCCTTTCTCGAGGAAAAGTTTCTCTTGAAAGAATTGAGTGGGAGGATGGTGGAGACTTGATGAGGTTATTGAATCATCACTTCAACTAGTGTGTAGCAGGGCACAGGAAGTTGTTCCTGTGGCACCTACACCAATTGAAGTGGAAGCTTATGATAGTGATCATGAAACTTCGGATCAAGTCACTACCAAACCTCGTAGGTCGACAAGGATGCGTACTACTTCAGAGTGGTACGTAATCCTGTCTTGGAAGTCATGTTGCTAGACAACAATGAACCTACGAGCTATGGAGAAGCGATGGTGGGCCCGGATTCCGACGAATGGCTCGAGGCCATAAAATCCGAGAGAGGATCCATGTATAAAAACAAAGTGTAGACTTTGGAAGAACTACTTGATGGTCGTAAGGCTGTTGGTTGCAAATGGATTTTAAAAGGAAGACGGACAATGATGGTAAGTGTCACCATTAAGAAAGCTCGACTTGTCGTTAAGATGTTTTCCGACAAGTTCAAGGAGTTGACTGCGATGAGACTTTCTCACTCGTAGCGATGCTAAGAGTCTGTTGGAATTATATTAGCAGTTACTGCATTATTTATGAAATCTTTCAGATAGGATGTCAAAACATTGTTTCCTCGACGATTTTCTTGAGGAAAGGTTGTATGTGATACAACCAGAAGGTTTTGTCAATCCTGAAATATGCTAACAAGTATGCAAAGCTCCAGCAATCCTTCTAAGGACTGGAGTAAGCATCTCGGAGATGGAATGTACGCTTTGATGAGATGATCAAAGATTTTGGGTTTTTACAAAGTTTATGAGAAACTTGTATTTCCAAAGAAGTGAGTGGGAGCACTATAGAATTTTTGATGAGTATATGTTGTTAACATATTGTTGATCAGAAATGATGTAGAATTTCTGGAAAGCATATAGGGTTATTTGAAAAGTGTTTTTCAATGGAAAACCTGGATTAAGCTACTTGAACATTGAGCATCAAGATCTATAAGGATAGATCAAAAACGCTTAATAGTACTTTCAAATGAATACATACCATGACAAGATTTTGAAGGAGTTCAAAATAGATCAGCAAAGAAGGCGTTCTTGGCAGTGTTACAAGGTGTGAGTATTGAGTAAGACTCAAGACCTGGCCACGACTGAAGAGAGAGAAAGGACGAAGGTCGTCCCCTATGCTTTAGACGTAGGCTCTACAGTATGCTATGATGTGTACCGCACCAGAAGTGTGCCTTGCCATGAGTCAGTCAAGGGGTACAAGAGTGATCCAGGAATGGATCACATGACAGCGGTCGAACTTATCCTTAGTAACTAGTGGACTAAGGAATTTTCTCGATTATGGAGGTGGTAAAAGAGTTTGTCGTAAAGGGTTACGTCGATGCAAACTTTGACACTAATCCGGATGACTCTGAGTAGTAAACTAGATTTGTATAGTAGAGCAGTTATTTGGAATAGCTCCAAGTAGCGCATGGTAGCCGCATCTACAAGATGACATAGAGATTTGTAAAGCACACACGGATCTGAAAAATTCAGACCCGTTGACTAATAACCTCTCTCACAAGCAAGATATGAACAAACCCCATGGGTGTTGGATTCATTACAATCACATAGTGATGTGAACTAGATTATTGACTCTAGTACAAGTGGGAGACTGTTGGAAATATGCCCTAGAGGCAATAATAAAATGGTTATTATTGTATTTCCTTGTTCATGATAATTGTCTATTGTTCATGCTATAATTGTATTAACTGGAAACCGTAATACATGTGTGAATACATAGACCACAACATGTCCCTAGTAAGCCTCTAGTTGACTAGCTCGTTGATCAATAGATGGTTATGGTTTCCTGACCATGGACATTGGATGTCATTGATAACGGGATCACATCATTAGGAGAATGATGTGATGGACAAGACCCAATCCTAAGCATAGCACAAGATCGTGTAGTTCGTTTGCTAAGAGCTTTTCTAATGTCAAGTATCATTTCCTTAGACCATGAGATTGTGCAACTCTACCGTAGGAATGCTTTGGGTGTACCAAACGTCACAACGTAACTGGGTGGCTATAAAGGTGCACTACAGGTATCTCCGAAAGTGTCTGTTGGGTTGGCACGAATCGAGACTGGGATTTGTCACTCCGTATGATGGAGAGGTATCTCTGGGCCCACTCGGTAATGCATCGTCATAATGAGCTCAATGTGACTAAGGAGTTAGCCACGGGATCATGCGTTACGGAATGAGTAAAGATACTTGCCGGTAACGAGATTGAACAAGGTATAGGGATACCGACGATCGAATCTCGGGGAAGTAACATACCGATAGACAAAGGGAATTGTATATGGGATTGACTGAATCCTCGACATCGTGGTTCATCCGATGAGATCATCGTGGAACATGTGGGAGCCAATATGGGTATCCAGATCCCGCTATTGGTTATTGGCCAGAGAGGTGTCTCGGTCATGTCTGCATGGTTCCCGAACACGTAGGGTCTACACACTTAAGGTTCGGTGACGCTAGAGTTGTTATGGGAAATAGTATGTGGTTACCGAGGGTTGTTCGGAGTCCCGGATGAGATCCCGGACGTGACGAGGAACTCTGGAATGGTCCGGAGGTGAAGATCGATATATTGGACGAAGGGTATTGGAGTCCGGAATTGTTCTGGGAGTACCAGGTGACGACCAGCGTGACCGTAAGGTGTTTTGGAGGTCCCGGCAAGCGTTGGGGGGCCTTATGGGCCAAGGGGAGGGGGCACACCAGCCCACTAAGGGGCTGTTCGCCCCTCCCAACCCCTCTCACGTAACTTGGAGAGGTGGGGGCGCCTCCCCTAGGGCAGCCATCCCTCCCGGCTTGGGGGGCAAGTTTCCTAGGGGTGGGGGCGCCCAAACCCATCTAGGGTTTCCCCTGTGGCCGCCGCCCCTCCCCTAGGGAACCCTAGGGTGCCTCCTCCACCCCCTTCCCCCTATATATAGTGAGGGAGAGAGAGGGCAGCCGCACCCCTTGCCTGGCGCAGCCCTCTCCTCCTCCAACTTTTCCTCCTCCTCCGTAGATCTTAGCGAAGCTCTGCCGGAGAACCACGAGCTCCATCGCCACCAGGCCGTCGTGCTGCTGGAGTTCTCCCTCAACTTCTCCTCTCCCCTTGCTGGATCAAGAAGTAGGAGACTTCCCCGGGCTGTACGTGTGTTGAACGCGGAGGCGCCGTCCGTTCGGCGCTAGATCGGATCTTCCGCGATTTGAATCGCCGCGAGTACGACTCCATCAACCGCGTTCTTGTAACGCTTCCGCTTAGCGATCTTCAAGGGTATGAAGATGCACTCCCTCTCTCTCGTTGCTAGCATCTCCTAGATTGATCTTGGTGACACGTAGGAAATTTTTGAATTATTGCTACGTTCCCCAACACGATGGTGGGGGGCGCGCCCTACCCCCCTGGGCGCCCCCTGCCTCATGGGCCCCCTGTTGGCCCTCCGGTGCCCATCTTCTGCTATATGAAGTCTTTCGTCCGAAGAAAAATCAGAAGCAAGCTTTCGGGACGAGACTCCGCTGCCACGAGGCGGAACCTTGGCGGAACCAATCTAGGGCTCTGGCAGAGCTGTTCTGCCGGGGACACTTCCCTCCGGGAGAGGGAAATCATTGCCATCGTCATCACCAACGCTCCTCTCATCGGGAGAGGGCAATCTCCATCAACATCTTCACCAGCACCATCTCCTCTCAAACCCTAGTTCATCTCTTGTATCCAATTCTTGGCTCCAAGTCTGGGATTGGTACCTGTAGGTTGCTAGTAGTGTTGATTACTCCTTGTAGTTGATGCTAGTTGGTTTATTTGGTGGAAGATCCTATGTTCAGATCCTATATGCATATTAATACTCCTCTGATTATGAACATGAATATGCTTTGTGAGTAGTTACGTTTGTTCCTGGGGACATGCGAGAAGTCTTGCTATTAGTAGTCATGTGAATTTGGTATTTGTTCGATATTTTGATGAGATGTATGTTGTCTCTCCTCTAGTGGTGTTATGTGAACGTTGACTACATGACACTTCACCATTATTTGGGCCTAGAGGAAGGCATTGGGAAGTAATAAGTAGATGATGGGTTGCTAGAGTGACAGAAGCTTAAACCCTAGTTTATGCGTTGCTTCGTAAGGGGCTGATTTGGATCCATATGTTTCATGCTATGGTTAGTTTTACCTTAATACTTCTTTTGTAGTTGCGGATGCTTGCAATAGGGGTTAATCATTAGTGGGATGCTTGTCGAAGTAAGGACAGCACCCAAGCACTGGTCCACCCACATATCAAATTATCGAAGTACCGAACGCGAATCATATGAACGCGATGAAAACTAGCTTGACGATAATTTCCATGTGTCCTCGGGAGCGCTTTTCTCCATATAAGAAATTTTCCAGGCTTGTCCATTGCTACAAAAAGGATTGGGCTAACTTGCTGCACTTTATTTACTTTTGTTACTTGTTGCTCGTTACAAATTATCTTATCACAAAACTATCTGTTACCTATAATTTCAGTGCTTGCAGAGAATACCTTGCTAAAAACCACTTATCATTTCCTTCTGCTCCTCGTTGGGTTTGACACTCTTACTTATCGAAAGGACTACGATAGATCCCCTGTACTTGTGGGTCATCAAGACTCTTTTCTGGCGCCGTTGCCGGGGAGTGAAGCGCCTTTGGTAGGTGGAATTTGGTATGGAAAAGTTTATATAGTGTGCTGAAATTTACTATCACTTGTTACTATGGAAAGTAATCCTCTAAGGGGCTTGTTCGGCGATCTTCACCCCGACCAGTAGAGCAAAGAGTTGCTCCTCAACCTACTGAACCTACCTAACCTACTGAGAGTGAAAATGTATACTTTGAAATTCCTTCGGGTATGATAGAAAAACTGCTAGCTAATCCTTTTGCAGGAGATGGAACATTACATCCTGATGAGCACCTAATATATGTGGATAAAGTTGGTGGATTATTTAAGCTTGCAGGTGTGCCCGATGATGTTATTAAGAAGAAGGTCTTCCCTTTATCTTTGAAGGGAGATGCATTGACATGGTATAGGCTATGTGATGATATGGGATCATGGAACTACAAACGATTGAAATTGGAATTTCATCAGAAGTTTTATCCTATGCATCTTGTTCATCGTGATCGCAATTACATATATAATTTTTGGCCTCGCGAAGGAGAAAGCATCGCTCAAGCTTGGGGGAGGCTTAAATCATTGTTATATTCATGCCCCAATCATGAGCTCTCAAGAGAAATGATTATTCAAAATTTTTATGCTCGGCTTTCTGATAACAATCGCACCATGCTCGATACTTCTTGTGCTAGCTCTTTTATGATGAAGACTATTGAATTCAAATGGGATTTGTTGGAAATAATTAAACGCAACTCTGAAGATTGGGATCTCGACGAAGGTAAGGAGTCAGGTATGACACCTAAGTTTGATTGTGTTAAATCTTTTATGGATACCGATGTTTTCTGTAAATTTAGCACTAAATATGGACTTGACTCTGAGATAGTAGCTTCTTTCTGTGAATCTTTTGCTACTCATGTTGATCTCCCTAAGGAGAAGTGGTTTAAATATCATCCTCCCATAGAAGTAAAAGTAGTTGCACCTATTAAAGTTGAAGAAAAGACTATTACTTATAATGATCCTATTGTTCCTACTGCTTATGTTGAGAAACCACCTTTTCCTGTTAGGATAAAAGATCATGCTAAAACTTCAACTGTGGTTCGTAAAAGTAATATTAGAACCTATACACCTCCTGAGCAAGTTAAATTTGAACCTAATATTGCTATGGTTAAAGATCTCTTGGCTGATAATATTGATGGGCATGTTATTTATTTCTGCGATGAAACTGCTAGAATTGCTAAACCGTGTGCTAAAGATAAACATAGAACTGTGGTAGGCATGCCTGTTATTTCTGTTAAAATAGGAGATCATTGTTATCATGGCTTATGTGATATGGGTGCTAGTGCTAGTGCAATACCTATTGACTTATACAAAGAAATTATGCATGATATTGCACCTGCTGAGTTAGAAGATATTGATGTCACAATTAAGCTTGCCAATAGGGATACTATATCACCAATTGGAATTGTTAGAGATGTTGAAGTCTGGTGTGGGAAAACTAAATATCCTGCTGATTTTCTTGTTCTTGGTTCCCCACAAGATAGCATTTGTCCCATTATATTTGGTAGACCCTTCTTAAACACTGTTAATGCTAGGATAGACTGCGAAAAGGATGTTGTTACTATTGGCCTAGGTGATATGTCTCATGAGTTTAACTTTTCTAAATTTCATAGACAACACCGTGAAGAGGAAGTGCCTAGTAAAGATGAAATTATTGGTCTTGCTTCTATTGCCGTACCTCCTAGTGATCCTTTAAAACAATATTTGCTAGACCATGAAAATGATATGTTTATGAATGAAAGAAGGGAAATAGATGAAGTGTTCTTTAAACAGGGACCTATTCTGAAACACAACTTGCCTGTTGAAATCCTAGGGGATCCTCCTCCACCCAAGGGTGATCCCGTGTTTGAGCTTAAACCATTGCCATATACTCTTAAATATGCTTATCTTGATGAAAAGAAGATATATCCTGTTATTATTAGTGCTAACCTTTCAGAGAAGGAGGAAGAAAAATTATTGAAAACTCTGAAGAAGCACCGTGCTGCTATTGGATATACTCTTGATGATCTTAAGGGCATTAGTCCCACTCTATGTCAACACAAAATAAATTTGGAGAAAGATGCCAAACCAGTTATTGATCCAACGACGGCTGAATCCTAAAATGACAGAAGTGGTAAGAAAGTAAATACTAAAGCTCCTTGAGGCAGGTATAATTTATCCCGTTGCTGATAGTCAGTGGGTAAGTCCTGTCCATTGTGTCCCTAAGAAGGGAGGTATTACTGTCGTTCCTAATGATAAAGATGAGTTGATTCCGCAACGAATTATTACAGGTTATAGGATGGTAATTGATTTCCGCAAATTAAATAAAGCTACTAAAAAGGATCTTTACCCCTTACCTTTTATTGATCAAATGCTAGAAAGATTATCCAAACATACACACTTTTGCTTTCTAGATGGTTATTCTGGCTTCTCTCAAATACCTGTGTCAGCGGATGATCAAGCTAAGATCACTTTTACTTGCCCTTTCGGTACTTTTGCTTATAGACGTATGCCTTTTGGTTTATGTAATGCACCTGCTACCTTTCAAAGATGCATGATGGCTATATTCTCTGACTTTTGTGAAAAGATTTGCGAGGTATTCATGGACGACTTCTCCGTCTACGGATCCTCTTTTGATGATTGCTTGAGCAACCTTGATCGAGTTTTGCAGAGATGTGAAGAAACTAATCTTGTCTTGAACTCGGAAAAGTGCCACTTTATGGTTAATGAAGGCATTGTCTTGGGGCATAAAATTTCTGAAAGAGGTATTGAAGTTGATAAAGCTAAAGTTGATGCTATTGAAAAGATGCCATGTCCCAAGGACATCAAAGGTATAAGAAGCTTCCTTGGTCATGCCGGATTTTATAGGAGGTTCATAAAGGACTTCTCAAAAATTTCTCGGCCTCTGACTAATCTATTGCAAAAAGATGTACCATTTGTCTTTGATGATGATTGTGTAGAAGCATTTGAAATACTTAAGAAAGCATTGATTTCTGCACCTATCGTTCAGCCACCTGATTGGAATTTACCTTTTGAAATTATGTGTGATGCTAGTGATTATGTTGTAGGTGCTGTTCTAGGGCAAAGAGTTGATAAGAAATTAAATGTTATTCAATATGCTAGTAAAACTCTAGACAATGCCCAGAGAAATTATGCTACTACTGAAAAAGAATTCTTAGCAGTTGTATTTACCTGTGATAAGTTCAGACCTTACATTGTTGATTCTAAAGTAACTATTCACACTGATCATGCTGCTATTAAATATCTTATGGAAAAGAAAGATGCTAAACCTAGACTTATTATATGGGTTCTCTTGCTACAAGAATTTGATTTGCATATTATTGATAGAAAGGGAGCTGAGAACACCATTGCAGACAACTTGTCTAGGTTAGAAAATGTTCTTGATGACCCACTACCTATTGATGATAGCTTTCCTGATGAACAATTAAATGCCATAAATGCTTCTCATACTGCTCCATGGTATGCTGATTATGCTAATTTCATTGTTGCTAAATTTATACCACCTAGTTTCACATACCAGCAAAAGAAAAAGTTCTTCTATGATTTGAGGCATTACTTTTGGGATGACCCACATCTTTATAAAGGAGTAGATGGTGTTATTAGACATTGTGTACCTGAGCATGAATAGGAACAGATCCTACGCAAGTGTCACTCCGAAGCTTATGGAGGACACCACGCTGGAGATAGAACTGCACATAAGGCATTGCAATCCGGTTTTTATTGGCCTACTCTCTTCAAGGATGCCCGTAAGTTTGTCTTATCTTGTGATGAGTGTCAAAGAATTGGTAATATTAGTAGACGTCAAGAAATGCCTATGAATTATTCACTTGTTATCGAACCATTTGATGTTTGGGGCTTTGATTATATGGGACCTTTTCCTGCCTCTAATGGATACACACATATTTTAGTTGTTGTTGATTACGTTACTAAGTGGGTAGAAGCTATTCCAACTAGTAGTGCTGATCATAACACCTCTATTAAGATGCTTAAAGAAGTTATTTTTCCGAGGTTTGGAGTCCCTAGATATTTAATGACTGATGGTGGTTCACATTTTATTCATGGTGCCTTTCGTAAAATGCTTGCTAAATATGATGTTAATCATAGAATTGCATCTCCTTATCACCCACAGTCTAGTGGTCAAGTAGAATTGAGTAATAGAGAGATCAATTAATTTTGCAAAATACTGTTAATAGATCTAGAAAGAATTGGCCCAAAAAACTTGATGATGCATTATGGGCCTATAGAACTGCATATAAAAATCCTATGGGTATGTCTCCGTATAAAATGGTTTATGGGAAAGCATGTCACTTACCTCTCGAACTAGAACATAAGGCATATTGGGCCATTAAAGATCTCAATTATGATTTCAAACTTGCTGGTGAGAAGAGACTATTTGACATTAGCTCACTTGATGAATGGAGAACCCACACTTATGAGAATGCCAAACTGTTTAAAGAAAAAGTTAAAAGATGGCATGACAAAAGGAAACAAAAGCGTGAGTTTAATGTAGGTGATTATGTTTTGCTATACAACTCTCGTTTAAGATTTTTTGCAGGAAAACTTATGTCTAAATGGGAAGGTCCTTACGTTATCGAGGAGGTCTATCATTCCGGTGCCATAAAAATCAACAACTTCGAAGGCACAAATCCGAAGGTGGTGAACGGTCAAAGAATCAAACATTATATCTCAGGTAATCCTATAAATGTTGAAACCAATGTTATTGAAACCGTAACCCCGGAGGAGTACATAAGGGACACTTTCCGGAACGTTTCAGACTCCGAAAAGGAATAGGTATGTGGTACGGTAAGTAAACCGACTCCAAAATAGTTCTAATGGCAATTTTTCTCCGTTTTGGAATATTTAGAAAAATAGAAAAATAAGAAGCAGTCCGGGAAGGACACGAGGCCTCCACGAGGGTGGAGGGCGCGGCCCCCTGCCTCCTAGGCACCTCGTGTGCTCTCCGGACTCCGTTTTCTTGCACGATACGTATTTTGCTCGGTAAAAATTCATTATAGAATCTCCCGAAGGTTTTGACTCCTATATCACGCAATTGTCCTCTGTTCTTGTTTCGAGCTGTTGCTGCTACAGATTAGAGTAAGATGTCTTCTCAAGAGTCAGTCAGGGAGAGCCGGGTGTCTCACCTGGCATCAAGATCGAGGACAAACAGCGATGTTGGCCATTTTGGGCCAGCAACGGAGGAAGAGATGGAGGCTGATTTGAAGAGGATAGATGCCATGGAGGAGGATTAGGAAGTCACTTCTCGCTTCCGAGCTGGATTCACGATGGGGGAACTACAGAGATCAACTATTCCAAACTCGTTTATCCCTTCCAATGTTAGATTTCTTTCTTATGAAAATATGAAGAAGAGTGTCACTTGTTCTCCCGCAGCTATGCAACACCCTTGGGTGCAAGAAGCCTTAGCCGTTACAGGAAAGCTTCGTAAGGAAATAATGGACCTCAAACAGCAAGTCAATAAGCTTGAGGAGGAGAATCGTATCCTGAGGGGCATCATCGCCAAGAATATCACACCATCACCTCCGAAGAAGGAGATATAATCACATGGGTATGGGCACTCCCCTTGGCAACTGCCAAGCTTGGGGGAGGTGCCCCGGTATCGTATCACCACCACATATCTATCTTTACCGTTTTTCTTAGTTCGATCCTTTTAGTAATATCTCGATCTAGTAGAATAAAGTTTTTGGTATGATCTAGTTTTGAGTTTTGCTTTATGATCCCTTTATGTAATCGAGTCCGTGAGCTATATAATAAAGATTAGTGTTGAGTCAAGGGCTTGATTATTTTGCCATGATCTTGAGGGAATAAAAGAAAAAGAGAAAAGAATAAAAAGAAACAAAGAGATCATATTGATCTTATCGAGAGTAATGACTTCACATAGAAAGAGTATGATGATTAAAAGTTGTTGAGAGTTGACAAACATAGCTTTGGTCATTGTTGCAATTAATAGGAAGTAATAAAGAAAGAGAGGTTTCACATATAAATACTATCTTGGACATCTTTTATGATTGGGAGCACTCATTAAAATATGACATGCTAAAGAGTTGATGTTGGACAAGGAAGACAACGTAATGGGTTATGTTTTCTTATATCTGACATAAAGTATATTGTCATGGATCATCCAACATGTTGAGCTTGCCTTTCCCCCTCATGCTAGCCAAATTCTTTGCACCAAGTAGAGATACTACTTGTGCTTCCAAATACCTTTAAACCCAGTTTTGCCATGAGAGTCCACCATATATACCTATGGATTGAGTAAGATCCTTCAAGTAAGTTGTCATTGGTGCAAGCAATAAAAATTGCTCTCTAAATATGTATGATTGATTGGTGTGGAGGAAATAAGCTTTATACGATCTTGTGATGTGGAAGAAATAAAAGCGACGGACTGCATAATAAAGGTCTATATCACAAGTGGCAATATAAAGTGACGTTCTTTCGCATTAAGATTTTGTGCATCCAACCCTGAAAGCGCATGGCAACTTCTGCTTCCCTCTGCGAAGGGCCTATCTTTTATTATTACCTTCTACCTTATGCAAGAGTCATGGTGATCTTCACCTTTCCTTTTTACGTTTTATCCTTTGGCAAGCACAGGATGTTGGAAAGATCCTGATATATATATATATATATATATATATATATATATATATATATATATAATTGGATGTGGGTTAGCATGAACTATTATTGTTGACATTACCCTTGAGGTAAGAGGTTGGGAGGTGAAACTATAAGCCCCTATCTTTCTCTGTGTCCGATTAAAACTCCGTAACCACAAGTATTGCGTGAGTGTTAGCAATTGTGAAAGACTAAATGATAGTTGAGTATGTGGACTTGCTAAAAAGCTCTGACATAGATTCTTTCTGATGTTATGATAAATTGCAATTGCTTCAATGACTGAGATTATAGTTTGTTAGTTCTCAATAAAGTTTCTGATTCATACTTTGCATTGTGAATAGATTATTACTTGAGCATAAGAAACCATATGTCAATATCCATATATGTTGCTGTTATAAGATTAACCATGATGCCCTCATGTCCGTATTTTATTTTATCGACACATCTACCTCTAAACATGTGGATATATTTATCGTTATCGGCTTCCGCTTGAGGACAAGCGAGGTCTAAGCCCGGGGGAGTTGATACGTCCATTTTGCATCATTCTTTTATATCAATATTTATTGCATTATGGGCTGTTATTACACATTACGGCATAATACTTATACCTATTCTCTCTTATTTTACAAGGTTTACATAAGGAGGGAGAATGCCGGCAGCTGGAATACTGGGCTGGAAAAGGAGCAAATATTAGAGACCTATTCTGCACAACTCCAAAAGTCCTGAAACTCCACGAAAGTTATTTTTGGAAATAATAAAAAATACTGAGCGGAAGAAATACCAGAGGGGGCCCACACCCTGGCCACGAGGGTGGGGGGCGCACCCCCCTGCCTCGTGGGCCCCCTGTTGGCCCTCCGGTGCCCACCTTATGCTATATGAAGTCTTTCGTCCGAAGAAAAATCAGAAGCAAGCTTTCGGGACGAGACTCCGCCGCCACGAGGCGGAACCTTGGCGGAACCAATCTAGGGCTCCGGCAGAGCTGTTCTGCCGAGGACACTGCCCTCCGGGAGGGGGAAATCATCGCCATCGTCATCACCAACGCTCCTCTCATCGGGAGAGGGCAATCTCCATCAACATCTTCACCAGCACTATCTCCTCTCAAACCCTAGTTCATCTCTTGTATCCAATTCTTGTCTCCAAGTCTGGGATTGGTACCTGTAGGTTGCTAGTAGTGTTGATTACTCCTTGTAGTTGATGCTAGTTGGTTTATTTTGTGGAAGATCATACGTTCAGATCCTATATGCATATTAATACTCCTCTGATTATGAACATGAATATGCTTTCTGAGTAGTTACGTTTGTTCCTGAGGACATGGGAGAAGTCTTGCTATTAGTAGTCATGTGAATTTGGTATTCATTCGATATTTTGATGAGATGTATGTTGTCTCTCCTCTAGTGGTGTTATGTGAACGTCGACTACATGACACTTCACCATTATTTGGGCCTAGAGGAAGGCATTGGGAAGTAATAAGTAGATGATGGGTTGCTAGAGTGACAGAAGCTTAAACCCTAGTTTATGCGTTGCTTCGTAAGGGGCTGATTTGGATCCATATGTTTCATGCTATGGTTAGGTTTACCTTAATACTTCTTTTGTAGTTGCGGATGCTTGCAAAAGGGGTTAATCATAAGTGGGATGCTTGTCCAAGTAAGGACAACACCCAAGCACCGGTCCACCCACATATCAAATTATCCAAGTACCGAACGTGAATCATATGAACGTGATGAAAACTAGCTTGACGATAATTCCCATGTGTCCTCGGGACCGTTTTTCTCCATATAAGAAATTGTCCAGGCTTTTCCTTTATTCCCATGTTGCTCGTTACAAATTATCTTATCACAAAACTATTTGTTACCTATAATTTAAGTGCTTGCAGAGAATACCTTGCTGAAAACCGCTTATCATTTCCTTCTGCTCCTCGTTGGGTTCGACACTCTTACTTATCGAAAGGACAACGATAGATCCCCTATACTTGTGGGTCATTAATAACCCACAAGTATTGGGGATCAATTGTAGCCTCTTTCGATAAGTAAGAGTGTCGAACCCAACGAGGAGCTAAAGGTAGAACAAATATTCCCTGAAGTTCTATCGACCACCGATACAACTCTACGCACGCTTGACGTTCGCTTTACCTAGAACAAGTATGAAACTAGAAGTGTTGTTGGATTGGTTTGCAAGATAATAAAGAGCGCGTAAATAAAAAGTAGGGGCTGTTTAGATAAAGACACAACTAAATTAGTTTTAGTAGAGAGCTTTTTGTCACGAGAAAGTTATTTGTCCCTAGGCAATCGATAACTAGACCGGCAATCACTATTGCAATTTTATTTGAGGGAGAGGCATAAGCTAACATACTTTCTCTTCTTGGATCATATGCACTTATGATTGGAACTCTAGCAAGCATCCGCAACTACTAAAGATCATTAAGGTAAAACCCAACGATAGCATTAAAGTATCAAGTCCTCTTTATTCCCATACGCAAACAACCTACTTACTCGGGTCAGTGCTTCTGTCACTCACGCCACCCACCATAAGCAAATCATGAACATATTGCAAACCCTACAGCGGGGATCCCTCACGCTTGCGCGACACGGAGAGCACCATAGGACAGCACCAATAATAAAACATGCAACTCAAACCAATCACGATCATCAATTAACCCATAGGACAAAACAGATCTACTCAAACATCATAGGACAGCCATACATCATTGGGAAATAATATATAGCGTTGAGCACCATGTTTAGGTAGAGATTACAGCGGGTAAAAGAGGGGTTACACCGCTGCATAGAGGGCAGAAGAGTTGGTGACGACGGCGGTGAAGTTGTTGGTGTAGATTGCAGTGACGATGATGGCCCCGGCGGCACTTCGGTGCCACCGGAAGCGAGGGGGCGAGAGCCCCCCTCCTTCTTCTTCTTCCTTGGCCTTCTCCCTAGGTGGGAGAAGGGTTCTCCCTCTGGTCCTTGGTCTCCATGGCGTGGGAGGGGCGAGAGCCCCTCCGAGATTGGATCTGTCTCTCTGTCTCTCTCTGTTTCTGCGTTCCCTGATTCTGCCCTTTCACCGTTTCTTAAATTCCCGGAGATCCGTAACTCCGATTGGGCTGACTTTTGGACGCGATCTCTATCCGGATATGACTTTTGAAACAACATGCAACAAACAAGAACTGGCACTGGGCATTGGATCAATATGTTAGTCCCAAAAATAGTATAAAAAGTTGCCAAAAGTATATGAAAGTTGTTGAATATTGGCATGGAACAATCAAAAATTATAGATACGACAGAGACGTATCACCCATGAGGCCCAATACTTTCCTCGGGGGTTCCGGTAACCTCCCGGTACTCCAAAAAATACCCGAAACACTTCGAAACCATTCCGGTGTCCGAATACTATCGTCCAATATATCAATCTTTTCCTTTCGACCATTTCGAGACTCCTCGTCATGTCCGTGATCTCATCCGGGACTCCGAACAATCTTCGGTCACCAAACACATAACTCATAATACAAATTGTCATCGAACATTAAGCATGCGGACCCTACGGGTTCGAGAACTATGTATACATGATCGAGACACATCTCTGATCAATAACCAACAGCGGAACCTGGATGCCCATATTGAAGGAAATATGCCCTAGAGGCAATAATAAAGTTGTTACTTATATTTTCTGATGTCATGATAAATGTTTATTATTCATGCTATAATTGTATTAACCGAAAACTTAGTACATGTGTGAATACATAGACAAACAAAGTGTCACTAGTATGCCTCTACTTGACTAGCTCGTTGAATCAAAGATGGTTAAGTTTCCTAGCCATAGAAATGAGTTGTCATTTGATTAACGGGATCACATCATTAGAGAATGATGTGATTGACTTGACCCATTTCGTTAGCTTAGCATTCGATCGTTTAGTATATTGATATTGCTTTCTTCATGACTTATACATGTTCCTATGACTATGAGATTATGCAACTCCCGAATACCGGAGGAACACTTTGTGTGCTACCAAACGTCACAACGTAACTGGGTGATTATAAAGGTGCTCTATAGGTGTCTCTGATGGTAATTGTTGAGTTGGCATAGATCAAGATTAGGATTTGTCACTCTGATTGTCCGAGAGGTATCTCTGGGCCCTCTCGGTAATGCACATCACTATAAGCCTTGCAAGCAATGCAACTAATCCGTTAGTTGCGGGATGATGTATTACGGAACGAGTAAAGAGACTTGCCGGTAACGAGATTGAACTAGGTATTGAGATACCGACAATCGAATCTCGGGCAAGTAACATACCGATGACAAAGGGAACAACGTATGTTGTTATGCGGTTTGACCGATAAAGATCTTCATAGAATATGTAGGAGCCAATATGAGCATCGAGGTTCCGCTATTGGTTATTGACCAGAAACAAGTCTCGGTCATGTCTACATAGTTCTCGAACCCGTAGGGTCCGCACGCTTAACGTTCGGTGACGATCGGTAATATGAGTTTATGTGTTTTGATGTACCGAAGGTAGTTTGGAGTCCCGGATATGATCGCGGACATGACGAGGAGTCTCGAAATGGTCGAGACATAAAGATCGATATATTGGATGACTATGTTTGGACTTCGGAAGGGTTCCGGGCATGTTCGGACAAATACCGGAGTACCGGGAGGTTACCGGAACCCCCCGGGGAGTGTAATGGGCCTATTGGGCCTTAGTGGAGAAGAGGAGGGGCGGCCAGGGCTGGCCGCGCCCCCCCTCCCCCTCTAGTCCGAATTGGACAAGGAGGGGGGCGGCGCCCCCCTTTCCTTCCCCCTCTCTCCTCCTTCCCTCTCTCCTACTCCTACTCTTGGACGGGTGATAACCCACGAGTATAGGGGATCGCAACAGTTTTCGAGGGTAGAGTATTCAACCCAAATTTATTGATTCGACACAAGGGGAGCCAAAGAATATTCTCAAGTATTAGCAGTTGAGTTGTCAATTCAACCACACCTGGATAACTTAGTATCTGCAGCAAAGTATTTAGTAGCAAAGTAGTATGGAAGTAACGGTAACGATAGCAAAAGTAATATTTTTGGGTTTTGTAGTGATTGCAAGAGTAGCGACGGAAAAGTAAATAAGCGAAGAACAATATGTGAAAAGCTCGTAGGCATTGGATTGGTGATGGAGAATTATGCCGGATGCGGTTCATCATGTAACAATCATAACATAGGGTGACACAGAACTAGCTCCAATTCATCAATGTAATGTAGGCATGTATTCCGAATATAGTCATACGTGCTTATGGAAAAGAACTTGCATGACATCTTTTGTCCTACCCTCCCGTGGCAGCGGGGTCCTAGCGGAAACTAAGGGATATTAAGGCCTCCTTTTAATAGAGTACAGGACCAAAGCATTAACACATAGTGAATACATGAACTCCTCAAACTACGGTCATCACCGGGAGTGGTCCCGATTATTGTCACTTCGGGGTTGCCGGATCATAACACATAGTAGGTGACTATAGACTTGCAAGATAGGATCAAGAACTCACATATATTCATGAAAACATAATAGGTTCAGATCTGAAATCATGGCACTCGGGCCCTAGTGACAAGCATTAAGCATAGCAAAGTCATAGCAACATCAATCTCATAACATACTGGATACTAGGGATCAAACCCTAACAAATCTAACTCGATTACATGATAAATCTCATCCAACCCATCACCGTCCAGCAAGCCTACGATGGAATTACTCACGCACGGCGGTGAGCATCATGAAATTGGCGATGGAGGATGGTTGATGATGACGATGGCGACGGATTCCCCTCTACGGAGCCCCGAACGGACACCAGATCAGCCCACCCGAGAGATTTTAGGGCTCGGCGGCGGCTCCGTATCGTAAAACGCGATGAATCTTACTCTCTGATTTTTTTTTCTCCTCGAACACGAATATATAGAGTTGGAGTCGAGGTCGGTGGAGCTCCAGGGGGCCCACGAGGCAGGGGGCGCGCCCCCCACCCTTGTGGAAAGGGTGTGGGCCCCCTGGCCTTGATTCTTTCGCCAGTATTTTTTATTATTTCCAAAAATAATCTCCGTGAAGTTTCAAGTCATTCCGAGAACTTTTGTTTCTGCACAAAGATAACACCATGGCAATTCTGCTGAAAACAGCGTTAGTTCGGGTTAGTTCCATTCAAATCATGCAAGTTAGAGTCCAAAACAAGGGCAAAAGTGTTTGGAAAAGTAGATACGATGGAGACGTATCAAAGGGTGGGAGTCCTACTCCCACCGGGAGTAGGACTCCCCTTGCGGCGCGCCTAGGAGGGCCGGCCCCTCCCCCTCCTCCACTCCTTTATATACGGGGGAGGGGCACCCCATAGACACACAAGTTGATCAGTTGATCTTTTAGCCGTGTGCGGTGCCCCCCTCCACCATAATCCACCTCAGTCATATCGTAGCGGTGCTTAGGCGAAGCTCTGTGTCGGTAGCATCATCATCACCGTCATCACGCCATCGTGCTGACAGAACTCTCCCTCGAAGCTCTGCTGGATCATTAGTTTGAGGGACGTCATCGAGCTGAACGTGTGCTGAACTCGGAGGTGCCGTGCGTTCGGTACTTGGATCGGTCGGATCGTGAAGACGTACAACTACATCAACCGCGTTGTCATAACACTTCCGCTTTTGGTCTACGAGGGTACGTGGACAACACTCTCCCCTCTCGTTGCTATGCATCACCATGATCTTGCGTGTGCGTAGGAATTTTTTTGAAATTACTACGTTCCCGAACAGTGACATCAGAGCCAGGTTTATGCGTAGATGTGATATGCACGAGTAGAACACCAGTGAGTTGTGGGCGATACAAGTCATACTGCTTACCAGCATGTCACACTTTGATTCGGCGGTATTGTTGGATGAAGCGGCCCGGACTGACATTATGCATACGCTTACGCGAGACTGGTTCTACCGACGTGCTTCGCACACAGGTGGCTGGCGGGTGTCAGTTTCTCCAACCTTAGTGGAATCGAGTGTGGCTACGCCCGGCCCTTGTGAAGGTTAAAACAGCACATACTTGACGAAATATCGTTGTGGTTTTGATGCGTAGGTAAGAACGGTTCTTGCTCAGCCCGTAGCAGCCACGTAAAACTTGCAACAACAAAGTAGAGGACATCTAACTTGTTTTTGGAGGGCATGTTGTGATGTGATATGGTCAAGACATGATGCTAAATTTTATTGTATGAGATGATCATGTTTTGTAACAGAGTTATCGGCAATTGGCAGGAGCCATATTGTTGTCGCTTTATTGTATGAAATGCAATCGCCATGTAATTGCTTTACTTTATCACTAAGTGGTAGCGATAGTCGTAGAAGCAATAGTTGGCGAGACGACAACGATGCTACGATGGAGATCAAGGTGTCGCGCCGGTGATGATGGTGATCATGACGGTGCTTTGGAGATGGAGATCAAAGGCACAAGATGATGATGGCCATATCATATCACTTATATTGATTGCATGTGATGTTTATCTTTTATGCATCTTATTTTGATTAGATCGACGGTAGCATTATAAGATGATCTCTCACTAAATTTCATGGTATAAGTGTTCTCCCTGAGTATGCACCGTTGCGAAAGTTCGTCCTGCCGAGACACCACGTGATGATCGGGTGTGATAAGCTCTACATTCACATACAATGGGTGCAAGCCAGTTTTGCACACGCAGAATACTCGGGTTAAAGTTGACGAGCCTAGCATATGCAGATATGGCCTTGGAACACTAAGACCGAAAGGTCGAGCGTGAATCATATAGTAGATATGATCAACATAGTGATCTTCACTATTGAAAACTATTCCATCTCACGTGATGATCGGACATGGTTTAGTTGATATGGATCACGTGATCACTTAGATGATTAGAGGGATGTCTATCTAAGTGGGAGTTCTTAAGTAATTTGATTAATTGAACTTTAATTTATCATGAACTTAGTGCCTGATAGTATTTTGCATGTCTATGTTGTTGTAGATAGATGGCTCGTGCTGTTGTTCCGTTGAATTTTAATGCGTTCCTTGAGAAAGCAAAGTTGAAATATGATGGTAGCTATTACACGGACTAGGTCCGTAAGTTGAGGATTATCCTCATTGCTGCACAGAAGAATTACGTCCTGGAAGCACCGCTAGGTGCCAGGCCTGCTGCAGATGCTGCTGATGACGTTAAGAACGTCTGGCAAAGCAAAGCTGATGACTACTCGATAGTTCAGTGTGTCATGCTTTACGGCTTAGAACCGGGACTTCAACGACGTTTTGAACGTCATGGAGCATATGAGATGTTCCAGGAGTTGAAGTTAATATTTCAAGCAAATGCCCGGATTGAGAGATATGAAGTCTCCAATAAGTTCTACAGCTGCAAGATGGAGGAGAATAGTTCTGTCAGTGAGCATATACTCAAAATGTCTGGGTATAACAATCACTTGATTCAAGTGGGAGTTAATCTTCCGAATGATAGTGTCATTGACAGAATTCTTCAATCACTGCCACCAAGCTACAAGAGCTTCGTGATGAACTATAACATGCAAGGGATGGATAAGACAATTCCCGAGCTCTTCGCAATGCTAAAGGCTGCGGAGGTAGAAATCAAGAAGGAGCATCAAGTGTTGATGGTTAACAAGACCACCAGTTTCAAGAAAAAGGGTAAAGGGAAGAAAGGGAACTTCAAGAAGAATAGCAAGCAAGTTGTTGCTCAAGTGAAGAAGCCCAAGTATGGACCTAAGCCTGAGACTGAGTGCTTCTACTACAAAGGGACTGGTCACTGGAAGCGGAGCTGCCCCAAGTATTTGGCGGATAAGAAGGATGGCAAGGTGAACAAAGGTATATGTGATATACATGTTATTGATGTATACCTTACTAATGCTCGCACTAGTGCCTGGGTATTTGATACTGGTTCTGTTGCTAATATTTGCAACTCGAAACAGGGACTACGGATTAAGCAAAGATTGGCTAAGGATGAGGTGATGATGCGCGTGGGAAATGGTTCCAAAGTCGATGTGATCGCGGTCGGCACGCTACCTCTACATCTACCTTCGGGATTAGTTTTAGACCTGAATAATTGTTATTTGGTGCCAGCGTTAAGCATGAACATTATATCTAGATCTTGTTTGATGCGAGACGGTTATTCATTTAAATCAGAGAATAATGGTTGTTCTATTTATATGAGTAATATCTTTTATGGTCATGCACCCTTGAAGAGTGGTCTATTCTTTTTGAATCTCGATAGTAGTGATACACATATTCATAATATTAAAGCCAAAAGATGCAGAGTTGATAATGATAGTGCAACTTATTTGTGGCACTGCCGTTTAGGTCATATTGGTGTAAAGCGCATGAAGAAACTCCATTCTGATGGACTTTTGGAATCACTTGATTATGAATCACTTGGTACTTGCGAACCATGCCTCATGGGCAAGATGACTAAAACGCCGTTCTCCGGAACAATGAAGCGAGCAACAGATTTATTGGAAATCATACATACTGATGTATGTGGTCCAATGAATGTTGAGGCTCGTGGCGGGTATTGTTATTTTCTCACCTTCACAGATGATTTGAGCAGATATGGGTATATCTACTTAATGAAACATAAGTCTAAAACATTTGAAAAGTTCAAAGAATTTCAGAGTGAAGTAGAAAATCATCGTAACAAGAAAATAAAGTTTCTACGATCTGATCGTGGAGGAGAATATTTGAGTTACGAGTTTGGTCTTCATTTGAAACAATGCGGAATAGTTTCGCAACTCACGCCTGGAACACCACAGCGTAATGGTGTGTCCGAACGTCATAATCGTACTTACTAGATATGGTGCGATCTATGATGTCTCTTACTGATTTACCGCTGTTGTTTTGGGGTTATGCTTTAGAGACGGCTGCATTCACGTTAAATAGGGCACCATCTAAATCCGTTGACACGACGCCTTATGAACTGTGGTTTGGCAAGAAACCAAAGTTGTTGTTTCTTAAAGTCTGGGGCTGCGATGCTTATGTGAAAAAGCTTCAACCTGATAAGCTCGAACCCAAATCGGAGAAATGTGTCTTCATAGGATACCCAAAGGAGATTGTTGGGTACACCTTCTACCACAGATCCGAAGGCAAGATATTCGTTGCTAAGAATGGATCCTTTCTAGAGAAGGAGTTTCTCTCGAAAGAAGTGAGTGGGAGGAAAGTAGAACTTGATGAGGTAACTGTACCTGCTCCCTTATTGGAAAGTAGTTCATCACAGAAAACTGTTCCTGTGACTCCTACACCAATTAGTGAGGAAGCTAATGATGATGATCATGTAACTTCAGATCAAGTTACTACCGAACCTCGTAGGTCAACCAGAGTAAGATCCGCACCAGAGTGGTACGGTAATCCTATTCTGGAGGTCATGTTACTTGACCATGACGAACCTACGAACTATGAGGAAGCAATGATGAGCCCAGATTCCCCAAAATGGCTTGAGGCCATGAAATCTGAGATAGGATCCATGTATGAGAACAAAGTATGGACAAGCCATCGAGAATAAATGGATCTTCAAGAAGAAGACTGACGCTGACGGTAATGTTACTATCTACAAAGCTCAACTTGTTGCGAAAGGTTTTCGACAAGTTTAAGCAGTTGACTACGATGATACCTTCTCACCCGTAGTGATGCTTAAGTCTGTCCGAATCATGTTAGCAATTGCCGCATTTTATGATTATGAAATTTGGCAAATGGATGTAAAGACTGCATTCCTGAATGGATTTCTGGAAGAAGAGTTGTATATGATGCAACCTGAAGGTTTTATCGATCCAAAGGATGCTAAAAAAGTGTGCAAGCTCCAGCGATCCATCTATGGACTGGTGCAAGCATCTCGGAGTTGGAATAAACGTTTTGATTGTGTGATCAAAGCATATGGTTTTATACAGACTTTTCGAGAAGCCTATATTTACAAGAAAGTGAGTGGGAGCTCTGTAGCATTTCTAATATTATATGTGGATGACATATTGTTGATTGGAAATGATATAGGATTCTGGATAGCATAAAAGGATACTTGAATAAGAGTTTTTCAATGAAAGACCTCGATGAAGCTGCTTATATATTGGGCATCAAGATCTACAGAGATAGATCAAGACGCTTAATTGGACTTTCACAAAGTACATACCGTGATAAAGTTTTGAAGAAGTTCAAAATGGATCAAGCAAAGAAAGGATTCTTGCCTGTGTTACAAGGTGTGAAGTTGAGTCAGACTCAATGCCCGACCACTGCAGAAGATAGAGAGAAAATGAAAGATGTTCCCTATGCTTCAGCCATAGGCTCTATCATGTATGCAATGCTGTGTACCAGACCTAATGCGTGCCTTGCTATTAGTTTAGCAGGGAGGTACCAAAGTAATCCAGGAGTGGATCACTGGATAGCGGTCAAGAACATCCTGAAATACCTGAAAAGGACTAAGGATATGTTTCTCGTTTATGGAGGTGACAAAGAGCTCGTCATAAATGGTTACGTCGATGCCAGCTTTGACACTGATCCGGATGACTCTAAGTCACGAACCGGATACGTATTTATATTGAATGGTGGAGCTGTCAGTTGGTGCAGTTCTAAGCAAAGCGTTGTGGCGAGATCTACATGTGAAGCGGAATACATAGCTGCTTCGGAAGCAGCAAATGAAGGAGTCTGGATGAAGGAGTTCATATCTGATCTAGGTGTCACACCTAGTGCATCGGGTCCAATGAAAATCTTTTGTGACAATACTGGTGCAATTGCCTTGGCAAAGGAATCCATATTTCACAAGAGAACCAAGCACATCAAGAGACGCTTCAATTCCATCCGACCAAGTCAAGGAGGGAGACATAGAGATTTGCAAGATACATACGGATCTGAATGTTGCAGACCCGTTGACTAAGCCCCTCTCACGAGCAAAACATGATCAGCACCAAGACTCCATGGGTGTTAGAATCATTACTCTGTAATCTAGATTATTGACTCCAGTGCAAGTGGGAGACTGGAGGAAATATGCCATAGAGGCAATAATAAAGTTGTTATTTATATTTCCTTATATCATGATAAATGTTTATTATTCATGCTAGAATTGTATTAACCGGAAAGTTAGTACATGTGTGAATACATAGACAAACAAAGTGTCACTAGTATGCCTCTACTTGACTAGCTCGTTGAATCAAAGATGGTTAAGTTTCCTAGCCATAGACATGAGTTGTCATTTGATTAACGGGATCACATCATTAGTGAATGATGTGATTGACTTGACCCATTCCGTTAGCTTAGCATTCGATCGTTTAGTATATTGATATTGCTTTCTTCATGACTTATACATGTTCCTATGACTATGAGATTATGCAACTCCCGAATACCGGAGGAACACTTTGTGTGCTACCAAACGTCACAACGTAACTGGGTGATTATAAAGGTGCTCTATAGGTGTCTCCGATGGTGCTCGTAGAGTTGGCATAGATCGAGATTAGGATTTGTCACTCCGATTGTCGGAGAGGTATCTCTGGGCCCTCTCGGTAATGCACATCACTATAAGCCTTGCAAGCAATGCAACTATTGAGTTAGTTGCGGTATGATGTATTACGGAATGAGTAAAGACTTGCTGGTAACGAGATGGAACTAGGTATTGAGATACCGACGATCGAATCTCGGGCAAGTAACATACCGATGACAAAGGGAACAACGTATGTTGTTATGCGGTTTGACCGATAAAGATCTTTGTAGAATATGTAGGAGCCAATATGAGCATCCAGGTTCCGCTATTGGTTATTGACCGGAAACGAGTGTCGGTCATGTCTACATAGTTCTCGAACCCGTAGGGTCCGCACGCTTAACGTTCGGTGACGATCGGTAATATGAGTTTATGTGTTTTGATGTACCGAAGATAGTTCGAAGTCCCGGATATGATCACGGACATGACGAGGAGTCTCGAAATGGTCGAGACATAAAGATCGATATATTGGATGACTATGTTTGGACTTCGGAAGGGTTCCGGGCAAGTTCGGACAAATACCGGAGTACCGAGGGGTTACCGGAACCCCCCGGGGAGTGTAATGGGCCTATTGGGCCTTAGTGGAGAAGAGGAGGGGCAGCCAGGGCAGGCCGTGTGCCCCCTCCCCCTCTAGTCCGAATTGGAAAAGGAGGGGGCGGCGCCCCCCCTTTCATTCCCCCTCTCTCCTCCTTCCCTCTCTCCTACTCCTACTCTTGGAAGGGTTGGAGTCCTACTCCCGGTGGGAGTAGGACTCCCCTTGGGGCGCGCCTAGGAGGGCCGGCCCCTCCCCTCCTCCACTACTTTATATACGGGGGAGGGGGGCACCCCACAGACACACAAGTTGATCAGTTGATCTTTTAGCTGTGTGCGGTGCCCCCCTCCACCATAATCCACCTCGGTCATATCGTAGCGGTGCTTAGGCGAAGCCTTGCATCGGTAGCATCATCATCACCGTCATCACGCCGTTGTGCTGACGGAACTCTCCCTCGAAGCTCTGCTGGATCGTGAGTTCGAGGGACATCATCGAGCTGAACGTGTGCTGAACTCGGAGGTGCCGTGTGTTCGGTACTTGGATCGGTCGGATCATGAAGACGTACGACTACATCAACCGCGTTGTGATAACGCTTCCACTTTCGGTCTACGAGGGTACATGGACAACACTCTCCCCTCTCGTTGCTATGCATCACCATGATCTTGTGTGTGCGTAGGATTTTTTTTGAAATTACTACGTTCCCCAACACATATTGGTTCCTACATATTCTACGAAGATCTTGATCGGTCAAACCGTAATGACAACATACGTCATTCCCTTTGTCATCGGTATGTTACTTGCCCAAGATTCGATCATCGGTATCATCGTACCTACTTCAATCTCGTTACTGGCAAGTCTCTTTACTCGTTCCATAATGCATCATCCCGCAACTAACTCATTAGTCACATTGCTTGCAAGGCTTATCGTGATGTGCATTACCGAGAGGGCCCAGAGATACCTCTCCGACACTCGGAGTGACAAATCCTAAACTCGATCTATGCCAACCCAACAAACACCTTCGGAGACACCTGTAGAGCATCTTTATAATCACTCAGTTACGTTGTGACGTTTGATGGCACACAAGGTGTTCCTCTGGTATTCGGGAGTTGCATAATCTCATAGTCAAAGGAATATATATATAAGTCATGAAGAAAGCAATAGCAATAAAACTTAACGATCATTATTCTAAGCTAACGGGTGGGTCTTGTCCACCACTTCATTCTCCTAATGATGTGATCCCGTTCATCAAATGACAACAAATGTCTATGGTTAGGAAACTTAACCATCTTTGATTAACGAGCTAGTCTAGTAGAGGCTTACTAGGGACACTATGTTTTGTCTATGTATCCACACATGTATCAAGTTTCCGGTTAATACAATTCTAGAATGAATAATAAACATTTATCATGATATAAGTAAATATAAATAACAACTTTATTATTGCCTCTAGGGCATATTTCCTTCAATATAATAAAAAATGACCTATGAACCCTAGAAGCCGGCGGTGCAGAATCGATCGATGGAAGTGTTTTAACCCAATCCTCCACCCCCGATGTGTTCAATACCCTCCCTAACTGTCTAATCACGTGCTCAAATCTAATCTAGCCCGAGTTGAAAGCAGTAAATCTACAGAGAGGGCGAGGACTTACCGCCATGGCCGTTGCGCTCTGGTGGAGATCTGTAGTCGCTCCGGTGGTAGCCACCATCTTGGATCGTCCTACTACCGCTCCGGTGGTCGGCGTAGCTGGTGTGAGTGGGGAAGAGGGGAGAAAGCGGTGAGGAAGGGAGGTGAGGGTAATTTATGGCGACGCTTTGGGAAACAACGCGACTTCTCGAGACCACATCCACGCATGATACCGCCCATGCGCACATGCCTAGGGTTGCACTGCTCGGGCCTAGCTCCACAAAAACGACCGATTTGAGTGTTCCTCTGAATGCAGGCCCAGAGGTGCTTCAATGTATGTGCTATGCAGGCCCAACAGTGATTGCGGGTAACCAAACAGGCCATTTGATTCCACGCGGGCCTGACTGAGGAATATGCGGTCTACCAAACGCATCCATAGTGGCTCGGAAGCCTTGCGTTCTGGCAGTAGTCGCGTGTTTGAAACACGGAGGCCATGTTTGTGCTTTTAATTTTCATGTACTAACAGTCAGGACCCACGTGTCATGGATGAAAAAATTGAAATGCCATCTGACGCGTTGAAAGGTGGTTTTCTATGAGAAATAAAATATTTCGAGGAGGGTTTCGCAAATAGGCCAGACGCTCATCTCTGCCTTCCAGTCGCTGACAGCGGGCCCTATGCCGTGCTGCCGCGCGTAGTCAGTGGCTGGGGCGTACACAAGGGATTTGCCATGTTTGCATGCCCGGGCCAAGTTTTTGCACTAGTTCGATATATACCGCAATTTCTAGCACCAAAATGATCATTTGCACCAAGTTCAAGCCTCACCGGTGTAATTGACTGCTCTTAAAAGCACAAGCCCAAGCAAACACCTAAATTCCCGTCTGAGCTTGCGACAACTGCTTCTTCAAATAAAGCTACAACGCTAAAAAGCATCTCTAGAGGAGCTTCACGTACCCCCACCATCTTCTCATCCCTTCCCCCATAGAAGTACCCCTATTCTTCTCAGTAATTACGAAGCAAATGCGGCTCGGTTATAAACCAGCCTCCCCTTCAGAAAATGGCCTCCAAAACTCAACCGTTCGCTCATCCCCACCCCCCCCCCCCCCCCCCCCCCACCCCACCCCCAACCGGACCTTACAGGAGAGGCGAGTGGGTAGGGTTTCTTACGGTCTTACCCACCGTCGTTCGGATCTCCCGCCGGCCTCACCTGTATCATCGCTAGCTGATCCTTCGCCGGCCTCACTAGTCCCGTCGTCGCCGTTTCCTTCCACTATGCGAGCCACGACGCACTAGTGTTGGTCACTTCTTCACCCGTCGCTCGCCCATGACAGTCGTCTGCCTCGCCGATCTCGCAGCTGATGGAGTTGCATATTCATGGTAGGCTTATGATGACCCAATGATCACGCGGACCTACTAAACCTATGTCATAAACTACTAGGGCATTAACAATAAAACATCCAAAAGGGGGCGGACGACTCCTAACGCCATTTCACTCGGATGACCTCCCGACGCTAGTTCACTCGGACGACCTCACAGTATCATTCCACTCGGATGGCTATAGACGGTTCGGTTGTATCCACACAACAGGCGCAGGAAATGGAACAATCATGAAAGGCATCTCAAGCGACATGGTCATTATGTAAAGCATATATTGTATATTTAAGATGTACTCCCTCCATTTCATTTTACTCTGCATATAAGATTTGTGTTAAGTCACACATTACAAACTTTGACCAAATTTTTATTAAAAAAATATCAACATCTACAATACCAAATATATATAATATGAAATTAAATTTCATAATGAATCTAAATATATTCCTTTGGCCTTGTAAATGTTGATATTTTTTCTATAAGTTTGGTCAAAATAGAGATACTTTGACTTGAGACAAAAATTATATGCAGACTAAAAAGTAACGGAGTGAGTACGTCACTTCTGGTAATGGCCAAAGTTAATGCATTGGAACTGAACCCTTGTATCAGGGAAGAGGAGGGGTTAACCGCACTCTATATAAGTTGCCCCCTCTCACCTGGACAAGGGTTCACATCCCTTCACACACTCATACACAGAGACAGAAAAGCTCGAGGAGCAAAGGACATCCGATAAAGAGAATATATTAATATCAAGAAGATACCAATTACACCCAGTCTCTGCACCAACATAATGACCAGAACTAGTCTAGACATAAGGATGCACACAGCCAAAAGGAAAAAAAGAAAGGAAAAAAAAAGACCCTGCCATAGTGGTCAATCACTTGCAGCAATCGGACCCAAACTACCAATACAACATCCAGAACTATGGATGAGGTTCTTCAAAAACGACGCCTCCAAGAAGGCAACAGTGCACAAGTGTCGTCGTCGCCCAATCGTACATTGCAGGTTTTAACCCTGAAGAGGATTCAAACACCCAAAACAATGCCTTCAACAAGGATTCCACTACCAGGTACAACCAATGAAGGCCAGACCTTAGGTTTTCACCGTGGATATCGAGTCCCGACACTCAACAAGCACCACCTGAACTGAAGTCCCCACATGTTGCCTTCCCAACCAAATCCGCTGCTGCAAAGCACCAATCACAAGGCTCACATTCACATGTACGGAAGAAAACAGGCACAACATCCTGCAGCTGCCCGCACACCAGCCTGTGAAGTAAGTCTTCGCCGCATCCAATGCACCGCACCCGCCATCAAAGGCTATCCAATCATAGCCATCCAAAACATTCTCCGCCTCTGTCCACTCGAAGCCCTGCAGGTTCAAAGTTGTAGACGCGCACGACCAGATCCCAACCAAAACAGAAGTTCAGGAGCTCATACGCCAATCCATGAAGACTGCTAGCGGTGATATCCGGAACTCTGTTGACACCAGATTTTGGCATGATGAAAAACACAATTAATATGGCCTCAAATGAAAAAGTGCTCAAAGCGAGAAAGTTCTGTACCGTCTGTCGGTGGGAAACGACACCTATGGGATCACAAGAATCCCTACTACGGTTACCGGGGCGCGGGGTTGTGAGGAGAGCAGGATTAGCAGTCAACACAAGGATCGTTTACCCAGGTTCGAGCCGCGGGAACGCGTAATACCCTAGTCCTGCTTTGGTGGATGTATTTCAGAGAGTTCTTGAGCTCTCGAACTAGCTATGGTGGCTGCATAGTTCAAAAGAGCCGAATCCCTCTCCAGTATGCCAAGGGCATCCTTTTATAGTCGAAAGGGGTTGCCACAGTGGCACACAGGAGGTGGAAAGGCCTACAGTATTGCGAGCTTATCGCTCGTGTTACGGGACAAGACGCATTTAATGCGTAGCTTAGGTGTCCCTTAGCTTTATTGGGGACGGGAACGAGGCCCGTCCCGTCCGCTGCCGCCTCGCCTTGCTTCGACACGCACCCAGGCCAGCGGTGCATGCGGCGCCATGTAGGCAGGCATGCAGCTGAGGTGGCGCGGTGGTAGGGTCTTCCCAAAGATCTGCATGCCACCACGCAGGTGCTTGCTGAGTTGGCGTAGAGGCCGCCCGTCGCCACGCAGGTGCCTGCCCAGCTGGTTGAGCTAGCAGCTGCTTGGGGACGGCGGTGGAGTCTTGGTCGATGCGGGCTTGGCTGTGGCCCCGCTGACGCCCTCGGCAAGGGCCTTGCCGAGGGCCCGGCAAGGGTCTTGCCGTGGCGTTGCAGTCGTCCCCGGCAAGGCGCTTGCCGGGGGTCTTGTGAATCTCCTCGGCAAGGATCCCGCCGAGGGTCGCCGTCTTCTGGTTCTCATTTGATCTCATATCTCTATGGTCTTGACAAAGATTTGCATGCTACCACGGAGGTGCCTCCCGAGCCCTAGTTCCAATGTGGTTGGTTGAGTTGGAACCCGTGGGCTCAAGGGTGGCTCGCTTCGCTGGTGTGGGTGAGCTGTCCCGGCAAGGGTCTTGCCGGGGGAACCTGCTTCGTCCTTCTGCCTATTTGTGTTCTTGGCCTTGGCGCTGCTTTGTCTTGGGCTTCGGCTTCTCTCCGGCTTCCCTCCTTTGCCCTGCTATGTGCGGCCGTGGCACGCGGCTCTGACTACCCGTGCACAAGTAAAGGGGTCAAAAGGAGAGCCCCTACTTTTGTACACCGACAGGAGCCCCCGGGCCTGGGCCACACATAAGCGCGACACGTTGTTGGGCTAGGCCCAGAACGGTGTGTGGGCAGGTGGGGCGGATCCCACTGCAGTAACTGTTTCGCCCGCTACGCTTCCCCATGACCTGCGCGCGACGTGGAGGGTCGTGCGTGACGTGGGGGTCATGCGCGATGCGGTATACGCATGTATGCGTCACATCGTGGTAAAGAGGCGGCTCGCGCCTTCCCCATAAAAAGAGGGAGGCGTGGAGGCGCGGCTCATTTACTGGGTGGACTCGGGTCGCAGTCTTCAAGGCGCCCACGCCCCACGATCACGGGGCGGGGAACGGTCGCCTCACCCGTCCTTTCGATCCTGCCCGCCTGCCATGCGTCCTCCATGCAAGTGGCGGGCGGTGGAGGCGGGAAACCGGGCCGTCGCTGATTGGGGCAGCGGGTCGGTCCTGATTCCCTGTGCTTCAGATGGCTGGATTGGCTGAGTGGGGCGGCCGAGCCTTGACCTCGCCCCTTTATAAGGAGGGGAACAGGGGGCGTCATCCCGCACTCCTTCCGTATCCATCCTCCTTCACCTTTGCTCCTTCCCTCCACCTGCCATGGCGAGAGGACGTGCTGGGCCTTCGACGGTGGCGGCAAGGGTCGCTGCTCGTCAGCGCGTCCCTCCTTCCCATGAGCCCCCGGCGGCGGAGCCAGTCGCGAGAGGAAGGGGGAGGGGGCATGGCCGAGGTCGCCACGGCGGTCGGGGGAGAGGGGGACGAGGTGGCATAGTGGCCGTGCCTCCTGTGATGGAGGGTCACGTCGGGGACCGGCCCCGCGAGTTCTTCATCAGGCTGCGCCGGCCACCGCGTCGTCGTCTCCGTCTCCCCACCCCCTTCGCCGAGGAGATGGAGCTCGATCCGCCCCAGACCCTCAGATTGCACATGAGGGGCTGCGGGACCGGCGGCACGCAGGTCGACGTCGACTTCCCCGCTACGCAAGTTATGTATCTCCGTCGCAGATGGAAGACATTCGCCCGCATCCATAGCCTGACGGTGGGGCTCGTCCTCTACTTCAAGTTAATGGAGGGCGGCCTGCTCTCCGTCAAGGTCTTCGGAGATCTTGGAACTCGCCTGAAGTGCTGCGTGGGGAGCTCCTCCGACGATGAAGATTCCTCCTCGAGCGGGAGTGACGAGGAGGACAGCGACAGCGACGACGAGAGGGTCGGGCGGAAGGATGCCGACTCCGACTTCGACTGACCGCGCCGTCCCTCCCTCGGCCTCGTGCCCTACCGAGGGCCTTCCTTGTCAAGCTCTCCATCGGGGTGCCCCCCGTCATCTCCTTGGGCGGCTGGCGTAGGAGGGCCGGAGAAGGCGAAGAAGGCAGGTGGCGGCCGTCAACTCGGAGTACGCGGGCACCGACGCCTTCGTCGCGTATTGGTGGGCCGTTGCCTCATCTTCCAGCCTTCTGCTCCTCGCACCTCGCCTAGGCGCTCTTTTTGCCCTCCCGCTGTCTTGTTCCACCTTCTGAGGAGAGGGACAAGAAAGGGGTTATGGGCATTTTATCTCTTTTTAGTTTGTAAGCCTGCGGGCACCTGTCAGATTTAAAACTTGTAATCCCCTTGCTCATGTTTTTAATTCCGTATGAACTGTACCTGTACGGGATGTTTTTAATGAAAAAGGGTGTTTGTCGGGTTCTTTGTGCGTGAGCGAGGCCCATGCCAAGGAAGAATCCTTGTTATTTCTAAGGTAAACATTGTCGCCCGGCAACAGGCCTTGCCGTCCCCCCGCTTTGATCGACCATTCTCACGCTCTTGGCGGAGGCAGGGTGAAGCAGGGTTAGGCCCCTCGTTCATTTCTCTTGCCACCGCAACTACGACCAAGTTCCGACCCAGGGGATAGCTCTTGGGTACGGGAAAAGGGGAGCACGGTGGTTTTAAGAATATAAATGAGGTTTCATATGTCCTAGTTCTATACGGAAGTGCATAACAGGGGATAAAAGACTTATCTGAATCCGCAGCCCCCAGCAACCTTGGCTTGCCGTGGTTGGATCCTTGTGTCTTCAGCCCCCGGCGATCCTGGCTTGCCAGGGCCGGAGCGCCGGTCCATCCTCTTTCTCCCAAGCGGCTCAGGGGACATGTCCACGTGCCCTGCGAACCAAAGAGGACAGAAAGACGCACACTCGACCTCTAGGCTAGGGGTTAGTTGCCGCTAAGCACTATCAACCCTAACCGAGGAAGAGACTTAACCTAGCATGCATGCTATAACTTAGGGCGCCAGCGCTTCACTTATTTATGCTCAGGGTCTGCGCCTGGCTTTGTACAGAGGGTTACATGCCTTGTCGGCAAAGCTTGTACAAAAGGTGGCTTGCCGGGAGGCCCGGCAAGCCGCGCCTTATGGGTAAAACTTGCGAACATGCTCGATGTTCCAGGAGTTGCTCACTGGGACAGCATCTTCGGTCTCCAGGCGGACTGCGCCAGGCCTGGTGACTCGTATTACCCGATAAGGGCCTTCCCACTTTGGCGTCAACTTGTTGGAATTCTTGGCCGACTGAACGTGCCGAAGAACAAGGTCGCCTTCCTCAAAGCTTCGGGCATGAACCTTGCGGCTATGGTAGTGGCGCAAGGCTTGCTGGTAGCGTGCTGCTCTCACAGCCGCCCGAAGACGATCTTCCTCAAGGAGCGTTGCGTCATCTTGCCGCAACTGCTCTTGCTCCAGCTCGTCGTAAGCGAGCACTCGAGGTGACCCGTATATGAGTTCTGTGGGGAGAACTGCTTCTGCCCCGTATACCAGGGAAAAGGGTGTCTGGCCGGTGGCTCGATTTGGCGTCGTCCTGATTGACCAAAGAACCGCCGGCAACTCATCAATCCAGCGTCTTCCGCTCTTGTGCAGCTTGTCAAAAGTCTTTGTCCTCAGGCCTCACAATACTTCAGCATTCGCCCTCTCCGCCTGGCCGTTGCTCCGTGGGTGCGCCACGGAAGCGAAACAGACCCTGCTGCCGAGGTCTTGAATGTATTGCATGAAGGTGTGGCTTGTGAACTGCGTGCCGTTGTTGGTGATGACTCTGTTTGGCACACCGAAACGGCAGACTAGTCCCTTGAAGAACTTGACGGCTGACTGTGCTGTCACCTTCCTCACTGCTTCCACTTCCGGCCACTTTGTGAACTTGTCGATTGCAACGTACAAGTACTCAAAGCCCCCGACAGCACGGGGGAAAGGGCCAGTATGTCGAGCCCCCAGACCGAAAATGGCCAGGAGAGTGGGATCGTTTGAAGGGCTTGAGCTGGTTGATGATGCCTCTTTGAATGGAACTGGCACGCTTCACATCTGGTTACTAGCGCCGTTGCATCCTGGAGGGTTGTGGGCCAGACGAAGCCTTGCTGGAACGCCTTGCCGGCAAGGGCCCTCGACCCTATGTGGGAGTCACATATGCCTCTGTGTATCTCTGCCAACAGCTCCAGTCCTTCCTCCCGAGGGATGCACTTCAATTTCACTCCGTTCGGTCTTTTTCTGTACAAGACGTCATCGACGAACTGATACAGGGCAGACCGACGGGCTACTTTTTCCGCTTCTTCCTGCTCCTCAGGAAGTTCCCCTATTTGGAGGAATCGGACGGTATGCTGTGACCATGCCGGAGCCTGGGGCTCGACGGCAAGGACCAAAGGCATTTCCTCTGCCATGGGAGCGGTCGTCTCTACGGCCAGGGCTTGACGCCCTGCCGGAGTCGGTCGCTCCTCGGCAGGCTTAGGATCCATGGCAACGTCCGTGCCGGCGGCACCAGGGGGCTCGGCAGGAAAATACTTGCCGGGGCCTGATTTCCTCTGCTTGTTCTGCCCTGTTGATGGTTCGACGGATGGTTGGGTCAACCGAAGCAAAAAGGTACCTGGTTCCACATGTAGCTTGAATGCAGCGCGCTTTGATAGGTAATCGGCGATGTCGTTCTCCGCTCGGGGAACGTACTCCGCTTGTATACCGTCAAAGCGCTCCTCCAGCTTCCTCACATCATCTACGTAAGCCTCCATCAACGGGCTCTGATAATCTTTGTTAACTTGCCTGACGACAAGCTGCGAATCACCCCTGACGATGAGCTTTTTTACTCCGAGGTCTGCCGCGATCCTTAGGCCGGCAAGCAATCCCTCGTACTCAGCATTGTTGTTGGTGGACATCTCCCTGGGAAAGTGCATCTGGATTACATACTTGAGGTGCTCTCCGGTGGGTGCGACGAGCAGCACACCAGCACCGGCGCCTTGCAGCGAGAAAGCTCCGTCAAAGTACATAATCCAGTCACGAGCTGTTTCCTTGCCGGGGGGGAGTGGTCTCCTGGATCTCTTCGTCGGGCGTTGAGGTCCATTCTGCAATGAATTCCGCCAGGACTCTGCTCTGGATGGTTGAAGTACTTTCAAACTTCAACCCAAAGCTTCACAATTCCAAGGCCCACTCCACAATCCTTCCGGTTGCGTCTGGGTTGTGCAGTATCCGTTGCAACGGGAGGCGGGTGACGACGGTGATCTCGTGGGCTTGGAAGTAATGATGCAGCTTCCTCGAGTCCATAAGGAGGCCGAAGAGAAATTTCTGCACACCGGAGTACCTTGACCTAGCCCCCTGCAAGAGGGAGCTGACAAAGTAAACCGGGTGCTGCATCATCTTATTCTTCTGCACCACCTCATTTGGCCGCGCGGGCCCCGCCCTGACGGCGTCAGTCTCTGCCGGGAGCCTTGCCTTGCCGGCACCAGGCCTTGCCGGGGGAGTCTCTGACTTGCCGTCCGCCGGTCCTACCGTTGCCACTGCCTCTTCATCAATCTCCCTCTGCGCCACTAGCGCGGCACTGACCACTTGGTTCGTCGCCGGCAGATACAGCAGCAACGGTTCTTGTGGTTTTGGCGCAACTAGTATCGGCGTAGAGGAAAGGTATCTCTTCAGGTCTTGCAACGCCGCTTCGGCCTCTGGGGTCCACTCCATTGGGCCCGCCTTCTTCAGGATCTTGAAAAAAGGAAGGGCGCGCTCGGTAGACTTGGAGATGAACTGGCTCATGGCGGCAACGCAGCCAGTGAGCCAACGCACATCCTTGATCCGCTTGGGCGCCTCAGTCTGCTCGATAGCCTTGATCTTGTCTGGGTTTTCCTTGATCCCACGCTGTGACACGAAGAACCCGAGAAGTTTGCCGAACGGAACGCCGAAGACACACTTCTCAGGGTTCAACTTGAGGTTGATCTTGCGCAGGTTGGCAAACATATCTTCTAAGTCTTGTACAAGAGTTGCCCTGTCCTTGGTTTTGACCACTATGTCATCCATATAGGCTTCCATATTTCTATGTAGCTGGGGTTCAAAACCAATTTGGACTGCCCTTGCAAACGTTGAGCCAGCACTCTTCAACCCGAAAGGCATCCGTAAAAAGCAGTACGTACCACATGGGGTGATGAATGTTGTCTTCTCTTGTCATGAAGATCTGGTGGTAGCCCTAGTAGGCGTCAAGGAATGATAACAGATCACACCCGGCCGTGGAGTCAACAATCAGGTCGATGCGTGGCAACAGGAAGGGGTCCTTAGGACAAGCCTTATTGATATCTGTGTAATCAATACACAGCCTCCACTTCCCGTTTGCCTTGCGCACCACTACCTGATTGGCCAACCACGTCGGATGGAGCACTCCCCTCACCAAGCCCGCTGCTTCCAACTTCCTGATCTCCTCTGCGATGAACTCCTGCCGTTCCAAAGATTGCTTCCTGACCTTTTGCTTGACGGGTCGCGCATGGGGACAGACAGCAATATGGTGCTCAATCACTTCCCTGGGAACGCCGGGGATGTCAGATGCTTGCCATGCAAACACATCGACATTCGCCCGCAGGAAAGTGACGAGCGCGCTTTCCTATTTGTTGTCGAGGGTGGAGCTTATGGTGAAAGCCCCTCCCGTGCCATCCTCCCTGACGGACACCTTCTTGGTCTCTGGTGGCGTAGCTCTGGATTTCTTGCTCTTGCCGGTGGAGCTCTCTGGCACATCCTCGACGGTAGCACAACACTTCGAAGAGGTGCGCTTGCCGGAGTGGGTGCGAGAGGTCTTGCCGGTCTTCTTCTTCCCTCCCGGGGCTTCAGCGGCAGGAGCAAGTGCCTTGGCGGCAGCTGCTGCAACTGCTTCCCGGTAGAGTAGGTCGGTGTAGATCAGCGCGTCCTTCTTGTCGGAGGGGACGGTGATGATGTTCATCGGCCCAGGCATCTTCAGCGTGTTGTAGGCGTAGTGCGACGCCGCCATGAACTTGGCCAGCGCCGGGCGGCCGAGGATCCCGTTGTAGGGCAAGGGGATCTCGACTACGTCGAAGACAATCCTCTCCGTCCTATAGTTCAGCTCACATTCATGTTGGGGAACGTAGCAGAAATTCAAAATTTTCTACGCATCACCAAGATCAATCTATGGAGTTTACTAGCAACGAGAGGGAAGGAGTGCATCTACATACCCTTGTAGATCGTGATGCGGAAGCGTTGCAAGAACGCGGATGAAGGAGTCGTACTCGTAGCGATTCAGATCGCGGTTGATTCCGATCTAAGCGCCGAACCACGGCACCTCCGCGTTCAACACACGTGCAGCCCGGTGACGTCTCCCATGCCTTGATCCAGCAAGGAGAGAGGGAGAGGTTGGGGAAGACTCCGTCCAGCAGCAGCACAACGGCATGGTGGTGATGGAGGAGTGTGGCAATCCTGCAGGGCTTCGCCAAGCACCGCGGGAGAGGAGGAGGACATGGAAGAGGGGGAGGGCTGCGCCAAAACTTGGGTGCCTTGCTGCCCTCCCACCCCCCACATATATATAGGGGCAAGGGAGAGGGGGGCCGGCCCCCTCAGATCCAATCTGAGGAGGGGGCGGCGGCAAGGGGGGTTGCCTTGCCCCCCAAGGCAAGGGGGGCGCCTCCCCTTAGGGTTCCCCCAAACCCCCAGGCGCATGGGCCCTGGGAGGGAAGGCGCCCAGCCCACTAAGGGGCTGGTCCCTCTCCACATACAGCCCATAGGGCCCTCCGGGGCTGGTGGCCCGTCCCGGTGGACCCCCGGAACCCTCTGGTGGTCCCGGTACATTACCGGTGACGCCCGAAACTCTTCCGGTGGCCAAAACGGGACTTCCCATATATAAATCTTTACCTCCAGACCATTCCGGAACTCCTCGTGATGTCCGGGATCTCATCCGGGACTCCGAACAACATTCGGTAACCACGTATATCTATTCCCTATAACCCTAGCGTCATCGAACCTTAAGTGTGTAGACCCTACGGGTTCGGGAACCATGCAGACATGACCGAGACGTTCCCCGGCCAATAACCAACAGCGGGATCTGGATACCCATGTTGGCTCCCACATGTTCCACGATGATCTCATCGGATGAACCACGATGTCGGGGATTCAATCAATCCCGTATACAATTCCCTTTGTCTACCGGTATGGTACTTGCCCGAGATTCGATCGTCGGTATCCCGATACCTTGTTCAATCTCGTTACCGGCAAGTCTCTTTACTCGTTCCGTAACACATCATCCCGTGATCAACTCCTTGGTCACATTGTGCACATTATGACGATGTCCTACCAAGTGGGCCCATAGATACCTCTCCGTTTACACGGAGTGAAAAATCCCAGTCTCGATTCGTGCCAACCCAACAGACACTTTCGGAGATACCTGTAGTGCACCTTTATGGCCACCCAGTTACGTTATGACGTTTGGTACACCCAAAGCATTCCTACGGTATCCGGGAGTTGCACAATCTCATGGTCTAAGGAAATGATACTTGACATTAGAAAAGCTCTTAGCAAACGAACTACACGATCTTGTGCTAGGCTTAGGATTGGGTCTTGTCCATCACATCATTCTCCTAATGATGTGATCCCGTTATCAACGACATCCATTGTCCATGGTCAGGAAACCGTAACCATCTATTGATCAACGAGCTAGTCAACTAGAGGCTTACTAGGGACATGGTGTTGTCTATGTATCCACACATGTATCTGAGTTTCCTATCAATACAATTCTAGCATGGATAATAAACGATTATCATGAACAAGGAAATATAATAATAACCAATTTATTATTGCCTCTAGGGCATATTTCCAACAGTCTCCCGCTTGCACTAGAGTCAATAATCTAGTTCACATCACCATGTGATTAACACTCACATGTCACATCACCATGTGACCAACATCCAAAGAGTTTCTAGAGTCAACAATCTAGTTCACATCACTATGTGATTAACACTCAATGAGTTCTGGTTTGATCATGTTATGCTTGTGAGAGAGGTTATTAGTCAACGGGTCTAAACCTTTCAGATCCGTGTGTGCTTTACGAATATCTATGTCATCTTGTGGATGCTACCACGCGCTACTTGGAGCCATTTCAAATAACTGCTCTACTATACGCATCCGGTCTACTACTCAGAGTCATCCGGATTAGTGTCAAAGTTCGCATCGACATAACCCTTTACGACGAACTCCTTTTCACCTCCATAATTGAGAAAATTCCTTAGTCCACTAGATACTAAGGATAAGTTCGACCGCTGTCATGTGATCCATTCCCGGATCACTATTGTACCCCTTGACCAACTCATGGCAAGGCACACTTCATGTGCGGTACACAGCATAGCATACTGTATAGAGCCTATGACAAAAGCATAGGGGACGACCTTCGTCCTTCCTCTTTCTTCTTCTGTGGTCAAGCTTTGAGTCTTACTCAACTTCACACCTTATAACTCAGGTAAGAACTCCTTCTTTGACGGATCTATTTTGAACTCTTTCAAAATCATGTCAAGGTGTGCGTTCTTTGAAAGTATCATCAGGCGTCTTGATCTATCTCTATAGATCTTGATGCCCAATATGTAAGCAGCTTTATCCAGGTCTTCCCTTGAAAAACTCCTTTCAAACAACCCTTTATGCTTACCAGAAATTCTACATCATTTCGGATCAACAATATGTCATTCACATATACTTATCAGAAATGTTGTAGCGCTCCCACTCACTTTATTGTAAATACAAGTTTCTAACAAACTTTGTATAAACCCAAAAACTTTGATCACTCCATCAAAGCGTATATTCTGACTCCGAGATGCTTGCTCTAGTCCATGGAAGGATCGCTGGAGCTAGCATACCTTTTAGCATCCTTAGGATCGACAAAACCTTTCTGATTGTATCACATACAACCTTTCCTTACGAAAACTGGTAAGGAAACTTGTTTTTGACATCCATCTGCCAGATTTCATAAATGCAGCTAATGCTAACATGATTCCGACGGACTTAAGCATCGCTACGGATGAGAAAATCTCATCGTAGTCAACTCCTTGAACTTGTGAAAATACACTTTGCCACAAGTCGAGCTTCATAGACGGTAACATTACCGTCCACGTCCGTCTTCTTCTTAAAGATCCATTTATCTCAATGGCTTGCCGATCATCGGGCAAGTTCACAAAGTCCATGCTTTGTTCTGATACATGGATTCTATCTCGGATTTCATGGCCTCGAGCCATTCGTCAGAATCCGGGCACACCATCGCTTCTCCACAGCTCATAGGTTCATCGTTGTCCAACAACATGACTTCCAAGACAGGATTACACATTACTCTGAAGTAGTACGCATCCTTGTCGTCCTACGAGGTTTGGTAGTGACTTGATCCGAAGTTTCATGATCACTATCATAAGCTTCCACTTCAATTGGTGTAGGTGCCACAGGAACAACTTCCTGTGCCCTGCTACACACTAGTTGAAGTTATGGTTCAATAACCTCATCAAGTCTCCACCATCCTCCCACTCAATTCTTTCGAGAGAAACTTTTCCTCGAGAAAGGACTCATTTCTAGAAGCAATTACTTTTGCTTCCAGATCTGAAATAGGAGGTATACCCAACTGTTTTGGGTTTTCTATGAAGATGCATTTATCCGCTTTGGGTTCGAGCTTATCAGCTTGAAACTTTTTCACATAAGCATCGCAGCCCCAAACTTTTAAGAAACGACAACTTAGGTTTCTCTAAACGGTGTCGTCTCAACGGAATTGCGTGGTGCCCTATTTAAAGTGAGTGCGGTTGTCTCTAATGCCTAACCCATAACCGATAGTTGTGTTAAGAGACATCATGGTATGCACCATATCCAATAGGGTGCAGTTATGATGTTCGGACACACCATCACACTATGGTGCTCCAAGCGGTATTAGTCGTGAAACAATTTTCACAATTTATTAATTGTGTGCCAAACTCGTAACTCAGATACTCATCTCTATGATCATATCACAGACATTTTATCCTCTTGTCACGACGATCTTCAACTTTACTCTGAAATTACTTGAACCTTTTAATAATTCAGACTTGTGTTTCATCAAGTAAATACACTCAGCATCTACTCAAATCATCTGTGAAGTAAGAACATAACGATATCCACTACATGCCTCAGCACTCATTGGACTGCATACATCAAAATGTATTACTTCCAACAAGTTGCTCTCTTGTTCCATCTTACTGAAAACGAGGCCTTTCAGTCATCTTGCCCATGTGGTATGATTTGCATGTCTCAAGTGATTCAAAATCAAGTGAGTCCAAACGATCCATCTGCATGGAGTTTCTTCATGCATATATACCAATAGACATGGTTCGCATGTCTCAATGTTTTCAAAAACGAGTGAGTCCAAAGATCCATCTACATGGAGCTTCTTCATGCGTTCTATACCAATATGACTCAAATGGTAGTGCCACAAGTATGTGGTACTATCATTACTATTTTATATCCTTTTTGGCACGAACATGTGTATCACTGCGATCGGGATTCATTTTAGGTGCAAGACCATTGAAGGTATTATTCAAATAAACAGAGTAACCATTATTCTCCTTAAATGAATAACCGTATTGCGATAAACATAATCCAATCATGTTTATGCTCAACACCAAATAAAAATTATTTAGGTTTAACACCAATCTCGATGGTAGAGGGAGAATGCGATGCTTGATCACATCAACCTTGGAAACACTTCCAACACATATCGTCATCTCACCTTTAGCTAGTCTCCGTTTATTCCGCAGCTCTTATTTCGAGTTACTAACACTTAGCAACCGAACCGGTATCTAATACCCTGGTGCTGCTAGGAGTACTAGTAAAGTACACATTCATATAATGTATATCCAATATACTTCTGTCGACCTTGCCTGCCTTCTCATCTACCAAGTATCTAGGGTAGTTCTGCTTCAGTGACCGTTCCCCTCATTACAGAAGCACTTAGTCTCGGGTTTGGGTTCAACCTTGGGATTCTTCACTAGAGCAGTAAATGATTTGCTGTTTCATGAAGTATCCCTTTTGCCCTTGCCCTTCTTGAAACTAGTGGTTTTACTAACCATCAACAATTGATGCTCCTATTTGATTTCTACTTTCGCGGTTGAAACATTGCGAATAGCTCAAGGATCATCATATCTATCCCTGATATGTTATAGTTCATCACGAAGATCTAATATCTTGGTGGTAGTGACTATGGAGAACCATCACTATCTCATCTGGAAGATTAACTCCCACTCGATTCAAGCGATTGTGGTACTCAGACAATCTGAGCACATGCTCAACGATTGAGCTTTTCTCCCTTAGTTTGCAGGCTTAAGAAACTTGTCAGGGGTCTCATACCTCTTGACGTGGGCACTAGTCTGAAATCCCAATTTCAGTCTTCGGAACATCTCATATGTTCTGCGACGTTTCAAAACGTCTTTGGTGCCACAATTCTAAACCGTTAGCATTACGCACTGAACTATCACGTAGTCATCAAAACGTGTATGTCAGATGTTTCGCAACATCTACAGACGACGCTGAGGTTCAGCACACCGAGCGGTGCATTAAGGACATAAGCCTTCTGTGCAGCAATGAGGACAATCCTCAGTTTACGGACCCAGTCCGCATAATTGCTACTATCAACTTTCAACTAAATTTTCTCTAGGAACATATCTTAAACAGTAGAACTAAAGCGCAAGCTATGACATAATTTGCAAAGACCTTTTGACTATGTTCATGATAATTAAGTTCATCTGATTAATGAACTCCCACTCAGATAGACATCCCTCTAGTCATCTAAGTGATACATGATCCGAGTCAAACTAGGCCGTGTCCGATCATCACGTGAGACGGACTAGTCATCATCGATGAACATCTCCATGTTGATCGCATCTACTATACGACTCATGTTCGACCCTTCGATCTCTTGTGTTCCGAGGCCATGTCTGTACATGCTAGGCTCGTCAAGTCAACCTAAGTGTTTCGCATGTGTTCCGAGGCCATGTCTGTACATGCTAGGCTCGTCAACACCCGTTGTATTCGAACGTTAGAATCTATCACACCCGATCATCACGTGGTGCTTCGAAACAACGAACCTTCGCAACGGTGCACAGTTAGGGGGAACACGTCTCTTGAAATTTTAGTGAGGGATCATCTTATTTATGCTACCATCGTTCAAAGGAAATAAGATGTAAACATGACAAACATCACATGCAAATCATAAAGTGACATGATATGGCCAATATCATCTTGCGCCTTTTGATCTCCATCTTCGAGGCGCGGCATGATCACCTTTGTCACCGGCATGACACCATGATCTCCATCATCATGATCTCCATCATCGTGTCTTCATGAAGTTGTCTCGCCAACTATTACTTCTACCACTATGGCTAACGGTTAGCAATAAAGTAAAGTAATTACATGGCGTTTTCATTGACACGCAGGTCATACAATAAATTAAGACAACTCCTATGGCTCCTGCCGGTTGTCATACTCATCGACGTGCAAGTCGTGATTCCTATTACAAGAACATGATCAATCTCATACATCACATATATCATTCATCACATCCTTTTGGCCATATCACATCACATAGCATACCCTGCAAAAACAAGTTAGACGTCCTCTAATTGTTGTTGCATGTTTTACGTGGCTGCTATGGGATTCTAGCAAGAACGTTTCTTACCTACGCAAAAGCCACAAAGTGATATGCCAATTTCTATTTACCCTTCATAAGGACCCTTTTCATCGAATCTGATCCGACTAAAGTGGGAGAGACAGACACCCACTAGCCACCTTATGCAACTAGTGCATGTCAGTCGGTGGAACCTGTCTCACGTAAGAGTACGTGTAAGGTCGGTCCGGGCTGCTTCATCCCACAATGCCGCCGAATCAAGATAAGACTAGTAACGGCAAGTAAATTGACAAAATCGACGCCCACAACTACTTTGTGTTCTACTCGTGCATAGAAACTACGCATAGACCTAGCTCATGATGCCACTGTTGGGGAACGTAGCAGAAATTCAAAATTTTCTACGCATCACCAAGATCAATCTATGGAGTTTACTAGCAACGAGAGTCAAGGAGTGCATCTACATACCCTTGTAGATCGCGATGCGGAAGCGTTGCAAGAACGCGGATGAAGGAGTCGTACTCGTAGCGATTCAGATCGCGGTTGATTCCGATCTAAGCGCCGAACCACGGCGCCTCCGCGTTCAACACACATGCAGCCCGGTGACGTCTCCCACGCCTTGATCCAGCAAGGAGAGAGGGAGAGGTTGGGGAAGACTCCGTCCAGTAGCAGCACAACGGCATGGTGGTGATGGAGGAGTGTGGCAATCCTGCAGGGCTTCGCCAAGCACCGCGGGAGAGGAGGAGGACATGGAAGAGGGGGAGGGCTGCGCCAGAACTTGGGTGTCTTGCTGCCCTCCCACCCCCCACATATATATAGAGGCAAGGGAGAGGGGGGCCGGCCCCCTCAGATCCAATCTGAGGAGGGGGCGGCGGCCAGGGGGGTTGCCTTGCCCCCCAAGGCAAGGGGGGTGCCTCCCCTTAGGGTTCCCCCAAACCCCCAGGCGCATGGGCCCTGGGAGGGAAGGCGCCCAGCCCACTAAGGGGCTGGTCCCTCTCCACATACAGCCCATAGGGCCCTCCGGGGCTGGTGGCCCCTCCCGGTGGACCCCTGGAACCCTCCGGTGGTCCCGGTACACTACCGGTGACGCCCGAAACTCTTCCGGTGGCCAAAACGGGACTTCCCATATATAAATCTTTACCTCCTGACCATTCCGGAACTCCTCGTGACGTCCGGGATCTCATCCGGGACTCCGAACAACATTCTGTAACCACGTATATCTATTCCCTATAACCCTAGCGTCATCGAACCTTAAGTGTGTAGACCCTACGGGTTCGGGAACCATGCAGACATGACCGAGACGTTCTCCGGCCAATAACCAACAGCGGGATCTGGATACCCATGTTGGCTCCCACATGTTCCACGATGATCTCATCGGATGAACCATGATGTCGGGGATTCAATCAATCCCGTATAAAATTCCCTTTGTCTACCGGTATGGTACTTGCCCGAGATTCGATCGTCGGTATCCCGATACCTTGTTCAATCTCGTTACCGGCAAGTCTCTTTACTCGTTCCGTAACACATCATCCCATGATCAACTCCTTGGTCACATTGTGCACATTATGACGATGTCCTACCGAGTGGACCCAGAGATACCTCTCCGTTTACACGGAGTGACAAATCCCAGTCTCGATTCGTGCCAACCCAACAGACACTTTCAGAGATACCTGTAGTGCACCTTTATGGCCACCCAGTTACGTTGTGACGTTTGGTACACCCAAAGCATTCCTACGGTATCCGGGAGTTGCACAATCTCATGGTCTAAGGAAATGATACTTGACATTAGAAAAGCTCTTAGCAAACGAACTACACGATCTTGTGCTAGGCTTAGGATTGGGTCTTGTCCATCACATCATTCTCCTAATGATGTGATCCTGTTATCAACGACATCCAATGTCCATGGTCAGGAAACCGTAACCATCTATTGATCAACGAGCTAGTCAACTAGAGGCTTACTAGGGACATGGTGTTGTCTATGTATCCACACATGTATCTGAGTTTCCTATCAATACAATTCTAGCATGGATAATAAACGATTATCATGAACAAGGAAATATAATAATAACCAATTTATCATTGCCTCTAGGGCATATTTCCAACAGTTCATGCATCGGCAACCCCACCAAATCCATATGCCGATGAACAACATGATGGGTTTGGTTAATCAATTTGAAACACCTCACGTTAAAATTTCCAATAGCATACAAGAAAGTCTTTCACGTTTTTATTCATCGGCAACTAATTTGCAATATGTGAATCCAACCTTGCCGATGGATGGGAGAATTGGCCATGCTACTACTAGCTATTCGGCCAGTTACTCTCAACCATCATATGCTACACCTCATGTTAGTAATTTTCCAGAACCATATGCAACTGTAGATGTTCATAATTCGGCCCCGCATCTTCATGTCATAGCCGAATAAGTGAAAATTTTACAGGAACACATGTGTCGTCATCAAATATTGTAGCGTATAATGCATACTCTACACAATTCAAGAATTTCGGCAACACTCACGAATCATTGCCGAAAGAATCTGAAAGTATTGCGAAGCAATCCCTTCCAGAAGCGGTTGTGGCTGCATTAAAAAAGAGCTTGGCACAAAACAAGAGAATTAGTGCTCTTTGCCTTGAACAATATGAAAAGGGGTTGTTTCCTGATTATGCTGCACTAAAGGCTAGAGTTTTGCAGGAAGATGAAACTTCATCAATTGGTAGTATTGGTGAGAGAGCATATGGTTATACAGCAGTGCATACACCTCCACCTAGTACCGCAGCATATTATACGCCCCCTACAAAATTGCAAAATTTCGGCAACACTAACACTTCATTGCCGAAAGATCCTAAAAGCATTGGGGGCAAACTAATCTGGAGCGGGCTGAAATTGAGAGGGGAGTTAAAGCTTTGCGCGATAGGGTGCAAGTACTTCGCCAAGAGAGAATTGATAGGGAATTAGCTCAAAGAAAAGAAGCCTTGCCAATTGATATAACCGGTGAAAAGAATGATGATTCGGAGACTAAAAGTGCTTCAGTTGAAAAAGCTGAATCAAGTAGTATATATTCCGAATCCATCAAATCCAAAGAGGCAAACATTGTTGAGAAAGGGCATGGAAAGTATAGCAAGACAGCCATACTTGATTTTTCTGAAGTTAATGGAACCTACTTCCTACCCTATGAGTTTCGTGCCATAGAAATTGATGAGCTTCAAGAACAAGAACAAATAGCCGAAGAAAGTTTGGTGGAAAAATATCTTCAAACTAGTGGTGCACGAAATCAAGAAAAAGATGATGACAAGGCGTTGGGGAGCTATCCGAAGGCGGAGCAAGATATTCTTCAAGCCACACCACCATCATGCTCTCCCAACATATTTGAAGAGGTATGTCTAGCAATTAATTTACCTATTTTCAGATTTGGTCATGACTTAGTTGTTGATGCATATATTAGAAAAATCTTCATAAGAAATAATGAAGAAGGGTAACTTATTTGTTAGCAATCAGATTGTCACAAAGCATATCGGTTAACACATTGCACCATTCAGAAAGACCGATAGCGAAAAATTATTGCAGCCAAGGATTTCCCCATTGCTTTATCTAAAGCTCATATCTAATTGGGTAACTTTGCTTATTTCTTACTTGTCTTACACTTGGTATCAATTGAGACATGTATGTTCTAACTATTTTCGTCTCAGAAATTTAAAGCCAAGGTAAAAATCTCCTGAGCAAACTGATGCCAGTATAGTTTCTTATCCAAAGACATCGGAGATAGAGTGCAAAACACAATGCATAGCCGAATGGGGTGATGCAAAATCTGAACCATTCGTTTGCTTAACTCCAAAGCCGTTCTCACAACAAGATCGGCTAGAGAATAAAAAGTTTACCTTCAATTCAAGCATGTGTGATCAAATATTTGATTTGTTGTTGAGAAATAATTATATTAGAATTCTTGATCACCATGTTGAGCCATCTGTCCAGGGACGAATGTATTGTAAGTTGCATGATTCGTCCAAGCATAATTTTTAGGATTGCAACATGTTTTGTTAAATAGTTAAATTGGCCATTGATAAAGGACGATTGAAATTTGTTGAGACACCAAGAGATGACCAGTCTATTCCGATTGGTCCCTATGGCAGAAAGTTATTGCATCGGCTGCTTCAAGCCGGTCCATTTAAAGAGAAGGTAAAAACTGTAGGTGATGGGATCAAGCTTACAAGTAAAGAAGTTGTTGAAGAGCATAATGAACATAATCTTGAGGGCGAGAATTCCATCGAAGCTACAATGGAGACGCCAAGGACTAGGGGCAGCAAGCAAATCCAATGATCGACGAAAGCAAACCAAAAGAAAACAAAGGCCGAAATAAGCGCAAGTGTAAGAGATCAAAAATCACCTTCGCTATACTATTGGATAAATATCAAAAGAAGAGTGAAGAGAAGAATACTTATTGGCCAAATCATGCAAAGAAACCAAGATCACCCCCAAGGCGCAAATATGAGTATTGGTATTCGCAAACTGAGAATTTTAATGCAACATATTCATATCCTTATTTTGGGCCGCCAATGCCAATGCCGTGGATGCCTCCCTATGCTCATATACATCCATATCCATCATGGGATAGGTATAATACAAGGGCACATTCTCCATCTTATTTTAGACCATCTCACTAATATTATGCAGCTCCGAGAAGATCAACATTTGAACAATCACATGTTAAAGACCGTTTCAATCATAAGGAATCGGTCCAGAGCTCAAGGAAGAAGAAAGAGGTGGTCAAGCAAGTTTACCGTGTTAAAAGAGATGGTCGTAAGAGTGCAACTTCAGATTTGATCTCAAATGAAAAAGAGCCAATTAAAGTGTTGACATTGGCTACTAAAGGCAATGAGACAAAGCAACTAATTATTGAGAGTCAAAGTGCCAAATCGGAAGAAAAGAAGTTGAGAGTGCACAAGGCCAAAAAGGAATTTCCATTGGTCAAAATAGAATCACAGCCGAGATGCCCGCTCGGCTTATCGTATTGGAAAAAGAAGAAATTACAAAAACTTAGTGCACAAGAACTTGAAGAAAGGAACATGGCATGGGTTCCCAAAGGAAGTGCTCAAAATAAGAATTATGTGCAAGCTTCCATTACAAGAAGTGCGGCAAAGGTGAAGAAGGAAAAGAGTGAAAACTATGAAGGACCAAGCCAAAGGTTTCAACATCTTTGGTCTACACATTATCCATATTCTTCAACTATGCCATTAACGCCTATGTCATGGAATTCGTCATCAGGTATGATTGGTAACCCTCAATGGGCTTATTTTAATCCATGGATGCAATATTTTTTCTTATATCATGAAAGGGTATTACCAAGTCACTATACATTTGATTAGCTACAAGTTTGTTGCTGATCCAAAGGGCTGAAATACTTGATTTGTCATTTCATTTGTTTATTTCGGCTATATGTGCTTCGAATGAAGTTTACATGGTAATGGCGATATTAATCTATCGTCCTAAGAGTATGTCAATGCATGGCTGGTGTAGTATTCTAACATCGTCCTTAGTTTGATTGGAGAGCGAGACAAGGTACGTGCTGATGGAAATTTATATGTATGCCTATATTATGATTGAATGGAGTTGAGACATCATGACCGATGTCATTGAATATATGCTGCATAGACCAATTCATAGCTGCAGAATTGGCTAGTGGGCTTATACTTTGTTTGGATATGATTTGGCTTATGCATCTTTGGGATCTATAAGAGGCCAAATCATAGCTGATTTTATTACCGGACATCGGATTAATGACATGCATAATATTAATATTAGCCTTGTCTCGCTAGTACTATGGAGATTATGTTTTGATGGTTCAATTCATAGAAATGGCCAAAGTGTTGGTGTTGTTTATATATCTCTTTATGGTACTATTTTTGAAGCCTCATGCCGCTTAGAATATTTTTATGCATGACTAATTAAGGCCGAATATGCATTGTTATTCGGATTGACTCTTTTACTTTCTATATGTGCTATACATATTGAGGCTTTCGGTGATTCATTATGAGTAGTGCAACAAATATCCAAGGGTTATCAATGTTTTGACGAATCACTTATAGTTTATCTTGGGGTATGTCTAGATGCAAAATTTACCTTGGGTTGCATTAAAATTGTTCATATATTTAGACATGACAATTGGAGAGAGTTGGCATAGCAAGCATCCGGCTACCATGTCCGTCATAGTGTATTGCACATCTATCAATAGCCGATGCTTATTCTTGTCAACATAGGTAAGGCCGAATTGGAGCTGACCACCTCGGCCATTAATGAAACTTTTATGCAGGCAAAGCAAGGATTGGAGGTAGTTCATTCTTGATTATCAGCAAAATCCTAGCGAGAGGGTGAATAATATGGTTCGGAGGATGGATTTGAGATACATATCTATGGAACCTTATCGTCGGATTGTTATATAAGTTGAGAAGTTTTCACCCAAGTTGCATCAAGAGGTTCAAACAAGCAACGACCGATATATGACTATCATCCTAAGCAAAGACATGGCCGATAAATAACTATCGCCCTTAGCATAAACATGGCCGATACATAATTATCGCCCTGAGAAATATAAATGGCTGATGGAGTTTTGACATCGTCCTTAGAACAAATACATTGCAAATTATTTTTCGGCACGCAAGTTTTGCCAAAAAACAGGGGGGGCATGTGTTGACACCAGATTTTGGCATGATGAAAAACACAATTAATATGGCCTCAAATGAAAAAGTGCTCAAAGTGAGAAAGTTCTGTATCGTCAAAGGGAGAAACTTTGATATTTGGGCCATAGCCATCCGATCTCATCTCTAAGGCCAAAGTTGTGTTTGAAGTACTCAGATTTTGTATTTAAAACACTATTTGGCTGATTACGCGCCCAAGACGGCATCGTATGGAAAAATGATCTACATGGGTTATCTTCGTCTCGTCGAAACGATCGATTTTGATATTAAAATCATTCCAATCCGAGTTTGTATACAAAAGTTAGAGCCATCGGAATGCAGCTCTGTCATGAGGCAAAAAATGGCGCGCCCCACCAGACACCGTGTGTGATGGGTAGCGCGAATAATAGCCTGTTTTGCGCGACCGATTTGTCCCTCAAGCTGACCTCTGATCAAAAACCATTCAACATGAAATTTGTTCATCTCGTCGAAATGGTCAAGATTGTTTTTGGACTCGTTTCCATCCGAGATAGTTTACCACCACAGAAATGAGCCGCAAGGTGCAGTCAGTTTAAACCGAACAGTTTAGGAAAGTTCGGACAAAACCAATCCGAATTTGACTAGAGTTTTGAACGTGAATCAAAGCCTTTTCCTTGCACGGGAAGTCCAGCCGCCTCTTATATACCTAAGGGGTGACGGCCGATTGAACAACACACAATCGATCAAATCATCTACCACTTTTTATCCTTTATCTTTTCTCCTTAACCCTAGTTCTTCTTCCTTCTCGTTCTTCGTTCATTCTTCTTGTTGCAGGGCGGCGAACCTCGAGGCCCTAGGGGCGGTCAGGCCGACCTAGGGCAGCCCATAGCCACCGCGCGCTCTGACGGGGTCCCTCCCGGGCGTGTGGGGTTTCGGGTCTACAAAAGCGCCCGCCGGATTGTCTTGCGTATCGCGCTTCCGGCGGGTCTCCTTCGATGTGAGCTGCGGTGCATCACCCTCGGTGTTGGAGGTACACGGTGACGTGTTCGTGTGCGAACAAACTCTTTCACAGCCAGATCAAGGATGACAGGCACCAGGGTGATCGGCGCGTTGGTCGAGAGAAGACCCCTAGAGCCAGCACCCAGCCCTGTTTATTCGGACCGGAGAATCCCCTACCGGCGCTGCAGAACCGGAGCACACGTGTAGCGACTGCAGGAACCACCACGCGGTAGGACGAGCACGACAGCCGCAATGGCCGCAGCCCTCAGGACCCAGATCGGGCCCAGATGTGGCGTGAGCCGCTGCCATGGCCGTCCGCAGATCCTCCCAGCGCTGCAGGCCACCACCTCCGCTGCTCCCCGTGCGCCTAAGCCACCCAGTGCCGCCGCCTTGCTTGTCGTCTCGCCGCTCACGTCCCACTCAACGTCCCCGCTCCGCGTGAAGCCGGCACATCAGGGTGCGCCCGCCAATTACCACCGCCTTGGACGGCTGGTAGCCGCCGCCACCGCCACCACCGGCGACGGCGGTAGCAGCGGCCAGGGATGCCTGGATCGGGGGACTTTTGCCTAGGGTTTCGGTCGCCTCCGTGGTCGCCCGAGCGACCCGGGAGGCCTGTTGAGAGCAGAGGACATAGGGCTCATTACTCTTTCGAGAGGGGCCTGAACCTACTAAAACCTCTTTGCGTTACACTTGAACCTAGCGAGATCCAGCATCATCCCTACCTCTCTCTCGTACTGTTAGGATCACCCCACGACAATTAGCGTCCACCGTGGGGCTGCGCATCTCGCGATCTATGGCGCAAGTGGAATTTACATCTTCTCAGGCTGTTGGAGTGGATCTAGTCATCGGGAGTGAGTTCTTCTTCGGGTCGACGGTTTCGTTGCTGACGATTCAACGTGGCTTCAGGATGCCCCACTGGACATGGAGGCTTTGCACCTACACAGCGCACTTCCGTGCCAGCGACTAAACTATAATAGGCAAAGAGAGACATAGGGCTAGTGAATAACGGTGATGGTGTGTAAACACAGGCAGCAGCAATCTGCTTTCCAATTATGTGTGTATTTGTAATCTATGCTACCATTTGTTGCATTTGAAATGATGTGATCTAGGAAGGCTGTTCTGATTTTTCATGCTTTGATAAGGTGACTAATTAAATGGTTGGTGGTAAGGCTGTGAATTGGTTGGATATTTTGAGAGCCCATTTTCTTTTGGAAGAAGTAGCATGGTTGGTGCTAAGGCTGTGAAGGCTATTCTCATGTAGAAGTAGCATGAAGTAGCAGGATGGTCTAGGGCTTAATCTTTCTTTATAAGATTATTAATAGTGAATAACGTATCAAAATGTTTAAGAAAAAGTTACCATGTAAATAATGGTGGTCGGAATCATAGATCACGGGGTGGATGTTTTGCTGCTTCTTTGGTAAGCTGAAGGTGCAGGATGGTTGTGTGCGAATGAGATTTTGGGAGGATCCTTGCTTACACACATCACTTGCCTTCGCATTTTCCTTTTGAATTGAACTTTATCTAGCACTATTGAAGACTTGAAGTCTCATGATGTTTGCAATGCTAGAATATTTTTGTGTCAATTTACTTTAAATTCAGTCTTATGGGCTTTCTATGAGCACCATGTGCTACTACCACTTTTCCAATCTAGTGTATATATATACATTCTAAATAGTTTACTTTAAATGATTCCACACATACATTTTAAACCATGTAGGTGCAATAAGAAAAATGCTTGCCTTTCTAGTTTAGCTGCCATGGCAACCTTTCTAGTTTGGCTGTCATGGTAGCATTTCTCGTTTGGGTGCCACGACAGCCTTTTCTGGTTTGGCTGCCATGACATCCTTTTCTGCCATGGCAACCTTTCTTTTTTGTGTATACTCCTTTTCATCTTGTGTTATGGTGCTAATCACATGTACATTCATCGTCATTGATTATTGATGGAAGCAGCAAATCATTATGGATTTGAATTTGATTCCTTTGGAGGGAGAAGATGAAGCTCTTGATCTAAACTTGATTCTTCAATAGGAAGAAGATGAAGCTCCTGATCTGAACTTGATTCCTCAGGACGAAGAATATGAAACTCTTTATCTGAATAGGATAAGAGAAGAAGAAGCTCAAGAAGAAGATGAAAAAGGTAATACTCCATGAATCTAGATATGATGCGGCATCATCTAATACAGGAAGTTTGGATTACTTTGCTTGCACATGTTCCTAAATTTCCTTTTGCTCCTTTTTGTAGGTGATCGATCCAAAAAGGAATGAACTGTCAGATAGGGAGAAGTTTGGTGTTTACTTTTCTTTCTGGGTAATTGAGAGCAGAGATGGAGTTATTCAACCATGTGACAAGCTGCTCGTCGCAACCCTGTTGAATATAAGCATACAATCAGTTGAAAGAGTCTGGGCAGACGCAAAAACAGATGGCCGACGGCCAAGAAGTGGATTTCTCAAATAAGAAGAAAGGAAGAGTTGGCCAAAAGCAACAACCCCACTCAATAGAAGAAGGATAGTTCGAGCTTTGGCAAGGTCTCTAGATGTTTCCCACTCAACCCTACACAGGAGGTTTCAGCTCATCACAAACACTGTCATGCCTTTCCTCAAGCAAGAGAATATGGTTGCAAGATTGAAGTTCTACATGTCCATGCTCGATGCACAATGGATCTCAACTCCCTTCCTCTATTGAAGACAATGACAAACATGGTGCATATAGATTAGAAGTGGTATGATATGACAAGAGTGAAGAGCACATACTATGTACTGCCAGAAGAACCTGAACTCGAGCTCACCATGTAGAATACTAACAACATTGGGAAGGTCATGTTCCTAACTGTTGTGGCCAAGCCAAGATACAGCTGTGATGGGGTGGTGACATTCAATGGAAAGATCGGTACTTGGCATTTGTCGAGAAGAGTGAGGCTGTTAGAATGAGTTAAAACAGAGCATAGGGGACTAAGAACTAAAATCAGTGAAAGTGACCAGAAATGTCTACAGAGATTATCTCATCAACAAAGTGATCCCTGCGATTCAAGATAAGTGGACCAACGAAGATGACGGAACCAACATCTTCATCCAACAGGATAATGCCAAACCACATGTCCTTCCTAATGATGAAGGTTTTCGAGAAGTTGTGGCACAAATCGACCTGGACATTCGATTGTTACAGCAACAGCCTGGAGTTTAATGTTTTAGACCTTTTCTCCACAACTCTCTCTAGTCCCTGACCGACTGCAAATCACCTAGAAATGTCTACAGAGATTATCTCCAGTCCTAAGGAATTGACATGGGAATTTCAATAACAATTTCTGTAACTAGCAATTTTTAGTCACATTTGTTGCTCTGAATACACGAATTTTATAATATTTGTGTATGAACTAGCAATCTTTGTTGCTCTGAATAACTAGCAATAACAATTAACAGAATGTTGTTGCCCTGAATGATACTAACATGAACAATGGATTACAGTAACATGAAGGTTAGCCAAGCGATATGCTGATCAAGTTAACAATGGAGTAGTAACATGAACAATGGAGTACATAAATGGTCAATGTCCATAAATTTTATCGTGATTTCAGGAACTACAGATGACCAAAGAGCACGCTCCTTGTTTGAGATTACATATGCTCAAAGTTGTAGCACCCTCTTCAAGCAATTGCATTGAAATTAATATTTGGTTTCTTTAGAAGATAAATGCAAATGAATGTTAATTGTTAGTGATGCAGAGGAAGAGGGTGTAGTTGTGACGGGAGCATCCAGTATACAAAGAGACCTTGTTTGCAAGTGTGACCAAATCGTCCACATTGATGGAAGAAGTTGCACCTTTAAGAAATGTTGACCACATTGGAATAGACAATATCTGAAGATCGTAGCATCTAAAAAAGCTTCAATTTCATCCTTATCTGATCCACTCCAAGAACTTCTCGCATCAATGCTGTCGGAGTCTGGCATTGTAGATTCGGTTCTGGCACTCTGTGAATAGCATGAACAAAGGAAAGAATCCATATACTCCTTGAGTTTCAACCGCCTAAAATTTGTTTGCATGAACAAAGAAATCTTCTGAATGAAACTTGATTCAGTGAATAGTATGACAAAATCTTCCTTTGCGAGTGATCTACTGTTAGACAGAACTTCTGTTTCATCTGGTAAATTTTTCGCAACAACTGTTTAGTAAATCTTCTGAAGGAGGAACATTGCAAGTTTCATTGGAACAAAATTTCATTGCAAGTTTAGCTTTCATTAAAACTTGCAATGTTTTGAAGCCGAAGTTCATCTTGAAAAGAAGCTAAACCATCTATTCCTAAAACTTGCAATGTTCCTAAAAAAATCTAAACCATCTACCGCTCCATCACTTTAATCTTCTGTTTGACTGAACTTTTGTTTCATCTATAGAGAAATCATGTAGCGAAATCTTCTGTTTGACTGAATCTGCCAGCAGGAGGAGAGGCGGACGGGGGCGGTGACGAGGAGGAGAGCTGGGGGGAGCCGAGCGGGGGTGCTTCGTCGAGGAGGAGGGGTCGCAAAAATGCCAATGCAGCATGAAGTTTTGGACGGAGGGGGAATAATTTTTATCCATTTTATCTAATACTCTAGAACATTTTATCCACTGGTACTCGATATAATTGATGTCTACTTTAGACGGCTTGGCTGCTTCTGAACATATTTTCTTGCCATTTATATTCTTATTGGCTGTTGAAGATTGTTCCTTCTCAGCTGATGCGGCTGCGTTTGCACATGTTCTTTGTTGGACACACCAAGCTCACATTGAATCTATTGGAAACACAGATGGGCAAGAAAGGCATTTCTTTTCTGAAATTAACCTGATGCGGTTCAGAATGTACACTAGGTGCTTATGCTTTCCAAACAAGTTAACAACTCTCAGTGGCATCAGTGACCAAATACAAAGAATAAAAATTTCTCCTTGTACGAGAATCAGAGCATTGTAAGAACATCTTGCTAGTACGAGTTATTTTCTAACCGTTGTAAGGATGTGTTTGGCTGCTCCTCTTGCATCTCTAGTTGTCTAAATATCAACACTCTTCTCTGTTCCGCTCTTCTCTTCTCTTCTCTAAGTAGAGTAGGCGCGGCCAACACATCATTACAACTGGCTCTTGCCCATAAAAAGCTAACTCACTGCCTCTGTGCTCACAAATTCTTCCTTCAAATTACAGCAAGCAACTGAAACAAACATGCAGCTACATTGCTGGTTCTTCGCTCGACCTCATAAAAGCTTGCTTGTTGCCACCACTTGTCTTTTCGCCAGAGTAACGGCAACCTACTGCATTCACGCATGCAGTTCGATGCCACCAGGTTGAGACGACTGAAGTAACTGAATGAGGATTTAAATTTGACTAAAGATGACCGATGAATAATATAATGACTTAGAAGAATAATGACAAAATGAAAGATTGCAAGGAACTGACAAATGACTGAAAGACATGACTAATAATTAACAAAATTAAATACCACAAAAAGAAGCATTCATTTCCACAATAAAAAATTATGCTATGAACTAAAAAAATGGAAGACAACAACAACAACAAAGGCTTTAGCCCCAAACAAGTTGGGATAGGCTAGAAGTGAAACTCATAAGATTTCGCAACCAACTCATGGCGAAAAGACATACAGCGAACAAAATTATACAAAACTACGTTTATATGTCAGCTAAAATGAAGATACAAAAATTAATGACTGATCAACCATTGTACTGAATTATACACATTGAATCCTATTAACTTCCACCTATTTTTTTACTAGCAGTCTACATGAAACATATGGGGCTATCTACATGAAAAAACATAAATTACCTAGGTGATAGTGAAAAAATACAAATACCCTGTTGCTGACCTAATAATAAAGGGGCTATTGACTTTGTGGTACATCACTGAAATTGCCTTCAGAGTTGCAAAGTATTACCCACCAATGCCACCTAGAAGAGATAAAAAAATTACACACGGAAATCCTCCATTTGGGCATGCCCATGCAATATGGACCTCCTACGTTGCGAGAAGACGTGGCGCGCCTGTTTGAGGGGAGCTCCTGTATGACGCCCGCGAGCGTCAAGCTGTCGACCCTTCGCTGTACAGAAGCGCGAACGGGCCGGCCCAGTTGGAGCTAGCGAAATCCAGGCACGTAAAAAAATACCAGAATACTGTTGCGCCAGAAAGAGGGCTCGAACTCGTTATCTCCGGCTAGTGTATAGCTCGTCAAAAATAGACCAGACACGTCCTAGTGCTAGATTTTCGGCGCCCAACTTTAAGAACTAATGTATATCGCCTGATCAATTAAACTACTATATACAACAGCAGATCCGTTTCTTTTTTCAAACTTTTCAACATTTCTTGGGGAAAATGAACAATTTTTCTTAATTTTTTTCATAACGTTTGAAAGATTGATTTTTTTAGAAATTTTATCAAACTTTCAAAAACATCAACATTTATTGAAAACATGAACAAAAATTTGAAATTTCAAATGATGAATTTTTTTTAAATATACATTGAACATTTTTTTACATACGCTGAACAATTTTTAAATACACACTGAACATTTTTTATGTACGCTGAACAAATATTTAAATACACATTGAACATTTTGGTGATATACGCTGAACAATAATTAAATACACATTGAACATTTTGGTGATATACGCTGAACAATATGTTGAACAATTTCAAAATACACAATGAACATTTTCTTAAATATATGATGAACATGTTTGTATATAAATATGCGATGAAATGTGTATAATATACGAAAAAGAAAGAAAAAGAAAAAAAAAGACGGAAAAGAAATAGAAACAGAAAACAGAAGAAAAAGTAGCCGACCGTGGGCCGGCCCAAACTGGGGCGTCGGGTGGCCAGGCTTCAGCGGGCCATGTCCAGCCGGCCTGTTTTAAAATTTAGTTATTTTTTTCCCGTTGTCGTCTTCTTCTGCTTCTAATAATTTTCAAAAAGAATCTGAAAACTACACAAATATAATTTTGATTTTTTTAATAAATCAAAAGATGTTTGTGGATTCAATAAATGTTCACGATTTTGTAAAAGATGTTTGCTTATTCAAAAAGGTTCAAAATTGTGAAAACAAATGTTGATGAAATTGAACAAAAGTTTACCAATTCAAAAAATGTTCATGAACGAAAAAATATCGTAAGAATTCAAAAAAATATTCATGACTTATAAAATAGTATATTTATTCATAAATTGTTTGCTGATTCAGAAAATGATCATGCATTTTAAAAAAATGCTCGTTAAATCAAAAAAAATGTTCATGAATATCAAAAATTGTTCCATCAATTTCCCAAAAAATGTCTGTCAATTCTAGAAATGTTCGCCAGTTAAAGAAAATTGTTTTAAAAAAATTCACAATTTTATAAAAAAGTTAGGAAATAGTATAAAATATTCATGAATTAAAAAAAAACCTTATTTTAAAAACTGTTCCAAAATTTGAAAAGTGCTCACGAATTTGAACATGTTCACAATTTCAAATATGTTCAAGAGTTTAAAAATGTTCATGATTTCAAAAATATTCATGATTTCACAAAATTGAAAGTGATAGTGTATCTCAGTGATGCAGGAGATTATGTGTTTTCTCCTGTTGCAACGCACGGGCCTTTTGCTTGTATATTCAACGAACCGAGTCCCAAAATCTGCATACAAGGTCCATTATCCCTCATGCTAATGAAGAGCACATACACGACACACTGAACTAACAGAAATGGCAGAAAAAACACCACCACTTTCAACCCAATAAAACACATGCTAGCACAGCCCCCCTCTGTTGAACCGATGGGCAATAACTCATTTTTACATCATTGACCAAAGTTATCTCATGTGAAATTCAAAACAAATAATTCATATGGTATTCTCGAGTGGAGGCGGGGTGGACATACGAAGACACGAAGACAAACGGGTTATATTCAACCCCCCCCCCCCCCCCCCCCCCCCCCCCCCGCGCGCCATCGTCGCCCCATCACCCCACATAGCTACACTCGAACACCGAGGAGAATCGGATTTTGGCTCTCGGACCAGAATGAGGTGCCTGCTCTTCCTCTAAAATGAATTGAATCAAAAAGGGGAAAAGGGACGCACGGGCCTACACGATGCCTTACTGGTCGTATGCCGACCCCCCCCCCCCCCCCCCCCGGCACACACACACACACACTCTTAGAAGCTCACCCCCTCTAGAAAATGACACAACTAAAAAGGACACCCTACACGGGTCGGAGTCCAAACAAGGAGTGTGCGACCCACGAGCTGAATAAAAAGACCAACGGCAAGTAAACCCGACACCACTCGCGAGTGATAGACAAATGAGGGACACCTGCGACGCTGAGATTCATGCATGATTAGACAGCCACAAAATTCAACCTAAAGCCAAATAAAAAACAGATGACTGATTTTTAAGTGTATATTTTAGCAGAGAAGAATATCGGTGCTAACAAGATTTAAGAAACCAGCGAGATTAACTTAGGAGACGGGACGGGACAAATTCTAACAACAATTACACTTGCTAGATTTTTCATAGCAAGGAAGGATGCATCTCATAGCCTGAATCACATGCTTCGACATTATGTGAAGAGTCACTATTCAATTAGGACAGAGTAATTTCTATCCACATCCTAAGGCAAACAATACAAAGGAGGTAACTGCGGATCCCTCCACATTTTTGCATCCGGGCTTGGGACCGGCAAAGGCAGTGTTAAACCATAACAATACAAAACACAAGTTATACAACACCAATCATTCCGCAAAGCATACATGCCACACCATCAAGCAAATGCAATACACGCATGGTCGCACAAGCACACACACAATCAAGCGCTTGCACACAATCAAGACAAAAGAAACATACATAGATACGGGCACATCACACACACAGTCACACACACACAATGTAGCACTTGCACACAAGAAACAGACTCCCTCCACATTTTTACATCCGGGCTTGGGACCGGCAAAGGCAGTGTTAAGCCACAACAACCAATCATTCAACAAAGCATACAAGCCACACACACAGAGTCAAGCCACAGTCATAGTCAAAATGCAATACTCACACAGTCACACATCACAGTCAAATGCACAATATTCACACAATCACACACACAGAGTCAGACACACAGTCACGCATCACAGTCAAATGCAATATTCACACACAGTCAAACACATAGTGACACACATAGACAGTCAAGCCACACACACATAGACAGTCAAGCCACACACACAAGAGAGTCAAGCCACACAAAGTCGGACACACACAGAATGAAGCGCTTGCACACAAGAAACAGAAATAGATAGGGGCACAAACAGAAAGCAAATACATGCAAGACCGAAGTAAACTCAGAAAGCTATAAAGAAATACCAGAACCTGAATGAGTAAACTGATTTCTCTCGAGGCGTGAGGGTGATTCAGATCTTCGTTCCTGAAAACAGGAAGCTGGTTAGAGGTTGATTAAGCGATTATCTTCATCACTACCCACAAGTTTGTAGGCCTATGAACAGAAAAGAAAAGTTAAATGTGTTCTTGTTCTACATACTAGAGAAAGCAAAGCATGTAACATGAGCAACATTCTCATAGAAAATCTGGCTAAGGTAAGCCATTCATACCTAAAAAATTATACGTTTCAAGTTGACAACAGTGATTGCCTCTCATCGCTTCCAAGCCAATGGCTAGCCTGAAATGGCATGAGCAACTTAAAATGTGAGTGACCACAATGTAAATGATGTTTCGATTATTCTTGAAAGCAAGAAAAGTAGCTTACCTCATGAGCAGCACCAACAGTCATATTAGAAAAGAAGATTTAGATGACCTGTGATGTAATAAGCATCATATGAGTCAAAAATACTTGGGAATCAGTTTATGATCAAAGTTATCAAGGAATCTAGGATTCAGTCTAAAACAAGTCAGACAAACTGATCAAGTCAGACAAGTCAGACAAACTTACCGATGATTATGTGCATCTTGCAACTTCAATAATCCACTTGGTTTGTCGTCTTTGACTTTAGCTATAGGTGAGAAGAACCTGAGAACAAATAGAAGTACCCGATTCCTGCAATGTTCAAATGTGTGGTACACAGTATGATGTCCAGGAAAGAATGAGGAAGTGGCAGGGGCTAGGAATCTGGTAACAAAGAGGACCAAGGCTAGGCTACATTATCCCAATAAGATGTAAGTTGTTTGACAGTACCTTCTAGGAAGAACTTTTGCTATTTCTGCCCATCTATTCCCATATACCTGATGGGCATTAATCAGTGCATGTTCCTCCTCGATAGTCCAATCATCTTCTAAACGTATGAATTCAAAATCAGCTTCATATTTACCAATCAGCTCTTCACATAACCAATGTGTTTCTGAATTAGTAAACATTCCCTGTTTGTCTTGCACAAAGGGGGAAATGCAAAATACAATCCATAAACCATAAAAATAAAACAATCAAAAGAGTACCTCTCTTGACATTTCGTGCCTATACGTCCACCTTGCAATGAGACCATTTTGTTGGTCCATACTGCATTTTGAGCACAAATATCAGGTGCCAATAGGTAGTTATGGATACAGCACATCTAAAAACAGAAGTAGCCAGAAGTAGCAAAATTTAGCTAAATAAAAGTTTTGGGACTTCAAGCATCAGCATCGCAAAACGTAAAGAACGTAAATATACCTGCATTGTATGCAAACCCAACCCATCAGTGTCCTTAGCATCATGTCCAGATCCACATGGCTGCACCTTATAAATACTTAGAAAAGCGTTATTCCAGTGACTGGACAACAGTAATACAAAAAAGAGTATGATATCCACATAAGACATAATCACAAAAAAGTTTGAAAAAGAATAGTGTTAGGTCTGTTCACATTCAACAAACAGCAATCAATCGTGACATATAAAACACAAGTTATACAAGCCATACCATCAAGCAAATGCAATATTCACACACCACACACATAGTCAAGCCACACACATACACACAGTCAAGCCACACACATATTCACCATCAAGCCACACACAATCTCACACACACAGTCAAGCCCACACACACAGTCAAGCCACACATACAATCAAGCCACACACATAATCAAGCCACACATACAATCAAGCCACACACATAATCAAGCCACACACACAAAGTCAAGCCACACCCATAATCAAGCCACACACAGTCACACACACAGAATGGAGCGCTTGCACACAAGAAACAGGGATAGATAGGGGCACAAAGAGAAAGCTAATACATGCAAGACCGAAGTAAACCCAGAAAACTATAAAGAATTTCGAGAACTTGAATGAGTAAACTGATTTCTCTAGAGGGGTGAGGGTGATTCAGATCTTCGTTCCTGAAAGGGAATAATAATACGTTCCACTGAGACTCTGTCGAACCGAAGAGAAACCATGCAGTTAGATGAAGGATTCTAACTAACCAGTTGGAAAAGTGGGTCCTCGAGTAAATATTTCAATGTGAACTCCCTTTGGCACGAGTATCTTGGGTCTGTATTACGTAGAACTCCATGACCATAGCCAGGAACAACCTATGGATGCAACCAGACATCAGTAATTTATAATTTTTGCTTGTATGTTCAAATAAGATCAACAGTGAAAAGCAACCTTAGATCTCTTGTTCAGCATTCAACTAGAACAGTTTAGCAGTGCAAACTTCCCATAAACTCATAAACAATAGTCAATGTTAAATCTCAGAATGGGCTAACAACTTAACCCAGTGAGACTAAAACTCTAAATAAATGGCGCGACTCCATAAAGCCGCACTGCATTCATGGTTTCTAATTGTCAAAACATGATCAAGAGACAAGACGATCATGATGCATGGTTACAAGTTACTGCAGCAATTAATGATAATAAGCTGAATAAAAAAGGTGTGAAATCACAGGACACTGAGATGAACTAAGAGCCGATACCTTGTACAATGTAGCAAGAACACGAGAGCGTTGTGGGCCAGCACCAGCCAATATTGTGCATGTTACAGCAGCACTAAGAAACATGTTGCATCAAGATTTCTGGGAATAAAATATGGAGGCAATATCAGTTCCAAACAGGACTTGCTAATAACCACTGCAGTACTTAAACATGAGTATCAAGTAGGGTAATTTATTACATACAGCCACTACACCGGCAAGGCAACAAAGAACCATACAAGACAGAACATTAAAAAGGAGTAAATTGCAGAAGAGAGAAACAAATCTACAACTGAATGGAGTAAGCCTTACTCATCCCCAATTTGGCGTTGCTCAATTTGAGAGATACCATAGTATCAAAGTGCAGCTTCCAAGAATTTACGCTTTAGATCTAAAATTCTCGCATAGCAGACCTATAAGAGATATAAGAAGGGACCTAAATTTTTATCCTTAGTTGTAGACAGATAGATTATTAAACTGTTTCTGAACCAACAAACCTTGTATTGTAAGTTCAGAATTTCCCGGTTGCTGTTTGTGACCAAAAACGAGGCTTTGTTGATAAAGGCTTCAGCATTCACTACATCATCATCATCCTACGAAATGAAGAACTACATTAGTCCAGCTGACAATGCAATGACGACAAAGGTTAAAAACAGGACTAACCTCCAAATAGAGTCGTGCAATCTGGACGCACTTGGATAATTTGTTTGTGTCATCAAGCATCCTGGTTTTTAAGAAGATGGTCAGATTTCCCAGACTTAGAAAATCCAATGACATGTAAACAGAGACAAAAGCTTGTTTCAACCTGATTCCTGAGTCCAAGTCAATGCCACTAAGCATTTGTGCTGCTCTCAACCATTGTTGTTCAGATTCATACAGTTCTGCAACCTTCTCTCTAATCACTACAACCTGTGTATAGATAGCCAGCACAGTTATAGATCAAGAATGTTGCAGCACTTTTTTACATAATAACAACAAGGTCAATTACAAAGTCACCGAAGAAGATATAGTGAGCAGTTACAAAGCCCACAGAAACAGATATTATGTCAGTTATTTGTGGTAGTGAAACAAATCTAGAGATAAACATTCTCTATGAGATTTACATGAAGACACTGGAACAGCAGTAAATTCACTTGAGGATTTCTTTCACAAGATGACAAGCATGATGCAGGAATTCTTTGTACATTTTTCTGAACAGGTATTAATTAACCAGCTTCGATCTAAATAATCTTTTAATACTAGGTATTTTATAAAATTAAAATGAGCACACTTATTCTATCTTTGTTTACTTTGATGGTAGCTAATACCTAGAAATATGAATAGCAAGACCTTTTGACATAATTGCAGTAAATAGAAATCATACTACTCATTAATGGCTAATTTCAGTGACTGTTTTCAGCAGCTTAACAAAGTTTAAACCCATGAAACATTATAAATTGCAACTTCAACAAGAACTCCCAAACATTAACACTAAAGAAGACGTAGATATCTAGATTTCTGAAATGAGATGCATAAGAGGGACATGATACACGAAGCCATACGTAGATATTTAGGTTTCTACAATGCAACCCATGTGAGCATGAAATGAGTGGCAACAGTAATTCCCTATATTGCATTATTTCTCTACTCACAGACAAGATCATGAGGTATTATAAAACTATAGTCCTTGAGCAATAATTACTTAGAAGAGCATTAGAATATGATATCCACATAACACACATATCACAAAAAAGTTCAGAAAAAAAAATAGTCAGTTGTCTGCACTAAACAAGTACTGGTCTGGTACCTAAAAAATATAGTCAGTTGTCTCCACTAACAAGTACTGGTCTGGTACCTATGATCAAGTACTGGTCTGGTACCTATGATCAAGTACTCTGCACTATTCGTCAAGACATCAATCACTCCTGTCATATAAACATGTACCATCTCAAGGAAAATTTGTAAGAGATGTGGTTAGTAACTTGGATAAAACATAAAACACACCATATCTAGTATACTAGCACAGAAGTGATATCAATATTTCTACATTCCACATAAGATAGTATAAAACACACCATAGATAGTATAAAAACACCACGGCCTACACGGTTTGCACCTCTCAACGCATCCCCACACATGGAAAGACACCGGGAACATAAGCAAAGCATTACAAAAAGAACTCAATTCAAAAGAACATAAGCAACCATCAGAAGAACCCTAACGAATCACCTCATCTCTGTGTATAAGATGGGGTTATTCAAGAACATAAGAACAACCGTAACGACCAGCGAGCCAAACCTGAGTATCACAAGGGCGCAGGCGTTTGAGGTCTGGAAATCGCCGACGAACAACACAGCAACAGAACCGATCTAAAACTGACCTTGCTGGCCTCTCCCCGTCTCCGTAATCCACATTCAAAACCAGACGGCGAACACAAAATGCAGGAACACGAAACGTAATCGTTCATCGCTCCACCGCAAACACGAAACGCAGGATCATAACTTTGTGAGTGTCTCTCAGATAACAGAAGTGCACGCAGAATCAATATTAACCACTCAATGATCAAACAAACATTACAACAGAATTTTACGCAATAGGATGTCAGAAGCTCAATGATCAATGAAAAAAGATAGCACTATAAATTAATTGTCACAAAGTCTAGGAAAATCATGAAAAGCATTATTCCAGTGACTGGACATGAGTAATACTAGGTCATTATTCAACATAAGACATAACAAAACACGCATATCACTAAAAATTTAAGAAAAAAGAAGCCAACTGTCTACACTAAACAAATACTAGGTCATTAATCACAATAAGGGTTGATGCCATAAAACTTAACTGGGGATTAACAAATGTCAGAGCATAAGAGTTGGGCTAGTCAATTGGATATCATCATCACAAGAAAACAAGCAGCACATGTCCACGTTACAGGTTTGTTGAAATTGTTGTCCAAAGGAAAGGGACATGACAGAGTTTAGCATCATTGATAAAAAACATGCGAGGAACGTGCTTTCATGGATAAGTAAATTCTGGAGTTATGGTCACAACAGAAATATATATATGCCCAGGTGTGCAATGACAAAAATTCTGGAGTTATGCTATGCAATCTAGAATGCAGTCTAAGGGGAACTAACTAGCAGCAGCTCATCTAGAACTCCTATGAGTACTTGAATGGAAATAGCAACATCAGGAAGAATAGAAGGAACCTTGTCCAACAGTAGCAGCAGCAGGTGTTCACAATTAGTCAAGCAGCAAGTGTTCAATTAGTCAAGCAGCACGCAAAACGAAGCAAAGCATGATAAAAAAGAAACAAATTGGAAAGAACATAAACAGTATACACCATTAGAACTAAGGAATCACCCCATCTAAGATGAGAGCACACACGCCTAAGGCCTAACCGGTACAACAAGAACTCAAGAATTAGCGGACCCTGGAACTCAAAGAATTGACAGAGGGTCAACAAGAACTGACAGAGGGCCAAGAGTTGACAGAGTATCACAAGACAGCAACGCAGGTGACGTAACCGAGGAACCGGTCTGAACTAGCACGATAAACAAACATCGCTCCCCGTCTCCGGCCGTAATCCAATTTCGAAACCAGACCTCGTTCGTTCCTGCAACCGACGCGAACACGGAACCCAGGACCCGGAGTGCCTCTCGGATAAAAGAATCGAGACGGAGACCCCCGACGAGGCGAGACCAAGAACACGCGAGCGCGTCTGGACAACGGCGAGGACGAGCGATATCGAACCGGACGCGACTCTAAACGGACGACGGCGAGGACGAGCAAAATCGAACCGGGCGCGACTCCACACAGACGACGACGGCGAGGACGAGCAAAGTCAAACCGGGCGCGACCCCGAGCAGACGACGGCGAGGACGAGCAAAATCAAACCGGGCGCAATTCCAGACGGACGAATCGAGCACGAGCAGAAACCCAATCAGGCGCAGTTCTAAACCTAAACGGACGGCGAATCGAGGGCGAGCGAATCCAAACCAGGCGCGAGGAGGCGAGGCGGGGCAGAAGGCACGACCCGGGGCCCCGGACGAAGAGAGGAGGAGCAGGCCGGCCACGGCCAGCGCGCGGGAAGGGAGGAAAGGGCGCGCCCGGCCGCGGGCGGCTTCGGCGGGCGGCGGAAACCGGAGGGAAGTGGAGCTGGTGGTGGTGGGTTGGGGCTGGATCCGGGCCGGGTGGGCGGGACTAGAGGGATCGGTCGGTCGGTCGGTCGGCAAGGCGGCTCGGAGATATTACCGTTGGGCGCCTAGGATTGGGATCGGGTGCTCGAGGCAGAGGCACACGGCCTATCCGGCCGGCCCATTTGGTCTAAATGTTAGGTTGTGTGTCGTGTCTTATCTTAGAAAGAAAAACATGTCAACTCGAAAAAAAAACATGTTGGCGCAACAAGACATCCGCAATCAACTTAAGATCCAGCTTGTTTCAAAGAAAAAAAACTCTTGAGGTCCGACTAATTGCCTGGCTAGAATGGCGACGATACGTGCCCGAATTGACTGTGTTTGAGGTGACTTTCGCCGGTAGTCCCACGACCGGCATGGTGTCGACTCTTCCCTCCCCGTTGATCCACTCCCTCTTCCAATTCGATTCTTCGTCTATCTCTGAGCTCCACCGCTACTCTCCTTTCGTCTGTTTTAATACCTTCTCTCATAATTGGTTTTTCTTTCTTGTTGTTTCCAGTGGCGGTGCAGGATTCCTCAAGTACTAGTGTTCAGGGAGGGGGCATCGAAGGAAAATGCAAACAAATCATGGTACTTTTGTGTATATCTGTGTTCAAGAATACATCCAATTAATCAGTTAATGGGCCAATTAATCGCTACTTGTATGGTGACCGAATCAAATAACACCTATTCATCACGCTAACTTGTCAGGCCGATTAATTGGCCCATAGGACCGATTAATCGGTTGTTAGGCCGATTAATCGCAGTTGGCTCATTAACTTGTGGGCAAACAAAGCCCAAAATTTTCGCCCGTAACTCCTCCATCCCCCTCTTGCTTCTCAATAGCTAGAGTTCAACCAAACAGTAGCATATTTTGGTATATTACACAGCTGAGAGTATGGTATAATACATAAAAAAACTAGATATATATTGGCACGTTCCTACTTAATCTACCGATTAATGGTCGGCTGATTAATCCAGTTAATAGGCCGATTCACCGATTAATCACTACTCTCTAGCAGGCCGAGCTGCTACCAGTTACCGATTTTCTTTAACAATGGTGTATATACAAGCAAACTCGTCGTGTTGGGGATGCTCCTAGCCACCCCATGCCTTTGTCACTGGTTGTTTCTCCCTATCAATCCTCTATTCCTCATCTCTCTTGATCGTTCTCTCAATCCATGGCCTCCTTAGTCGCTCTGTATTCCAAGAAGAGCCACACTTGAGCACGTGTGTTGACTACCAACACCAGAACAAGGCATGCCCCAAGGATCCATTCGCTCTGCCACGTATCGACCAAGAGTCATCGATTCCATGGCCGGTTGCGAGCATTGCGTTTTCTGGATGCATATTCAGGCTATCATCACGTCGCCCCGCGGACGACCCGGGGGGAACCCTAGCCGCCGCTTCTCGCACCTCCTCCGCCCCTCTCCCTCCTCGCCGGCGTCTGCGGCGCCGTCGGGCAAAGCCTGGCCGGCTGGGCAGCGGCGGGGCTTCTCCCCATCCTTTTTGTCTTGGTTGGCGCGGGACAGCGGGGTCGAGAGGAGCACCGGGCGAACGTGGGGTTCGGCGGCGCGGCGGGCGGGCCTCCGGGCGGCGTCGTGTGCGGCGCGGCGGTGGTGGCCTTCGTATTGTGAGGTGGTGGCTGCGTTGGGCCTGCCCGGTGGTCGCGGGTGCCGACGGATCCAGATCGGATCCATCTGGATCCTGTCTTTGGACTCCGTCGGCCGCCGCGGGGTGGTGATGGTCGTCACTGGCCACGTCGGACCGCTGGTTTCGGCGTCTGGAGATCTACAATGGGTTCTTCTCGATCCTCCTTTCTGGCGGGTCGAGCCCCATGGCTCTTGCATCTTCGCAGGTTTTGGATCATGGCTCATTGCCGGATCCGGAGCAGACGGAGGTTTGGTGGCATAGGATGGGGACCGGTGGAAACTTTGGTCGGCTAGGCCGGCCCGGCATCGGCGACGTCACTCGACGCCGTTACCCTCCGTGGAGGCGAAGCCGAGGTCTCCTATCCACCTCCGAACCCCTCCCGGACGAAAGTCCAAAATTCAGTCTGGATTGGGCGGCGGCGGCGTCCTGCGCGTCATATCCTCCATGGAGGCGCCGTCTTGGGAGGACCTGCTGTTCGGGGGAGAGATGTTGTGGATGGTGAGCTTCGAGTACCTCCAGCAGTGGCGATGGTGTGGAGGTTGTCAGGTGGTGCGGCGTTGTATCTACCGCATAGAGGACGACGAGGATTTGGCGGCATGGTGCAGCTGCATATCGACGATTGATGCGGCTGGATGGACGAGCGCAGGGCGGTGGAGCTGTCTGGCGCCATGGTGGCGTCGACGGCAGCGAGACCGGGTAAGGTAGATGCAGCAGTACAACACTGAAGATAGATTGGTGGCAGGTGGCTGCGGCGGCCTCATACCCGGCAGGCGTCCTGGTTAAGGAGTGCGCCGGACTGGTGGGTGCCCCATACCCGGCAGGCGTCCTGGTTAAGGAGTGCGCCGGACTAGTGGGTGCCCCATACCCGGCAGGCGTTCTGGTTGGGACATCAGGTCTTAGATGTTAGGTTTGGATGCGAGGTCTGTTTGGTATTAGGCCCAGACTATCAGCGCCCCTTCATCAACTGGTTAGGAGTAGCGCCAGATGTTGCCTAGACTGTGGCTTTAGTCTTACTGTTGTATGACTTTGTACGGTCTTGTGTGAACAATTAATAAAGTGGCTGCATGCATCGTCCAGATGCAGAGGCCGGAGGTCCTCCTTCTTTTCTAAAAAAATCAGATAAAAATGAAGTAGTCTGGCGATATCAAGACTTCCTTCATCATCGCCTATGGAACTTCCTCCTACACTTTCATGCCATTTGATCTAAAAAATGTTGGTGCGACTTACTAGTGGTGTATTCGGAAATCTTTACACTACCGGGTCCGAAACTTCCACACCTATGTCGACGACATCGTGCTGAAGTCCAAGCAGTGCGGGAATGATCTCCTAGTGGATCTGGCGGAAACCTTCGCAGACCTCACGGCGGTCAACTTGAAGCTTGCCCCAGAGAATGTGTCATCAAAGTACCTGCACGGAAGCTCCTTGGTTTCATAATTTTTGGATGCGAGATTGAGGCCAACCCGGAGAAGATCGAAGCGATCCTGAAGATGGCCACACCAAAGAATATAATGGAAGTGCAGTGATTCCCTGGGTGCATTGCAACCCACAGTCGGTTCATCTCCAAGCCTGGCGAGAAGGGCCTGCCACTCTACTGACTCATCAAGAAGTTTGATTTTTCGAATGGGCTGATGAGGTGCAAACGGACTTCGCTACCCTCCAGCGCTTGCTCTTCATGCCCCCAATCCTCTCTGACCAGGCGGAGAGGGAGCACGTGCTCCTTTACATCATTGTCCACCAACCGTGTGACCGAACGTTGTCCTTGTGGTCAACATTTACTACAAAAGTGAGTTTCTCCTCGAGTCCAATCTGAGATATCCACATTACGAGAAACTAGTTGATGGTGTGTTTCTCGCATCAAGGAAGCTGCTCCATTACTTACAAGCCTACTCGGTCATCGTGGTCAACAATGCCCCTTTGTCTAACATCATTGGCAATAGGGATGCCACTGGCCGGGTGGCGAAGTGGCCCATCAAGCTAGGGGGGCACGACATCATCTATGAACCACGCAAGGCTATCTAGTTGCAAGCTCTGGTCGACTTCCCTTTTGCCTCAAGTCCAGTCGGTTCCTGTTGGAGTACTAGACCATGTACTGTGACGGCTCGAAAGTGATAGGAGGACTGGGGGTTGGCTCGTCTTCATCTCCTCGAAAGGTGAAAAACTCAAATATGTGCTTCAAATCCAGTTCGCTGCGTCCAACAACATGGCTGAATACGAGGCTTTGCTGCATTACAAATTGTTGTATCACTCGAGACATCCATCAGTTTTTGTGTCGTGGGGACTTGAATCTGGTGGTTCAATAAGTCATGAAGGACTGCAACGCCAAAGTCATGATCGCCTATCGCGAAGCAATCTGCAAGCTCTCCAGCTCAACCATGTACATCGAGAGCACAATGAAGGAGTTGACTCCCTCGCCGAAGTCAGTTAAGAACAACAACAAAATAACCCTAGGTAATTTTCTGAAATAGCTTTACGAACCAGAAGACTTTTTGGGTACTTAGTCGGTGATGATATCCCATGTTGTTATAACAGTTGCCCCAAGCCCCCAACCAGAACACTGAATTCTAGATCACAGAGCTCACCGCCTCTGACACACCGCATCGTCGTCGGTGCACGCCGCCATTGGATCGACGATACCTTGTCGTGCCCGCGCCCTATGCATCGATGGTGCATCCTCATCGACGCGCCATGTCGTTGGTGCCCGTGCATGCATGCTCGTGGATTGTGTGTGCCCATTCTTACGGATGATGATTGGTTGGTGCGCGCGTGTGTGTGGCCATGGTCCTTGTTTGTGTCGGAGCATGTGCGGTGGTGTTCGTTCATCCGCACTGTCGTGCACGGTCATTGACCCCAGTGACGTGTCAACTTCTTCAGCCACAACAACGAACATGACGGTGTGTATTGGTACACTCATATCTTTTCGTGTTAATGTGTCAAACTTACTGTCCTTTGTCCTCAGAGAATAGTTGGGTAACCTATACTTTATGACATGGAAATATCTAGGACTAGTAGCAAAAGTTGCCTATGATTTTATAATCCATTTTGGAAATTGACTATGGAGACTATAAATCTTTACGTTGCAAATGCTAAATAGATATATATGTTAATATATTATTGTGACAAGAGCTATTACTAAAAAGTGAATGTCACAATTGTTATATCATAATATCATTGTGGTGTGAGTTTAAAAAGAAGAATGTTCTCATTGTTATCTCAATTGTTATGTCAAAATGTCATCGTGGTTTGAGTTTAAAAAAGAATAATGTTTCCATAGGTATGTCAATTTGTCATTGTGGTCTGAGTTGTAAAAGAAAAAAATTCCACTGATTTATCAATTGCTATATAATAATGTCATTGTAGTGGTCGTTAAAACAAAGAATGTTTCTATTGGTTTGTCAATTGCTACGTCATAATGTCATTTGCTCTTTTTTGCTTACGTGGAGACATTATTCACCTCGTTCCTATTGTGACATTTCTATGCACTATACAAATCACTTTTCTTTTAGAAGATTGCTTCATACAGTGCGACAGGAATTTCACGATATTGACGTTTCCTGATTTTTGCCACACTATACAAAAATATTAAGTTGATCTTCACATCAAATAGTTGTTTGGCATTGAAATGTGACATGCTTTAATTCGTTCACTGGTCTAGTAAAATAAAATGGTAGACCCTGAGCTCAAACAACAATCAAAGCTCAAACAAGGATAAAAAGAGACCAATTGCAACAATGGACGAAGACAAACACAAGCTATTGAAGGAGCACAAGCCACTAAAGCGGCACAAGGTACTAGTTCAAACTTCTGTATGTGAGGCTACCTAATTTCAATGTATGTGTATCGCATGAAATGCGACGTAAAACATTTTGTATATGTGCATATGAAATGGAGTATTGAAAATATTTGTATGTGATGTTGTGTTGTGTTTTGTATTGTTGTGAAAATGGGGCTACACTGCTAGAAGTAGTCCTACAGCATGTAGCCAGATTGCTAGTGTAGCCCACAGCATGTAGCCAGATTTATGCATCACTAACCGACCAATAAACAAGGGAAAATCAGTGGTAAGTCTCTAGTTCACACTATCTGATATGTAGCACTAATCGGCCAGCTCATCGGTGAAGACTCATCCAACAGACGGGTCGACTGGCCCGCACTGACCCGGAGTCATAGATGGGCCACTCACGCGCTAGTGTGACACACTTTTGGCTGCTCGGTGATATTTACGTGTGTAGTAGTGACTTATGCTTTGATGAAGAAAGAAAGACTACACACAGAGGCTAAAGATGTTGAAATTAATGTTATCGTGGGTATTGAAGATGTTAAAACTTTAGGTACTTTTGAAACCCATTTGCGGGATGGATTTTTTTTTAATATTAGTTACGAGGATAAGTACAGTTGGCTTGGGGAAGTCGTAACTTTAGGTAGAAATGATCCCACAAGTTTAGAGAGTGTTCAAGCTGATCATAATGTTGTCAAAAGTGGGTCTGAAAAGGTCAAAACTTTAGGTAGTCTGTATCCCACAGTTTTGGATGGTAAGACTTTTAATTATGATGATTTTAGTCTTACTGAAGTCGTGAAGCTTTTCCCTAAAATAATCAATTCACCAAATGTCATTGAGGAAAACAAAGCCTTCACAAAACATGTCGTTGAAGTTGTCCTGAGAGCTGGAGAAAAAACTTGATCAAGAAGTATCTATCCCAAGAAAATTAGAGGATGGATGGGAACCAACTATAAAGATCACAATTAATAAATTTGAATGTAATGCTTTATGTGATCTAAGTGCTAGTGTTTTTATCATGCCTACAGTTTTATATGATGTACTTGGTTTGAAGCCTATGTCTGAGTGTTCTTTGAGTTTACATTTAGCAGATTCAATTATCAAGAAATCTTTTGAGATAATAGATGATGTACATATTATAGAAAATAGGAATTATGTCCCCGTTGATTTCATAATTGTGAATATAGAATGTAATCCTTCATGTCCCAGTATATTAGATAGACCGTTCTTGATAATGGTTTAGGCTGTTATTGACATGGAAGAAGGGAAGAATATATAATTTTCTACTCTCTATGAGAAAACGAATGAACACTTTCCAATGAAAAATTAAATGACCTTATAAATCTATCATGAGAGCAACATATTCCTTGCGAACTATTGATGAGAAAATTGCCCTAAAAACACTCTACCCGACTAAAATGCATGAAAAAAGTGCTTAAGGGAGACAATCCACAATTTATCTTTGTATATTTTGAGTGTCAATATTTTTTACTTTCTATAACGACATTTCTTTACGTTTTTTCTTAATAAAGTGCCTATTACCTTTAGCATGTTAAGTTTTAAGTTTATGTGCTGCCGTGCTAAAACAAAAAATTGCTGCTACCTAAAAATGTGCCCAGGATTAATGCATTACACACATATATAAGATCTTTGTTGGCATGCTAATTTTTTTAATAATTTTTGGAGTTACATAAGAATTAAATACATTTAGTCCTTTATAGACCGTTCTATTTTGACAGATTGATGTTATAAGTTTTTTTTTCTGCGAATAGATTGATGTTATAGTTGCCCTCTAACTTCTTATGTTTGCTTTTTATTGTTACTATTGAGGGGAGTAGGAGTTTTTAAATTGTGTTAGCATACAATATGTTTGTACTAATGAATTACAACTTTACATTTGGATACGACAAGTCTTGCCATGAATTAAATGTTATCTATATTAACCCATCTCACAAGTTCCGTGTAAGTTTTAATCCATCTCGCAAGTTTCGTGTAAGTATTGTGTGGATGAAGTTATTAAGACCTATGAGAGACAATTATATGAGGACAATAAGGAGACACAAACACTCAAGCTTGGGGATGCCTAATGCACCCTTAAAAAATATTCAAAGAAGTCTCAGACGTCTAAGCTTGCGTATGGCCAAGGTCCCCTTTCTTCATCAATGACTATCCTGCTTTTATGTGTCTCCGGCAAGGTTAAGATAAGTAGTAGAGGGGTTCTCTTCAGCGCTCTCAATTGACAACTCATTTGCTTAGTCAGATGGGTTAGTAGTTTTGGGGATGATCTACCTACACCCCAATGGTGTGCTCATCTTTGCGGCATATGGGTATATGTTTAAATGCAATGATGCTCTTGAATCGGTGATCAACACACTAATGGAGGGTCATTCTCTCACAATCTTGATGGTGATTCAATTTGATTGTGCAGTTGCTTTGGATGCCTTGGTAGGAACAACACTTGATCACTCACCCTTTGGACATTTGTTGATCGAGATTAGATGTCTACTAGAAGCTCATAAGTTTATCCTCCAAAATGCGTCATCAAAATAGGGTCCACATTGTGTTAATGTTTTTGGTAGAATTGGTGCTAGCACCACCTGCTAATTGTGCCAAGTTCTATAGTGTAATTCAAAACCAGTATTAGCTTATTGTAACCCTAATATTGAGGATTTTGATATGTGGAGGGTTAGGATTTTCCAGAGGAATTCATCCAATTCCCGGGCATAATGTGATGACCATTACTTGTGGCTAGTGTGATGAGGCGAGATGTACGTCCCAATGAGAAGAGATAGGGGTTGTCGAAATGCGAGGGATTAGCATGGTGGAAGCTGGCTATAGAAAATCCAGCAACATGAGTCATAGAAGACGAAAGCATGAGGGAGCATGGGTGATAGATGACGGAGAAGCTCGTGGTAGGCTAGAAGTGGAGAGAGTATAGGGACAAATCGCAAGGAGTAACTCCATACAATAGAAAAATGTCTTAAGGTTGAAGATAGATGATAGGCGCTGGATCAAGATCCGTCGGTTCTAATGCTTAGTGGTATTGAAAGTTTCAACACCCTTAAGGAAACTAACATATAACTGGAGAAAGCCGCGTTAAAGAAAAAAACTAATTGTATCCCATCTCTATTTGTGTAGTTACTCACGCACACGACACAAGAAAAATACTTCTTTACAATTTGTTTTTCTAGTTTTTTTTTAAGAAATGGAGTTTCCTATTTATTCCTTGTATTTAGGTTACTATCATTATTTCTTTGCGTGCACTAAACAATTTAGAAACTAACATGTAAATAATTAAAATAATTTTTCATTTGCAGTATATTCAAATAATATGTAATCCTTCATAATATTGCACTAAAGTTGCTGGGTTAGTATTTGAATTATTAGTTTTATTTTTCTTAAAAAATATATATTGAATCTAAAAGAGGCCCTTAGTTTTCCCGTCCCCACATGTCAGCCTCCCGTCCTCTTCCCTCTGACCGTAGCACCCGTACTTCTCAGTGCCGCCGCCACCGCCGGCGACCTCCCGATGCGGCGACGCCCCCCTCTCCCTCTCCGCCTGATGCTTGCGGAGGCAACGCAGATTTCATCGCCTTCGCCGGAGGCGGCGGCGCTCGCGCTGCCATTCCCTGCCGCGGACGCGCTTCTACCTCAACCCCGACGAGCACTGCGAGCGTCTCCAGTCAGGGCACTTCCTTTCGTCTCTCCGAGGTAGGATCACCGCTCCGTCGCTGGTTGGTTTCGAGCCGGCATTGTCAGAGTGTGCGTGCTTGGGATTGGATCGATCTGCTGCCACTCGGTGATTTTGTTTTGAAAGGGGGCTGCGAATCTCATTTTCTCTGACGATGCAAGCCAACCCAATCCTGATCCCTGACAAAGTATGCATCTGTCTGCCCAAATGCAGGCTTCATATTGTGGCTCGTGACATTACCATGTATCTGAAACACCTGGTATTTCAATTATTTGGATTGTGATACTGGGATCTCATTAAGTCAAAGAAGACATGAGCACCCTGCAGCTCTCTGGTCAGCTGAAGCAGACTACTTGCTTGGGTATCTTCTCGAGCAGTTTCTGTGCCTTGTTGGTCAGACTGATGAGACTGATGGAAGGCTGGAAGTCAGCGTGAACAGCTTGCATTCAGGGATTCAGAGAAGTGACCGGAAGTCCGGAATTGAAGCTCAAGTTCTTTCCTCCCAGATAGAAATGGAATGAAGACAATAGATTCAGACAAGGGACTCTTTGCTGCAATGGTGTCGAACCAGCATGGTGTGCCTCTATATGTAACGAATGAGGCAGAGGCCATGTATAGGTTCATCCTAGAGACATCAAGATTCTCGTCGGTTATGGAGAGTTGTGTTGCTGGCACGGGACAGAAGCCACCCATCTCCCCGACAAGCTGATGCTTTTTTTATGGTTGATCAATATAAGGGGCATCTGTAACTCTAGTCTCCAGCTGAGGCTTCTGATCGGGCTGTCATGTCTGGATTATTGGCAGCAAACTCGTGCACGAGCGTGTAGTTTGATTTCAGATCAAGATCAAGAGATCGGCGGGTGCGGGGAAACGGCGAGAAATGAAGAGCTGGCTGCTGATTGCTTGCTGGTGGAAGGAACAGTTGACTTAGCCTTGAAGGTTCTGGGGCCATGCTTATCTGGTGAGCATCGCTGGCATGTTTCTAGTTTCTACACCGCATTAGCATGTGCCTGTTTGCAATCTCAGGACAATCCATATGATTTACAATTTCTTACTAGCACGCTAGGTGCTCCTAACGAGGGCAATCACACTGTCATGTTCCAGTTATTGGCAGCAAGAAAATACATGGCTGCTTACTCTATTGCTTGGTCTCTCCATATATATGAATGCTTTAGCACCACTTTGTACTGAGAAATGTAATCTGATTCGAATTAGTGTGTCTGAACAATGTTCTTAATCACACACTGAACATGGGCCTGAAATGTTTTTACGCTTTCTTTGCTAATTGGGTGTAGGACTGAATATTGACTTGATAACGGCATTGTCTCCTCTTTTCAGAACCAAGTGCAGTTCCTGGTGGTGGATGCCAGTCTTCAACTCTGAGAAACTTTCTTCATTGCATTGCAGAGGACAAGGAGCAGGGGAGGTGGCCCGAGTTCTCCCCCCACTTGCTTTGCCTGCTGAATGTGGCAGAGGCTAACTTGGCCTCCAGGCAAGCACACATGATCTATTATGAATGGTCCAGCAGTTCTCTGTTTCGCATACCATGACATACTGTTTCAATGGTCAGGGATGGCGAAGAGTAGAGACCTAGTCCATTGGAGTGAGGGCTGGAAGGCACGCTGGCTGACCTTCCATGCTTGGGGCAGAACCTGGAGTGCTATTTTTTCAGATGGAAAGGAAGAGAGGAGGAACTTTGCTCTAATGGTGTCTACCCCAGCATGCACATTTTGGTACCCTCATAAATAGTGCAGAAGTAGAAGAGCCTACAGACATCTTGTCAGTTGAGGTCCTGAGAGTTTGTCCCCCATCCTCAAGGCAAGTAATATGCCGCTCTGCTGCCATCTTATCATTTCATACATGTATGAATGAGTATATGGGCCTGTCATGTCTAAATTATCAGAGGCAAAATCACACACGAGGACCAGCTTTTGTGTTATTTCTAGATAGCTTGATCATGTACATGATGACTTGTTGCTGGTATTGTACAGCCTTGTCTTAGTTGTCAGTGGCAAACTCATCTGCATGAGGGGGTGGTTGGTGCTTGCTGGTGCGTTGTGCTATCTTGTTCCGCTAACAGCCTTTTGTCCATTGGCGTTCCAATCTTACAACCAAGCTCATGCCAGTCATCTCCTTGCTGTCATCAGAGGTCTGTATCTTCTCTCTTGGGATCCTTCCCCAAGATCCATTGAGTACTGCTAGGTGTTCAAGTGCACAAACTTTTGTGGCTCAAAATGCTTACATTTTCTGCAAATTGATATTAACCATATATCGTCGCCATTGAGTGACAAGGTTATTTTAAGACCTGGAACCATGTTTCTTGGACAAATAATATTTTGATAAATTTCAGCACGAAGTCTTACAGCATGAGATCTTTTTTAGTGAATATAGTGGTAATGGATTTTACTGGCATTTGTACACAATGTAAGAGGGGGGGGGGGGGGGGGGGGGGGGGAGAACAAATAATTACCTAAGTCTATGTACCATGCTTTGATGAGGCAAAATATTTCCCTTTTACAGGAGATATGTTATTGGTGTTAATGTGTTAAAATTAAATTAAGATATGTTATTGTTATCTCAAAAATTTATGATGCTCAATCCAATATTTATCTCCCATTAAATACCAAATAAAATTATGCTGAAGATACCAGGATACTAATATTTTTTCATCTGTAGATATAGATTATTATTGTTATTAAGAATATTTTCTGTTTCATTTTTCCACTTGATCTATCCATCATATTTTGCTATATGATTATATCAGCAATGCGAACTTATCATATGAATAACAATCTAGATATATATACCAAAATATTAACTGAGCAAGTGAGCATACGATGGCCCAAATTTACAACTATGAAGGGAATCTGCTACTCCATCTCATTTATGTGTTTATTACAACCATCAACCGTGTGGCTTCCACCTGGCGTGTCCCATGCATGCTAGGTGAGATCCACAAAATAAGGCTAATCATGAATCTTATGGTAGGTGTGGCGCAACCGATAACCTGCATGTTGGTCTAACATCATTGTTGTTGCGATTTACCACAAAAATATAGCCTGTAACAAAAACCTGATTAACAGAACCTAGTAAATACATGATGGATTGAAATCATACACATTAGCTTTTCTCATGCATATTCATCACAGAGCTCCACAGAGATGTTATCGATATCACAAAACTTGAGATGGATCAAAACTTTGCTCTTCGTTTCTATAATTTCTGTACATTTGTACTATATACATATGGGAAATCTGCCTCAAGATCAGCTCATCCTCAAAAAGGCGGATGCCAATCGCAGGGAGTAGAGTGATGTGGAGTATCTATGAGCTAAGAATATTTAAAAGAGAAACTCTGTTCTGGACTAATTTCCTGAACAGAGTTCCTGCTCCATTCTGAAGATCTCCGAGGGTACACTTTAACTCCAGCAATTGCTCTTCCTCGCAGACAAGTGCCTTCTTCATGTAAAATGCCTTGTAGACAAGAGACTGCTTTGGCATTTCAATTTGCTTCGACAAGAGATGGAGTGTGGACTCCAACAGAGAGCTGCAGATCTCTCTTGCCTTGGTCAATAGCATCGCCATCTTGTCGGATGCAGGCTTCTTGGCAATCTTCTTGAAATGTTTCCTGGCCTTCTTGGCCAAGCGAGTAAAGGACTGGATCTTGGCTTGAACAGCTGTATCATCTCCTTTCCTTAGAGCCACCTGCAGCTCTTGGATGATGGCCATCATCTCGGCGAAGGTCTCTTGCATGTAGTTGCAGAGATCTAACAGCTCAATGGAGCACTCCATCTCTCCATCCAACATCTTCCTCTGTTGGGAGGAGCAAACTTGGTGGCTTGGTAGGCGAATGATCTCGTCAAGACCATCATAGATGTTTGCAAGAGTCCTTAGACCATCGCACATCATGCTGATGGAGTTGGAGGAAGAGATGCTTGCTTCTAGGCTGTGGAGCTCTTGCTCAACTTCGGTCTCACTGACGTGAGGCCTAGATGGCAAACTTATCGATCTTTGGTGGAAAGCCATATCTGAGCTTGAAGCTTTTCTCCGTATATATTGTGGTTGATGATAGCTGAAGAATAGAACACTTCTTGGTTTGATGTGTCTACTGCTCTGCTAAGGCCTATTTATACAGAAAACTTAAGTAGTTGCATTTGATTGGTAGACATGAAGAATCATGCCATCACATCTCTCAGATGCTGTCTACTTACTATGCCTTGAGCTCTGGCGGAAGCATAGAGATCACAACCCTAAAGTCGTCTCATGTTCAGTATATAATTTTGTCTGTCTGCTGTCCTTGAGATGAGCCATCACATTATCATGTTCCAACAATTGGCAGCAAGAACCAGCATTAGCATAATTGCGCGCTCAACCCATTATTTAATGGGTTGCTAACCTGGCATTTGGCTGTGACATATCTGTATATAATAAGGTGTTTTCCTTGGTGGGCACTCTTGCAAATCACAGGTTAATGATGGATAAGTCTGTGTACTAGGGTCCTCGTGGGGCTGCAGCACATGGTCCTTTGTGGCAGTTAGGATAGAGTTCCTGACCATCAAGACTGGCATCTTAGACTAGCATCTTGGACTGGCATCTTAGCAGCATCTCAGCATATGCTTGGCTGGCTAGCAGCCTATAAGTATGTAACCCCAACCCCTCAGGTTGGCATGGCATTGTGTGAGAAATAAACCAACGAAAATTGTCCCAACTCTCCTAGTGTCATCCACAACTATCAATGCTCAGGTTCAAAGGTCTAACAAGTTGTATCAGAGCCTCGTTATCTTGTACCCTGAGCATTTCCTGTGAGCAGCCTAAGTCGGTAGCAGCAGCTGCTCCGTCTGCCTCTGGTCACCTTCCTCCCTCTGGACTGTCGAGCAGCAGTTCGTCTTCAACAGCCTCCTCTTCACGCAACAGCCCCCCTGCAGTGAGCCATGTCTGCAGGTCGCTCTCAGCACACGGCTACCTCGAGCATACAGCGTCGGCAGGAGGCCGAGCGCGCCGTGGCAGAGGAGCGTGAGCGAGCAGCTGTAGCAGCAGCAGCTGCGGCAGCAAGGGTGTCGAGGCTGCCTGCAGCGGAGCTGGCAGCAGCCAGAGCGGAGGTAGAAGCAGCCAGGGCGGAGGTAGAAGCAGCAGCAGCAGCAGACGCAGCACGTGAGGCTACGGCGGATGCCAAGGTACTCCGCGGCGGCTCCGGCAGCTCCAACAGCTCCGCGCCTGCGGACGACGGCGCTGACGCAGACCGCACCAAAGTGGCGCAAGAGCGGACGACGCAGTGGGCAGCCGAGCACGCCCGCACTCCAGGTGGAGGTGCGCACCGCGAGGGCGGCTGCATCGACCAGGACCGCGGCCTCTACGAGGTCCGGACTGTGGTCAGGGATGTTGGTCCCAGTGCTGGGTGGCCTACCCTCACTAAAACCAACTACATCGAGTGGGCCAGGATCATGAAGGTCAGGCTCCAGGTGCGGCGCATGTGGGAGGCAATCCAGGACAGCAACGTCGACCACCAAGAGGACCGACGGGCGCTGGACGCCCTCATCGCTGCAGTCCCGCCCGAGATGCAGTTCTTGCTTTCCAGCAAGCGGACTGCCAAGGAAGCTTGGGACGCCATAGCCGCGGCACGCATCGGCAGCGACCGTGCTCGCAAGTCCACTCTGCAGGCACTTCGTAAGGAGTGGGAGAGCCTGGCTTTCAAGCCAGGTGAGGACGTTGATGACTTTGCTCTCCGTCTCAACACTCTGCTGCAGAAGTTGGTGAAGTTTGGTGATGCCACCTACACCGAGGAAAGAGCTGTCGAGAAGCTTTTTCGGTGCATCCCCGAGAAGTACAAGCAGATGGCTCGATCGATCGAGTCTTTGTTGGACCTCTCCACGATGACAATCGAGGAGGCGATAGGTCGCCTCAAGGTCGTGGACACCGACGAGCCACAGCCTTCCTCAGGGCCCATCACCACCGGCGGGATGCTGCTCCTAACTCGGGAGCCGTGGGATGCCAGCCTTGGCGACAGGAAGAAGGGGGAGCCTTCTTCCACGACGGGCGGCCGCAAGCGTGGCAAGCAGCGTAAGGCGCGAAGAGGCCCCCCGGGCAGGGCACAAGGACGTGCCGAAGGTGACGCCCGCGGAGGCGCCAAGGACGGCGCCGCTGGCAAGCCCAAGCCGGCACAAGACAACAGTTGCCACAACTGTGGCCGGTTTGGCCATTGGGCCAATGAGTGTCGGCAACCACGACAAGGCCAGGCTCACGTCGCATAGGCGAAGGAGGAAGAGACGGCTTTGTTCATGGCGCATGCAAGCATTGAGCTATCCTCAGCGACACCAGTCGCAAAAGCTCTCATCCACCTCGACGAGCCAAAAGCGCACGCTCTTCTCGGCGATGGCTCTGGGAAGTACAAGACTACGGGGTGGTGCCTCGACACCGGCGCCACCCACCACATAACCGGTCGAAGGGAATTCTTCGCCGAGCTCGACTCCGATGCGCGAGGCTCCGTCAAGTTTGGGGATGCCTCCGCTGTGGAAATTAAGGGCGTCGGCTCCGTCATCTTCACCACAAGACGGGAGAGCACCGGCTGCTCACCGGTGTCTACTACATCCCCGCGCTAAGGAACTCCATCATCAGCTTGGGACAACTGGATGAGAACGGCTCACGCGTGCTGATTGAGCATGGGGTCCTACGCATCTGGGATCGCCAGGGTCGCCTTCTCGCCAAGGTACCCAGAGGTGGAAATCGACTTTACGTCCTTGATGTGCAGGTGGCACAGCCGGTCTGTCTCGCTGTCCGTCGGGACGACGAGGCATGGCAATGGCATGAGCGCTTTGGGCACCTTCATTTTGAGGCCCTGAAGCGTCTAAGTGCCAAGGAGATGGTACGAGGACTGCCATGCCTCGACCATGTGGAGCAATTCCGCGACATCTGCGTACTGACGAAGCAGAGACGACTCCCCTTTCCTCAACAGGCGAGTTTTCGGGCCAAGGAGAAGCTGGAGCTCGTGCATGGAGACTTGTGCGGCCCGGTGACGCCAGCCACACCAGGAGGTCGACGCTACCTCCTGCTGCTCGTCGACGATCTCTCTCGCTACATGTGGGCGATGATTCTCGGCAGCAAGGGAGAAGCGGCGGACGCCATCAGGCGCGCGCAGGTTGGTGTGGAGGCGGAGAGCGGCCGCAAACTGCGCGCGTTGCGCACTGACAACGGCGGCGAATTCACGGCGGCTGAATTCGCGTCGTACCGCGCCGATGTGGGCATCCAGCGCCACTACTCCGCGCCGTACAGCCCGCAGCAAAATGGAGTCGTCGAGCGGCGCAAGCAGACGGTTGTGGGGATGGCTCGGGCTCTCCTCAAGCAGAGAGGGATGCCGGCTGTTTTCTGGGGAGAGGCGGTGCTGACGGCCGTCTACATCCTCAGCCGATCGCCTACTAAGGCACTCGACGGCAGGACACCGTACGAGGCCTGGCATGGGCGGAAGCCGGTGGTCTCCCATTTGCGGGTCTTTGGCTGTCTTGCGTTCGCTAAGGAGCTCGGCCACATCGGCAAGCTCGACGACAGGAGCACTCCGGGAGTCTTCATCGGCTACGCGGAGGGCTCAAAGGCCTACCGCATCTTCGACCCAAAGACACAGCGTGTGCGCATGGCGCGAGACGTCGTGTTCAACGAAGGGCGAGGGTGGCAATGGGACAAGGCGGTGGACGACGGCTCGACGCCGACGTATGACGACTTCATTGTCGAGTACGCCCACTTCAAGGAAGCCGGGGGAGCAAGCAGCTCCTCTTCGCCGGGCACGTCTACCCCGGCCCCCAAAACTACACCGACTCCGGTGTCGGCTACGCCGACGGCACCACAACTGGCGACGCGGCATACTCCAGCCCCGGCAGTCACCACTCTGAGTTCGTCTTCATCAGCACCAGCTCACGCAGAGCACAACCCGATGAAGTTCGCTTCCCCGCTCACTCACGACGAGGAGCGGGTCGACGCGTTTTATGGAGGCGAACAGCTGTGGTATCGCACGATGGATGATCTACTCGGCGACCAGCCGGTGCCGGGACTGATGCCACGTGACCTGGAGGCGCAGCTACAACTCGCGTGTGAGGACGGCGAACCACGGTCCTTTGTAGAGGCCGAGGGAGATGCGGCATGGCGCGCCGCGATGCAGTTGGAGATGGATGCGGTCGAGCAAAACCGCACCTGGGAGCTCGCTGACCTCCCTCGTGGTCACCACGCAATCACCCTTAAGTGGGTGTTCAAGCTGAAGAGGGATGGAGCCGGCGCCATCATCAAGCACAAGGCTCGCCTGGTGGCCCGAGGCTTCTTGCAGCAGGAAGGAGTCGACTTCGACGACGCCTTCGCTCCCGTGGCACAGATGGAGTCCGTGTGACTTCTCCTTGCGCTGGCTGCCCAAGAGGGCTGGTGTGTCCATCACATGGATGTCAAGTCGGCATTCCTCAACGGTGACTTGAAGGAGGAAGTCTACGTGCATCAGCCACCGGGTTTTGCGATTCTCGGCCAGGAGGGCAAGGTACTCCGCCTGCGCAAGGCCCTCTATGGCCTACGACAGGCACCTAGGGCGTGGAACGCCAAGCTGGACTCCACGCTAAAGAAGATGGGCTTCGAGCAAAGCCCGCATGAGGCTGCCGTCTACCGACGGGGCAGTGGAGGAAATGCCTTGCTGGTGGGCGTCTATGTTGACGACTTGGTGATCACCGGCACCAAAGATGCAGAAGTGGCGACGTTCAAGGAAGACATGAAGGCTACCTTCCACATGGGTGATCTGGGGCTCCTCTCCTTCTATCTAGGGATTGAGGTGCACCAGGACCACTCCGGGATCGCGCTTCGACAGTCCGCCTATGCCAAGCGCATCGTTGAGCTAGCTTGGCTCACCGACTGCCATCCAGCTCTCACTCCAATGGAGGAGAGGCTGAAACTGAGCCACGACAGCACGACGAAGGAAGTGGATGCTACGCAGTACCGACGCCTTGTGGGGAGCCTTCGCTACCTCACCCACCCACGGCCGGACTTGGCATTCTCCGTCGGCTATGTCAGTCGGTTCATGGAGCGACCGACGTCGAAACACCAGCAGGCAGTGAAGAGGATCGTCCGCTACATAGCAGGGACCCTCGACCACGGCCTCCACTACCCTAGGTGTCCGGGGGCGGCACACTTCGTCGGGTACAGCGACAGCGACCACGCCGGCGACATCGACACCAGCAAGAGCACGAGCGGGATCCTCTTCTTCCTCGGCAAGTGTCTCGTGAGCTGGCAATCAATCAAGCAGCAGGTGGTGGCCCTGTCCAGCTGTGAGGCTGAGTACATAGCGGCCTCCACCACCTGCACTCAGGCGCTCTGGCTCGCTCGACTGCTTGGTGATCTTCTCGCTCAAGACACCAGAACGGTGCAGCTCCTGGTGGAGAGCAAGTCCGCCCTGGCCCTGGCAAAGAACCCCGTGTTCCACGAACGGAGCAAGCACATCCGACTGAGGTATCACTTCATCCGCAGCTGTGTGGAAGAAGGGAGCATCGAGGCGAGCTACAGCAACACCACGGATCAGCTCGCAGACCTGCTCACCAAGCCTCTTGGGAGGGTCAAGTTCCTCGAACTTTGCTACAGGATTGGGATGATTCAACTCTCCCACAAGACGACGTACACGACTTAGGGGGAGAATGATGGATAAGTCTGTGTACTAGGGTCCTTGTGGGGCTGCAGCACATGGTCCTTTGTGGCAGTTAGGATAGAGTTCCTGACCATCAAGACTGTCATCTTAGACTAGCATCTTGGACTGGCATCTTAGCAGCATCTCAGCATATGCTTGGCTGGCTAGCAGCCTATAAGTATGTAACCCCAACCCCTCAGGTTGGCATGGCACTGTGTGAGAAATAAACCAACGAAAATTGTCCCAACTCTCCTAGTGTCATCCACAACTATCAATGCTCAGGTTCAAAGGTCTAACAGTTAAAGCCTCGACAGTCGGAGCTGGCATGTTGAGGCCATGGAAACAAGACCCACTGCACAAGCTCCACGTTAGCGGTTCAGAGTACTAACTCCATTTTTCAGTTTGAGGCTTTCAGTCACCCACTTTGTGAGTAACATGACCATTTCATATCTAACCATACAGAAACAAGCTTTTTTCAATATTTTGATACAATTTTATCACCTTTGAGTCGTAGTAACTTATTCTCCAATATCAATGTCTTTATTTCTGGTGAAGTTTGAAACAAGCATAATAAAGCGTTGATTGTTCTTTGTGTAATGAGAATTATTATATGGAAAGGAACAAAAACTTTGCATATTGTTAATCCCGTAGGAAAAACTGTGGTTCTAGAGTAAATGTTTTTTGTTATCCACCCCCCCCCCCCCCCCCCCCCCCGACCCCTTAAATGCTGCTTAGATGCTATTGATGTCGATGATGTTAAAATCTGAGTACATTAATTTGGACTTCGTTGTATGGAATAAGAACTATCTTCAATTGTAGTGCCAGACTGCACAGCCATGTGGACATGTGGTGGTGGTAGAGAATCTGGTTATTAAAATTGATTGATTCTGCTAACTGCAAGTTGAGACCTTGTGACTTTGATCTGGCATGCTTCATGCATAAGGAGCAAGATCCACTAACCAAGCATATCAGCATAAAGTATCACAAACACATCTTCAAGCTTGAAATGGCCAAATGGATCAAAACTTTGGTTTCTCTTTCTATAGTATCATGTACATTTGTACAGTATAGTGTATACATATGGGAAAATTGTATGAAGATCAGCTATTCCTTAAAAGGCGGATGCCAATCGGAGACCGTCAAGAGTGACTTGGTAGTATCTATGAGCTAAGGATGTTGAGTAGGGAAACTCTGCTCTGGACTAATTTTCTGAACAGATGTCCTGCTCCACTCTCGAGATCTCCGATACTGCACTCTAGCCCCAACAATTGATCCTCCTTGCAAACAGCTGCCTTCTTCTTGTGAAATGCCTTGGAAACAAGAGACTGTTTAGGCATTTCGATTTGCTTCGACAAGAGATGGAGTGTGGACTCCAGTAGAGACAAAGCGATCTCTCTAGCCTTGGCCAACAGCATGACCATGCTACAATCTGCAGGAGCCTTCTTCGCGGTCTTCTTGAAAAGATTCTTCGACTTCTTCACCAAGCGGGTGTAGGATTGGATCTTGACCTGAGTAGCTGCGTCATCACCTTTCCTTAGAGCCACTTGCAGCTCTTGGATGATGGCCTTCATCTCGACAAAGATCTCTTGCATGGCGCTGCAGAGATCTAGCAGCTCAAGAGAACCGTCCATTTCTCCATCCAACATGCTCCTCTGCTGGGAGGAGCAAACTTGGTTGCTTGGTAGGCAGATGATTTCTTCAAGACCATCGTAGATGTTTGCAAGAGTCCTGAGACCATCGCACATCATGCTGATGGAATTAGAGGAAGAGATGCTTGCTTCTAGGCTCTGAAGCTCTAGCTCGACTTCGGTCTCACTGACGTGAGGCCTAGAAGGCAAACTTGTCGATCTTTGGTGGAAAGCCATGTCTGAGCTTGAAGATTTGCTCTGTATTGTGGTCGAAGAGAGGAGGAAGAAAGAAGAGCTTCTAGTTTGATGCATCTACCATTCTGCTGACGCCTATTTATACAGAAGATATGTGTACAGCTGTGCTGCAGCATCTGATTAGTAGACATGAAGAATCATGCCATTACATCAGCCTAGAGATCTGGCAAAAGCATAGAGATCCCAACACAAAAGTCGTCTCATGTTCACTCTGTCATGTTCCACTAATTGGCAGCAAGGACTAATTAAGAATGGTATAGTTTGATGATGGATCTTCACATAGTTGCATGCTCAAGCTATCATTTTAGTGGAATCTTGTCAGTTTAAGCCCTGAGAGTTTGTCCCCCGTCTTCAAGGCAAGTTTATGCCGCTCTGCTGTCTTCTTATCGTTTCATACATTTATGAACGAGTATATGGGCCTGTCGAAAGTGTCTTAATTATCAGGGGCAAACTCACACACGAGGGTCAGTTTTTTGTGTTGGATGATCATGTGCGTGATGACTAGCCATCTTCATGCCTTGCCACTGGCATGCTGCAGCCGTGTCTTGGTTGTTAGTGCCAAGCTCATCTGCACGAGGGTGTCTTGGTTGGTGCTTGCTGGTCATTGACCTCATCGCATGTTCCAGATTGTGCAGGTTGTGCTATCTGGTTCTGCTAACAGCCTTACAAGGTCACTTACACTCTTCACAACATCGCTGGCAGGTTTTAGTTGCGTGCTTACAATTCGTCTAGTATTCATTCATAGATTATGGGTGTTCAAGTGCACAGACCTTTATGGCCCAAAAATGCTTAAATTTTCTGCAAATTGATATTAACCATATATATGTTGTTGCCATTGAGTGACAAGTTTATAGTTGAATGAACATGCATGCTTTTGAGATCTGGACCCATGTTCTTTGGACAAATATGTTGATAAATTTCCGCACAATTTCTTAGCTTCATGTGTTTTTTTAGTCCATACAGCTGTAATGGATTTTAGTGGCGTTCGTATACAATGTAAGAGGGGGAAGATAGAAACAACTTTTTTTTACCAAAGCTTATGTACCATGCTTCGCTGAGGCAAGATATTTCCCTTGTACAGGAGGAATTTTATTGGTGATAATTGTTAACATTAAGAGATGCTATCTCAGAAGTCTATGCTGCTCATACAGATATTTATCTCCCATTATAAAAACTCCCTCCGTCCCATAATATAAGAACGTTTTTGACATTAGTGTAGTGTAAAAAACGTTCTTATATTATGGGACGGAGGGAGTAACAAATAAAATTATTCTGAAAACACCATCATATTAATTATTTTCATTTGCTAATATGGACTGTTATTGCTAATAAGAACATTTATTTATTTTCGCACTTGATCAGCCCATCATGATTAGCAATATAATTTATTGATTTTATCATGAATGCAAGCTTAGTCATTTGAATAACAATGTAGATATATACCGAAAATATTGACCTAACATATTTTGATTAATGTGTATCAGTGTTTTGTGGCTGGCAGTGCTCTCTAGGACGACAAATTTGTTCAGAGCGGCCTGCGAGCAGTGGATCGAGATGGTAAGGCACGAGACGATGAGTTACCTAGGTCCAGGTGGAGGTAAGACCCTATTCTTGCCTTTGGTTGCGCATTGCTAGAGTGCTTGCCTGCGATTGATTTCTTGTGTTACAAGCTCTCGGCCTGGCCGCGGACAAGAAGAAGATGGGGTCGGTGGAAATCGTAACTGTTGGATGATCTAGAATGTCTCCTTTTCTCTCCTCCAAGAGTGTCCCTAGATTGCCTTATATATCTAGCCAAGCTAGGGTTACATGGCTTCGCTCGGTCTATAGACGACTCCCATCCTCCGATCCCGCCAGACATCATCATGTGTGTCAGTGGCTCCCCACCGGGTCTCCTTGATGCCCCAGGACAACCATAGGCTCCTTGGCTTGGACTGCTTTCAGGTGGAGTTTTAATCCAGTTGAAGGCCGAGAATGGCCCAGGTGGGCACATCTGAGTATCATATCCTCGCCAGCAGCCCATGATGATGATGCACATCTTACCTAGTGGGAAGCCGTGTAGGACTTGCCAAACTCCAGCAAAAAAAAAAAGACACAAGTGAGAGCCCCCACCTCCCGCCCACCCCCGCACCGCCGTCGTCGGAGGGCCAGCCGATGAAGCCGCGCCGGGCCCTGGGATGGCGGCGGCGGGGCTGATTCTTCTCCAACTCCGCCCCAGTCCTTTCCCTCCCCCCCCCAGATCTGGTGCTGGTGGCATCGTCGATCTGCATCGGCGGCGGGTGCTTCCCTGCCCAGCATCCTCAACGTGTTGGTGGTGCTGGTACCCCCCTCGGTTGCGGCTCGCCTACGACAGCTCCGGCCCGTCCCGGGCGAGATCTAGGGGCCTGTTTTGGCGGGATTTGGTGCTCTCCGGCCGGCCTCCTGCGGCGGGCGGGCGCGCCCTTCTAGCTGCGGACCCCCCTCCCCGACCCTCCCACCCTTCGAGCTCCGGGGCGCCCTCTTTGGGAGGCAGCCTTGCAGATGATCGGTAGTGCCCAACGGTGGCTGTTTTTGCAGCGCGCCGGCTGGGAGTCTTGGCTGAGCGCGAGCCCCCTTCACCTTCCTCCCGACAGGGGCGGATTTGCCTGGCTGCCATGGACCTGCGCCCCCTTCCGCATTCATGGCCGGCGCGGCGCGGCTTTGGACTCGGCGTTCCCCCAAAGATGCGCTCTTTCCGTCTCCTTTGGCGCACTGGCTCCTCGGCGTCTCCGCACCACCACCACCCTACTAGTACCTTTGTTGGCTGTCCATCCAGGCGCATCTTCGTCTCCGATGCCCTTCGGGAGCCGCGTCCCCTTCAGGTTCCTTGGGCACGCCACTGTCCCTACTGTTCCGGTCCCGATGGCCCAGATCTTTACTCCCTTCCAGACCTTGGCTTTTCCGGGGCTTCGGACACCATCGCATCCCTGCCGCCTTATTCCTCACCCATGCAACCTCGTCCTTGTTTAGAGCTCGCTTGTCCGGCGGCTCCCGATGCCTCCATTGGCGTTGGGAGTGGCTCACCTTCCTGCAGTTGTTGCTCCGGCCTATGACTGATTGCCTCATCTTCGATATGTGCTACGATGGCCTTGGATTGCTCGAAATTTGGCTAGGGTGAAATCCCCGGATCTTATCCTGGGTGTCGCCCCCTTCCTGGAGGTGTTGCAATGGCCGTTTTTCCATGCCCCTTTCAAGCATCAAGGGAAACCCAGGTCTGGTTTTCCCGACTGGAGGACGATGGCGTCGCGGTGTCATTCTCCTTAGTGAAGGCATTGTCTTGTTTTGGTCGCGGCGTCCTCCGTGCTGGATTTGGAGATGCTTGATCGTTTGGTTGTTGGTTCGATAGCTTCTCTGGTCGGCGAGTTTAGTTGTGTTTTTTGTTTTGGGTCGAGCCTCTCATGTCTCTTCGCTTAGGGCACCATGTTCACTCCCCTTGCGTTTGTGTCATGTTGTGTACCACCTCATGTACTCATTCTATCTTCTTCTATCAATGAAATGATACAAAAACTTTGCGTATTCCCGAAAAAGATCCGAGCAGCGCCTCCCATCGGGTGAGGGCACTGTGGCTACCAATGTGTAAAGTTCAGTTGCCTGATATCCAATAGATTCCATTGAGTGGAATTTGGCTTCTAGCCCATAGTCGGGCATACCATAAATTCGGTCATAGTCCTAGGAAATGCCTGCCAGATTGGTTTGGATAATCTCAGCTAGTGTCCTGGAGGAACATCCTTGCATCTCTTACCAAAATCAAGCCCCTAACCATGATGCCTGATACCCCTTGATCGAAGTTCAGCTTGCAACCCTGGGAGGCGCATCATGGCCACTCTTCACTCGAGTATATTCGGCCAGCTTAGGACCACAGAGGTTAGCTATCGATACCCAGGGATTCTTGCGCTTGAAGGCTCGACAAGCCGGCTTCAAGTTGGTGCTTGCCGGTGGCGCAACGTGTGTGTCTTGTTCGCTGCACGTACTTTCCTAGTGGGAGGGCACACGTGCTGGCTTGATGAGGGTATGTGTTCCGCATGCAGGGGAAGGGGAAACGGCAGGGCATGGGCCCCACAGATGTGCGCGTGACATCCCACCACCATATAAGCCGAGGAGCGGGAGAAAGATCATGGCTTGCAACCCTTGAGACATTGTCATCTTGCCCCTCACCCCTATTGTGCTTGAGATGGCCTAGGTAATGCTCCGCACTTCTTCAGGGTGGCCCCCTCTCGCCGGGACTGCGCCATTGCACGCCGATTCCCAAGGTCGACGCATGGATGGCGGATGAGGGTGACTGGAAGTTACCAAGGTCCTTCTCTCACAGAGCGGCGTGCTCAAATACATCGTTGGCGACGGGGAAGGAGCTTGCTCCGAAGCGGTGACGGCATTTAGGTGGCTTCGTCCCTCCATTGTCTGGGAGGAGAGATTAGCGAGTCAAAATCCTAGATTCGACATGTAAGTCCTCTAGCTGTATGATTCTGCTTCATTCTTGCTAGGGAGGGGCGAAGTGGCGCTCTCGAGCAGTTATTTTCTTGTGTTGTAGCGTGCCCCGCTTCAGAGGGCCTGATTGAGGAGGCGCCTTCTTCAGCTTCCAGCACGGGCACTAGCTTTGTGGGGGTAGGGGGGTGTAGAGTGTGCACCTCCCGCCTCGGTTGACGAAGCATTGTCTCGCCATGGGATGGACGCTCTCCCTAAGGGCGATGTGATCCTGAGTGTGGCTTCGGGAGGGGTTGCGCGTCCAGTGTGTCCTGGAGGAAGTCGCCTCCTCTGGGAGAGGGCGCCCTTCTTGAAGCCTGCTAAACCGCCATCATTGTTGCATCTGAGCTGAGTATTTTGTTGTTGTGGTATTTTCCAACCAAGCTAGGGGAAAGTTTGGGCTCAGAGCAGCTTATCCTTGAGGTTTCCATGCGTCGGGAGCCTTTGCTTCCTTGTGGGATACAGCAGATCACCCACATCTTTGTGTCCCAGAAGCTATCCGGGGGTCTGTCATTAGGTGGTCTTAGAGATCGCGGCCTTCGGGAAAAACATGAAGGATAAGAGATATTGGGGGTACCTGAACATATTTGAGACCGAGGCTCCTCTGTTGATCTGGGCGCCGAACCACATGATCAACATGATACCGAAGGCTCGGGAAAGGATGCACGTGAAGTTTTATTTTCTTATTTTGCGTATGTAGCCCCCGAGCCTATGCTGATTTGGACAAAGTCAGGGGAAGGGGGTACCGATGAGAGCAAAGTGAAGGAGAGGTACAAGCTCTTGTTTGAGGAGTCAAGATAAGCAACACTCGTAATGACTTAATGGCCGAGGCCAAGTTCCCGACACGTGCCTGAGCCGAGTTTGCCAATACAATGTGTGTTGGACTCGAGTAGCATTCCCATGCAGTAATTCTCCGGTGACGCTTTTCAGATGGTAATGAATTTTGGGGCAAACAAAAAAACTATTTGTGTAGATCCAGTTTAACTTTTGTTGTCTCAAGGAACACAACATCTTTGGAATCTTGCTCCTTGCGCGTTGTCGATGTTGTCCCACCTATACGTACAAACGGCGCTGGTGCTCAATGTTCCATGCATTCTCTTGGGTCCTCGAGGTGATAAGCCTCCGAGTGAAGCACCTTGTGAACGATGGAAGGGCCTTTCCAAGGAGATGACAATTTGTGCCTTCATTTTCTGGGTTGGATGCGTCAAAAGATCAGGTCCAGGACCATGAAGACACGTCCCTTACCTGACGGATGTGGTAGCATCACAACTCCTCCCGGTAGTTGACCTTGCTGAGCAGGGTCATATCTTAGACTTCCTCCAAGAGGTAAATCCCATCTTGCCTTGCCTTCTCGCCCGTTCTTCTTCATAAGCTCTCACGCTTGAGGACTCGTGGATTAGCTCGCTGGGGAGTCCGCCTCAGCCTCATACACCATGGCGTAGGGGTGTATCCTATGGACTGCTTTGGGAAGGTCCAGAGACCCTATAGTACCAATGGTAGTTCCTCCACCCACGTGCATGTGAATTTCTTGAGTCGACTGAAGATGTGGCGTTTGACCCCCTACATTATTAGCTCGTTGGCTCTCTCGACCTACCGTTGGAACGTGGGTGTGACACGGAGGTGAAGTCAAGAGTGATGTCGAACTCCTCACAATACTCGAGAAAAGGGGCTCCTGTGAACTGGGTACTATTGTCAGTAATGATGTTTTGGTAGGTCCCGAAGCTGTAGACGATCGTCTTGAAGAAATGTTCTTCCTTTTCTGTGGTGACGGTGGCTACGAGCATGGCTTTGACCCACTTTGTGAAGTTGTCGATGGCGACGAAGATGTGGGTGAAGCCCCTAGGTGCCTTTTTGAGGGGCCCCACCATGTCCAACCCCCAGGCAGAGAAAGACTATGTCAGGGCAATCATTTGGAGCTCTTGAACAAGCATGTGTGTCTACTATGTCAGGGCAATCATTTGGAGCTCTTGAACAAGCATGTGTGTCTGCAGGCGTAGAACTAGCATCCTTCATAGGTGTGCAGGATCTTCTTGGCATTCGCTGTTGATGTGGGCCACTAGAAACATTGTCGAAAGGCTTTCCCTGCCAGTGTCTTGGGCATTGCATTGTGCCCACACGAGCCGAGTGGATTTCTTTGAGTATTAGCTCCCCTTCTTCTCGGGGATACACCTTTGTTGAACTTCTGTGTAGCTGGCTATGCTATAAGCCCTCTCTCGCCGGACAATGTGTCAAGCTTCGTCCTTCTTGTCGGGTAGCGTCCCTCCTTGCAGGTAGTCCAAGAATGGCTTTGTCCAGTCATGGTTAATGATGAGGACTTCTACTCCCGATGCCTAAGGCTTAGTAGGGGTGCTAGGGCTCGGTCGAGTTTCCTTGAAGTTTGAGTGGGACTCCCTTCTTAACCATCAGTTGGCGTAGTGTGTCGAGGATCACCCCGGGCAGGATCCCAGCCAGGCCAAGTCGTCCGTTGCTTCGTTATATAGGCATGTGAAAGAGCTCGAGGTCGTTGAACTTTCCCTCGAGATTGCGCACCTCTTTACAACACATCCTTTCATGGATGGGTCATGGTAGTCCCATAACTTAATAACTTCTATGATGATGAGGTTCGAGTCCTCGTGGAAAATAAGCTAACGGATTTTCTTGGTGTCTTGCGGTGCTTGGAAAGAAGAGGCGCTCTAGCCTATCTTGGCTGCAGGCAGCTCCTAGGTGGCTTCTCGGAAGACCTCTTGTTTGATGACATTGAACTCTACTGTTGCGACCAACTCGTCGGCACATTGTATGTTCCCTTGGTCCCCTTGCACCGCGATGGTTCCCTTGGGAGCGGTATCTTAAGCTGGAGTTAGGTAATGGCCTGGTTTCCAAGGATAATCCCCTCGGACGGTGCACCGGTTAGTATAATCCGGGAGCGAGGGATTTCCACCCTGTCAAAGGGTGTCGACATAGAGGATGTTGACACGCTCACTTCGTCCATTAGCGTTTTGGTGCACCATAATCCAATGACGATGGGGTCGAGGACCAGGCTGGGGGACATGTCCGAAGGATCTGCCACTCGAGGTGACCGGGACATCTGACCAATCAAGGAACTATAGGGCGCTTCGGGCTTCTCCGCTTCGATCTCCTGGGCGATGACCTTGGCGCTACGCCTGTCCTCACTCGAGGCGACGCTGATGGATCCTTGCGTACGGCGGCGACGCACCTGCCATTCCTTGTTGTGAGACCTTATTGTGTGTGTCGATGGCTCCCCTCCAAGTCTGCTTGATGGCGCAGGCCAGCCACGGGCTCCTAGGCTTGGATTGCTTTCATGGTGGAATTGTAATCCGGCTAAGGACCGAGAATGGCGCAAGTGGGCACATCCGAGTTTCATATCCTTGTAAATTTCATAAGTACAATCATGAGCCATGGGGCCTCGACCTGGCGTGTGCCATGCATGATCAAGGAGAACCGCAAAATAAGGGTTGTGTGCTAATCAAGAATCTTAAGGTAGGTGTGACACAACCGTTAACCTAGTAATGTTGACTTGTAAAAAAGCCTTGCATGTAGATTTAACACCATTGCTATAATCATTTACCACAAAAATGAAACCTGTAACACAAACCATATCAACAGAACCATATAAATACATGACGAGTCAAAATCACAAAGCTGAGATAGATGTTACCGATATCGCAAAATCTGAGATGGATCAAAACGTTGGTCTTTGTTTCTATAATTTCTGTACATTTGTACTGTATACATATGGCAAAGCTGTATTAAGATCGGCTCATCCTCAAAAAGGCGGATGCGAATCGCAGGCAGTAGGATGATGTGGAGTATCTATGAGCTAAGAATGTTTAAAAGAGAAACTCTGTTCTGGACTAATTTCCTGAACAGATTTCCTGCTCCATTCTGAAGATCACCAATGCTGTACTCTAACTCCTGCAATTGCTCCTTCTCGCAAACAATTGCCTTCTTCTTGTAAAATGCCTTGCAGACAAGAGACTGCTTTGGCATTTCAATTTGCTTCCACAAGAGATGGAGTGTGGACTCCAACAGAAATATGCAGATCTCTCTTGCCTTGGTCAATAGCATGACCATCTTGTCGGATGCAGGCTTCTTGGCAGTCTTCTTGAAATGTTTCCTGGCCTTCTTCGCCAAGCGAGTAAAGGACTGGATCTTGGCTTGAGCAGCTGCATCATCTCCTTTCCTTAGAGCCACCTGCAGCTCTTGGATGATGGCCATCATCTCGGCGAAGGTCTCTTGCATGTAGTTGCAGAGATCTAACTGCTCAACGGAGCACTCCATCTCTCCATCCAACATCTTCCTCTGCCGGGAGGAGCAAACTTGGTGGCTTGGTAGGCAAACGATCTCCTCAAGACCATCATAAATGTTTTCAAGAGTCCATAGACCATCGCACATCGTGCTGATGGAGTTGGAGGAAGAGATGCTTGCTTCTAGGTTGTGGAGCTCTTGCTCGACTTCTGTCTCACTGACGCGAGGCCTAGATGGTAAACTTATCGATCTTTGGTGGAAAGCCATATCTGAGCTTGAAGCTTTTCTCTGTATATATTGTGGTCGATGATAGCTGAAGAATAGAACACTTCTTGGTTTGATGTGTCTACTGCTCTGCTAAGGCCTATTTATACAGAAAACTTAAGTAGTTGCATTTGATTGGTAGACATGATGAATCATGCCATCACATCTCCCAGATGCTGTCTCCTTACTATGCCTTGAGCTCTGGCGGAAGCATAGAGATCACAACCCTAAAGTCGTCTCATGTTCAGCACATAATTTTGTGTGTCTACTGTCCTTAAGATGAGCCATCACATTATCATGTTCCAACAATTGGCAGCAAGAACTAGCATTAGCATAACTGCACGCTCAAGCCATTATTTAATGGGTTGCTAACCTAGCATTTGGCTGTGTCATACCTGTATTTAATAAGGTGTTTTCCTTGGTGGGCACTCTTGGAAATCACAGGTTAAAGCCTCGACAGTCGGAGCTGGCATGTTTAGGCCATGGAAACAAGACCCACTGCACAAGCTCCACGTTAGCGGTTCAGAGTACTAACCCCATTTTTTAGTTTGAGGCTTTCAGCCAACCACTGTGTGAGTAGCATGACCACTGTGTGATCGCTAACCTAGCATTTAGCTGTAACATGCCTTTTAATAAGGTATTTTCCTTGGTGGGCACTGCTGGGTATCACAAGTTAGAGCCTCGACGGTCGGTGCTGGCATGTTTAGGCCACGGAAACAAGATCCACTGCACAAGATTCATGTTAGTGGTTCAGCGTGTTATCCCCATTTTTCAGTTTGAGGCTTTCAGCCACCCACCGTGTGAGTAGCATGACCATTTGATATCTAACCACTACACAGACAAGCTTTAATTTGATGTGTGTCTCTAGTTTTTTTCAATGTTTTTGTACAATCCTGTTACCTTTTAGTCGTACTAACTGATTCTCGGACATCGGCATCTTTACTTAGGTGAAGTTTGAAATAACAAATAAGCATATAAAGAATCGGTTGTTCTTTGTGTATTTTTTCTCGAAAAGGGTTCTCTGTGTGTTGAGAATCATTATATGGAAAGGAACAAAACTTTGCACACTGGCAAGTTTGGATTACGTCTTGCTCAGATTATTGTTGATCCGGTAGAACATGCAAAAAGCTTGGTTCTAGGGTAATTTTCATTTTGTTCAATGCTTAAATGATATAGATGTCAATGATGTTTAGAATTTGAGCGCACTAATTATGCCAGACTGCACAGCCATGTGGTGGTGGTGGACAATAATTAAAATTGATTGATTCTGCCAAGTACAAGTTGAGGCCATTTGACTTTGAGCTGGCATGTTTCATGCATAAGGAACAAGATTCACTAACCATGGGCTTCAAAATAGACTATACTGGGATCACAAACACGTCTTCAAGGAAGAAATGGTCAAATGGATCAAAACTTTTCTTTCTCTTTCTGTAGTATCATGTACATTTGTACAGTATAGTGTATACATATGGCAAAATTGTATGAAGATCAGCTATTCCTTAAAAAGGCGGATGCCAATCAGAGGGCGCCAAGAGTGACTTGGGAGTATCTATGAGCTAAGGATGTTGAGTAGGGAAACTCTGCTCTGGACTAATTTTCTGAACAGATGTCCTGCCCCACTCTCGAGATCTCCGATACTGCACTCTAGCCCCAACAATTGCTCCTCCTTGCAAACAACTGCCTTCTTCTTGTGAAATGCCTTGGAAACAAGAGACTGTTTAGGCATTTCGATTTGCTTCGAAAAGAGATGGAGTGTGGACTCCAGCAGAGACATAGAGATCTCTCTAGCCTTGGCCAACAACATGACCATGCTACAATCTGCAGGAGCCTTCTTCGCGGTCTTCTTGAAAAGATTCTTGGACTTCTTCACCAAGCGGGTGTAGGATTGGATCTTGGCCTGAGTAGCTGCGTCATCATCTTTCCTTAGAGCCACTTGCAGCTCTTGGATGATAGCCTTCATCTCGACGAAGATCTCTTGCATGGCGCTGCAGAGATCTAGCAGCTCAAGAGAACCTTCCATTTCTCCATCCAACATGCTCCTCTGCTGGGAGGAGCAAACTTGGTTGCTTGGTAGGCAGATGATTTCTTCAAGACCATCGTAGATGTTTGCAAGAGTCCTGAGACCATCGCACATCGTGCTGATGGAATTAGAGGAAGAGATGCTTGCTTCTATGCTCTGAAGCTCTAGCTCGACTTCGGTCTCACTGACGTGAGGCCTAGAAGGCAAACTTGTCGACCTTTGGTGGAAAGCCATTTCCGAGCTTGAAAATTTGCTCTGTATTGTGGTCGAAGAGAGGAGGAAGAAAGAAGAGCTTCTAGTTTGATGCATCTACCATTCAGCTGACGCCTATTTATACAGAAGATATGTGTACAGCTGTGTTGCAGCATCTGATTAGTAGACATGAAGAATCATGCTATTACACCAGCCTAGAGATCTGGCAGAAGCATAGAGATCCCAACACAAAAGTCGTCTCATGTTCACTCTGTCATGTTCCACTAATTGGCAGCAAGGACTAATTAACAATGGTATAGTTTCATAAGGGATCTTCACATAGTTGCATGCTCAAGCTATCATTTAGTGGAACCTTACCAGTTCAAGCCCTGAGAGTTTGTCCCCCATCTTCAAGGCAAGTTAATGCCGCTTTGCTGTCTTCTTATCGTTTCATACATTTATGAACGAGTATATGGGCCTGTTGAAAGTGTCTTAATTATCAGGGGCAAACTCACACGCGAGGACCAGTTTTTTTGTGCTGGATGATCTAGACAGCTTGATCATGTGTGTGATGACTAGCCTCCTTCATGCTTTGCCGCTGGCATGCTGCAGCCGTGTCTTAGTTGTTAGTGGCAAACTCATCTGCACGAGGGTGTCGATGTGTGGTTTCGTCTTGCTGGTGCAAGGAGTCATTGACTTCATCCGCATGTTCCTGCGTTGTGCTACCTGGTTCTGCTACCAGCCGTTATCAGGGGCCAACCTTACACTCTTGACTCTTCATAACATCGGTGGCATGTTTCAGTTGCATGCTTGCAATTCATCTAGTGATGCTAACAAATGTAGAGGTGTTCAAGTGCACAAACCTCTTTGTGGCTCAAAAATCCTTATATTTTCTGTGAATTGATATTAAGTGTGCGTATATATATCGTCGCCACTGAGTGACAAGATTATAGTTGAAGAGGCACGGTTCTAAGGTTTTTTGACAAATATGTTGGTAAATTTCCTCACAAATTCTTATCTACATGAGTTTTCTTAGTGTATATGGTTGTAATGAATTTTAGTGGCGTTCTTATACAAAGTAAGAGGGGCGAAGAAACAAACAAAAGTATAGTACCATGCCTTGATGAGGCAAAAATATTTCCATTTTACAGTAGAGATTTTATTGTTGTTAGGTCGTCCTCCCGGGCGACCCGGGCGACACGGGAGGTGACTAGCGTTACCCCCGCGCTGCCACTTCTAGCCCCCTCATCTTCCTTGCCGCCACCAGAGGAGTCTGCCGGGCAAGCCCGTGCGGCCGCCGGTGAAGGTGGCGGCGGGGATTTCGTCTCTCCGGTCTCGGCAAAGGGAATAGGGCTCCAGGGCAGCGGCCCTGCTTGGAGAGCCGACGTCATCTTTGTGGTTGGCGGTGCTCATGGGAGAGGGTCGGTGTCCTCGGCGGCGACGGCAGGCATGGTACATGGCCGACGGTCTGCTCCGACGGTTCTCCTAGCGTCGGATCTGAAGTTTCCCGTCTTGTCCACTTCGAGCCGGATCTCGCGCCGGTGATCATGTCTCACCGGCCTAATGGTGGCTGGGCACGGTGGTGTGAGTTGGGTTCGGGAGAAATCCTTTGGTGGCTTGGCCATCCATGTCGGTGACACCGCCTGCGGGCGCTGCTCCCCTCCTTGGAGGCACCGACGAGATCCCTTCTCCCCACCCCCTCTTCTCCGACCGAAGGTTAATTCCTGTTTCCCTTGCATGCGGATGCGGCGGCGACAGCGCTCGGTGTCATTACCTCCATTGGGGCGCCGTTTGGCTAGGAGAGGATGGTGTGTGGTGCCATGTGGTTGATTCCGACTCCTGACCCCCACCCCCCCGACACACGCACACACCCGAACGAAAATCCAAAACCTGCTTGCTTGGGCGGCGGCAATGCCTTGCTCGTCGTACCCTTCATGAAGGCGTCATCTGGGGAGGCTTGGGTTTTTGGGAGAAGGCTGTTCCGGCGATCGGATCCAGGTGGCAAGGGCTGGTGGCGGTGGTGCGGAGGTTCGCAGGTGGAGCGACATGTCATCTACAGCATGAAGACGACGAGTATTGGCAGCATGAGGCAGCTGGATCTCGACGACAGAAGTGTCTGGATGGACGAGCGCAGGGTGGTGGCGTTGTTTGGCGCCGTGGCGGCAGGACTGGCAAGGACGATGCATCAATACCTTCTCTTAAGATAGACCGGTGGAAGATGGTGGTGACGACCCATGAGAGTGCGTCAGACCGGTTTGGGCCCCATACCTAGTATGTGGTTTCGTTCAGGCCTTCGGTTTTAGATGTTAGGCTTTGGTGAGAGGTCTGGGTATTCGGCTCAGGCTTACTGCATCCCTTCATCAATTGGATAGGAGTTGCGACACATGTCGCCAGGATGGCGGATTCAGGCATATTGATGTATTAGCTCGTAAGGTCCTCGTGAATAATTAATAAAATGACTGCATGCATCTCCCAGATGCAGAGGCCGGGGGTCATCCTCCTTTTCAAAAAAAAAAGTATTAACATTAGGATATGGTATCTCATAAATCCATGGTGCTCAATCCAATAATCATCTCTCATGAAATACCAAATAACATCATGCAGAAGAAACCAGCATACAATTTTTTTCATATGTGAATATGGATTATTTTATTATTAAGAACATTTTTTATTTCATTTTTTCAGTTAATCTATCCATCACAATTAGCTATATGATTTTATCAGCAATGAAAACTTATCATATGAATAAGAATAACAAGGTAGATACATACCAAAATAATAACTGAGCTTATGGTGGACAACATTTGCAACTATGAAGGGAATCTGGCTAGGTGTGACGCAACCATCAACCATGTGGCTTCGACCTGGCGTGTCCTATGCATGATTAGTGAGATCTACAAAATAAAGATTATGTGCTAATCAAGAATCTTGTGCAGCTAAAAAAAATTGAATCTTAAGGTAATGTTAACTTGTAAAAAAACTTGCTTGTAGGTCTAAAATCATCTTGCTGTTAACATTTACCACAAAAATCAAACCAGTAACACCAACCTAGCAAATACATGATGAATTCGTATCATACACATTTTCTCTTGTCATGCATATACTCATCAAAAAGCCCCAAGAGATTTTATCAATATCCCAAAATCTGAGATGGATCAAAACTTTGGTCTTTGTTTCTATAATTTCTGTACATTAATTTGTACTCTATATACATATGGCAAAACCGTATCAAGATCAGCTCATCCTCAAAAAGGCGGATGCCAATCACAGGGAGTAGAGTGATGTGGAGTATCTATGAGCTAAGAATGTTTGAAAGACAAACTCTGTTCTGGACTAATTTCCTGAACAGATCTCCTGCTCCATTCTGAAGATCTTCGATACTGCACTCTAACTCCTGCAATTGCTCCTCCTTGCAGACAATTGCCTTCTTCTTGTAAAATTCCTTGCAGACAAGAGACTTCTTTGGCATTTCCATTTGCTTCAACAAGAGATGGAGTGTGGACTCCAACAGAGAGATGCAGATCTCTCTTGCCTTGGTCAAGAGCATGACCATCTTGTCAAATGCAGGCTTCTTGGCAGACTTCTTGAAATGTTTCCTGGCCTTTTTCCCCAAGCGAATAAAAGACTGGATCTTTGCTTGAGCAGCTACATCATCTCCTTTTCTTAGAGCCAGTTGGAGCTCTTGGATGATGACCATCATCTCAGCGAAGGTCTCTTGCATGGTGCTACAGAGATCTAACAGCTCAATGGAGCATTCCATCTCTCCATCCAACATGTTCCTCTGCTGGGAGGAGCAAGCTTGGTTGCTTGGTAGGCAAATAATCTCTTCAAGACCATCGTAGATGCTTGCAAGACTCCTGAGACCATCGCACATCGTGCTGATGGAATTGGAGGAAGAGATGCTTGCTTCTAGGCAGTGGAGCTCTTGCTCGACTTCGGTCTCACTGACGTGAGGCCTAGAAGGCAAACTTATCGATCTTTGGTGGAAAGCCATATCTGAGCTTCAAGCTTATCGCTGTCTTGTGGTGGATGAGAGGAGGAGAAGCATAAAATAAGAGCTTCTTGTTTGATGTATCTACCGTTCCGCTGCCGCCTATTTATACAGAAGATGTGTACAGCTGTGCCGTAGAATCTGATTTGTAGACATGAAGAATCATGCCATTGCATCTCCCACATGCTGTCTGCTATGCCTTGAGATTGCAACACTAAAGTCTTCTCATGTTTAGTACATTGTTTTCTGTGTCTAATGTCCATGAGATGAGTCACCACATTATCATGTTCCAGCCATTGGCAGCAAGAACCAATGAAAAAAGATGCGGTTTAGTCTGACGGTGGGTTTTGGCATAATTGCACGCCCATGGAATTATTTAATGGATCGCTAACCTAGCATTTAGCTGTAACATGCCTTTTAATAAGGTATTTTCCTTGGTGGGCACTGCTGGGTATCACAAGTTAGAGCCTCGACGGTCGGTGCTGGCATGTTTAGGCCACGGAACCAAGATCCACTGCACAAGATTCATGTTAGTGGTTCAGCGTGTTATCCCCATTTTTCAGTTTGAGGCTTTCAGCCACCCACCGTGTGAGTAGCATGACCATCTGATATCTAACCACTACACAGACAAGCTTTAATTTGATGTGTGACTCTAGTTTTTTCAATGTTTTTGTACAATCCTGTTACCTTTTAGTCGTACTAACTGACTCTCGGACATCGGCATCTTTACTTAGGTGAAGTTTGAAATAACAAATAAGCATATAAAGAATCGGTTGTTCTTTGTGTATTTTTTTTCTCGAAAAGGGTTCTCTGTGTGTTGAGAATCATTATATGGAAAGGAACAAAATATTTGCGCACTGGCAAGTTTGGATTACGTCTTGCTCAGATTATTGTTGATCCGGTAAACAAGCAAAAAGCTTGGTTCTAGGGTAATTTTCATTTTGTTCAATGCTTAAATGATATAGATGTCAATGATGTTTAAAATTTGAGCACACTAATTATGCCAGACTGCACAGTCATGTGGTGGTGGTGGACAATAAAATTGATTGATTCTGCCAAGTACAAGTTGAGGCCATTTGACTTTGAGCTGGCATGTTTCATGCATAAGGAACAAGATTCACTAACCATGGGCTTCAAAATAGACTATACTGGGATCACAAACACGTCTTCAAGGAAGAAATGGTCAAATGGATCAAAACTTTTCTTTCTCTTTCTGTAGTATCATGTACATTTGTACAGTATAGTGTATACATATGGCAAAATTGTATGAAGATCAGCTATTCCTTAAAAGGCGGATGCCGATCGGAGGGCGCCAAAAATGACTTGGGAATATCTATGAGCTAAGGATGTTGAGTAGAGAAACTCTGCTCTGGACTAATTTCCTGAACAGATGTCCTGCTCCACTCTCAAGATCTCCGATACTGCACTCTAACTCCGACAAGTGTTCCTCCTTACAAACAACCGCCTTCTTCTTGTGAAATTCCTTGGAAACAAGAGACTGTTTAGGCATTTCGATTTGCTTCGACAATAGATGGAGTGTGCACTCCAGGAGAGAGGCAGAGACCTCCCTGGCCGCCTTAGCCAATAGCATGACTATCTTGCAGTGTGCAGGACTCTTCTTCGTGTTCTTCTTGAGAAGATTCTTGGCCTTCTTCACCAAGCGGGTGTAAGATTGGATCTTGGCTTGAGTAGCTGCATCATCACCTTTCCTTAGAGCCACTTGCAACTCTTGGATGATGGCCTTCATCTCGACGAAGATCTCTTGCATGGTGCTGCAAAGATCTAGCAGCTCAAGAGAACCTTCCATTTCTCCATCCAACATGCTCCTCTGCTGGGAGGAGCAAACTTGGTTGCTTGGTAGGCAGATGATCTCTTCAAGACCATCGTAGATGTTTGGAAGAGTCCTGAGACCATCGCACATCGTGCTGATGGAATTAGAGGAAGAGATGCTTGCTTCTAGGCTCTGAAGCTCTAGCTCGACTTCGGTCTCACTGACGTGAGGCCTAGAAGGCAAACTGGTCGATCTTTGGTGGAAAGCCATTTCTGAGCTTGACAATTTTCTCTGCGATTTTGTTGTTGAGAGGAGAAAGAAAGAAGAGCTTCTGGTTTGATGTATCTACCATTCTGCTAACGCCTATTTATACAGAAGGTGTGTGTACAACTGTGCTGCAGCATCTGATTAGCAGACATGAAGAATCATGCCATTGCATTAGCCATGAGATCTGGCAGAAGCATAGAGATCCCAACACTAAAGTCGTCTCATGTTCACGCCGTCATGTTCCACTAATTGGCAGCAAGGACTAATTAAGAATGGTATAGTTTGATGATGGATCTTCACATAGTTGCATGGTCAAGCCATCATTTTTAGCGGAATCTTGTCAGTTCAAGCCCTGAGAGTTTGTCCCCCATCTTGAAGGCAAGTTTATGCTGCTCTGCTGTCTTCTTATCGTTTCATACATTTATGAGCAAGTATATGGGCCTGTCGAAAGTTTCTTAATTATCAGGGGCAAACTCACACACGAGGACCAGTTTTTTGTGCTGGATGATCTAGACAGCTTGATCATGTGTGTGATGACTAGCTCTCTTCATGCTTTGCCGCTGGCATGCTGCAGCCGTGTCTTAGTTGTTAGTGGCAAACTCATCTGCACGAGGGTATCGACGTGTGGTTTCGTCTTGCTGGTGCAAGGAGTCATTGACTTCATACGCATGTTCCAGCGTTGTGCTATCTGGTTCTGCTACCAGCCGTTATCAGGGGCCAACCTTACACTCTTGACTCTTCATAACATCGCTGGCATGTTTCAGTTGCATGCTTGTAATTCTTCTAGTAATGCTAACAAATGTAGAGGTGTTCAAGTGCACAAACCTCTTTCTGGCCCAAAAATGCTTACGTTTTCTGTGAATAGATAAATCGTCGCCATTGAGTGAAAAGATTATAGTTGAAGAGGCAAATATGTTGGTAAACTTTCTCACAAATTCTTAGCTACAATGTAACAGGGGGAAGAAAGAAACAGAAGTATATTACCAAAGTCTATGTACCATGCCTTGATGAGGCAAAATATTTCCCTTTTACGGGAGAGATTTTATTGCTATTAATGTGTTAACATTAAGATATGCTATGTCAGAAATCTATCATGCTCAATCCAATATTTATCTCCCATTAAATACCAAATAAAATTATGCTGAAGATACCAGCATTTTTTTTTCATTTTTGGATATGGATTATTTTATTATTAGAACATTTTTACTTCATTTTTCCACTTGATCTATCCATCGTAATTAGCTATATCATTTTATCAGCAATGCAAACTTATCATATGAATAAGAATAACAAGGTAGATACATACCAAAATAATAACTGAGCATATGATGGCTAGGTCTGACGCATTTGATATCTAACCACTACACAGACAAGCTTTAATTTGATGTGTGTCTCTAGTTTTTCCAATGTTTTTGTACAATCCTGTTACCTTTTCGTCGTACTAACTGATTCTCGGGCATCGGCATCTTTACTTAGGTGATGTTTGAAATAACAAATAAGCATACAAAGAATCGGTTGTTCTTTGTGTATTTTTTTCTCGAAAAGGGTTCTCTGTGTGTTGGGAATCATTATATGGAAAGGAACAAAACTTTGCGCACTAGCAAGTTGAGGCCAAGTACCATGCCTTGATGAGGCAAAATATTTCCATTTTACAGTAGAGATTTTATTGTTGTTAGGTCGTCCTCCCGGGCGACACAGGGGGCGACTAGGGTTACGCCGCGCAGCCACTTCTAGCCCCTCATCTTCCTCGCCGCCACCAGAGGAGGCTGACGGGCAAGCCCGTGCGGCCGCCGGTGAAGGTGGCGGCGGGGATTTCGTCGCTCCAGTCTCCGCAAAGGGAATGGGGTTCCAGGGCCGCGGCCCTGCTTCGAGAGCCGACATCATCTTCGCGGCTGGCGGTGCTCATGGGAGAGGGTCGGTGTCCTCGGCGGCGACGGCAGGCGCGGTACATGGCCGGCGGTCTGCTCCGGCGGTTCTCCTAGCGTCGGATCTGAAGTTTCCCGTCTTGTCCACTTCCCGCCGGATCTCGCGTCGGCGGTCTTGTCTCACCGGCCTGATGGTGGCTAGGCATGGTGGTGTGAGTAAGGTTCGGGAGAAATCCTTTGGTGGCTTGGCCATCCATGTCGGTGACACCGCCTGCGGGCGCTGCTCCCCTCCTTGGAGGCACCGACGAGATCCCTTCTCCCCACCCCCTCTTCTCCGACCCAAGGTTAATTCCTGTTATCCCTTGCAAATGTGGCGGCGGAAACGCTCGGTGTCGTTACCTCCATTGGGGCGCCATTTGGCTAGGAGAGGCTGGTGTGTGGTGCCATGTGGTTAATTCCGACTCCTGAACCCCCACCCCCACCCGGACGAAAGTCCAAAATCCGCATGCTTTGCCGGCGGCGACGCCCTGCTCATCGTACCCTTCATGAAGGCGTTGTCTGGGGAGGCTTGGGTGTTCGGGAGAAGGCTGTTCTGGCGGTGGGATCAGGGTGGCAAGGGCTGGTGGCGGTGGTGCGGAGGTTCACAGGTGGAGCAGCATGTCATCTACAACATGAAGACGACGAGTACTGGCGGCATGAGACAGCTGGATCTCGACGACAGAAGTGTCTGGATGGACGAGCGCAGGGTGGTGGCGTTGTTTGGCGCCGTGGCGGCGTTGATGGCAGGACTGGCAAGGACGATGCGTCAATACCTACTCTTATGATAGACCGGTGGAAGATGGTGGTGAGGGCCCATGAGAGTGCGTCAGACCGGTTTGTGTCCCACACCTAGTATGTGGCCTCGTCCAGGCCTTAGATTTTAGATGTTAGGCTTTGGTGAGAGGTCTGGGTATTCGGCTAAGGCTTACTGCATCCCTCCATCAATTGGATAGGAGTTGGGACACATGTCGCCAGGATGGCGGATTCAGACATATTGATGTATTACCTTGTAAGGTCCTTATGCATAATTAATAAAATGGCTGCATGCATCTTCCAAATGCAGAGTGTTGGGGATATTACTATTGGGTATAAACCGGCCAGGAGAGGCCGGTTTATCCCCTTAACAATTTATTTGTATTTTAAGCCCATGAAGACAAGGAGTGCGGTGCTTTACGAAGGCCCAGGGCCCAAAGGCGGATTAAAGCCCGTAGACATAAACTGTCATGATATGTAAACTTGTGTTGTAAGATAGAAAGAGTAGAAACCGAGCCGGACACGTTTATGACCGGTCTCGGGATTCTGTAAACCGACGGGCGTCAACCTATGTATATGAAGGGACGACCCGGCGGCGGTTTAGGACAACAAACAACAACTCGAGAGCCAGGCATAACGGATTCGCTCCCTGGTCATCGAAACCCTAGCAATTCCACAACAACTGGATTAGGCCTTTACCTTCACCGCAAGGGGCCGAACCAGTATAAAACTCTCTGCGTCCTTTGTCCGCCTTAACCCCTTTAAGCTAACCCGTCGCGATGGCTCCACGACTAAGTCCTTTCACTAGGACATCGATACCTACCGGATTATTATTCTTCAAAAAGCTAAACCGCCTATATTGGTGTGAAAGGTACAGATCTAAAAAAGCTAAGTAAGGGGAAAAACAGGTTTCACAGACTGGTATGATAAATTCAGATCTGCGGCGTGTCAGAAAACCAAAATATATTCAGACCTAAAGTACAGGTGCTTCAACAGTTCGTCAGATTCAGATGAGCTTTTTCTATACGAAGGGGATGCTATAATGAGGAAAAGGGGGACTATGGTCACTGCCGCACAAGAAACATCAGATCTAAACTAGCCATTTATGTTACCAAGAAGAAAAGGGAGGAAAAGCGCCGAAGCTTCAATGAACTCCGGTGAACAATGAAACCCTAATGGTGGATCTAGAACAAGGAAAGGAGAAACTTACTGATGCTGATGGAACAGCAGAGGAGCGCCGCATTTCTCTGGTACGATCAGGTTGATGCAGCGGCCGGAGTTTGAAGTCGAGGCAGAGCTTGACGACGGTGGCTGCGTGTGACGGTCAGGTCGGCGCAAGGAAGAGGAAAGACGAAGAGGCAAGGGGGGGAAATGAGAAGGACCCCCCGGTCTTATTTATAAAGGCGAAAGGATAAGTGACAGGCGCGTGAATCGAGGAGCCCAAAAATTGGATATGTGACAGAGTGGTCGCCTCGATTGTCGGAGGCTCATTAATGCAGGTCAGATATATACAATCTTTTAATAACAAGTGACGTCATGGCGGTTTATCATGATCCTGGAAAATGACGTCATGGCGGTTTATGAGACTTACGTGAAGGTGCTGAAGGAAGACTTCTTCTCAAGTGATGAAAATTGACATGAACCAGTTGAAATCAATCTGGGGCCTAATGTTGGGGATATTACTTTTGGGTATAAACCAGCCAGGAGAGGCCGGGTTATCCCCTTAACAAGTTATTTGTATTTTAAGCCCATGAAGACAAGGAGTGCGGCGCTTTACGAAGGCCCAGGGCCCAAAGGCGGATTAAAGCCCATAGACATAAACCGTCATGATATGTAAACTTGTGTTGTAAGATAGAAAGAGTAGAAATCGAGCCAGACACGTTTATGAGCCGGTCTCGGGATTCTGTAAACCGACAGGCGTCAACCTATGTATATAAAGGGACGACCCGACGGCGGTTTAGGACAACGAACAACAACTCAAGAGCCAGGCATAGCGGATTCGCTCCCTGGTCATCGAAACCCTAGCAATTCCACAACAACTGGATTAGGCCTTTACCTTCACCGCAAGGGGCCGAACCAGTATAAAACTCTCTGCGTCCTTTGTCTGCTTTAACCCCTTTAAGCTAACCCGTCGCGATGGCTCCACGACTAAGTCCTTTCACTAGGACATCTGCCGTGACAAAACCACGATAGTTGGCGCCCACCGTGGGGCTATCGCATGATGGTTTCGAGTTCTTAGAGGGCAGCTTCGAAGGGCTCAAGGGATATGCTGTGGGCCGGATGACCAAGAGTCGTCGCGGCAAGCTCTACATCGACGACGCAGGCTGGGGCCCCGAGGCCGGCTCAATTGAGTACGGGTACCGGGTCCCCTGCGGCGGCATTCACGTGTTCATTAGCAAGATTGGCGAACTGGGCCCTGAGCCGGACATCTGCACCGACATCGTAGAAACGGCTCAGCGTGCGAGATCCGCTCGGGTTAAGCCTGCCATGAAGCGTGCCTTCGTGGGAGTCATCCACGGAGTGGAATCTGAGGATAGATCGGAGTCTGGTGGTGAAACCGTCCTTTACTCCAGTGACGAGTCATCTACTGGAGAGACCGAGTCATTGTATTAGTTGCAGGATGGCCGGTTTGGGGGCTGTTCCGATGGCGACAGTATTCCGGAGCCCCTTGATCTGCCCAAGCCGAGTTGCGATCTTCATGGCCGGTACACAGTCAGCGCCACAATCTTCGACCGCCGCGGCGATGATCTCCGGTTCAGCAGCGGCGACAGCAGCTGGGGCAGGAAGCCCTGCGCCACCACCGGTTCAAGTTTTGTCCGATTTATTCGACACCTTGGCAGCACTGCTAGCAGCTGAAGTCAGCCCGGCGGATCAAGACCAGCACAATGCAGAAGTGGCGAAGGTGAAGGATCAGATAGCACAAGCTAAGGTGGACCTGGCCGCTGAAAACGCCAGGATGACGGCAAGGCAGGCCGAGTTAGATGCACAGTCTTATCGGCTTATGTTGGACCAGAACGCATCGAATGACGTAATGAGGAGAAGGTACCGATCTCACCTGCCTCCGGTTTACGAAGCCAGGAATCTCTTCAACATGCCAGGAGCAAGAACCAGCAACCAGCCAGCGGTAAACCGGGTCGAAGCACCTGGGACGGGGACGCCGGTTCAGCCGCGCGCAATGGATCTGCCACCTCAGAATAACCCACCCCAACACGTGCCAACGCCTCCGGGTCATTACTCTAACCCTTTGGATAACATAGTCGCAGCCGCTTCACGATTAGCGGCCCTCCCGGTCGACGGTGAGTCCCCTGTAGCGGTGGAGATGCGACGGGCCAGAGAGCTCCTTCAGACAGCCTTGACTCAGCAGCAGGCTTATTCATACAGCCGCGAAATGATTCATTCTACTCCCCGCCCGAGCCGGAGTTACAGCAGACATATGGATGAACCGGCCGTATCCAGCAGCGTGCGGAATCGTAATCCGCCTCGTGGTCATAACCCGGCAGGCGGCGGTGGTGATGCTCAGGATGTGGTGGATCGTGCTAGAGCACTTCGAGAGGCCGAGTTAGCGGCACAACGTCGCCAACTTACTCCGGTTCGTCCAACAACTTCGGTGGAACCAGGGGTAACCTCCAGTTCGTTAGGGGTGCCATGTCTCGTCCCAACGCTGAGCAACGTACGGCTGCCCAAGGATTTCAAGGGCCCACGTAAAGTGCCGAATTACACCGCCAATTTATCCCCTGAGTCATGGGTTGAAAGTTATGAGATGGCAATGGAGATGCTGGATGTGGACGATGCGGCGTGTGCTAAATACTTCACCATGATGTTGGAGGGAACAGCTCGCACATGGTTGAAAAATATGCCAGCTAACTCCATTGGGTCATGGGCCGAGTTAAGGGCCCGGTTTATCCAGAATTTCAAGGACACATGCAAGCAGCCCATGTCAATTGTGGACTTAGCTGCCTGTGTCCAGGAGGAAGGAGAGTCTACAACCCACTGGGTGTGCCGGCTTTCGGAGATTTTGCATTCATCAGACCGCATCAACGCTGATACAGCAGTTTTAACGTTGGAAGGCAATTGCCGGTTTGCACCTCTGAAGTTGAAGTTGGCACGGCTCAAACGTCATTGTAATGACATGCGAACACTTATGGCAGCTCTGGTGAAGTATGCCGACTCTGATAGTACCAAGGATCCCGAGTCTAACGACGACAAGACAGGGAAGGGAAAGAAGAGCGGCAGCACCAAAGGGCAACAGCATAACCCGACGAGTCATGGAAACAGCGGTAAGCGTAAAGCGGATAACAGTTTAGATTTTGTGGCTAACACCAACGCGCAGGATAATGTCCAGCGTCGTAAGGGTAAACCGCCCCCACGTGGTGGAGGACCAAGTCCAAATCCGGAGCGCTTGTCTCACCTGTTAAACCAGCCTTGCCCAAAGCACGGGTCGCAGGATAAACCGGCCACGCACCTCTGGAAGGATTGTTATATTATGCGGGAGTTCAAAAATTCAGAATTTTTTTGCTATGATCATGGACCGGGCGGCGGTTCAGTCCCCGGATCCCATGGGCCGGGTTACGGTGGAGGCAGTTCCGGTTCAGGTTTTCACGGTAATCAGAGCGGACATGGCTGTTGGAAATATGCCCCAGGGGCAATAATAAATGGTTATTATTATATTTCTTTGTTCATGGTAATTGTCTATTATTCATGCTATAATTGTATTGTCCGGAAATCGTAATACATGTGTGAATACATAGACCACAACGTGTCCCTAGTAAGCCTCTAGTTGACTAGCTCGTTGATCAACAGATAGTCATGGTTTCCTGACTATGGACATTGGATGTCATTGATAACGGGATCACATCATTGGGAGAATGATGTGATGGACAGGACCCAATCCTAAGCATAGCATAAAAGATCGTGTAGTTTCGTTTGCTAGAGCTTTTCCAATGTCAAGTATCTTTTCCTTAGACCATGAGATCGTGCAACTCCCGGATACCGTAGGAGTGCTTTGGGTGTGCCAAACGTCACAACGTAACTGGGTGACTATAAAGGTGCACTACGGGTATCTCCGAAAGTGTCTGTTGGGTTGGCACGGATCGAGACTGGGATTTGTCACTCCGTGTGACGGAGAGGTATCTCTGGGCCCACTCGGTAATGCATCATCATAATGAGCTCAATGTGACTAAGGCGTTAGTCACGGGATCATGCATTGCGGTACGAGTAAAGAGACTTGCCGGTAACGAGATTGAACAAGGTATTGGGATACCGACGATCGAATCTCGGGCAAGTAACATACCGATTGACAAAGGGAATTGCATACGGATTGATTGAATCCTCGACACCGTGGTTCATCCGATGAGATCATCGTGGAACATGTGGGAGCCAACATGGGTATCCAGATCCTGCTGTTGGTTATTGACCGGAGAGGCGTCTCGGTCATGTCTGCATGTCTCCCGAACCCGTAGGGTCTACACACTTAAGGTTCGGTGACGCTAGGGTTGTAGAGATATATGTATGCGGAAACCGGAAAGTTGTTCGGAGTCTCGGATGAGATCCCGGACGTCACGAGAGGTTCCGGAATGGTCCGGAGGTGAAGAATTATATATAGGAAGTCAAGTTTTGGCCACCGGGAAAGTTTCGGGGGTTACCGGTATTGTACCGGGACCACCGGAAGGGTCCCGGGGGTCCACCGGGTGGGGCCACCTATCCCGGAGGGCCCCGTGGGCTGAAAGTGGGAGGGAACCAGCCCTTAGTGGGCTGGGGCGCCCCCCTTGGGCTTCCCCCTATGCGCCTAGGGTTGGGAACCCTAGGGGGGGGGAGCTTTCCCCTTGCCTTGGGGGGCAAGGCAACCCCTTCCCCCCTTTGGCCGCCGCCCCCCCTTGGAGATCCCATCTCCCAGGGCCGGCGCCCCCCCAGGGGGCCTATATAAAGGGGGGGGGGAGGGAGGGCAGCAACCTACAGCCTTGGGCGCCTCCCTCCTCCCCTGCAACACCTCTCTCTCTCTCTCGCAGAAGCTCGGCGAAGCCCTGCCGGAGACCCGCTACATCCACCACCACGCCGTCGTGCTGTTGGATCTCCATCAACCTCTCCTTCCCCCTTGCTGGATCAAGAAGGAGGAGACGTCGCTGCACCGTACGTGTGTTGAACGCGGAGGTGCCGTCCGTTCGGCACTCGGTCATCGGTGATTTGGATCACGGCGAGTACGACTCCGTCATCCACGTTCATTGGAACGCTTCCGCTCGCGATCTACAAGGGTTTGTAGATGTACTCCTTTCCCCTCGTTGCTAGTACACTCCATAGATGCATCTTGGTGAGCGTAGGAAAATTTTAAAATTATGCTACGATTCCCAACAGTGGCATCATCAGCCAGGCCTATGCGTAGTTACTATGCACGAGTAGAACACAAAGCAGTTGTGGGCGTTGATGTTGCCAATTCTTCTTGCCGCTACTAGTCGTTTCTTGTTTCGGCGGCATTGTAGGATGAAGCGGCCAGGACCGACCTTACACGTACGCTTACGTGAGACAGGTTCCACCGACTGACATGCACTAGTTGCATAAGGTGGCTAGCGGGTGTCTGTCTCTCCTACTTTAGTCGGAACAGATTCGATGAAAAGGGTCCTTATGAAGGGTAAATAGAAATTGGCAAATCACGTTGTGGTCATACGTAGGTAAGAATACGTTCTTGCTAGAAACCTACAAACCACGTAAAAACTTGCAACAACAATTAGAGGACGTCTAACTTGTTTTTGCAGCAAGTGCTATGTGATGTGATATAGCCAGAAGATGTGATGAATGATATATGTGATGTATGAGATTGATCATATTCTTGTAATAGGAATCACGACTTGCATGTCGATGAGTATGACAACCGGCAGGATCCATAGGAGTTGTCTTTATTATTTTGCATGACCTGCGTGTCATCGAATAACGCCATGTAAATTACTTTACTTTGTTGCTAAACGCGTTAGCCATAGAAGTAGAAGTAATCGTTGGCGTGACGACTTCATGAAGACACAATGATGGAGATCATGGTGTCATGCCGGTGACAAAGATGATCATGGTGCCCCGAAGATGGAGATCAAAGGAGCATGATGATATTGGCCATATCATGTCACTATTTGATTGCATGTGATGTTTATCATGTTTTTGCATCTTATTTGCTTAGAACGACGGTAGTAAGTAAGATGATCCCTTATAATAATTTCAAGAAAGTGTTCACCCTAACTGTGCACCGTTGCGAAGGTTCGTTGTTTCGAAGCACCACGTGATGATTGGGTGTGATAGATTCTAACGTTCGAATACAACGGGTGTTGACGAGCCTGGCATGTACAGACATGGCCTCGGAACACATGCAATACACTTAGGTTGACTTGACGAGCCTAGCATGTACAGACATGGCCTCGGAACACGGAGGACCGAAAGGTCGAGCATGAGTCGTATAGAAGATACGATCAACATGGAGATGTTCACCGATCTTGACTAGTCCGTCTCACGTGATGATCGGACACGGCCTAGTTAAACTCGGATCATGTTTCACTTAGATGACGAGAGGGATGTCTATCTGAGTGGGAGTTCATTAAATAATTTGATTAGATGAACTTAATTATCATGAACTTAGTCTAAAATCTTTACACTATGTATTGTAGATCAAATGGCCAACGTTGTCCTCAATTTCAACGCGTTCCTAGAGAAAACCAAGCTGAAAGATGATGGCGGCAACTATACGGACTAGGTCCGGAACCTGAGGCTCATCCTCATAGTAGCCAAGAAAGATTATGTCTTAGAAGCACCGCTAGGTGAAGCACCAATCCCAGAGAACCAAGACGTTATGAACGCTTGGCAATCACGTGCTGATGATTACTCCCTCGTTCAGTGCGGCATGCTTTACAGCTTAGAACCGGGTCTCCAAAAGCGTTTTGAGAAACATGGAGCATATGAGATGTTTGAGGAGCTGAAACTGGTTTTTCAAGCTCATGCCCGGGTCGAGAGATATGATGTCTCCGACAAGTTCTTCAGCTGTAAAATGGAGGAGAACAGTTTTGTTAGTGAGCACATACTCAGAATGTCTGGGTTGCACAACCGCTTGTCTCAGCTAGGAGTTAATCTCCCGGATGACGCGGTCATTGACAGAATCCTCCAGTCGCTTCCACCAAGCTACAAGAGCTTTGTGATGAACTATAATATGCAGGGGATGGAAAAGACCATTCCCGAGGTATATTCAATGCTGAAATCAGCGGAAGGGGAGATCAGAAAAGAACATCAAGTGTTGATGGTGAATAAAACCACTAAGTTCAAGAAGGGTAAGGGTAAGAAAAACTTCAAGAAGGACGGCAAGGGAGTTGCCGCGCTCGGTAAACCAGTGACTGGGAAGAAGTCAAAGAATGGACCCAAGCCCGAGACTGAGTGCTTTTATTGCAAGGGAAGTGGTCACTGGAAGCGGAACTGCCCCAAATACTTAGCGGACAAGAAGAAGGCCGGCAACACCAAAGGTATATGTGATATACATGTAATTGATGTGTACCTTACCAGTACTCGTAGTAGCTCCTGGGTATTTGATACCGGTGCGGTTGCTCATATTTGTAACTCAAAGCAGGAACTACGGAATAAACGGAGACTGGCGAAGGACGAGGTGACGATGCGCGTCGGGAATGGTTCCAAGGTCGATGTGATCGCCGTCGGCACGCTACCTCTGCATCTACCCACGGGATTAGTTTTAAACCTTAATAATTGTTATTTAGTGCCAGCTTTGAGCATGAACATTGTATCTGGATCTCGTTTAATTCGAGATGGCTACTCATTTAAATCCGAGAATAATGGTTGTTCTATTTATTTGAGAGATATGTTTTATGGTCATGCCCTGCTGGTCAATGGTTTATTTTTGATGAATCTCGAACGTGATGTTACACATGTTCATAGTGTGAATACCAAAAGATGTAAAGTTGATAACGATAGTCCCACATACTTGTGGCACTGCCGCCTTGGTCACATTGGTGTAAAGCGCATGAAGAAGCTCCATGCAGATGGACTTTTGGAGTCTCTTGATTACGAATCATTTGACACGTGCGAACCATGCCTCATGGGTAAGATGACCAAGACTCCGTTCTCCGGAACAATGGAGCGAGCAACCAACTTATTGGAAATCATACATACCGATGTGTGCGGTCCAATGAGTGTTGAGGCTCGCGGAGGATATCGTTATGTTCTCACTCTCACTGATGACTTAAGTAGATATGGGTATGTCTACCTAATGAAACACAAGTCTGAAACCTTTGAAAAGTTCAAGGAATTTCAGAGTGAAGTTGAGAATCAACGTGACAGGAAAATAAAATTCTTACGATCAGATCGTGGTGGAGAATATTTAAGTCACGAATTTGGTACACACTTAAGGAAATGTGGAATAGTTTCACAACTCACGCCGCCTGGAACACCTCAGAGAAACGGTGTGTCCGAACGTCGTAATCGCACTCTATTGGATATGGTGCGATCTATGATGTCTCTTACTGATTTACCGCTCTCATTTTGGGGCTATGCTTTAGAGACTGCCGCATTCACTTTAAATAGGGCTCCGTCGAAATTCGTTGAGACGACACCGTATGAATTATGGTTTGGGAAGAAACCTAAGCTGTCGTTTCTAAAAGTTTGGGGATGCGATGCTTATGTCAAGAAACTTCAACCTGAAAAGCTCGAACCCAAGTCGGAAAAATGCGTCTTCATAGGATACCCTAAGGAAACTATTGGGTATACCTTCTACCTCAGATCCGAAGGCAAGATCTTCGTTGCCAAGAACGGGTCCTTTCTAGAGAAGGAATTTCTCTCGAAAGAATTGAGTGGGAGGAAAGTGGAACTTGATGAGGTGATAGTCACCCCTTCCGAACCGGAAAGTAGCGCAGCGCGGGAAAATGTTCCTGTGGTGCCTACACCGACTGGGGAGGAAGTTAATGATGATGATCATGAAGCTTCGGATCAAGTTACTGAACTTCGTAGGTCCACAAGGACACGTTCCGCACCAGAGTGGTACGGCAACCCTGTCCTGGAAATCATGTTGTTAGACAACGGTGAACCTTCGAACTATGAAGAAGCGATGGCGGGCCCGGATTCCGACAAATGGCTAGAAGCCATGAAATCCGAGATAGAATCCATGTATGAAAACAAAGTATGGACTTTGACTGACTTGCCCGATGAGCGGCGAGCCATAGAAAACAAATGGATCTTTAAGAAGAAGACGGACGCAGATGGTAATGTGACCATCTACAAAGCTCGACTTGTCGCTAAGGGTTATCGACAAGTTCAAGGGGTTGACTACGATGAGACTTTCTCACCCGTAGCGAAGCTGAAGTCCGTCCGAATCATGTTAGCAATTGCCGCATACTATGATTATGAGATATGGCAGATGGACGTCAAAACGGCATTCCTTAATGGCTTCCTTAAGGAAGAGTTGTATATGATGCAGCCGGAAGGTTTTGTCGATCCTAAGAATGCTAACAAAGTATGCAAGCTCCAGCGCTCAATCTATGGGCTGGTGCAAGCATCTCGGAGTTGGAACATTCGCTTTGATGAGATGATCAAAGCGTTTGGGTTTACACAGACTTATGGAGAAGCCTGTGTTTACAAGAAAGTGAGTGGGAGCTCTGTAGCATTTCTCATATTATATGTGGATGACATACTGTTGATGGGAAATGATATAGAATTCTTGGAGAGTATAAAGGCCTATTTGAATAAGTGTTTTTCAATGAAGGACCTTGGAGAAGCTGCGTATATATTAGGCATCAAGATCTATAGAGATAGATCAAGACGCCTCATTGGTCTTTCACAGAGTACATACCTTGACAAGATATTGAAGAAGTTCAGTATGGATCAGTCCAAGAAGGGGTTCTTGCCTGTATTGCAAGGTGTGCAATTGAGCACGGCTCAATGTCCGACCACGGCAGAAGATATAGAAAAGATGAGTGTCATCCCCTATGCCTCGGCCATAGGGTCTATTATGTATGCCATGCTGTGTACCAGACCTGATGTAAACCTTGCCGTAAGTTTGGTAGGAAGATACCAAAGTAATCCCGGCATGGAACACTGGACAGCGGTCAAGAATATTCTGAAGTACCTGAAAAGGACTAAGGATATGTTTCTCGTTTATGGAGGTGACGAAGAGCTCGTCGTAAAGGGTTACGTCGACGCTAGCTTCGACACAGATCTGGATGACTCGAAGTCACAAACCGGATACGTGTATATTTTGAATGGAGGAGCAGTAAGCTGGTGCAGTTGCAAGCAAAGCGTCGTGGCGGGATCTACATGTGAAGCGGAGTACATGGCAGCCTCGGAGGCAGCACAGGAAGCAGTCTGGATGAAGGAGTTCATTACCGACCTAGGGGTGATTCCCAATGCGTCGGGCCCGATGACTCTCTTCTGTGACAACACTGGAGCTATTGCCCTTGCGAAGGAGCCCAGGTTTCACAGGAAGACCAGGCATATCAAGCGGCGCTTCAACTCCATTCGTGAAAGTGTTCAAAATGGAGACATAGATATTTGTAAAGTACATACGGACCTGAATGTAGCAGATCCGTTGACTATACCTCTCCCTAGGGCAAAACATGATCAACACCAGGACGCAATGGGTGTTCGATTCATCACAATGTAACTAGATTATTGACTCTAGTGCAAGTGGGAGACTGTTGGAAATATGCCCTAGAGGCAATAATAAATTGTTATTATTATATTTCTTTGTTCATGGTAATTGTCTATTATTCATGCTATAATTGTATTGTCCGGAAATCGTAATACATGTGTGAATACATAGACCACAACGTGTCCCTAGTAAGCCTCTAGTTGACTAGCTCGTTGATCAACAGATATTCATGGTTTCCTGACTATGGACATTGGATGTCATTGATAACGGGATCACATCATTGGGAGAATGATGTGATGGACAGGACCCAATCCTAAGCATAGCATAAAAGATCGTGTAGTTTTGTTTGCTAGAGCTTTTCCAATGTCAAGTATCTTTTCCTTAGACCATGAGATCGTGCAACTCCCGGATACCGTAGGAGTGCTTTGGGTGTGCCAAACGTCACAACGTAACTGGGTGACTATAAAGGTGCACTACGGGTATCTCCGAAAGTGTCTGTTGGGTTGGCACGGATCGAGACTGGGATTTGTCACTCCGTGTGACGGAGAGGTATCTCTGGGCCCACTCGGTAATGCATCATCATAATGAGCTCAATGTGACTAAGGCATTAGTCACGGGATCATGCATTGCGGTACGAGTAAAGAGACTTGCCGGTAACGAGATTGAACAAGGTATTGGGATACCGACGATCGAATCTCGGGCAAGTAACATACCGATTGACAAAGGGAATTGCATACGGATTGATTGAATCCTCGACACCGTGGTTCATCCGATGAGATCATCGTGGAACATGTGGGAGCCAACATGGGTATCCAGATCCTGCTGTTGGTTATTGACCGGAGAGGCGTCTCGGTCATGTCTGCATGTCTCCCGAACCCGTAGGGTCTACACACTTAAGGTTCGGTGACGCTAGGGTTGTAGAGATATATGTATGCGGAAACCCGAAAGTTGTTTGGAGTCCCGGATGAGATCCCGGACGTCACGAGAGGTTCCGGAATGGTCCGGAGGTGAAGAATTATATATAGGAAGTCAAGTTTTGGCCACCGGGAAAGTTTCGGGGGTTACCGGTATTGTACCGGGACCACCGGAAGGGTCCCGGGGGTCCACCGGGTGGGGCCACCTATCCCGGAGGGCCCCGTGGGCTGAAAGTGGGAGGGAACCAGCCCTTAGTGGGCTGGGGCGCCCCCCTTGGGCCTCCCCCCATGCGCCTAGGGTTGGGAACCCTAGGGGGGGGGGAGCTTTCCCCTTGCCTTGGGGGGCAAGGCAACCCCTTCCCCCCTTTGGCCGCCGCCCCCCTTGGAGATCCCATCTCCCAGGGCCGGCGCCCCCCCAGGGGGCCTATATAAAGGGGGGGGGGAGGGAGGGCAGCAACCTACAGCCTTGGGCGCCTCCCTCCTCCCCTGCAACCCTCTCTCTCTCTCGCAGAAGCTCGGCGAAGCCCTGCCGGAGACCCGCTACATCCACCACCACGCCGTCGTGCTGTTGGATCTCCATCAACCTCTCCTTCCCCCTTGCTGGATCAAGAAGGAGGAGACGTCGCTGCACCGTACGTGTGTTGAACGCGGAGGTGCCGTCCGTTCGGCACTCGGTCATCGGTGATTTGGATCACGACGAGTACGACTCCGTCATCCACGTTCATTGGAACGCTTCCGCTCGCGATCTACAAGGGTATGTAGATGTACTCCTTTCCCCTCGTTGCTAGTACACTCCATAGATGCATCATGGTGAGCGTAGGAAAATTTTAAAATTATGCTACGATTCCCAACAATGGCAATCAAGGCAATCAGGACAACCAAGGTGGTGATAATCATTAGGGGAGTCAGCAGCAACAGCAGCACTCGGGTTACCAGAGCAACCCGAAGCAGTTGAATAGTGGGCAGTACCATGTTTTCACCATGAAAGTGCGTTATATCGACTAGAGGGGGGTGAATAGGCGATTTTTATGAATTCTTCACTGAGGAATTTGCGGGTGAGGAAATTCCTTACCGAAGAACTACTTGCAGCGGAATAAGTACTCAGAAGTAAACATAACAGAACAGAAGCATGGTCATCATGATGAAATGAAGACAAGCACAGAGTACAAAAAGCGTAAACACAGGATAACACAGGATGACGACAAACAGACTGAAGAAATTGAACTGAGGAAATTGAGAAAGTCTTCAGTCAAAGTCTTCAAACAGATATGAACAAGCACACAACAACTGTAATGAGGAAATGAAAGAGTTGAGGAAATAGAACCAGTAAGCTTGGTGAAGACAATGATTTGGTAGACCAGTTCCAACTGCTGTCTCAGTTGTACATCTGGTTGGAGCGGCTAGGTATTTAAACCTGAGGACACACAGTCCTCACCGTATTCTCCTTGAACTAAGGTCACACAGACCTCGTCCAATCACTCGTGGTAAGTCTTCAGGTGACTTCTGAACCTTCACAAACTCGGTCACTCGGCGATCCATAATTTCTTCTTGGATGCTCTAGACCATGACGCCTAACCGTCTGGAAGAAGCACAGTCTTCAAAGGTAACAAGCGTCGGATCCACGCATGATCAATCTCTTCAGTGATGCTCAATCACTTTGGGTTTGTAGGTGTTTGGGTTTGGGTTTTCCTCACTCAATGATTTTCGCTCAAAGTCCTCGGAGGATGGGACGCTCTCAAATGACAAGTGTCAGTTTCTCTCGGAGCAGCCAACCAGCTAGTGGTTGTAGGGGGCGGCTATTTATAGCCTAGGGAGGAGCCCGACATGATAAGACATAAATGCCCTCCAATGATATGACCGTTAGGTGGGTAGATATTTTGGAACAGCTGGCGCGTAGCACAGCAACGGTCGGAATTTTAGGCTCAAATTCCTCAGGGCTATCATGTTCCTCACTGTGTAGGCAATTCGCACTGGCGAATTCCTAACTCCTCAGTCAGAACAAATTCCTCAGAGACAGGAAGAACTTCGTCTCTGTCACTGAAGAATATGACTGAACTGTATGAGATTTCCAATGGCTTCACTCGAAGGGATTGGTAGGTGTAGGATTTTGAGTTGAGCATCACATGGAAATTTTTCCTTAGTATTTCCTCGACCCCCTTTAACAGTACGGTGCTTCCTATGACTCAAGAAAGAGAAAATAAAACTACGAAAACAAAAGTCTTCACGCTTCATGTTCCTCGAATGAATACCAAGTCTTGAAGGTTACACCAATTTCTTCACTTTCAAAGTCTTCAGAAAGTCTTCAGAAATCCAAAGTCTTCAGTCGAAGAACTTCATTTTTAGGGGTCGACTTTCTCTGTAAATATCAAACTCCTCATAGACTTATAGACCTATGTACACTCATAAACACATTAGTCCCTTAACCTATAAGTCTTCAATACACCAAAATCACTAAGGGGCACTAGATGCACTTACAATCTCCCCCTTTTTGGTGATTGATGACAATATAGGTTAAGTTTTCAACGGGGATAAACATATGAAGTGTAAATACTGATATTGAGGAATTTGATTGCAAGATATAGAAGAACTCCCCCTGAAGATGTGCATAGTGAGGAATTTGCTTTTGAAGCAATGCACACTTGAAGAGTTGAATCATGGAGATCTCCCCCTATATCTTGTAATTCATACACGCATTTGACATAGTATATGAGGAATTTGAAATGCATGATGAAATATGGTGACTGATGTAATTCAGCATGCGTGCATTAACATGCGAGGAATAAGCATGCAGAAAATCACAGCAAAAGTATCAGGCCACCATAGCGTTTAAGTTTACAACTCGATCCAGCAAAGTTTCAGAAGAACGAGAGTTGTAACTTAGCAAAAAAACGCCCATATATGATAGACCCGCTTGAAGACTAACTCAAATGTCTCCCCCTTTGTCATCGAATGACCAAAAGGATCGAAAATGAGGACTAACGCCCCTGAAGAATATCAAGTTGATGAAGGAGCGCCAGCGTTGTTGGGGTCGTTTGTTGATGTAGGGCCTGCCGCAGTGTCGTCCAAGTCTTCATGCTCATCGGTGTCGCGCGATGAAGAATAGGAGCTGGCCACCAAGGAAGGAACCTTGACTTTCTTGTATTTCTTCGGTGGAGGTGCAGACCAGTCAAAGTCTTCCTTGAGACCCATGTTCTTCAGATCTTCTTCACCATATACATGTGACAGAATAGCCCAGGTGCGATCGAAGACTTCATGGAGGTAGTAATGGTTTTTCTTCACTGCATTATGTGTAGCAGTCATGTTGTGAAGAATTGAACCAAACTGACGCTTAACCCATTTATGGTTTCGATCCACCTTCTGGTGAAGACTTAGCAGAAGCTCACGGTCAGTCATCACACGAGGAGCAGTGGCTTGAGGATTTGGCTTGGAGGCATGGGCAGCAGAGTCATGAGTGGCAGAGTCATCATTGGTGGAATAAGATGCAGCTTTGCGAAACTGACCATCCAATGGACGAATGCCTTCATCTATAACAGCTGGTGCCTTGCCCTTTTCGTCAGCTGAGGAATAGGTCCGCTTGAGGACTTCAATTGGGGGCAAGTAGCTGAGGTGATTCTGAAAATCAGCCTTGTAGTGAGTGAAGACCTTGTTCTGAGGAATCTCATGATCCAGGGAGCATAAGGCTTCAGCTCAAACGGAGAAAGTGCAACATTTGCCATAGTCCTCATGAAGAAATCGTGATAATTGACAGGAATGCCATGAATGATGTTGAAAAGGGCAATTTCCTCATCAGATGAGTTGTGGCCTTTGATTGGACTCATAGTCTTTGTCAGAATGCGATAGACTGTCCTTGGTACATACTGCAATTCCTTCACGAGGAATTTTGTCCTTGAGGCTTGACCAGGTTTCAATGGCTTCATCAGCACTTGCATATAGTGATCAGTAAGCTCAGGCTCTTGGTACATGCAACGAGCTCCTTCAGGTGGAGGACTGATGGGCAGGGCGTGAAGTAATTCAGAGGCTGGTGCTTTGTAGTGAGTGTCTTCGGTCATCCAGTCCAAAACCCAGGAGTTCACATCGTCAGCATCTCCTGTGATGTGCAATGTTGCGTAGAATTGAAGAATGAGTTCTTCATTCCAATTAACTATGTCTGTGCAAAAGTTGAGGAGGCATGTGTCATGAAGCACACTGAGGACAGGTCTGAAGCATGGCAGTGATTCCATGTCCACATGAGGAATATGCTCGTGGTCGAAGACTTTGTCCTTGTTGAAGAGCACTGAGGAATAGAAGTTGGCCTGGCTGGCGGTCCAGAAGCGCTTCCTTCTAAGACGAGCAGAATCGTAGGGATTGTAGTCAGTGAAGAACACGTGCTCGCCGAAGAAATCATCAGCCTTGAATTTCTGCTTCTTTGAGAATGGGTCCTTTGGCTTGGGCTAAGGAGTGTCAGTCAATTGCATTATCACCTCAGGAATGGCAATCTCAGGTTCTTCAGGCTGAGGAATTTCAGCTTCTACTCCAGTGACATCCTGGGTCTTCAATTCTTCATTTAAATTTTCTTCAGCACTAGTGGCTGGAATTTCTTCATGGACAGACGGTGTGGCATGTGGTTCATCAGATCCCATTTGAAATGTAGTTACTGGGGACTGAGGAATTTGTTGCAATGGTGTGAAGAGTGGAGAGTTGGGGCGCTGACTTTCCCAAAAGTCATCATTTAGCACGGGTGTGGTACAGCCAATGTCCACATCTTCATCTTCCATTTCTTCAACGCCGGCCTCTTCAGCAGTAAACTGAGGCATAGGCGAGGAGACAACTGGTGTTGAAGGGATTTCATCCACTTCAATTTCTTCATCCATCTGCTCTGACGAAGCAGCAAAAGAATTTTCTTCATCGAATTCGCTAGGAATCACATATTCTTCATCATAAGGAACAATGTCCTTTGATGGCACGGTTGAGATAGGAACAGCATCAATGGGGTTTGCAAATGAGCTGGTCAGAGACTTCATCTTCTTCGGAGCTGAATAATCTGATGAAGCCGATGCCTTCCTTTTCTTCACTGCTGCACGCTCTGCAGCCTTAGTCTTCTTCACATCTGAAGCAGATGGAAGGATCGGAGTTGGGGTAGGCGCAGGAGGAGCAGAGGAATGTGGTTGATTTTCTTCAGGCACAACTGACAGTTGCCCTGACCTCTTCATTTTCTTCAGGCGCACCACTAGTGGATGCCCTAGCAATTTCATCAGCGGTGCTGGCATGTTCTTCAGTCGGCTGAGCAGATGCTTCAGCCTGAGGAATTTCTTGTTGCAATGGAGCAGCAACATTTGGAGTGAACTTTTCTGTTAGCTTCACAAAACGGACTTTGGCTCCAAGCCAGTCAGCGTGGTATACATCAAATTCATCACTGAGTTTCTTGATCTCAGATTGAATGTTGACAAGTTCTTCTGTTGTCATAGAGACAACGTGTTTCTTCAGAAAACGCTCCTTCTTGTACTGCGCTTTCTTGATCTGCCCTTTTCAAATTTCCATTTTTCTTCTTGTATGAAGGCAGTCAGCATATGACTTTGGCCAGGAGTCAACTTGAAATCAGGCATAAGAGTGTTTGGGTCCTTGTGCCAGAGGTGAATGTAGTCGAGGATCAACTTTGGATCCAAAAGCAGTGGCACATTTGTGCCCTTGGCTCTAGCGGCCCTGACTTGCCTATCCCTGTTGATTTTGACAAGTTCCTCATCATCAGCTCCGTCTTCATCTGACGGCACTTGGAAGGCGACCTGCCATTTGTGAGGACTTGGGCGCGAACCTCGTCCAGCAGTGGCCTTTGTCTTCAGCAGAGAGGGTCCCGTTGAAGAATTTGGTGCAGCTGAGGAACTAGCAGAAGCTCCTGAGGCAATAGAGATGCCTGTCGTCCTTTGGCACGTGGCTAGATGCATAGGTGCAGAGGATTTGGTCGGAGCAGCTGAGGACTTTGGCGGAGGAGCTGAGGATTTAGGAGGAGCAGGAGCAGCGTGAGGACTTGGCCGTGAGAGCTTTGAGGATTCTGGCCGTGAGGGCATTCCTGAGGTACTTGGCCGTGAGGGCATTGAAGAAGAAGCACTTGGCTTGTGAGCAGGCTTCTTTGATATGGCCTTCTTAGGCTTGATAGAGGCCTCAGCAGGAGCAGCAGCAACAGAGTCTTAATTGAATTTCCTCACAGCTTCCTTAGCCTGTTTGGCCAACTTGGCCTGGCGCTTGGCCCATTCTTCAGGATAGTCCTCACCGTGCTTGAGGCTGGTGGGATCAGCTATTTGGCCAGGTGACAATGGAGGTCTTGAGCATGGAGGGGTAACAGCGAATTTCTTCATGTATTTGGGAGTAACATATCTGTACTCCCTCCACTCTCTTGCCCATCTCCTCTCTATCTTCTGAATGCGCACCTTGCCCTGATTTTTATCTTCCTCAGGGGGTGTGCAGTACCCAGCATAGATGTCCTCAGGGATTTCAAAAGCAGTGTTGACTTCCGGCCTCTTTCCTCCTTTCTGTGGCTTCTTTCCATCAGCCATTTTCTTCAGCTGAGGAATTTGAACAATGGAATTCTCTGAAGATGTATGCAACTTTTCTTCGAGGAACGCTGCAAATGAGTTAAGTTGATGAGAACCTAGTGATTCAGCAGCGGACATGAGTACCTGTGAACAGAGTATAGTTGCGAGGAATTTGGAGAGGTCATATGCGTTCTCAGAAGGTTTTGTAAAAATAACAAGTTTGAGGAATTTGACCAGAAGAGTCTTGAAGAATTTCACTAAGCGTGCTTAGTCTTAGGTTCCAGAGTTGTACACATCAAAAATCCGCACAATTGAGGAATCTTGAAGAGAAATTATAGCTTAGAGAAATGAATCAAGAACAGATGACATGTGAGGTGTTTAGTGTGTGAAGAATTTGAAGAATAAACACCTTTGAGGATTTTGTAGAAATCATTTGAATCAAAGAGGGCAGTAAAAGTAACTTTTAATTACCCTGAACGAAGAACACGACGAACTAGGATGTGGAGATGTGAAGTTCGTCAGTGCAGATCTTCCACGCCCTAACTTGGCGAAGGAAGACAGCTACGGCGGCGGTGGAGTGAAGAAATCCGCGGTCGGCGCGAGTACGACGGCGACGAGGTCGAGGCAGTGAAGCTCTTCCTCACCGGCGACGATGAAGTAGCGGCAGCCCTAGGGTTTGAGAAGCTCGAGCTGCAGTGAGATCGAGCGGAGTAAAAGAAGTGAGGAAGGGGAGGGGGTATTTATAGCCACGGTGAAAAACTGTTCGCCCGAAGAATTTGGACGAACGTGCCCCTGACCCTTCTCATTCGCTTGACATGTGTCACCCATGTACTGAGAAGTGGAGATCGTGTGAGATCGTGGGTGAATAGATAAGTATTTCGTGGGATGCGGAACGGTTTGAGCGGCAAAGCCGAAAGTTTGGATAAGATAAGTTTTAACATTTCGTTCGCAAATTCTTCAGCTGACAAGGACACAGTGAAGATTTTGAACGAGTTTCAAATAGAACGCACATGAAGAATTTGTGAATAGATTGGGTTGAGTTTAGCATAGAGGGGGTTGGGTCCGATCACATTCACTTAGCAGAAAAAGCAACTTGAAGAATTAGCCATAAGTGAATGCTGTAGAGGACATAAACTCATATATATATATATATATATATATATATATATATATATATATATATATATGAGTATATATATATATATATAGCCAATGAAGAAAATCGACGGGAACAGTGAAGACAATGCAAAGTTGAAGAATATGAACAACTTAGGAATTTCAACACTGAGGAAAAACTCAAATTGAAGATTTTCAACTTTTGGTGGTGGCGTGACCTACCGTATAAGAATGATGATTTCAGACACCGCGTACAATTGTCGTAGGGTTCTGAGAATCAAATTCTTCGTTAATTTCTTCACACTTAGAGTGTTATTCTTCATTGATTGAAGAAAAACGTTTCTTCATGTGTTGCACATCTAAGTCATCAATTTTGCATAAGTGTTAGGATGAGTGTCCTTTTCAAAGAACATTCGAAGATTCTAAGATATTTAGCTCACACCTCAACTTGCTAAATATCTTCTCATACAAGGGCTTTGTGAAGATATCGGCTAGTTGTTCTTCAGTCGTCACATGCTCAATAGAAATGTCGCCCTTCAACACATGATCACGAAGAAAATGATGACGAATCTGAATGTGCTTTGTCTTCGAGTGCTGAACTGGGTTGTGAGCAATCTTGATGACACTCTCATTGTCACAGAAGAGAGGCACATTATTCACGTTGACGCCGTAGTCCTTGAGAGTTTGCTTCATCCACAGCAATTGAGCACAGCAAGAACCAGCAGCAATGTACTCAGCTTCAGCAGTAGACAGTGATACACAGGTATGTTTCTTCGAGGACCAACAGACCAAAGATCTTCCGAGGAAATGGCATGTGCTAGATGTTGACTTGCGGTCCACACGATCACCAGCATAGTCAGAGTCAGAATATCCAACGAGATCAAAAGCCGAGCCCTTGGGGTACCATAATCCAAGTGTTGGTGTGTGAGCTAGATATCGAAGAATATGCTTCACAGACTTATGGTGTGATTCCTTCGGTGTAGCTTAAAATCGGGCACACATGCAAACACTAAGCATAATATCTGGCCTAGATGCACATAAATACAATAAAGAACCAATCATGGAGCGGTATACCTTATGATCGAAGTCAATACCATTTTCATCAGTGCACAGATGGCCATTTGTGGGCATAGGAATTTTGACGCCTTTGCAATCTTGCATGCCGAATTTCCTCAGTACATCCTTGAGGTATTTCTCCTGAGATATGAATATGCCATTGCGCGGTTGACGAATTTGAAGACCTAAGAAGAATTTCAATTCTCCCATCATAGACATTTGATAGTCTTCACTCATCATATAGGCAAATTCATCACTATAACGTTGGTCAGTACAGCCAAAGATAATATCATCAACATATATTTGGCACACAAACAGTTCACACTCATAAGACTTAGTGAAAAGAGTAGGGTCGAGTGAACCGGGTTTGAATCCTTTCTTCATGAGGAATTCCTTCAAAGTATCATACCACGCCCGAGGGGCCTGTTTGAGGCCATAGAGGGCCTTATTGAGTTTGAAGACTTTGCCAGGATTCTTTGGATCTTCAAAACCTGGGGGTTGAGCAACATATACTTCTTCCTCAAGCTTACCATTGAGGAATGCACTTTTCACATCCATTTGATATAAAGTGATATAATGATGGTTAGCATAAGCAAGTAATATGCGAATAGCCTCAAGTCTAGCTACAGGTGCAAATGTTTCATCGAAATCAATTCATTCAACCTGTGTGTAGCCTTGAGCTACAAGCCGTGCCTTATTCCTCACCGAAAGGCCATTTTCATCTTGCTTGTTGCGGTAGATCCACTTTGTGCCAATGATATTGTGCTTGTGAGGATCTGGACGTTTGACCAGTTCCCAGACGTTGTTGAGCTCGAATTGATGTAATTCTTCTTGCATGGCCTGAATCCACTCGGGCTCTAGAAATGCTTCATCTACCTTAGTGGGCTCTGTGATAGAGACAAAAGCATAGTGCCCACAAAAGTTAGATAAATGTGAAGCTTTTGAGCTTGTGAGAGGACCTGGTGCTTCCATCGATGATCTTTTCAACTTGCACTTCTCTTGCAACACGAGGATGAGCTGGTTGTCGTCGAGGAATTTGATCAGCATTTTCTTCAGCACCATTTTCTTCAACATTTTCTTCAGGTGCATTAGCTCGATGTTCTTCACGTTCTGGAATGAATTCTTCAGCAGATTCTTCGGTAGGAATGACATCCTCGGTAGCCTTGAACTTGATAGTTTCCTCAGGTGTTGGTTCATCTATCACAGAAGGTAGGTGCGCTCTTTGCGAGCCATTAGTTTCATCGAACCGCACATCTACAGTTTCAAAAACCTTGTGAAGAACGTTGTTGAAGACTCTGTAGGTGTGCGAGTCCTTTTCGTAACCAAGCATAAAACCTTCATGTGCTTTCGGTGCAAATTTGGAGTTATAATGAGGATCTCTAATCCAACATTTTGTACTGAAGACTTTGAAATAACTCACATTGGGTTTCTTGTCAGTGAGGAGTTCATAGGCAGTCTTCTTGAAGAATTTGTGAAGATATACTCTGTTGATGATGTGGCAAGCAGTATCAATTGCATCAATCGAGAAACGACGAGGCGTTTTGTATTCATCAAGCCTAGTGCGAGCCATCTCAGCAAGAGTCATGTTCTTGCACTCCACGACGCCATTCTGCTGAGGAGTATAAGGAGCAGATAACTCATGACTAATACCAAGTTCATCAAGATAGTCATCAAGACCAGAATTCTTGAACTCAGTTCCATTGTCACTTCTGATGTGCTTGATCTTCACACCAAAGTTGGTTGAATCCCTCGAGGAAAATCGTTTGAAGACTTCCTGCACTTCATGTTTGTAAATAACAATGTGTACCCATGTGTAACGAGAGTAATCATCAACAATAACAAAGCCATATTGAGATGCATCATTTGAAACTGCAGAATAATGGTTAGGACCGAAGAGATCCATGTGAAGCAATTCAAATGGTCGAGTGGTGGTCATGATAGTCTTCACTGGATGCTTAGCCTTTGTCATCTTCCTAGCTTCACAGGCTTCGCATAAGTGATCCTTGAGGAATTTGACATTCTCAATGCCAATGACATGCTTCTTCTTCGCAAGCGTGTAAAAATTCCTCATGCCTGCATGACCAAGTCGTCGATGCCAGAGCCAGCCTTCTGAAGCTTTTGCAAGTAGACACACGGCTGGTTGCGGTCCTGTAGAGAAATCAACAATATACAAGTCTCCTCTCCTAAAGCCTTCGAAGACTTTGGAATTGTCAGCTTCCATAACCACAACACAACGATACTTGCCAAAGACAACAACCATATCAAGATCACAAAGCATTGAGACAGACATGAGGTTGTATCCTAAGGACTCGACAAGCATGACTTTGTCCATGTGTCGATCCTTTGAGATCGCAACCTTACCTAGACCCAATACCTGACTTTTGCCTTTGTCAGCGAAGATGATATACTTCAGATGCGATGGAGATAAGGGAGCATCCATCAATAGATTCTTGTCACTAGTCATGTGATTTGTACATCCACTATCGAGGACCCACTCAGTGGCTTTGGGTTGATCATCCTGCAGATGAATTAGTGCAACTTACGAACTTCATATACTTCATCAGTGAAGAATATGACATCAATTCATCAGATCAATTTCATCAAGCAATGCAACAGATAAAGCAGTATGAGGACGTGAGAAATGAAAGTTCATTTCTTCATGATTAGCCTGCGTCCGTTCAGGCATTTTTCAAGTCTCCAGCAAATTCTTCAGACGCTCACGCACGTCTGGAGACCTGACCCTGCAGAAGAGATTAGTTCTTTTTCTTCACCACCCACATCTGAAGGGGTTGCAAAGTGTTCATCACTCTGCGAGCTCCATACGAGAAAGGTGGCATAGAAGCCAATCCATTTCGTTTCACATAAGAGGAGTTAGGGTAAGCATATGAATAAGCAGAGAAATTCTTCGAGGACTTATGAACATAATGATTAGAGGAATAGTGCTCATATTCATAGCCCTTAGCTCTTCCCTGCGAAACATAGTTGTTAGCACTATGATATTCATATGAGGACTTTGATCCTTTTGAGGAATATGATCCACGTGAGGAATTTGGTCCATATGAGGACTTGGATCCATATGAAGAATTTGGTCCATATGAAGAATTTGATCTGGGGTTCCTATTCTTCACAGGTGGTGTCATGAGGACATTCACCTGAAGACTTTCAAGGCACCTTTTGGGAACCCATATTTTCTTCATAGGGGAGCCGTTCCTGCAGTTAGTGCCAACATATCTAGCAAATACTTCACCATTCTGATTTTTGAACAGTTTATAGTTGGAGTCAAATGACTCATCAGAAGAATGAGAAGATTCACATGTAAAGCCAGATAGGTTAGATGGATCAACTGGAGGTCCCTTTGCAGCAACCCATGAGGTTTTGGGGTACTGCTCAGGCTTCCAATATGTACCATCAGCATTGAATTTCCTCTCAAAGGCAATACCCTCTTTCCTAGGGTTCCTGTTGAGGATCTGCTTTTTAAGCACATCACAGAGAGTCTGATGCCCTTTGAGGCTTTTCTACATGCCTGTCATGTACAATTCCTTCAGCCCTGCATCGTCAATGATACTAGCAATGGCCTCAGATGAGGAATTAGTGATAGCAGAGGCAGGTGAAGAATTTGCAACATTAGAAGCATTTGAACATTCAGGTGAAGAATTAGCAGATTCACGCAATGCATTTCAAACATGGAGGAACAAATTCTTCCTGAGAAGCGCTGATTTTTTGAGCAAGTAATGAATCGCGCTCCTTCTGAAGATCTTCATAACTCACTCTTAGCTTCTCAAGATCTTGCTTTCTTTGAAGAAATTCATAAGAAAGCTTCTCATGATCAGATAAGAGAGTGTTATGTTGATCTTGAAGGGTCTCATACTTAGTATGAAGTCTCTGAAGACTTTCAGCCAAAGCTTTTGACTGATCCATTTCTTCACCCAACATATCATCGCTCCTATTTAGCATGTATTGAACTTTTTCCAAAGCTCTTTGTTGTTTAGTGGCAAGGGAAGCAAGTTTGGCATAGATGGGTCCAAATTCATCACCAGATTCATCATCACTAGACTCGGATAGGTAGCATTCAGTTACCTCAGCACTTTTTGCCATAAGGCATGATGAAGAGGATGATGATTCTGGTTCGAATGTCATCGCTTCGAGAGATTCCTTGAAGTCCTCAAACCAAGGATCATGACAGGTTCGATGACCTTCATAGACCTCAGAGAGACGGTCCCAAATAAGCTTCGCATGATCGAGATGCATGATGTTCCTGAACTGATTTTGAGACAGACAGGAGCAGATGACGTCCTTCGCCGTGAGGTTGAGAAGAGTGTACTTGCGAATGTCATCAGCTTCCGCCATCTTGCACAGATCGGTAAGACCAATCTCAGTGACGGTCCACAGTTCGCTGTTCATCGCCATGAGGCGCTTCTTCATCATGGCCTTCCACTTGGGATACTCGTGACTGTCAAACATGGGGCATGACACAGTCTTCATTCCTATGGCCGACATAACTAAAACTCCAGGCGGTTAAACCAAAATCACACAGAACAAGGGAGTACCTTGCTCTGATACCAATTGAAAGTGCGTTATATCGATTAGAGGGGGGTGAATAAGCGATTTTTATGAATTCTTCACTCAGGAATTTGCGGGTGAGGAAATTCCTTAGCGAAGAACTACTTGCAGTGGAATAAGTACTCAGAAGTAAACATAACAGAACACAAGCATGGTCATCATGATGAAATGAAGACAAGCACAGAGTACAAAAAGCGTAAACACAGGATAACACAGGATGAAGACAAACAGACTGAAGAAATTAAACTGAGGAAATTGAGAAAGTCTTCAGTCAAAGTCTTCAAATAGATATGAACAAGCACACAACAAATGTAATGAGGAAATGAAAGAGTTGAGGAAATAGAACCAGTAAGCTTGGTGAAGGCAATGATTTGGTAGACCAGTTCCAACTGCTGTCTCAGTTGTACATTTGGTTGAAGCGGCTAGGTATTTAAACCTGAGGACACACTTTCCCGGACACACAGTCCTCACCGTATTCTCCTTGAACTAAGGTCACACAGACCTCGTCCAATCACTCGTGGTAAGTCTTCAGGTGACTTCCGAACCTTCACAAACTCGGTCACTCGGCGATCCACAATTTCCTCTTGGATGCTCTAGACCATGACGCCTAACCGTCTGGAAGAAGCACAGTCTTCAAAGGTAACAAGCGTCGGATCCACGTAGGATCAATCTCTTCAGTGATGCTCAATCACTTTGGGTTTGTAGGTGTTTGGTTTTGGGTTTTCCTCACTCGATGATTTTCTCTCAAAGTCCTCGGAGGATGGGATGCTCTCAAATGACAAGTGTCAGTTTCTCTCGGAGCAGCCAACCAGCTAGTGGTTGTAGGGGGCGGCTATTTATAGCCTAGGGAGCAGCCCGACATGATAAGACATAAATGCCCTTCAATGATATGACCGTTAGGTGGGTAGATATTTTGGGACAGCTGGCGCGTAGCACAGCAACGGTCGGAATTTTAGGCTCAAATTCCTCAGGGCTATCATGTTCCTCACTGTGTAGGCAATTCGCACTGGCGAATTCCTAACTCCTCAGTCATAGCAAATTCCTTAGAGACCAGAAGAACTTCGTCTCTGTCACTGAAGAATATGACTGAACTGTATGAGATTTCTAATGGCTTCACTCGAAGGGATTGGTAGGTGTAGGATTTTGAGTTGAGCATCACATGGAAATTTTTCCTTAGTATTTCCTCGACCCCCTTTAACAGTACGGTGTTTCCTATGACTCAAGAAAGAGAAAATGAAACTACGAAAACAAAAGTCTTCACGCTTCATGTTCCTCGAATGAATACCATGTCTTCAAGGTTACACCAATTTCTTCACTTTCAAAGTCTTCAGAAAGTCTTCAGTCGAAGAACTTCATTTTTAGGGGTCGACTCTCTCTGTAAATATCACACTCCTCATAGACTTATAGACATGTGTACACTCATGAAAACATTAGTTCCTAACCTATAAGTATTCAATACACCAAAATCACTAAGGGGCACTAGATGCACTTACACACCACAAAGCCTGTGCAAGCGCGATCAGAAGCTTCATAAAAGGGCAGTGAACTACGTTGAACCGGCGGTGCCCCGTTACTTGCGCTGGTCTGAACAGCCCATTGTGTGGAGTTGAGAGGATCATCCACCTCGGGTCGATAATCCGGGTCATCTGGCATTGGTTGTGGCACCTCAGGTAGGAGGTTATAAGTTCACCAAGGTACTCATGGATGGGGGAGTAGTATCAATATCCTTTATTATGAAACCTTCCGTCGCATGGGATTAACAGATAAAAATCTTAAACCGTCCAACACGGTCTTCCATGGCGTGGTGCCTGGTAAATCGGCGTATCCAGTTGGTAAGATAGCTCTGGAGGTTGCTTTTGGAGATGAGCATGATTCAAGATCAGAGACATTGACTTTTGAAGTGGTGAAAATCAAGAGCCCGTATCATGCCCTGTTTGGACGGCCGGCTTAGGCTAAGTTCATGGCCAGGCCCTGTTATGTTTATCTGCAGCTCAAGATGCCGGGTCATAAAGGGACCATCACGGTTCATGGGAGCCGTAAGATCGCTTGGAATGTGAAGAAGGTGATGCGGCATATGCTGAGTCGGTTTGTGCAGCAGAAGAGTTGAAGTCCTACAAGGACAATGTTGATCCGGCAGATATGACTTCTTTGAAAAAGCCAAATACAGAGCATGATCCGGCCTTGAAGTTTAAATCGGCCGATGAGACTAAGCTGGTTGATTTTGTTCCTGGCAATTCATCCAAGCAGTTTAGCATCAGCGCTATCTTGGATCCGAAATAGGAAAACGCGCTCATCGAGTTCATCCGTGAGAATCGGGACATCTTTGCGTGGAAGCCTTCTAACATGCCAGGTGTACCGAGGGAACTTGCTGAGCACACTCTTAATGTCGATCCCAAGTTTAAACCGGTCAAGCAGTTTCTTCGCCGGTTCAATGAAGAAAGACGCAAGGCCATTGGTGAGGAGGTAGCCAGGCTTTTGGTAGCTGGATTTATCATTGAAGTATTTCATCCTGAGTGGTTGGCTAATCCGGTGCTGGTACATAAGAAGAATGGCACTTGGCGTATGTGTGTGGACTACACAGATTTAAACAAAGCTTGTCCAGTGGATCCTTTTGCTCTCCCTCGTATTGATCAAATCATTGATGCTACGGCGGGTTGCGAGCGTTTGAGTTTTCTGGATGCTTATTCTGGTTACCATCAGATCAAAATGGCAGTTAAGGACCAGGAGAAGACAACTTTCATAACTCCCTTTGGAGCCTTTTGCTATGTGTCTATGCCTTTTGGGCTCAAGAGTGCCCAGGCGACTTATCAGCGTTGTGTGAAGAATTGTCTTCATAATCAGATTGGCCGCAATGTTCATGCTTATGTGGATGATATTGTGGTAAAATCAAGAAAGGAGGAGACATTGATAGATGACTTGAAGGAGACCTTCGATAACCTCCGGGTTTATAAAATGATGCTTAATCCAGCCAAGTGTGTTTTTGGTGTACCAGCAGGCAAGCTTTTGGGTTTTATGTTGTCTAACAGGGGCATTGAAGCTAATCCGGAGAAAATCAAGGCTATAACTTCTTTGGCTAAGCCGAAGTGTATCAATGATGTTCAACGCCTGGCAGGCCGGATTGCAGCCTTGAGCCGGTTTATCAGTCGCCTTGGGGAGAAGGCGATCCCTTTATATCAGATGCTGAAGAAGACGGACGACTTCGTCTAGAGTGACGCCACCAATGAAGCGTCTGAGGACTTAAAGCGGCAACTGGCCGAACCGCCGGTCCTTGCTGCTCCTGTTCATAAAGAGCCCTTGTTGTTATATGTGGCTGCTAATGCTCGGGCTGTTAGCGTGGCTATTGTGGTGGAGCGCAAGGAGGCCGGAAAGGAGTATCAGGTTCAACGGTCGGTTTATTATATCTGTGAAGTACTTATTGGGTCCAAGCAGAGGTGTCCACATTGGCAGAAGCTGGTGTACGGAGTTTTCATGGTGAGCCGGAAGCTTAAGCAATATTTCAAGGGCCATCCCATCACTGTGTTCAGTTCTGCTCCTTTGGGGGATATAATCCAGAACAGGGAAGCAACTGGCCGGGTTGCCAAGTGGGCAATTAGGCTTGGGCCTCACGGGGTAAAATATATGCCCCGGACGGCGATCAAATCTCAGGCGCTTGTGGATTTCATCAATGACTGGACAGAATTACAGGCGCCAGAAGAAAAGCTAGATCGTACCTATTGGACTATTCATTTCGATGGGTCCAGGCAATTGGAGGGCTCGGGGGCTGGAGTCGTGCTAACTTCCCCACGAGGTGATAAGTTATCTTATGTTCTCCGTTTAATGTTCCCTTGCACTAATAATGCAGCTGAATATGAGGCTTTACTCCCCGGTCTTTGGATGGTTAAGGAGATGAATTTGAGCCGGGTTAAGTGCTTCGGTGACTCGGACCTAGTGGCTCAACAGGTGTCTGGTACTTGGGATTCGAAGGATCCGCTCATGGCAGCATATCGTCGAGAAGTGGATATTGTTGTAGGTCACTTCAAAGGCTATCAGGTTGATCACGTGGACCGGCGGAAGAATGAAGCAGTGGACGCTTTAAGCCGTTTGGGTTCCCAGCGTAAAACGGTTCCACCCAACGTCTTTCTGGATGTGCTGCATATCCGTCGGTTAAACTCCCCACAGAGGAGGATCTGGATGTTCCTGATCCAGAGGCTCAATTGGTGGCAGCACTTCATATCATTCCAGATTGGACGGTCCCATATTTGGCGTATATGAACCGGGGCGAGTTACCGGAGGATGAAACCTTGGCCAGGCAGATAATCCGGCGGTCCAAGTCCATGACTATTATCAATGGAGAATTACATCATTGCAGTGTGACAGGGGTGTTTCAACGTTGCGTGTCGCCTGAACAAGGCCGTGAGATTTTGCGTGAGATCCACGAAGGAGATTGTGGTCACCATGTCGGTTCAAAGTCCCTGGTAGCTAAAGCATTTCGTCATGGCTTCTATTGGCTGACGGCTCATGCTGATGCAGAAGACTTGGTGAAAAAGTGCGACGGATGTCAGAAATTTTCACGCCGAGCTCATGTTCCGGCCCAGGAGTTGAGGATGATTCCAATCACTTGGCCGTTTGCAACTTGGGGGCTGGATATGGTTGGGCCCTTTAAGAGATCCAAGGACAAGAAGACCCACCTTTTGGTGGCAGTTGATAAGTTCACTAAATGGGTGGAGGCAGAGCCAGTCAGTAAGTGTGATGCAGCTACGGCGGTTCAATTCATCAAGAAGGTGATTTTCCGGTTCGGCTTTCCACACAACATTATAACTGATAATGGTACCAATCTGTCTAAAGGTGCTATGAAGGAGTTCTGTCAACGTGAGCACATCCGGCTTGATGTATCATCAGTGGCTCACCCCCAGTCTAATGGTCAAGCGGAGAGAGCTAATCAAGAGATCTTGAGAGGCATCAAGCCCCGGCTTATGGTTCCTTTGCAACGGACGCCGGGTTGTTGGGTAGAGGAGTTACCTTCTGTGTTATGGAGCATCAATACCACACCCAACAGATCTATGGGTTACACGCCTTTTTTCATGGTTTACAGAGCAGAGACGGTTCTCCCTAGTGACATCCGTCATGACTCGCCTCGTGTGGTGGCTTATGTCGAAGCTGATAATGAGAAGGCGCGACAGGAAGCACTTGACCTGTTAGCTGAGGAGCGTGACATTGCAGCAGCCCGTTCGGCGATTTATCAGCAAGATCTGCGGCATTATCACAGCCGCCGGGTTAGAACCAGAACTTTTCAAGAAGGCGATCTGGTGCTCCGACTCATCCAGGATCAGACTGATATGCACAAGTTACCCCCGCCTTGGGAAGGGCCTTTTGTGGTCAGCAAGAATCTGCCTAACGGGTCATACTACCTTATAGATGTTCGAGAGCACAAAGACTCACGTAAATCGGAGGAGGAGACCCACCGGCCGTGGAATATCGCTCATCTTCGGCCTTACTATACTTGAGCCACAGGCTCTGCTCATGTACATAGTTATGACAATGTATATATTATGATCAATATAATAAACCGGAGCCTCAGCTAAAGCGGGGTATCTGTTGTTTTTCTTACATCATGTGTGGTTACATGGGGGCTTCTGTTTATAAAGCGGCGTCCGGTTTACCCCTTGATTCAGCTTATAAAGCCATATATAAAAGTCACTTGGGGGCTTGGTTGTGTTCGAACCGTAGCTACACCTCTTGATCGGCGAAAGGCCACCAGAAAAATCACTTGGGAGCTTGGTCGTATTTGAACCATAGCTACACCTCTTGATAGGCTCAAGGCCAAAAGAAAATTACTTAGGGGCCAAAGAGAGTGTTGCAAAATCACAACTCAAACATAGGCACCCACTAAGCACAGCTCAAAATATTGCTTGGGGATTCTTTGCTTCGCAATAAACAAAGAATCTACACTTGTAATAGGCTATCAAGCCACGGCTTGGAAGCCTGGTGTATACACCTAAAACCCCGGGATAGCCTGACTTTTTAAGTAAGCCACTCCGTCCAGGTAAACCTGGTATGACCCGCTGAACTTTTGACAAGTCAATCTCATAGACCCTGAACTTGTCAAAGTTAAAACGACGATTGGTTAAAGATTGAGGTCCATCTTAAAAGGCTTTGTAAAATGGCTTAACTCAGCGGCCTGGCAGCCCATTAAAAGCCTCGAATTTGGGGCCTGGCAGCCCATGAAAAGCCTCGACTACAAGTTTTCATATGCTTTTATTTGCCAAGTTTTTTCTCCTTTGATGAGATTTATGATGTTTTAAACCGGCGTTCATTAACCCGGTTTGGCTTTCAACTACAGAGTTGTCAGTACATGATCAGTTCTAATCCGGAGTTTATTAACCCGGTCCGGTTTCGACTATAAGTCGCTAGTATTGAATATGGATAATCCGGTGTTTATCATAACCCGGTACGGTTTTATTATAAAACGGCACCATATGGAAGGAGTTATCAGCACTCTTGATTGGGGTTATCGACCTTACTACAAAAGTTGGTCAACCAACGATGTGATTCAATATCACAGGTATCATTTATTTTCATATTTGATTATCTTTTTACAGCCTAGGTTATAAACCCTGGCCAGGTGTTTGGGCATCATGACCCGTCCGAAGGTAAACCGCCAGGACACTTTCAACTTCTTGTATCCAGGAGCAGCTACAGATTTTGAACGTCATATATCTTAAGCATGGCGGATTAACAAGTATCAGGCAAAATAAAAATGCACGAAGGCATAACAGACCAAGTGTTTGAACTAGCCTATTACAAGGCGTTTCAGTGCCCAAAAGAATAATTGTTTTTCGGCAAGTGTTGTGGTCCGCAGAAGGCTAACCCGGCCTCCGGATCATGACTCGTCACCAGGTTGACTTGACGGCTGCGGATCATCTTGCACCGGTTTGTCCTCCTCATCTCTACCCAGCGGCTGGAAGTCAATAGTTGCCCAGTCGATCCCAGTTTGGGCTTGGAACACAGCTTCGTCGCTTATAAGGGTGGACGGTTCAATATCAGGGGATAGGTGTGCTTACGGATTGGCGGGATAAGATTTTGAGCTTCAGGAGTTGGTGCAACAACCCGTTTGTTATTGACGTCATAACTCGCCTGGTAATGTGAAAGATCAGCTTCTTCAGCCAATTGACAAGCCAGTGGACGCACTTCCCGGTTTATGGCTCGGAGGTCATCATTACCAAATTCTGATCCATCCTCTTTTAAGCTCGGATAACCTTTACCCACATCCACCGGATCAAGATCAGGCACCCATGCTTTTGCCCGGGTTAGCGCGGTCAGAGCACCAGCCCTTGCAGCAGATCTTTTTAGCTCTTCTACCCGGGCAGGCAGCATTGACAACCTTGCTAAGGTATCCTTGATAAGAGTGGGGGCGGCTTATTGTGAGAATAAGTGCAGATGATCTGTTGCGCGCTGGTATATAATTGTTCTATAAGACTATAAGCAGCCTTCAACTTCTTCTGCATATCAAAACTCAGATGGGTAATGCGAGTCCATGCATCATTATAAAACATCAGTAAACCGGCAATGTACGGGATGATATGTTGAAAATTTAAAGCAAGGAGACTAACCAAAGACAGCAGTGGTCATAGCATTGATTTGCCGCTTTAGACCAGTCAGTTCTTCCGCCACCGGTTTAAGGGCTGCCTCTGCATCCTCGGCTCTCTTTTGCAAAGCGGTTTTTCTATGTTCCAATCCGCCCGCTCCTTCTTGAAGCCTTCCTTCAGCTTTTCCATGGCGGCTAAGGCACTGGTTAGCTCATCTTTTGCTTTGGAGTTTTCTGCTTGCTGGGACTTGATGTTTTCTTGCAAATCAACGGTTTGAGCTTCCTTTTTGCTCAGCTCAGCCTATAAGAGACAGACATATCATGAGTTGGCAGTACATATTTGAAGTACCAAGCACATAACAAGTTATGCACCTGATACCTGGGGGCTAATGCCTATTTGCTCGTTATCAGAAGTTTCTACAAAGTCCCAAGCACAATACAAGTATTACTCTTGGCACTTGGGGGCTAATGTGTATTTGCTCAAAGTAAAATTAGGGGGATTTTTCTAAAGTCCCGGTTCATCTTCATAAATTAAATCGGCCCTTGGGGACTACACCAGCGAAAGTTACAATATTATAATTCGAAAGTACCGGTTCATCTTTAAAAGATAACCCGGCCCTTGGAGGCCAAGCATGCAAAGTTGAGATATTACACAGTCCCGGTTTAGATTGATATCATAAACCGTCACTTGGGGGCTACTGGAGTTGATATTTGGAATTGGATATAAGAGAGAAACAGTTATGCACAGTTAAGCAGTAGTTACCTCATATCGTTCCTTCATGAAGTTCACTAAACCGGCTTCATAATCGCGGCTGGTATACAGACAGTTTAAGAAGCCAGAGTGAATATCTTGAGCACTGAGGTGGGCGTAGCTTGATAAATCGGCATTCCACTTGCCTTTGCCCATAGCAGAAAGCTTGTCCTTGACAGTATGCTTTGATAAAGCAACAGGATTACCAGGAGCGGTGTGGCGAACGCCAGTAATCATAACATCATCTGCCTTGTCATCCGCAGCCTTGACTGGGCTTGACGGTTTATCAGCAGTGTGGAACGGGCTTGACGGTTTATCAGTGGCTCGGCCCGGGCTTGCCGCTTTATCGGCGTCACCTGTTGGGTCAATTTCCACTTGTTCGACAACAAAATTATAATCTTGCGGTGGCAGATCATCAATCATGATGTCAGCATTGGTTTCTTCCGGATCTGGAGTTTTTTCCGGTTCAATAATTACATTTTCGTCAGCCGGTTCATTTAACCGGGCCTTCTTGCTGGGTCTAGGCCTGGCGCTGCAAACAAACATGAAGATCAATAAATCGGACAGATATAATATAGTAAGGATAAAATCAAAACATAACTCACCCAGGCACTGTCTTGAGAGGTGGGAGTTGTGTGGCCGTTGACTCGCTAGAAGATGAATGAGGTGTACCATGATAATTTGAATCCGACGGATTAATAGGCTGTCGGAAACAACCCGCCTTGGGGCAAGAAGTATCAGGAATAAAAGAGACCTCTGATCGACGTTTCCGGACTGGAGTGTTCGGTAAACCGGCGGAGGTAACTACCTGGCCACTGTGCCGGGTTGTGCGGCGAGCTTCATGTTGCTGCTTCTTAAAAAGAAAGTTTGGGTCCAAGTGAGCTAGGGGGTGAGAAAATTTTATTTTCCGGTTTGCTTGACGGATTTTCTGTGTTGGCAGAGGATCTGAACCGGAGGAAAGGATAATTACCTCTCCATCCTCAGCTTGGCTGCCTTCAGCGCCGTCCTGATAATAGTCATTGTCAATGAGGTGTATGAAAAAATAACCAAGGGAGTCAAGTTCTACCTCTGATTCCGGATTATCCAAGTCAGCATCAGCGTTTGCTTCGGAAGACTCAGTGGTCCTCTTCTTGGCAGGCTTTTTCGTAACCTTGGTCTTGGGGCGAGGTGTCTTGGCCGGTTTATCCTATGGTTTCTTCTTCCAGAACGGATCATCGCCCTGTCAAAGATGGACAAAATTTTGAGAGAATATTTGAAAGGAGCAAGTCAGAACAAAAAAGTTATCTGATTCTTACAGTTGGCGGTTTGTTGGAAATGCAGAAAGGACTTAATCCGGTCTGGCTACAAACAGCTTCCGGTTCATTCAGTATTTTCTTAATAGCTTCAGTAACTTCTGCCTCTGTTAGCTGAATATCAACATGTCGTTGAGGGTCTTTCAAACTCCCTGTGTATTCACACATCAAACCGGGGCGCCGGCTTAAGGGTAGAATGCTCCAGGTTATCCAACAACGAGCAAAATCAACACCTGTTAAACCGTTCGCCATAAAGGCTCTGAGCTTTGACAGTTGTGGAGCATAGTTGGACCTTTCCTTTGTAGTTAATCTCTGAGGAAAGGGATGTGTATTGCTAAGACGGTGAGGGCGGTAACCCGGCAGAGGATTTTCATCAGTCGGAGCTGTGTCTTTGCAATAAAACCAAGTCTAATTCCAGTCCTTGGGGTGACTATGAAGCTTGGCGTGAGGGAAGCTGACATCCTTCCTCTTTTGAATCGCCATTCCACCAAGCTCAGTGTTGGGTCCATCTGTGAACTCTGTGCGGTGGTTTAAATTGAAGAAATCCCTAAACAGTTCAACTGTGGGCTCCTCTTGAAGATAAGCCTCGCAAAATACTTGGAAATGGCAAACATTGGACACAGAGTTTGGGCCAATGTCTTGAGGGTGGAGTTGGAAGCTAGCAAGTACATCTCGAAAGAACTTTGATCCGGGAGGGCTAAACCCTCGGCTCAGGTGACCAACAAACACGACTACTTCTCCATCCTTGGGCTCAGGAGGATTTTCTGGACCGGGGACCCTCCACTGGATAGTTTCTTTTTTCGCTAAAGCGCCAGTTGCGACACATCCCTCTAGTTGCGATTTCGTAACCCGGGAAGGGACCCAGTTGCAAGCATAAAATTGTTTGGCCATTGCAATGAAAGGCTGGAAAAAGATAAATGCCGGTTTAAGATTTATGACGGGCAAGCATAAAGTGATGCAAGATAAGCAGAAGTAGAGGTATATGCATATTGCTAAACCGGAGTTTGATATTACTAAATCGGAGTCTGACAATGGAGAAGGTGCAAAGATAAATGAACCGGCGGTTTAAGAGGGGAGTAATGATACCTACCAGATTATTATTCTTCAAAAAGCTAAACCGCCTATATTGGTGTGAAAGGTACAGATCTAAAAAAGCTAAGTAAGGGGAAAAACAGGTTTCACAGACTGGTACAGATCTGCGGCGTGTCAGGAAACCAAAATATATTCAGACCTAAAGTACAGGTGCTTCAACAGTTCATTAGATTCAGATGAGCTTTTTCTATACAAAGGGGATGCTATAATGAGGAAAAGGGGGGACTATGGTCACTGCCGCACAAGAAACATCAGATCTAAACTAGCCATTTATGTTACCAAGAAGAAAAGGGAGGAAAAGCGCCGAAGCTTCAATGAACTCCGATGAACAATGAAACCCTAATGGTGGATCTAGAACAAGGAAAGGAGAAACTTACTGATGCTGATGGAACAGCGGAGGAGCGCCGTGCTTCTCTGGTACGATCAGGTTGATGCAGCGGCTGGAGTTTGAAGTCGAGGCAGAGCTTGACGACGGCGGCTGCGTGTGACGGTCAGGTCGGCGCAAGGAAGAGGAAAGACGAAGAGGCAAGGGGGGGAAATGAGAAGGACCCCCGGTCTTATTTATAAAGGCGAAAGGATAAGTGGCAGGCGCGAGAATCGAGGAGCCCAAAAATTGGATATGTGACAGAGTGGTCGCCTCAATTGTCAGAGGCTCATTAATGCAGGTCAGATATACAATCTTTTAATAACAAGTGACGTCATGGCGGTTTATCATGATCCTGGAAAATGACGTCATGGCGGTTTATGAGACTTACATGAAGGTGCTGAAGGAAGAATTCTTCTCAAGTGATGAAGATTGACATGAATCAGTTCAAATCAATCTGGGGCCGAATGTTGGGGATATTACTATTGGGTATAAACCGGCCAGGAGAGGCCGGGTTATCCCCTTAACAAGTTATTTGTATTTTAAGCCCATGAAGACAAGGAGTGCGGCGCTTTACGAAGGCCCATGGCCCAAAGGCGGATTAAAGCCCGTAGACATAAACCGTCATGATATGTAAACTTGTGTTGTAAGATAGAAAGAGTAGAAACCGAGCCGGACACGTTTATGAGCCGTCTCGGGATTCTGTAAACCGACGGGCGTCAACCTATGTATATAAAGGGACGACCCGGCGGCGGTTTAGGACAACAAACAACAACTCGAGAGCCAGGCATAGCGGATTCGCTCCCTGGTCATAGAAACCCTAGCAATTCCACAACAACTGGATTTGGCCTTTACCTTCACCATAAGGGGCCGAACCAGTATAAAACTCTCTGCGTCCTTTGTCCGCTTTAACCCCTTTAAGCTAACCCGTCGCGATGGCTCCACGACTAAGTCCTTTCACTAGGACATCTGCCGTGACAAAACCACGACACAGAGGCCGGGGGTCATCCTTCCTTTCGAAAAAAATGTACTAACATTAGGATATGGTGTCTCATAAATCCATGATGCTCAATCCAATAATCATCTGCCATGAAATACCAAATAACATCATGCAGAAGAAACCAGCATACAATTCTTTTTTTCCATATGTGAATATGGATTATTTTATTATTAAGAACATTTTATATTTCATTTTTTCTGTTAAACTATCCATCACAATAAGCTATATGACTTTATCAGCAATGCACACTTATCATATGAATAAGAATAACAAGGTAGATACATAGCAAAATAATAATTGAGCTTATGATGGACAGCATTTGCAACATTGAAGGGAATCTGGCTAGGTGTGACGCAACCATCCACCGTGTGGCTTCGACCTGGCGTGTCCTATTCATGATCAGTGAGATCTACAAAATAAAGATTGTGTGCTAATCAAGAATCTTGTGCAGCTAAAAAAAATTGAATCTGAAGGTAATGTTAACTTGTAAAAAGCTTGCATGTAGGTCTAAAATCATCTTGCTATTATCATTTACCACAGAAATGAAACCAGTGACACAAACCTAGCAAATACACGATGGATTCACATCATACACATTTCCTCCTGTCATGCATATATTCATCAGAAAGCCCCAAGAGATTTTATCAATTATCGCAAAATCCGAGATGGATCAAAACTTTGGTCTTTGTTTCTATAATTTCTGTACATTTGTACTCTATACATATGGCAAAACTGTATCAAGATCAGCTCATCCTCAAAAAGGCGGATGCCAATCACAGGGAGTAGAGTGATGTGGAGTATCTATGAGCTAAGAATGTTTAAAAGAGAAACTCTGTTCTGGACTAATTTCCTGAACAGTTCTCCTGCTCCATTTTGAAGATCTTCGATACTGCACTCCAACTCCTGCAATTGTTCCTCCTTGCAGACAATTGCCTTCTTCTTGTAAAATGCCTTGCAGACAAGAGACTGCTTTGGCATTTCCATTTGCTTCAATAATAGATGGAGTGTGGACTCCAACAGAGAGATGCAGATCTCTCTTGCCTTGGTCAATAGCATGACCATCTTGTCAAATGCAGGCTTCTTGGCAGACTTCTTGAATTGTTTCCTGGCCTTCTTCACCAAGCGAATAAAAGACTGGATCTTGGCTTGAGCAGCTGCATCATCTCCTTTTCTTAGAGCAAGTTGGAGCTCTTGGATGATGACCATCATCTCGGCGAATGTCTCTTGCATGGTGCTACAGAGATCTAACAGCTCAATGGAGCATTCCATCTCTCCATCCAACATGTTCCTCTGCTGGGAGGAGCAAGCTTGGTTGCTTGGTAGGCAAATAATCTCTTCAAGACCGTCGTAGATGCTTGCAAGACTCCTGAGACCATTCCACATCGTGCTGATGGAATTGGAGGAAGTGATGCTTGCTTCTAGGCAGTGGAGCTCTTGTTCGACTTCGGTCTCACTGACGTGAGGCCTAGTAGGCAAACTTATCGATCTTTGGTGGAAAGCCATATCTGAGTTTGAAGCTTATCGCTGTCTAGTGGTGGATGAGAGGAGGAGAAGCAGAAAATAAGAGCTTCTTGTTTGATGTATCTACCGTTCTGCTGCCACCTATTTATACAGAAGATGTGTACAACTGTGTTGTGGTATCTGATTGGTAGACATGAAGAATCATGCCAGTACATCTCCCACATGCTGTCTGCTATACCTCAAGATCTGGCAGACGCATAGAGATCGCAACACTAAAGTCTTCTCATGTTTAGTACATTGTTTTCTGTGCCTACCGTCCTTGAGATGAGTCATCACATTATCATGTTCCAGCAATTGGCAGCAAGAACCAATCAAAAAAATGTGGTTTAGTCTGACGGTGGATCTCGCATAGTTGCACGCCCATGCCATTACTTAATGGATCGCTAACCTAACATTTAGCTGTGACATACCTAACATTTAATAAGGTGTTTTCCTTGGTGGGCACCCTTGCAAATTACAGGTTAAAGCCTCAACAGTGGGAGCTGGCATGTTTAGGCCATGGAAACAAGATCCACTGCAAAAGATCCATGTTAGTGGTTCAGCATGTTATCCCCATATTCTGTTTTCAGCTTGAGGCTTTCAGCCACCCACCGTGTGAGCGGCATGACCATTTAATATCTAACCTCTTAGTCGTACTAACTGATTCTCAGAGACCCCGGGAATGAGCATATAAAGTGTCGACTATTCTTTGCATGCATTATATGGAAAGGACGAAAAAGTTTGGATTGTTTCTTTCTCAGATTATTGTTAATACTGTAGAATATGCAAAAAGTTGTGGTCCTGGAGTAAATGTTTTCTTATTTTGACACCTTCAATGCTTAAATGATATAGTTCTTATTTGAACTTCATTGTATGAAAAATAAATATACTCAGTTGTAGTGCCAGAGTAGTGCACAGCCATGTGGTGGTGGTGGGGAATCTGGATAGTAAAATTGATCGATTGGGACCTTGTGACTTTGATCTGGCATGTTTCATGCATAAGGAACAAGATCCACTAACCATTAGCATCAAAAACTGGGATCACAAACACGTCTTCAAGGATAAAATGGTCAAATGGATCAAAACTTTGGTTTCACTTTCTATTTATGTAGTATCATGTACATTTATAAAGTATAGTTGTATGAAGATCGGCTATTCCTTAAAAGGCGGATGCTGATCGGGGCGTCAAGAGTTACTCAAGAGTATCTATGAGCTAAGGATGTTGAGTAGAGAAACTCTACTCTGGACTAATTTCCTGAACAGATGTCCTGCTCCGCTCTCGAGATCGCCGATACTGCACTCTAACCCTGACAATTGCTCCTCCTTGCAAACAACTGCCTTCTTTTTTCTGAAATGCCTTGGAAACAAGAGACTGTTTAGGCATTTCGATTTGCTTCGACAAGAGATGGAGTGTGGACTCCAACAGAGACACAGAGATCTCTCTAGCCTTGGCCAACAGCATGACCATGCTACAATCTGCAGGAGCCTTCTGCGCGGTCTTCTTGAAAAGATTCTTGGACTTCTTCACCAAGCGGGTGTAGGATTGGATCTTGGCCTGAGTAGCTGCGTCATCACCTTTCCTTAGAGCCACTTGCAGATCTTGGATGATGGCCTTCATCTCGGCGAACATCTCTTGCATGGCACTGCAGAGATCAAGCAGCTCGAGAGAACCTTCCATTTCTCCATCCAATATGTTCCTCTGCTGGGAGGAACAAACTTGGTTGCTTGGTAGGCAAATAATCTCTTCAAGAGCATCGTAGATGTTTGCAAGACTCCTGAGACTATCGCACATCGTGCTAATGGAATTGGAGGAAGAGATGCTTGCATCTAGGCTGTGGAGTTCTTGCTCGACTTCGGTCTCACTGACATGAGGCCTAGAAGGCAAACTTGTCGATCTTTGGTGGAAAGCCATGTCTGAGCTTGAAGATTTGCTCGGTATTGTGGGCGAAGAGAGGAGGAAGAAAGAAGAGCTTCTAGTTTGATGCATCTACCATTCTGCTGACACCTATTTATACAGAAGATATGTGTACAGCTGTGCTGCAGCATCTGATTAGAGACATGAAGAATCATGCCATTACATCAGCCTTGAGATCTGGCAGAAGCATAGAGATCCCAACACAAAAGTCGTCTCATGTTCACTCTGTCATGTTCCACTAATTGGCAGCAAGGACTAATTAAGAATGGTATAGTTTGATGATGGATTTCACATAGTTGCATGCTCAAGCTATCATTTTCGTGGAATCTTGTCAGTTCAAGCCCTGAGAGTTTGTCCCCCATCTTCAAGGCAAGTTTATGCCGCTCTGCTGTGTTGTTATCGTTTCATACATTTATTATGAATGAGTATATGGGCCTGTCAAAAGTGTCTTAATTATCAGGGGCAAACTCGCACACGAGGATCAATTTTTTGTGTTGGATGATCATGTGCATGATGACTAGCCCTCTTCATGCCTTGCCGCTGGCATGCTGCAGCCGTGTCTTAGTTGTTAGTGGCAAACTCATCTGCACGAGGGTGTCTTGGTTGGTGTTTGCTGGTCATTCACTTCATCGCATGTTCCAGGTTGTGCAGGTTGTGCTATCTGGTTCTGCTAACAGCCTTACAAGGTCACTTACACTCTTCACAACATAGCTGGCAGGTTTTAGTTGCGTGCTTACAATTCGTCTAGTACTCATTCATAGATTATGGGTGTTCAAGTGCACAGACCTTTATGGCCCAAAAATGCTTAAATTTTCTGCTAATTGATATTAACCATATGTATGTTGTTGCCATTGAGTGACAAGTTTATAGTTGAATGAAGTAATGAACATGCATGGTTTTGAGATCTGGACCATTGTTCTTTGGACAAATATTTTCATAAATTTCCACACAACTTCTTAGCTACATGTGTTTTTTAGTCCATACAGCTGTAATGGATTTTAGTGGCGTTCGTATACAATGTAAGAGGGGGAACATAGAAACGACTTTTTTTAACCAAAGCTTATGTTACCGAAAAAGGCTTTCGCCCCGCTTTATATATAAAGCACCAATCAACAAGCATCCAGTACAAACACACGCCACGCCACCGCAACACACGCACACACCTAGGGCATGATACAAAGGCGCTGAGCGCAGCAACACCATCCCTAGCACTACCACACAGAGATGAAGCTACATATGACGAACCATGCACTCCAAGGCGGCGCCTTCAAGAAGGGAACGACACCGCGCGCCGCCACCGCCCGATCCAAGGATCAGAGTTTCCCCCGGAGCTACATGACGGGCAATGATAGCCGCGACGACGCCTTCAAGAAGGGAACGATCTTCGCCGCCGCCGGTCCGTCCGAAGATAGAACATGTTTTCACCTCGGCCAACACTCACCGCCACCGAACGCCACACCCCGGCAACCACGCCGCCCACACGGCCATGGAGACCAGGCAGCACCAAGGCACGGGCTCTGCCCACGAGCACCGCGCTACCACCACCAGAGCCGGCGCCCCAGCATCCAAGACCTCGACACCACCTCACCCGAGACCCGTCGCATCCCAACAAAAGAGACGAGCGGAAAGGTCCCACCTTTCGCCCTCCTGGGCGACCCCCAGCGTCGCGGCCCAATAGATCGGCCAAAACTGGCATCCACCGACCCGTCCTGCAGCCCCGAGTGCGAGACGAGCTCGGTCCTCCTGCATCGAGAGGGGGACGAGGTCAGTCCTGCTGCACCGTGCGCGAGACGAGCTCGGTCCTGCTGCATCAGGCGCGGGACGAGCTCGGTCCTGCAGCACCGGGGCGCGAGACGAGCGGTGGACCGTAGCTGGGAGAGGACCAGCACATTGGTGGGAGTAACGGCCGGGCGACGAGAAGATGGAATGAAGGCCGAAACGGCCCGACCGCAGACGAGCCGACGCCGGAGAAGCCGGCCGCTGCCGCGAACAGATCCGTTGAGCTACCGTGGAGCCGCCACGACACCGGGAGGCCATCACCGAGACCTTCCCACGCCGCCGCCCACGGCCGGAGCAGCGGCCACGCCCGGCCGCTGCCCAACCCGCGCCGCCTGCTGGAAAACTCGCATCAGATCTGGCCGGCACGCCCCCACCTCCACCAGCACCAGCCCGCCTCCGAACCCGACCGAGAGAAGGAGGCCGAGCCATGGCCCGAAGCGAAGGGGTCCACCAGGACCCGCCCGCTGCAGCCCGTGGTCGGAGCTGGACCACTGCCGCCACCAGGCGTGTCGCCCCCGGAGCCCCACCCGCCGCCAGGCAACAGCAGCAGGCGGCTCCTCAGCCTCGTCGGAGCAGCAGCCCCCCAAGGCAGATCGCCCTCCGGCCCACGCTGCCGCAGCCCGAGCCGGCCGACAAGGGGATCTGGACCGAAATGCCCGCAGGAGGAGCCGACCCCACCATCTCCGCCTCGCCAGCCGCCCATCCATCCGCGCAGCCGCTGCCGCTCCACCGGCAGGCCATGCCACCAGCACGGCCGCCCGGGTCGCCGCCGCCGCCCCGCGTGAGCGACGCGCCCCTGCCAGGCTGTCGCGTCCGCGCCGCAAGGAACAGGGGAGGTGGCCAGAAGACCCCGCCGCCGCCGACGCCAACCGGGCTTCGCCCGGCGGTGCCCTCCGGCGGCGGCGAGGAGGAGAGGAGGTGAGGAAGAGGGCTGGTCCGGCGGCGGCTAGGGTTCGCCCTGCCGCCGCGGGAGCGCCTCGGGCGAGAAAGTTTTTCCTGTTTTCCGTGTACGTGTTTTTCCACGCTCCCAAAGCTTATGTACCATGCTTCGCTGAAGCAAGATATTTCCCTTGTACAGGAGGGATTTTATTGGTGTTAATTGTTAACATTAAAAGATGCTATCTCAGAAGTCTATGCTGCTCAATCAGATATTTATCTCCCATTATAAATAACAAATAAAATTATGCTGAAAGCACCAGCATACTAATTATTTTCATTTGCTAATATGGACTTTATTGCTAATAAGAACATTTATTTATTTTTGCATTGATCTGCCCATCATGATTACCTATATAATTTATTGATTTTCTCAGCAATGCAAGCTTAGTCATTTGAATAACAATGTAGATATATACCAAAAATATTAATCTGACATATTTTGATTAATGTGTATCAGTGTTTTGTGGCCGACAGTGCTCTCTAGGACGACAAATTTATTCAGAGGGGTGTGCGAGCAGTGGATCGAAATTGTAAGGCACGAGACGATGAGTTACCTAGGTCTGGGTGGAGGTAAGACCCTACTCTTGCCTTTGGTTGCACATTACTATAGTGCTTGCCTGCGATTGTGATTTCTTGTGTTACTCCGCGGACGAGAGGAAGATGGGGTCGGTGGAAATCCTAACTGTTGGATGATCTAGAATGTCTCCTTTTCTCTCCTCCAAGAGTGTCCCTATATATATATATATATATATATATATATATATATATATATATATATATATATATATAGACACACACACACACACTAATTGGAGGCACCATACGAGCCTCCATATTAACCGTGCTGAAAATAGATTACTGTCTGTCAGATCGTTTTACTATCTAATCTTGGCAGTTAGATGAATAGCGTGTGCCCTTGAAAAAAAAAGAATATCCTACGACGTCCTGCCCTCTTTCCCACACATACGTATCTATGATGGACTCTCCCATGACTCACGTAAGAAACAAGAGGACATAATCCACCAGAAAAAGAAACAATCTGCTGCAGGATGGACTCTCCCATGATTCACGTAAGAAAGAAAAAGAAACAATCTGTTGCAGGCGACCGACAAGAACTCCTCGATCTTCCCCTTAGCCTTCACTTCATCACCCCTTCAGCCTGGAGCATCATCGAGGACATCCCCTGCTGATGCATCCATGTTAAAATCAATCCAAAAACATGGTATGATCTAATACAGCCTCTGGGTCATACACCTACATCTCTTGACAGGAAAGACTGGATCCGACATGCGGATGGATTCAAGTCTGATGGTTGCCAATGAGAGCAAATCCATTAGTTGACAGTGATTCTCTGGCATTGATGCAACTCCTTCGCCTCCTCTGACCTTCAGGTTTGACCTTCTTTCTCCATAATCAATCAATACCCACGGTCTAATCTGGATGATACATGATGTTTTTTTTTCTGCCGGTGAGATACATGATGATGCACAGATGGAATTTTAAATACTTGGATGCTTCATGTGCGACCTGGATGCCCTTGAGTAGGTTTTGGAGAATAGAGGAATCATAACAATTCTGTGACAATTCAAAAGAATCTAATTAAGCAGCCTGCTAGGCTCCCTACTTGGCGTCCTCACCCTTCTGCCCAACCAGATGGCTCCTCTGTATTTGTTCTAATGCTTCAGTAGTAGAATTTTCTTATTCTGCTAAGAAAGTCGGACATATCTTACTAATTAACATGTTGGGAGCTATTAAGACATGCGTGCATGGATCACCTCAAGGGTTATCGCAATTTTGCTCGCAGGTATCTTCCAAGTAAATATAACTACAGAAATTCTATTTGTTACCCTATCATAAAAAAATGCTCCATCCATTGGCCTGTACCTCAAATAGCACTTAGTATTTTGAATTCAGTTTAAAGTACCGAGTATTTGTTTAAGACTGCCAAGCCATACCTCAAATAGCAAGATTTTAACTTTCTTCATGAGCCCATGACTAATATGTTTTTTTTCTAACACCCTGACCCAATGGACAGTCCTCAGTTCAGAATTTCATTCAGACCTAAACTTGCTCCACTGTTTTTCAAGGATACAAAACATGAGAAAATATTGTTACGACTTAAAGGCCAAGCTCCACAAAGTAGTGCTAATGTAATTGACCTTAGGAAATCATTGCCGACCAAGGGGTAATGCCACAGCTCATTCGGATAAACATTGCTGGGTTGGGTTGATCTTACCTAGCCAGTAGCCCTAGCCCGTTGGATTCATTGGAATCAAAATATAGGTGTATAGTTAGACAGTATATTGCATGCAGACTGAGTTCCGAAATAAGATGGGATTTTCAGTCACATTTTCTGTAGGTACGTTCATGAGTTGGTTCAGCATTATGATTGCATACCAATAATGTAAGTTCAGTGCACATCCCATAAGTGTTGTGGTGGAATGTCATCCACATTCAGTTTATAGAATCTTGCATGACAAACTATGGCTGGTGTTCCATACTGTTCAATGAAAAAAATTCTAAACATATATCCTTCAAAATATCTAATATTTTCTTTAGGCACAGATTGGTACAGATAAATCGCACATTTGTATAGACAGGGCACATAAATTGGATTTAATTAGAATAATTTTGTTTCCAAAAGCATAGAAATCTTGAACCCTGTATCAGCTTGCAGGTTCTGACCATGTAGTCACCAGGCATCTATTTTCAATACATGGATTTATCCCATGATGGTTAATGCAGCAAAGGAGCAGATGTGCTGACCACTGTTTGAAGCAGATCAGATGGCCGCCACTGCCGAAGAGGCTGCCGAGCAAACATATATACTATGGTGGACCAGTAGCCCACCTGTTCACCTTCGACATCGTTCAGTTTTGTTGACGGTCATCACTTTGTCTACTCAACAGGGAAGTAGTTTATTATCCTGAATTCTGTTCCCATTAACTCTAATACGTTGTCCAAAACAGTTGTGCTAGCTCCGCAATTTTATAAGGCAGATCCGTGGCAAGTGCATTGCATGTGCAAGTAAACTGGGCTTGACTAATGTTGAGGTATTCCATCAATACATATTACTTCAAGTCTTCAATAGAGAAATCATCGTTATGCAATATTGTGGCAATCCATTTGACAACAGGCATCGCTTGCTAGGATGCAAGCAGGTCCAACGATAGGTAAAGCAATGAGGTTTGATCGATCGGCTTATATATCAAGAGGCAACCCAAGGTACCATCGGATTGGCTATATGAGGTGCAAGCAGCTCCTGTACACTAGCGGGCGTCAGCTACATCCAATATATGTATCCTGTATCCTGCTGCAAAGTAGTGGCCGGTGTGATCCAGGTTTAGTACACATAGTACCTTTCCAGGGAGGAAGGTTTAGTCTACATAAGCGTACATGCCAAACGGCTTGATTACTATTCTGCACGCTCACAAAGTACGGATTTTTCTCATAGCTTTTTCACTAATAATACACTAAGTGAGTGCATTTATTATATACAGTAATTCCTTAGAGCACAGATTCACATGGTGTTCCTTGCAGGACGTGTCAAAAAATTGTCATATTAAACATATATTTGTTACAGATAGAAAATAGAAAATCATGGAAAACCTAATCGATCTTTCATACTTACGTTAATAATAGAAGTTCACATTAAATGGCTACAAATATCACTTTTTCTATTGACAGGACACCGTGCACTAAACCAAATAGCATGCTCATAATTAAACAGAACAGGATGGAACTGAAATGCTCTACTATTTTCCTAGCATTACACTTATGCATGGAGGTTCTACATGTTAATACTAATCTATGTTGGGTGATCAAGGTCTCTGCATATATTCTAAGATGAAACTCTATCGGACTTCCGTACCAAAAAGGAAAAATCAGGCATTCCATTTTTTTTAACCCTACAGAGACTTATAGGTCACAAATAAATAGAGCTTTGACCTAAATTTGTTGACCCAACAAGAATGTCTGTGCCATGTGACATAACTCATACACAGATAAGACAACACAATAAAGTTCCTTTCATCCCTATGTACTAGAATGTTCAATGATAATCCATGAAACCGTTTTCACACTATTTATAAAAAAAATTAACTTTTTAAATATATTTGCACACAGTGAATAGAAGAGCTAGCCTGTGCAGGTGCACGGGTTGATTGACTAGTATATCTAGCCAAGATAGGGTTACATGGCTTCGCTCGGTCTATAGGCGACTCCCATCCTCCGATCCCGCCTGACCTCATCATCTGTCAGTGGCTCCTTTTTGGGTCTCCTTGATGCCCAAGGACAACCATGGGCTCCTCGGCTTGGACTGCTTTCAGGTGGAGTTTTAATCCTGTCGAAGGCCGAGAATCATATCTGAGTATCATATCCTCGCCAGCAGCCCGTGATGATGATGCTCATCTTACCTGGTCGGAAGCCGTGTAGGACTTGCCAAAATCCGGTAAAAAAAAAGACACGAGTCAGAGCTGAGTAGCGCGGCTAGAATTCCTGAATTCACACGCTAGGACCTCGACCCCCACGTTGCCCGAGCCGACCGACTCGGGGGAAACCCTAGCCACCGATGGCCCGGCCTCCAGCTCCCGCCCACTCCCGCGTCGCCTGATCGGAGCGAATTGGGGGAAACCCTAGCCACCGCCGGCCCGGCCCCCACCTCCCGCCCACCCCCGCGCCGCCGTCATCAGAGGGCCAGACGGCGAAGCCGCACCGGGCCCTAGGATGGCGGCGGCGGGGCCGATTCTTCTCCAATCCCGCCCCAGCCTTTCCCTCCGTCCCCTTCCCCCCAGATCTGGTGCTGGCAGCGCCGTCGATCTCCATCGGCGGCGGGTGCATCCCTGCCCGGCATCCTCAGTGTGTTGGCAGCACTGGCACCTCCCCTCGGTTGCGGTTTCCCTGCAGCGGCTCCGGCCCGTCCCAGGCGAGATCTGGGGGCCTGCTCCGACGCGATTTGGTGCTCTGCGGCGGGTGGGCGCGCCCTTCTAGCTACGGACCCCCCTCCCCGACCCTCCCTCACTTCGAGCTCCTGGGCTCCCTCTTTGGGAGGCAGCCTTGGAGACAACCGGTAGTGTCTGACGGTGGCTGATTTTGCAGCGCGCCGGCCCGGTGTCTTGGCTGAGCGCGAGTCCCCTTCACCTTCCTCCCAACAGGGGCGGCTTCGCCTGGCGGCCATGGACCTTCGCCCCCTTCTGCACTCATGGCAGGCCGGCACGACTTCGGACTTGGCGTTCCCCCGGAGCTAAGCTATTTCCGGCTCCTTTGGCGCGCCGGCTCCTCGGCGCCTCCGCACCACCACCACCCTGCTGGTACCTTGGTTGGCTATCCATCCAGGCGCATATTCGTCTCTGGCACGCTTCGGGAGCCGCGTCCCCTTCCGGCTCCTTGGGCACGCTGGTGTTCCTACTGCTCTGGTCCCAGTGGCCCAGATCTGCGCTCCCTTCCAGACCTTGGCTCATGCGGGGCTTTGGCCACCATCGCATCCCCGCCGCCTTATTCCGCTCAGCCATGCAACCTCGTCCTCGTCCGGAGCTCGCACGTCCGGCGGCTCCCGGTGCCTCCTTTGGTGTTGGGCGTGGCTCCCCTTCCTGCAGTTGCTTCTCGGGCCTATGACCAATTGCCTTTTCTTCTATCTGTGCTACGACGGCTTGGGATTGCTCGGAATTTGGCTAGGGTGAAATCCCTGGATCTTATGATGCGTGTCGTCCCCTTCCTGGAGGCTTTGCCATGGCCATTTTTCCATGCCCCTTTCGAGCATCAGAAGAAACCCCAGGTTTGGTTTCCCCGACCGAAGGACAACGGCGTCGCGGTGTCGCTCTCCTTAGGGAAGGCATTGTCTTGTTTTGCTCGCGGCGTCCTCGGTGCTGGATTTGGAGATGCTTGGTCGTTTGGTTGTTGGTTAGATAGTTTCTCTAGTCGGCGAGTTTAGCTGTGTTCTTTGTTTTGGGTCGAGCCTCTCGTGTCTCTCCGCTTAGGGCACCATGTTCATGCCCCTTGCGTTTGTGTCATGCGGTGTACCACCTCATGTACTCGATCATTCTATCTTCTTCTATGAATGAAATGATACAAAATCTTTGCGTATTCCCGAAACACATCCGAGCAGCACGTCCGGGTGAGGGCACTGTGGCTACCAATGGGTAAACTTCGGTGGCATGATATCCAATAGATTCCATTGAGTGGAATTTGGCTTCTAGCCCATAGTCGTGCATACCATAAATTCAGTCATAGTCCTAGGGAATGCCTGCCAGATTGGTTTGGACAATCTCAGCTAGTGTCCTGGAGGAACATCCCCACATCTCTTACCAAAATCATGCCCCTAACCACGATGCCTCATACCCCTTGAGCAAAGTTCAGCTTGCAACCCTGGGAGGCGCGTCATGGCCGCTCTTCACTCGAGTATATTCGGCCAGCTTAGGGCCACAGAGGTAGCTCTATCGATACCCAGGGATTCTTGCGCTTGAAGGCTCGACAAGTCGGCTTCAAGTGGGAGCTTGCCGATGGCGCAACGCATGGGCATTCCGCGTGTCTTATTCGCTGCACGTACTTGCCTAGTGGGAGTGCACATGTGCTGGCTTGATGAGGGTATGTGTTCCGCATGCAGGGCAAGGGCAAACGGCGGGGCATGGGCCCCACAGATGTGTTGTGACATCCCACCACCTTATAAGCAGAGGACCAGGGGAAAGATCATATCTTGCAACCCTCGAGACATTGTCATCTTGCCCTCTCCCGCCCCTTTTGTGCTTGAGATGGCCTAGGTAACACTCTGCACTTCTTCAGGGCGGCCCCCTCTCGCCAGGGCCGCGCCATTGCACGCCGATTCCCAAGGTCGACAGATGGATGGCGGATGAGGGTGACTGGAAGTTGCCGAGGTCCTTCTCTCACAGAGCGGCGTGCTCAAATTAATCATTGGCAACGGGGCAGGGGCTTGCTCCGAAGCGGTGGCGGCATTCAGGTGGCTTCATACCTCCATTGTCTAGGAGGAGAGATTAGCGAGTCAAAATCCTAGATTCGACATGTAAGTCCTCTGGCTGTATGATTCTTCTTCATTCTTGCTAAGGAGGGGCGAAGTGGCGCTCTCGAGCAGTTATTTTCTTGTGTTGTAGCGTGCCCCACTTCAGAGGGCCTGATTGAGGAGGCGCCTTCTTCAGCTTCCAGCATGGGCGCTAGCTTTGTGTGTGTGTGTGTGTGTGTGTGGGGGGGGGGGGGGGGGGGGGGTGGTGTGTGTGTGTGTAGAGTGTGCACCTCCCGCCTTGGTTGACGAAGCGTCGTCTCACCATGGGATGGACACTCTCCCTGACGGCAATGTGACCGTGAGTGTGCCTTCAGGAGGGGTTGCACGTCCAGTGTGTCCTGGAGGGAGTCGCCTCCTCTGGGAGAGGGCGCCCTTCTTGAAGCCTGCTCAACCGCCATCATTGTTGCATCTGAGCTAAGTATTATGTTGTTGTGGTATTTGCCCATCAAGCCAGGGGAAAGTTCGGGCTCGGAGCAGCATATCCTTGAGGTCCCCATGCGTCGGGAGCCTCTGCTTCCTTGTGGGATACAGCAGATCACCCACATCGTTGTGCCCCAGAAGCTATCCCGGGGTCCGTTATCAGGTGGTCTGAGAGATTGTGGCCTCAGGGAAAAAGATGAAGGACAAGAGTTGTTGGCGTACCTGAACCTATTTGAGACTGAGGCTCCTCTGTTGATCTGGGCACTGAACCACATGATCAACATGATCATACTGAAGGCTCGGGCAAGGATGCAGGTGAAGTTTTATTCTATTCTTCCGCGTATGTAGCCCCTGAGCCTATGCTGACTTGGATAAAGTCAGGGGAGGGGGTACCGATGAGAGCAAAGTGAAGGAGAGGTACAAGCTCTTGTTTGAGGAGTCAATATAAGCAACACTCGTAATGACTTAATGGCCGAGGCTAAGTCCCCGACACATGCCCTAGTCGAGTTTTCCCATACAATGTGCGTTGGACTCGAGTAGCGCTCCCATGCAGTACTTCTCTGGTGTCGCTTTCGAGATAGTAATGAATTTTGGGGCAAACAAAAAAAACTCTTTGAGTAGATGCAGTTTAACTTTTGTTGTCTCAAGGAACACAACATCTTTGGAATCTTGCTCCTTGCGCGTTGTCGATGTTGTCTCACCTATACATAGAAACGGCGCAGGTGCTCAATGTTCCATTCATTCTCTTGGGTCCTCGAGGTGATAAGCCTTCGAGCGAAGCACCTTGTGAAGGATGGAAGGGCCTTTGCAACGAGATGACAACTTGTGCCTTCATTTTCTGGGTTGGATGCGTCAAAGGATCGGGTCCAGGACTATGAATACACGCCCCGTTCCTGACGGATGTGGTAGCATCACAACTCCTCCCGATAGTTGACCTAGCTGAGCAGGGTCATATCTTAGACTTCCTCCAAGAGGTCAATCCTGAAGGAAATATGACCTAGAGGCAATAATAAAGTTATTATTTATTTCTTCATATCATGATAAATATTTATTATTAATGCTAGAATTGTATTAACCGGAAACATAATACATGTATGAATACATAGACAAACATAGTGTCATTAGTATGCCTCTACTTGACTAGCTCGTTGATCAAAGATGGTTATGTTTCCTAGCCATAGACATGAGTTGTCATTTGATTAACGAGATCACATCATTAGGAGAATGATGTGATTGACTTGACCCATTCCGTTAGCTTAGCACTTGATCGTTTAGTATGTTGCTATTGCTTTCTTCATGACTTATACATGTTCCTATGACTATGAGATTATGCAACTCCCGTTTACCGGAGGAACACTTTGTGTGCTACCAAACTTCACAACGTAACTGGGTGATTATAAAGGTACTCTACAGGTGTCTCCGAAGGTACTTGTTGGGTTGGCGTATTTCGAGATTAGGATTTGTCACTCCGATTGTCGGAGAGGTATCTCTGGGCCCACTCGGTAATGCACATCACTATAAGCCTTGCAAGCATTGTAACTAATGAGTTAGTTGCGGGATGATGTATTACGGAACGAGTAAAGAGACTTGCCCGTAACGAGATTGAACTAGGTATTGTGATACCGACGATCGAATCTCGGGCAAGTAACATACCGATGACAAAGGGAACAACGTATGTTGTTATGCGGTTTGACCGATAAAGATCTTCGTAGAATATGTGGGAACCAATATGAGCATCCAGGTTCCGCTATTGGTTATTGACTGGAGACATGTCTCGGCCATGTCTACATAGTTCTCGAACCCGTAGGGTCCGCACGCTTAAAGTTAGATGACGATCGGTATTATGAGTTTTGTGTTTTGATGTACCGAAGGTAGTTCGGAGTCCCGCATATGATCACGGACATGGCGAGCAATCTCGAAATGGTCGAGACGTAAAGATCGATATATTGGACGACTATGTTCGGACACCGGAATGGTTTCGGGGAGTTTCGGACATATACCGGAGTACCGGGGGGGGGGGGGGGGGTTTACCGGAACCCCCCGGGGAGTTTAATGGGCCAAGATGGGCCTTAGTGGAGAAGAGAAGGGCGGCTAGGGCTGGCCACGCGCCCCTCCCCCTCTAGTCCGAATTGGACAAGGAGGGGGGGCGGCGCCCCTTTCCTTCCCCCTCTCTCCTTCCCTTCCTTTCCCCCTCCTACTCCAACTAGGAAAAGAGGGAGTCCAACTCCCGGTGGGAGTAGGACTCCTCCCTGGCGCGCCCTCCCCTGGCTGGCCGCCTCCTCCCCCCTGGTCCTTTATATACGGGGGCAGGGGGGCACCTCTAGACACAACAATTTGATCTCTTGATCTCTTAGTCGTGTGCGGTGCCCCCCTCCACCATATTCCACCTCGATCATATCGTAGCGGTGCTTAGGCGAAGCCCTGCATCGGTAGCATCATCATCACCGTCACCACGCCGTCGTGCTGACGGAACTCTCCCGTGAAGCTCTGCTGGAACGGAGTTCGCAGGACGTCATCGAGCTGAACGTATGCTGAACTCGGAGGTGCCGTACGTTCGGTACTTGGATCGGTCGGATCGTGAAGACGTACGACTATATCAACCGCGTTGTCCTAACGCTTTGGCTTTCAGTCTACGAGGGTACGTGGACACACTCTCCCCTCTCGTTGCTATGCATCACCATGATCCTGTGTGTGCGTAGGAATTTTTTTGAAATTACTACGTTCCCCAACAGTGGCATCCGAGCCTGGTTTTATGCGTAGATGTTATATGCACGAGTAGAACACAAGTGAGTTGTGGGCGATACAAGTTATACTGCTTACCAGCATGTCATACTTTGGTTCGGCGGTATTGTTGGATGAAGCGGCCTGGACCGACATTACGCGTACGCTTACGCGAGACTGGTTCTACCGACGTGCTTTGCACACAGGTGGCTGGCTTGTGTCAGTTTCTCCAACTTTAGTTGAACCGAGTGTGGCTACGCCCGGTCCTTCAGAAGGTTAAAACAGCACCAACTTGACAAACTATCGTTGTGGTTTTGATGCGTAGGTAAGAACGGTTCTTGCTCAGCCCGTAGCAGCCACGTAAAACTTGCAACAACAAAGTAGAGGACGTCTAACTTGTTTTTGCAGGGCATGTTGTGATGTGATATGGTCAAGACATGATGCTAAATTTTATTGTATGAGATGATCATGTTTTGTAACCGAGTTATCGGCAACTGGCAGGAGCCATATGGTTGTCGCTTTATTGTATGCAATGCAATCGCTCTGTAATTGCTTTACTTTATCACTAAGCGGTAGCGATAGTCATAGAAGCAATAGTTGGCGAGACGACAACGATGCTATGATGGAGATCAAGGTGTCGCGCCGGTGACGATGATGATCATGACGGTGCTTCGGAGATGGAGATCACAAGCACAAGATGATGATGGCCATATCATATCACTTATATTGATTGCATGTGATGTTTATCCTTTATGCATCTTATTCTGCTTTGATTGACGGTAGCATTGTAAGATGATCTCTCACTAAATTTCAAGATAAAAGTGTTCTCCCTGAGTATGCACCGTTGCCAAAGTTCGTCGTGCCGAGACACCACGTGATGATCGGGTGTGATAAGCTCTACGTTCATCTACAACGGGTGCAAGCCAGTTTTGCACACGCAGAATACTCGGGTTAAACTTGACGAGCCTAGCATATGCAGATATGGCCTCGGAACACTGAGACCGAAAGGTCGAGCGTGAATCATATAGTAGATATGATCAACATAGTGATGTTCACCATTGAAAACTGCTCCATCTCACGTGATGATCGGACATGGTTTATCTGATTTGGATCACGTGATCACTTAAATGATCAAAGGGATATCTTTCTAAGTGGGAGTTCTTAAGTAATATGATTAATTGAACTTAAATTTATCATGAACTTAGTACCTGATAGTATTTTGCTTGTCTATGTTGTTTGTAGATAGATGGCCCGTGCTGTTGTTCCGTTAAATTTTAATGCGTTCCTTGAGAAAGCAAAGTTGAATGATGATGGTAGCAATTACACGGACTAGGTCCATAACTTGAGGATTATCCTCATTGCTGCACAGAAGAATTACGTCCTGGAAGCACCGCTGGGTGCCAGGCCTACTGCAGACGCAACTGACGACGTTAAGAACGTGTGGCAGAGCAAAGTTGATGACTACTCGATAGTTCAGTGTGCCATGCTTTATGGCTTAGAACCGGGGCTTCAACGACGTTTTGAACTTCATGGAGCATATGAGATGTTTCAGGAGTTGAAGTTAATATTTCAAGCAAATGCCCGGATTGAGAGATATGAAGTCTCCAATAAGTTCTACAGCTGCAAGATGGAGGAGAATAGTTCTGTCAGTGAACATATACTCAAAATGTCTGGGTATAACAATCACTTGATTCAACTGGGAGTTAATCTTCGAGATGATAGTGTCATTGACAGAATTCTTCAATCACTGCCACCAAGCTACAAGAGCTTCGTGATGAACTATAATATGCAAGGGATGCATAAGACAATTCCCGAGCTCTTCGCAATGCTAAAGGCTGCGGAGGTAGAAATCAAGAAGGAGCATCAAGTGTTGATGGTCAATAAGACCACCAGTTTCAAGAAAAAGGGTAAAGGGAAGAAGAAGGGGAACTCCAAGAAGAACAGCAAACAAGTTGCTGCTCAAGAGAAGAAACCCAAGTCTGGACCTAAGCCTGAGACTGAGTGCTTCTACTGCAAGCAGACTGGTCACTGGAAGCGGAACTGCCCCAAGTATTTGGCGGATAAGAAGGATGGCAAGGTGAACAAAGGTATATGTGATATACATGTTATTGATGTGTACCTTACCAGAGCTCACAGTAGCACCTGGGTATTTGATACTGGTTCTATTGCTAATATTTGCAACTCGAAACAGGGACTACGGATTAAGCGAAGACTGGCTAAGGACGAGGTGACGATGCGCGTGGGAAATGGTTCCAAAGTCGATGTGATCGCCGTCGGCACGCTACCTCTACATCTACCTTCGGCATTAGTTTTAGACCTGAATAATTGTTATTTGGTGCCAGCGTTGAGCATGAACATTATATCTGGATCTTGTTTGATGCGAGACGGTTATTCATTTAAATCTGAGAATAATGGTTGTTCTATTTATATGAGTAATATCTTTTATGGTCATGCACCCTTGAAGAGTGGTCTATTTTTGTTGAATCTCGAAAGTAGTGATACACATATTCATAATGTTGAAGCCAAAAGATGCAGAGTTGATAATGATAGTGCAACTTATTTGTGGCACTGCCGTTCGGGTCATATTGGTGTAAAGCGCATGAAGAAACTCCATACTGATGGACTTTTGGAATCACTTGGTACTTGCGAACCGTGCCTCATGGGCAAGATGACTAAAACGCCGTTCTCCGGAACTATGGAGCGAGCAACTGATTTGTTGGAGATCATACATACTGATGTATGTGGTCCAATGAATGTTGAGGCTCGCGGCGGGTATCGTTATTTTCTCACCTTCACAGTTGATTTAAGCAAATATGGGTATATCTACTTATGAAACATAAGTCTGAAACATTTAAAAAGTTCAAAGAATTTCAGAGTGAAGTGGAAAATCATCGTAACAAGAAAATAAAGTTTCTACGAGCTGATCGTGGAGGAGAATATTTGAGTTACGAGTTTGGTCTACATTTGAAACAATGCAGAATAGTTTCGCAACTCGCGCCACCCGGAACACCAAAGCGTAATCGTGTGTCCGAACTTCGTAATCATACTTTACTAGATATGGTGCGATCTATGATGTCTCTTACTGATTTACCACTATCGTTTTGGGGTTATGCTCTAGAGACAGCTGCATTCACGTTAAATAGGGCACCATCAAAATCCGTTGAGACGACACCTTATGAACTGTGGTTTGGCAAGAAACCAAAGTTGTCGTTTCTCAAAGTTTGGGGCTGCGATGCTTATGTGAAAAAGCTTCAACCTGATAAGCTCGAACCCAAATCGGAGAAATGTGTCTTCATAGGATACCCAAAGGAAACTGTTGGGTACACCTTCTATCACAGATCCGAAGGCAAAACATTTGTTGCCAAGAATGGATCCTTTCTAGAGAAGGAGTTTCTCTCGAAAGAAGTGAGTGGGAGGAAAGTAGAACTTGATGAGGTAACTGTACCTGCTCCCTTATTGGAAAGTAGTTCATCACAGAAACCGGTTCCTGTGACACCTACACCAATTAGTGAGGAAGCTAATGATGATGATCATGAAGCTTCAGGTCAAGTTACTACCGAACCTCGTAGGTCAACCAGAGTGAGATCCGCACCAGAGTGGTACGGTAATCCTGTTCTGGAGGTCATGTTACTAGACCATGACGAACCTATGAACTATGAAGAAGCGATGGTGAGCCCAGATTCCGCAAAATGGCTTGAGGCCATGAAATCTGAGATGGGATCCATGTATGAGAACAAAGTGTGGACTTTGGTTGACTTTCCTGATGATCGGCAAGCAATTGAGAATAAATGGATCTTCAAGAAGAAGACAGACGCTGACGGTAATGTTACTGTTTATAAAGCTCGACTTGTTGCGAAAGGTTTTCGACAAGTTCAAGGGATTGAATACGATGAGACCTTCTCACCCGTAGCGATGCTTAAGTCTGTCCGAATCATGTTAGCAATTGCCGCATTTTATGATTATGAAATTTGGCAAATGGATGTAAAGACTGCATTCCTGAATGGATTTCTGGAAGAAGCGTTGTATATGATGCAACCTGAAGGTTTTATCGATCCAAAGGGAGCTAACAAAGTGTGAAAGCTCCAGCGATCCATTTATGGACTGGTGCAAGCCTCTCGGAGTTGGAATAAACGCTTTGATAGTGTGATCAAAGCATATGGTTTTATACAGACTTTTGGAGAAGCCTGTATTTACAAGAAAGTGAATGGGAGCTCTGTAGCATTTCTAATCTTATATGTGGATGACATATTGTTGATTCGAAATGATATAGAATTTCTGGATAGCATAAAAGGATACTTGAATAAGAGTTTTTCAATGAAGGACCTCGGTGAAGCTGCTTACATATTGGGCATCAAGATCTATAGAGATAGATCAAGACGCTTAATTGGACTTTCACAAAGCACATACCTTGACAAAGTTTTGAAGAAGTTCAAAATGGATCAAGCAAAGAAAGGGTTCTTGCCTGTGTTACAAGGTGTGAAGTTGAGTAAGACTCAATGCCCGACCACTGCAGAAGATAGAGAGAAAATGAAAGATATTCCCTATGCTTCAGCCATAGGCTCTATCATGTATGCAATGCTGTGTACCAGACCTGATGTGTGCCTTGCTATTAGTTTAGCAGGGAGGTCCCTGATGTCTACTACACAACCTTCTTCTTGTAGACGTTGTTGGGCCTCCAAGTGCAGAGGTTTGTAGGACAGTAGCAAATTTCCCTCAAGTGGATGACCTAAGGTTTATCAATCCGTGGGAGGCGTAGGATGAAGATGGTCTCTCTCAAACAACCCTGCAACCAAATAACAAAGAGTCTCTTGTGTCCCCAACACACCCAATACAATGGTAAATTGTATAGGTGCACTAGTTCGGCGAAGAGATGGTGATACAAGTGCAATATGGATGGTAGATATAGGTTTTTGTAATCTGAAAATATAAAAACAGCAAGGTAACTAATGATAAAAGTGAGCACAAACGTTATTGCAATGCTTTGAAACAAGTCCTAGGGTTCATACTTTCACTAGTGCAAGTTCTCTCAACAATAATAACATAATTGGATCACATAACTATCCCTCAACATGCAACAAAGAGTCACTCCAAAGCCACTAATAGTGGAGAACGAACGAAGAGATTATTGTAGGGTACGAAACCACCTCAAAGTTATTCTTTCGGATCAATCTATTCAAGAGTTCGTACTAGAATAACACCTTAAGACACATATCAACCAAAACTCTAATGTCACCTAGATACTCCAATGTCACCTCAAGTATCCGTGGGTATGATTATAGGATATGCATCACACAATCTCAGATTCATCTATTCAAACCAACACAAAGTACTTCAAAGAGTGCCCTAAAGTTTCCACCGGAGAGTCAAGACAAAAACGTGTGCCAACCCCTATGCATAAGTTCATGGGCGGAACCCGCAAGTTGATCACAAAAACATACATCAAGTGGATGAAGTGAATATCCCATTGTTACCACAGATAAGCACGGCAAGACATACATCAACTGTTCTGAAATCCTTAAAGACTCAATCCGATAAAATAACTTCAAAGGGAAAACTCAATCCATTACAAGAGAGTAGAGGGGGAGAAACATCATAAGATCCAACTATAATAGAAAAGCTCGCGATACATCAAGATCGTATCACCTCAAGAACACGAGAGAGAGAGAGATCAAAGACATAGCCACTGGTACATACCCTCAGCCCCGAGGGTGAACTACTCCCTCCTCATCATGGAGAGCGCCGGGATGATGAAAATGGCCACCGGTGTGGGTTCCCCCCCCTCCGGCAGGGTGCCAGAACAGGGTCCCGATTGGTTTTTGGTGGCTACAGAGGCTTGCGGCGGCGGAACTCCCGATCTATTCTGTTCCCCGAAGTTTTTAGGGTATATGGATATATATAGGCGGAAGAAATACATCAGGGGAGCCACGGGGGGCCCACGAGGGCGAGGGCGCGCCCAGGGGGGTGGGCGCGCCACCCTGCCTCGTGCCTTCCTCGTTGCTTCCCTTACGTATACTCCAAGTCTTCTGGATTGCTCCCGTTCCAAAAATAACTTTCCCGAAGGTTTCATTCCGTTTGGACTCCGTTTGATATTCCTTTTCTGCGAAACACTGAAACAAGGGAAAAAACAGGAACTGGCACTGGGCTCTGGGTTAATAGGTTAGTCCCAAAAATAATATAGAAGTGTAAAATAAAGCCCATAAACATCCAAAACAGAATATAATATAGCATGAAGCAATCAAAAATTATAGATACGTTGGAGACGTATCAAGCATCCCCAAGCTTAATTCCTGCTCGTCCTCGAGTAGGTAAATGATAAAAACAGAATTTTTGATGCGGAATGCTACTTGGCATGATTTTTTTAATGTAACCCTCTTAATTGTGGTATGAATATTCAGATCCGAAAGATTCAAGATAAAAGTTTAATATTGACATAAAAATAATAATACTTCAAGCATACTAACTAAGCAATCATGTCTTCTCAAAATAGCATGGCCAAGAAAGTTCATCCCTACAAAATCATATAGTTGGGTCATGCTCCATTTTCGTCACACAAGAATGCTCTCATCATGCACAACCCCGATGACAAGCCAAGCAATTGTTTCATACTTTAGTAATCTCAAACTTTTTCAACCTTCACGCAATACATGAGCGTGAGCCATGGATATAGCACTATGGGTGGAATAGAGCATGATGATGGGGGTTATGTGGAGAAGACAAAAAAGGAGAAAGTCACACATTGATGCGGCTAATCAATGGGCTAGGGAGATGCCCATCAATTGATGTCAATGCAAGGAGTAGGGATTACCATGCAACGGATGCACTAGAGCTATAAATGCATGAAAGCTCAACAAAAGAAACTAAGTGGGTGTGCATCCATCATATCACGGGGTTTGGATGCACCGGCGAAGTTTGCACCAACTCTCAAGGTGAGAAAGGGCAATGCACGGTACCGAAGAGGCTAGCAATGGTGGAAGGTTGAGAGTGCGTATAATCCATGGACTCAACATTAGTCATAAAGAACTCACATACTTATTGCAAAAATCTACAAGTCATCAAAAACCAAGCACTACGCACATGCTCCTAGGGGGATAGATTGATAGGAAAAGACCATCGCTCGTCCCCGACCGCCACTCATAAGGAAGGCAATCGAAGAACACATCATGTTTCAAATTTGTTACATAACGTTTACCATACGTGCATGCTACGGGACTTGCAAACTTCAACACAAGTATTTCTCAATTTCACAACTACTCAACTAGCACAACTTTAATATCACTACCTCCATATCTCAAAACAATCATCAAGCATCAAACTTCTCTTAGTATTCAACACACTCATAAGAAAGTTTTTTACTAGTCTTGAATACCTAACATATTAGGATTAATTTCCCAATTTAAGCAAACTACCATGCTGTTTAAGACTCTCAAAATAATATAAGTGAAGCATGAGAGTTCATGTATTTCTACAAAATAAGACCACCGCCGTGCTCTAAAAGATATAAGTGAAGCACTAGAGCAAACGACAAACTACTCCGAAAGATATAAGTGAAGATCAATGAGTAGTTGAATAATTATTTAGCTATGTGAAGACTCTCCCATTTAATAATTTCATATCTTGGTATTTTATTCAAACAGCAAGCAAAGTTAAAGAAAATGACATGACGCTCCAAGCAAAACACATATCATGTGGTGAATAAAAATATAGCTCCAAGTAAATTTACCGATGGACGAGGACGAAAGAGGGGATGCCTTCCGGGGCATCCCCAAGTTTAGCCGCTTGGTTATACATGAATTTACCTTGGGGTGCCTTGTGCATCCCCAAGCTTAGACTCTTGCCACTCCTTATTCCATAGTCCATCGAATCTTTACCCAAAACTTGAAAATTTCACAACACAAAACTCAACAGAAAACTCGTAAGCTCCGTTAGTATAAGAAAATAAATCACTACTTTCTATAGCATAAGTTTCATCACAATAATCATCATAAGTAGCAACTTTGTTCTCATCATAATCGATTGAAACCTCTTCCAAGATAGTGGAATCATCACTAAATAAAGTCATGACCTCTCCAAATCCACTTTCATATTCATCACAATAAGATTCAACATCCTCCAAAATAGTGGGATCATTACTTCCTAAAGTTGACACTCTTCGAAACCCACTTTCATCAATATAATCATCATAAGTAGGAGGCATGCTATCCTCATAATAAATTTGCTCATCAAAACTTGGGAGGCTAAAAATATCATCTTCATTAAACGTAGCATCCCCAAGCTTGGGACAAACATTAATTTCAGAAAATATATTCTGAAAACATCATCTTCTTCAAACATAGCATCCCCAAGCTTGGGCCTTTTCATATCATAAGCATAATCACTCTCATCATTAATAGTATGGATAGCACCAATAGTATAGCAATTATCATATTCTTCCAAGCAAGTGCCAAAAAGATTTTCAAGATCATAAGAAGTATCATTATCTTCCCAATCATAATCATCACAACAAGCAATAGGCATAACGAGATCATCATCAAGTGCATCATCTTCCACAATTATTTTTGTTTCATTTTCATGAGGCACAACAATAATAGGAGCAACATTATTTGGGAGAGATATATTTTTACCTCTCTTACTTTTTCTTTTCTTCTTCTTCACCACATCATGTGTGGGTTCAATCCTCATTTTGGAGCTCCTTATTAATGAGATTGATTGAATAGAAGGCTCTTCCTCGTTACCTGATTCATCATAAGAAATAATAGGAGGATATTGGGAAGTCTCTTCCCTTTCATTAGTATTCTCTTCATCTCTATTTGTTTTCTTGTCTTTATGTAATTGGCAATATAAGGATTTTCAATGCAATTCACCGCACAATACATATAAATTTCCTCTAGATCAAAATCAAAAAGTTTATCACGGGCAAATACTGGAAGATAGTTAGTTATAGGTTTCATTTCTTCATAACCCATAAGCAAACTAAGTTCATTATGATGTGCAAGGGAAATGAAGCCATCACAATTTTTGGAAACGATTAGATCATGAAACAATTTGCATCGGATAGTTAAATGACCACGTTCATTGCAAAGTTCACAAGTACGGCTAAGAAAATTTAATTTTTCAGCACAAACATCTAGCCTTTCTTGCAACCATTTAGTTTCTAAATACTTATGCCTCTTGCAAAATCTATCTTCCCTATTAGGTGTGTATTTGCAAACCCAATGCACTCCACAAAAATTGACATGTTTATAGGAGACATTTTCATCATAACTAGTGCAATCATCATTAGTACTATGGATATATAAGCAGTTCATACTAACAACATTGCAATCATGCTCTTCATTCAAAGATTTAGTGCCAAACATTTTAATGCATTCTTCTTCTAACACTTTGGCACAATTTTCCTTTCCATCATACTCACAAAAGATATTAAAAAGATGAAGCGTATGAGGCAAACTCAATTCCATTTTTTTTGTAGTTTTCTTTTATAAACTAAACTAGTGATAAAACAAGAAACTAAAAGATTCGATTGCAAGATCTAAAGATATACCTTCAAGCACTCACCTCCCCGGCAACGGCGCCAGAAAAGAGCTTGATGTCTACTACACAACCTTCTTCTTGTAGACGTTGTTGGGCCTGCAAGTGCAGAGGTTTGTAGGACGGTAGCAAATTTCCCTCAAGTGGATGACCTAAGGTTTATCAATCCGTGGGAGGCATAGGATGAAGATGGTCTCTCTCAAACAACCCTGCAACCAAATAACAAAGAGTCTCTTGTGTCCCCAACACACCCAATACAATGGTAAATTGTATAGGTGCACTAGTTCGACGAAGAGATGGTGATACAAGTGCAATATGGATGGTAGATATAGGTTTTTGTAATCTGAAAATATAAAAACAGCAAGGTAACTAATTATAAAAGTGAGCACAAACGGTATTGCAATGCTTTGAAACAAGGCCTAGGGTTCATACTTTCACTAGTGCGAGTTCTCTCAACAATAATAACATAATTGGATCATATAACTATCCCTCAACATGCAACAAAGAGTCACTCCAAAGCCACTAATAGCGGAGAACAAATGAAGAGATTATTGTAGGGTACGAAACCACCACAAAGTTATTCTTTCAGATCAATCTATTCAAGAGTTCGTACTAGAATAACACCTTAAGACACATATCAACCAAAACCCTAATGTCCCCTAGATACTCCAATGTCACCTCAAGTATCCGTGGGTATGATTATACGATATGCATCACACAATCTCAGATTCATCTATTCAAACCAACACAAAGTACTTCAAAGAGTGCCCCAAAGTTTCTACCGGAGAGTCAAGACGAAAACGTGTGCCAACCCCTATGCATAAGTTCATGGGCGGAACCCGCAAGTTGATCACCAAAACATACATCAAGTGGATCACGTGAATATCCCATTGTCACCACAGATAAGCACGGCAAGACATACATCAAGTGTTCTCAAATCCTTAAAGACTCAATCCGATAAGATAACTTCAAAGGGAAAACTCAATCCATTACAAGAGAGTAGAGGGGGAGAAACATCATAAGATCCAACTATGATAGCAAAGCTCGCGATGCATCAAGATCGTATCACCTCAAGAACACGAGAGAGAGAGATCAAACACATAGCCACTGGTACATACCCTCAGCCCCGAGGGTGAACTACTCCCTCCTCGTCATGGAGAGCACCGGGATGATGAAGATGGCCACCGGTGCGGGTTCCCCCCCTCCGGCAGGGTGCCAGAACAGGGTCCCGATTGGTTTTTGGTGGCTACAGAGGCTTGCGGCGGCGGAACTCCCGATCTATTCTGTTCCCCGAAGTTTTTAGGGTATATGGATATATATAGGCGGAAGAAATACATCAGGGGAGCCACGGGGGGCCCACGAGGGTGGAGGGCGCGCCCAGGGGGGTGGGCGCGCCCCCTGCCTCGTGCCTTCCTCGTTGCTTCCCTTACGTATACTCCAAGTCTTCTGGATTGCTCCCGTTCCAAAAATAACTTTCCCGAAGGTTTCATTCCGTTTGGACTCCGTTTGATATTCCTTTTCTGCGAAACACTGAAACAAGGGAAAAAACAGGAACTGGCACTGGGCTCTGGGTTAATAGGTTAGTCCCAAAAATAATATAGAAGTGTAAAATAAAGCCCATAAACATCCAAAACAGAATATAATATAGCATGAAGCAATCAAAAATTATAGATACGTTGGAGACGTATCAAGCATCCCCAAGCTTAATTCCTGCTCGTCCTCGAGTTCGTAAATGATAAAAACAGAATTTTTGATGCGGAATGCTACTTGGCATGATTTTTTTAATGTAACCCTCTTAATTGTGGTATGAATATTCAGATCCGAAAGATTCAAGATAAAAGTTTAATATTGACATAAAAATAATAATACTTCAAGCATACTAACTAAGCAATCATGTCTTCTCAAAATAGCATGGCCAAGAAAGTTCATCCCTACAAAATCATATAGTCGGGTCATGCTCCATTTTCGTCACACAAGAATGCTCTCATCATGCACAACCCCGATGACAAGCCAAGCAATTGTTTCATACTTTAGTAATCTCAAACTTTTTCAACCTTCACGCAATACATGAGCGTGAGCCATGGATATAGCACTATGGGTGGAATAGAGCATGATGATGGGGGTTATGTGGAGAAGACAAAAAAGGAGAAAGTCTCACATTGATGCGGCTAATCAATGGGCTAGGGAGATGCCCATCAATTGATGTCAATGCAAGGAGTAGGGATTACCATGCAACGGATGCACTAGAGCTATAAATGCATGAAAGCTCAACAAAAGAAACTAAGTGGGTGTGCATCCAACTTGCTTGCTCATGAAGACCTAGGGCATTTGAGGAAGCCCATTGTTGGAATATACAAGCCAAGTTCTATAATGAAAAATTCCCACAAGTATATGAAAGTGACAAAACAAGAGACTCTCTACTATGAAGATCATGGTGCTACTTTGAAGCACAAGTGTGGAAAAAGGATAGTAGCATTGTCCCTTTTTTCTTTTTTTTGGGCCTTTCTTTTTTTTTGGCCTTCCCTTTTTTTTGGCCTTTCTTCTTTTTTTGGGACAATGCTCTATTAATGATGATCATCACACTTCTATTTATTTACAACTCAATGATTACAACTCGATACTAGAACAAAGTATGACTCTATATGAATGCCTCCGACGGTGTACCGGGATGGGCAATGAATCAAGAGTGACATGTATGAAAAATTATGAACGGTGGCTTTGCCACAAATACGATGTCAACTACATGATCATGCAAAGCAATATGACAATGATGAACGTGTCATGATAAACGGAACGGTGGAAAGTTGCATGGCAATATATCTCGGAATGGCTATGGAAATGCCATAATAGGTAGGTATGGTGGCTGTTTTGAGGAAGATATAAGGAGGTTTATGTGTGACAGAGCGTATCATATCACGGGGTTTGGATGCACCGGCGAAGTTTGCACCAACTCTCAAGGTGAGAAAGGGCAATGCACGGTACCGAAGAGGCTAGCAATGGTGGAAGGTTGAGAGTGCGTATAATCCATGGACTCAACATTAGTCATAAAGAACTCACATACTTATTGCAAAAATCTACAAGTCATCAAAAACCAAGCACTACGCACATGCTCCTAGGGGGATAGATTGATAGGAAAAGACCATCGCTCGTCCCCGACCGCCACTCATAAGGAAGACAATCGAAGAACACATCATGTTTCAAATTTGTTACATAACGTTTACCATACGTGCATGCTACGGGACTTGCAAACTTCAACACAAGTATTTCTCAATTTCACAACTACTCAACTAGCACAACTTTAATATCACTACCTCCATATCTCAAAACAATCATCAAGCATCAAACTTCTCTTAGTATTCAACACACTCATAAGAAAGTTTTTTACTAGTCTTGAATACCCAACATATTAGGATTAATTTCCCAATTTAAGCAAACTACCATGCTGTTTAAGACTCTCAAAATAATATAAGTGAAGCATGAGAGTTCATGTATTTCTACAAAATAAGACCACCGCCGTGCTCTAAAAGATATAAGTGAAGCACTAGAGCAAACGACAAACTACTCCGAAAGATATAAGTGAAGATCAATGAGTAGTTGAATAATTATTTAGCTATGTGAAGACTCTCCCATTTAATAATTTCATATCTTGGTATTTTATTCAAACAGCAAGCAAAGCTAAAGAAAATGACATGACGCTCCAAGCAAAACACATATCATGTGGTGAATAAAAATATAGCTCCAAGTAAATTTACCGATGGACGAGGACGAAAGAGGGGATGCCTTCCGGGGCATCCCCAAGCTTAGCCGCTTGGTTATACATGAATTTACCTTGGGGTGCCTTGTGCATCCCCAAGCTTAGACTCTTGCCACTCCTTATTCCATAGTCCATCGAATCTTTACCCAAAACTTGAAAATTTCACAACACAAAACTCAACAGAAAACTCGTAAGCTCCGTTAGTATAAGAAAATAAATCACTACTTTCTATAGCATAAGTTTCATCACAATAATCATCATAAGTAGCAACTTTGTTCTCATCATAATCGATTGAAACCTCTTCCAAGATAGTGGAATCATCACTAAATAAAGTCATGACCTCTCCAAATCCACTTTCATATTCATCACAATAAGATTCAACATCCTCCAAAATAGTGGGATCATTACTTCCTAAAGTTGACACTCTTCGAAACCCACTTTCATCAATATAATCATCATAAGTAGGAGGCATGCTATCCTCATAATAAATTTGCTCATCAAAACTTGGGAGGCTAAAAATATCATCTTCATTAAACGTAGCATCCCCAAGCTTGGGACAAACATTAATTTCAGAAAATATATTCTGAAAACATCATCTTCTTCAAACATAGCATCCCCAAGCTTGGGCCTTTTCATATCATAAGCATAATCACTCTCATCATTAATAGTATGGATAGCACCAATAGTATAGCAATTATCATATTCTTCCAAGCAAGTGCCAAAAAGATTTTCAAGATCATAAGAAGTATCATTATCTTCCCAATCATAATCATCACAACAAGCAATAGGCATAACGAGATCATCATCAAGTGCATCATCTTCCACAATTATTTTTGTTTCATTTTCATGAGGCACAACAATAATAGGAGCAACATTATTTGGGAGAGATATATTTTTACCTCTCTTACTTTTTCTTTTCTTCTTCTTCACCACATCATGTGTGGGTTCAATCCTCATTTTGGAGCTCCTTATTAATGAGATTGATTGAATAGAAGGCTCTTCCTCGTTACCTGATTCATCATAAGAAATAATAGGAGGATATTGGGAAGTCTCTTCCCTTTCATTAGTATTCTCTTCATCTCTATTTGTTTTCTTGTCTTTATGTAATTGGCAATATAAGGATTTTCAATGCAATTCACCGCACAATACATATAAATTTCCTCTAGATCAAAATCAAAAAGTTTATCACGGGCAAATACTGGAAGATAGTTAGTTATAGGTTTCATTTCTTCATAACCCATAAGCAAACTAAGTTCATTATGATGTGCAAGGGAAATGAAGCCATCACAATTTTTGGAAACGATTAGATCATGAAACAATTTGCATCGGATAGTTAAATGACCACGTTCATTGCAAAGTTCACAAGTACGGCTAAGAAAATTTAATTTTTCAGCACAAACATCTAGCCTTTCTTGCAACCATTTAGTTTCTAAATACTTATGCCTCTTGCAAAATCTATCTTCCCTATTAGGTGTGTATTTGCAAACCCAATGCACTCCACAAAAATTGACATGTTTATAGGAGACATTTTCATCATAACTAGTGCAATCATCATTAGTACTATGGATATATAAGCAGTTCATACTAACAACATTGCAATCATGCTCTTCATTCAAAGATTTAGTGCCAAACATTTTAATGCATTCTTCTTCTAACACTTTGGCACAATTTTCCTTTCCATCATACTCACAAAAGATATTAAAAAGATGAAGCGTATGAGGCAAACTCAATTCCATTTTTTTTGTAGTTTTCTTTTATAAACTAAACTAGTGATAAAACAAGAAACTAAAAGATTCGATTGCAAGATCTAAAGATATACCTTCAAGCACTCACCTCCCCGGCAACGGCGCCAGAAAAGAGCTTGATGTCTACTACACAACCTTCTTCTTGTAGACGTTGTTGGGCCTGCAAGTGCAGAGGTTTGTAGGACGGTAGCAAATTTCCCTCAAGTGGATGACCTAAGGTTTATCAATCCGTGGGAGGCATAGGATGAAGATGGTCTCTCTCAAACAACCCTGCAACCAAATAACAAAGAGTCTCTTGTGTCCCCAACACACCCAATACAATGGTAAATTGTATAGGTGCACTAGTTCGACGAAGAGATGGTGATACAAGTGCAATATGGATGGTAGATATAGGTTTTTGTAATCTGAAAATATAAAAACAGCAAGGTAACTAATTATAAAAGTGAGCACAAACGGTATTGCAATGCTTTGAAACAAGGCCTAGGGTTCATACTTTCACTAGTGCGAGTTCTCTCAACAATAATAACATAATTGGATCATATAACTATCCCTCAACATGCAACAAAGAGTCACTCCAAAGCCACTAATAGCGGAGAACAAATGAAGAGATTATTGTAGGGTACGAAACCACCACAAAGTTATTCTTTCAGATCAATCTATTCAAGAGTTCGTACTAGAATAACACCTTAAGACACATATCAACCAAAACCCTAATGTCCCCTAGATACTCCAATGTCACCTCAAGTATCCGTGGGTATGATTATACGATATGCATCACACAATCTCAGATTCATCTATTCAAACCAACACAAAGTACTTCAAAGAGTGCCCCAAAGTTTCTACCGGAGAGTCAAGACGAAAACGTGTGCCAACCCCTATGCATAAGTTCATGGGCGGAACCCGCAAGTTGATCACCAAAACATACATCAAGTGGATCACGTGAATATCCCATTGTCACCACAGATAAGCACGGCAAGACATACATCAAGTGTTCTCAAATCCTTAAAGACTCAATCCGATAAGATAACTTCAAAGGGAAAACTCAATCCATTACAAGAGAGTAGAGGGGGAGAAACATCATAAGATCCAACTATGATAGCAAAGCTCGCGATGCATCAAGATCGTATCACCTCAAGAACACGAGAGAGAGAGATCAAACACATAGCCACTGGTACATACCCTCAGCCCCGAGGGTGAACTACTCCCTCCTCGTCATGGAGAGCACCGGGATGATGAAGATGGCCACCGGTGCGGGTTCCCCCCCTCCGGCAGGGTGCCAGAACAGGGTCCCGATTGGTTTTTGGTGGCTACAGAGGCTTGCGGCGGCGGAACTCCCGATCTATTCTGTTCCCCGAAGTTTTTAGGGTATATGGATATATATAGGCGGAAGAAATACATCAGGGGAGCCACGGGGGGCCCACGAGGGTGGAGGGCGCGCCCAGGGGGGTGGGCGCGCCCCCTGCCTCGTGCCTTCCTCGTTGCTTCCCTTACGTATACTCCAAGTCTTCTGGATTGCTCCCGTTCCAAAAATAACTTTCCCGAAGGTTTCATTCCGTTTGGACTCCGTTTGATATTCCTTTTCTGCGAAACACTGAAACAAGGGAAAAAACAGGAACTGGCACTGGGCTCTGGGTTAATAGGTTAGTCCCAAAAATAATATAGAAGTGTAAAATAAAGCCCATAAACATCCAAAACAGAATATAATATAGCATGAAGCAATCAAAAATTATAGATACGTTGGAGACGTATCAAGCATCCCCAAGCTTAATTCCTGCTCGTCCTCGAGTTCGTAAATGATAAAAACAGAATTTTTGATGCGGAATGCTACTTGGCATGATTTTTTTAATGTAACCCTCTTAATTGTGGTATGAATATTCAGATCCGAAAGATTCAAGATAAAAGTTTAATATTGACATAAAAATAATAATACTTCAAGCATACTAACTAAGCAATCATGTCTTCTCAAAATAGCATGGCCAAGAAAGTTCATCCCTACAAAATCATATAGTCGGGTCATGCTCCATTTTCGTCACACAAGAATGCTCTCATCATGCACAACCCCGATGACAAGCCAAGCAATTGTTTCATACTTTAGTAATCTCAAACTTTTTCAACCTTCACGCAATACATGAGCGTGAGCCATGGATATAGCACTATGGGTGGAATAGAGCATGATGATGGGGGTTATGTGGAGAAGACAAAAAAGGAGAAAGTCTCACATTGATGCGGCTAATCAATGGGCTAGGGAGATGCCCATCAATTGATGTCAATGCAAGGAGTAGGGATTACCATGCAACGGATGCACTAGAGCTATAAATGCATGAAAGCTCAACAAAAGAAACTAAGTGGGTGTGCATCCAACTTGCTTGCTCATGAAGACCTAGGGCATTTGAGGAAGCCCATTGTTGGAATATACAAGCCAAGTTCTATAATGAAAAATTCCCACAAGTATATGAAAGTGACAAAACAAGAGACTCTCTACTATGAAGATCATGGTGCTACTTTGAAGCACAAGTGTGGAAAAAGGATAGTAGCATTGTCCCTTTTTTCTTTTTTTTGGGCCTTTCTTTTTTTTTTGGCCTTCCCTTTTTTTTGGCCTTTCTTCTTTTTTTGGGACAATGCTCTATTAATGATGATCATCACACTTCTATTTATTTACAACTCAATGATTACAACTCGATACTAGAACAAAGTATGACTCTATATGAATGCCTCCGACGGTGTACCGGGATGGGCAATGAATCAAGAGTGACATGTATGAAAAATTATGAATGGTGGCTTTGCCACAAATACGATGTCAACTACATGATCATGCAAAGCAATATGACAATGATGAACGTGTCATGATAAACGGAACGGTGGAAAGTTGCATGGCAATATATCTCGGAATGGCTATGGAAATGCCATAATAGGTAGGTATGGTGGCTGTTTTGAGGAAGATATAAGGAGGTTTATGTGTGACAGAGCGTATCATATCACGGGGTTTGGATGCACCGGCGAAGTTTGCACCAACTCTCAAGGTGAGAAAGGGCAATGCACGGTACCGAAGAGGCTAGCAATGGTGGAAGGTTGAGAGTGCGTATAATCCATGGACTCAACATTAGTCATAAAGAACTCACATACTTATTGCAAAAATCTACAAGTCATCAAAAACCAAGCACTACGCACATGCTCCTAGGGGGATAGATTGATAGGAAAAGACCATCGCTCGTCCCCGACCGCCACTCATAAGGAAGACAATCGAAGAACACATCATGTTTCAAATTTGTTACATAACATTTACCATACGTGCATGCTACGGGACTTGCAAACTTCAACACAAGTATTTCTCAATTTCACAACTACTCAACTAGCACAACTTTAATATCACTACCTCCATATCTCAAAACAATCATCAAGCATCAAACTTCTCTTAGTATTCAACACACTCATAAGAAAGTTTTTTACTAGTCTTGAATACCCAACATATTAGGATTAATTTCCCAATTTAAGCAAACTACCATGCTGTTTAAGACTCTCAAAATAATATAAGTGAAGCATGAGAGTTCATCTATTTCTACAAAATAAGACCACCGCCGTGCTCTAAAAGATATAAGTGAAGCACTAGAGCAAACGACAAACTACTCCGAAAGATATAAGTGAAGATCAATGAGTAGTTGAATAATTATTTAGCTATGTGAAGACTCTCCCATTTAATAATTTCATATCTTGGTATTTTATTCAAACAGCAAGCAAAGCTAAAGAAAATGACATGACGCTCCAAGCAAAACACATATCATGTGGTGAATAAAAATATAGCTCCAAGTAAATTTACCGATGGACGAGGACGAAAGAGGGGATGCCTTCCGGGGCATCCCCAAGCTTAGCCGCTTGGTTATACATGAATTTACCTTGGGGTGCCTTGTGCATCCCCAAGCTTAGACTCTTGCCACTCCTTATTCCATAGTCCATCGAATCTTTACCCAAAACTTGAAAATTTCACAACACAAAACTCAACAGAAAACTCGTAAGCTCCGTTAGTATAAGAAAATAAATCACTACTTTCTATAGCATAAGTTTCATCACAATAATCATCATAAGTAGCAACTTTGTTCTCATCATAATCGATTGAAACCTCTTCCAAGATAGTGGAATCATCACTAAATAAAGTCATGACCTCTCCAAATCCACTTTCATATTCATCACAATAAGATTCAACATCCTCCAAAATAGTGGGATCATTACTTCCTAAAGTTGACACTCTTCGAAACCCACTTTCATCAATATAATCATCATAAGTAGGAGGCATGCTATCCTCATAATAAATTTGCTCATCAAAACTTGGGAGGCTAAAAATATCATCTTCATTAAACGTAGCATCCCCAAGCTTGGGACAAACATTAATTTCAGAAAATATATTCTGAAAACATCATCTTCTTCAAACATAGCATCCCCAAGCTTGGGCCTTTTCATATCATAAGCATAATCACTCTCATCATTAATAGTATGGATAGCACCAATAGTATAGCAATTATCATATTCTTCCAAGCAAGTGCCAAAAAGATTTTCAAGATCATAAGAAGTATCATTATCTTCCCAATCATAATCATCACAACAAGCAATAGGCATAACGAGATCATCATCAAGTGCATCATCTTCCACAATTATTTTTGTTTCATTTTCATGAGGCACAACAATAATAGGAGCAACATTATTTGGGAGAGATATATTTTTACCTCTCTTACTTTTTCTTTTCTTCTTCTTCACCACATCATGTGTGGGTTCAATCCTCATTTTGGAGCTCCTTATTAATGAGATTGATTGAATAGAAGGCTCTTCCTCGTTACCTGATTCATCATAAGAAATAATAGGAGGATATTGGGAAGTCTCTTCCCTTTCATTAGTATTCTCTTCATCTCTATTTGTTTTCTTGTCTTTATGTAATTGGCAATATAAGGATTTTCAATGCAATTCACCGCACAATACATATAAATTTCCTCTAGATCAAAATCAAAAAGTTTATCACGGGCAAATACTGGAAGATAGTTAGTTATAGGTTTCATTTCTTCATAACCCATAAGCAAACTAAGTTCATTATGATGTGCAAGGGAAATGAAGCCATCACAATTTTTGGAAACGATTAGATCATGAAACAATTTGCATCGGATAGTTAAATGACCACGTTCATTGCAAAGTTCACAAGTACGGCTAAGAAAATTTAATTTTTCAGCACAAACATCTAGCCTTTCTTGCAACCATTTAGTTTCTAAATACTTATGCCTCTTGCAAAATCTATCTTCCCTATTAGGTGTGTATTTGCAAACCCAATGCACTCCACAAAAATTGACATGTTTATAGGAGACATTTTCATCATAACTAGTGCAATCATCATTAGTACTATGGATATATAAGCAGTTCATACTAACAACATTGCAATCATGCTCTTCATTCAAAGATTTAGTGCCAAACATTTTAATGCATTCTTCTTCTAACACTTTGGCACAATTTTCCTTTCCATCATACTCACAAAAGATATTAAAAAGATGAAGCGTATGAGGCAAACTCAATTCCATTTTTTTTGTAGTTTTCTTTTATAAACTAAACTAGTGATAAAACAAGAAACTAAAAGATTCGATTGCAAGATCTAAAGATATACCTTCAAGCACTCACCTCCCCGGCAACGGCGCCAGAAAAGAGCTTGATGTCTACTACACAACCTTCTTCTTGTAGACGTTGTTGGGCCTGCAAGTGCAGAGGTTTGTAGGACGGTAGCAAATTTCCCTCAAGTGGATGACCTAAGGTTTATCAATCCGTGGGAGGCATAGGATGAAGATGGTCTCTCTCAAACAACCCTGCAACCAAATAACAAAGAGTCTCTTGTGTCCCCAACACACCCAATACAATGGTAAATTGTATAGGTGCACTAGTTCGACGAAGAGATGGTGATACAAGTGCAATATGGATGGTAGATATAGGTTTTTGTAATCTGAAAATATAAAAACAGCAAGGTAACTAATTATAAAAGTGAGCACAAACGGTATTGCAATGCTTTGAAACAAGGCCTAGGGTTCATACTTTCACTAGTGCGAGTTCTCTCAACAATAATAACATAATTGGATCATATAACTATCCCTCAACATGCAACAAAGAGTCACACCAAAGCCACTAATAGCGGAGAACAAATGAAGAGATTATTGTAGGGTACGAAACCACCACAAAGTTATTCTTTCAGATCAATCTATTCAAGAGTTCGTACTAGAATAACACCTTAAGACACATATCAACCAAAACCCTAATGTCCCCTAGATACTCCAATGTCACCTCAAGTATCCGTGGGTATGATTATACGATATGCATCACACAATCTCAGATTCATCTATTCAAACCAACACAAAGTACTTCAAAGAGTGCCCCAAAGTTTCTACCGGAGAGTCAAGACGAAAACGTGTGCCAACCCCTATGCATAAGTTCATGGGCGGAACCCGCAAGTTGATCACCAAAACATACATCAAGTGGATCACGTGAATATCCCATTGTCACCACAGATAAGCACGGCAAGACATACATCAAGTGTTCTCAAATCCTTAAAGACTCAATCCGATAAGATAACTTCAAAGGGAAAACTCAATCCATTACAAGAGAGTAGAGGGGGAGAAACATCATAAGATCCAACTATGATAGCAAAGCTCGCGATGCATCAAGATCGTATCACCTCAAGAACACGAGAGAGAGAGATCAAACACATAGCCACTGGTACATACCCTCAGCACCGAGGGTGAACTACTCCCTCCTCGTCATGGAGAGCACCGGGATGATGAAGATGGCCACCGGTGCGGGTTCCCCCCCTCCGGCAGGGTGCCAGAACAGGGTCCCGATTGGTTTTTGGTGGCTACAGAGGCTTGCGGCGGCGGAATTCCCGATCTATTCTGTTCCCCGAAGTTTTTAGGGTATATGGATATATGTAGGCGGAAGAAATACATCAGGGGAGCCACGGGGGCCCACGAGGGTGGAGGGCGCGCCCAGGGGGGTGGGCGCGCCCCCCTGCCTCGTGCCTTCCTCGTTGCTTCCCTTACGTATACTCCAAGTCTTCTGGATTGCTCCCGTTCCAAAAATAACTTTCCCGAAGGTTTCATTCCGTTTGGACTCCGTTTGATATTCCTTTTCTGCGAAACACTGAAACAAGGGAAAAAACAGGAACTGGCACTGGGCTCTGGGTTAATAGGTTAGTCCCAAAAATAATATAGAAGTGTAAAATAAAGCCCATAAACATCCAAAACAGAATATAATATAGCATGAAGCAATCAAAAATTATAGATACGTTGGAGACGTATCAAGCATCCCCAAGCTTAATTCCTGCTCGTCCTCGAGTACGTAAATGATAAAAACAGAATTTTTGATGCGGAATGCTACTTGGCATGATTTTTTTTATGTAAACCTCTTAATTGTGGTATGAATATTCAGATCCGAAAGATTCAAGATAAAAGTTTAATATTGACATAAAAATAATAATACTTCAAGCATACTAACTAAGCAATCATGTCTTCTCAAAATAGCATGGCCAAGAAAGTTCATCCCTACAAAATCATATAGTTGGGTCATGCTCCATTTTCGTCACACAAGAATGCTCTCATCATGCACAACCCCGATGACAAGCCAAGCAATTGTTTCATACTTTAGTAATCTCAAACTTTTTCAACCTTCACGCAATACATGAGCGTGAGCCATGGATATAGCACTATGGGTGGAATAGAGCATGATGATGGGGGTTATGTGGAGAAGACAAAAAAGGAGAAAGTCTCACATTGATGCGGCTAATCAATGGGCTAGGGAGATGCCCATCAATTGATGTCAATGCAAGGAGTAGGGATTACCATGCAACGGATGCACTAGAGCTATAAATGCATGAAAGCTCAACAAAAGAAACTAAGTGGGTGTGCATCCAACTTGCTTGCTCATGAAGACCTAGGGCATTTGAGGAAGCCCATTGTTGGAATATACAAGCCAAGTTCTATAATGAAAAATTCCCACAAGTATATGAAAGTGACAAAACAAGAGACTCTCTACTATGAAGATCATGGTGCTACTTTGAAGCACAAGTGTGGAAAAAGGATAGTAGCATTGTCCCTTTTTTCTTTTTTTTGGGCCTTTCTTTTTTTTTGGCCTTCCCTTTTTTTGGCCTTTCTTCTTTTTTTGGGACAATGCTCTATTAATGATGATCATCACACTTCTATTTATTTACAACTCAATGATTACAACTCGATACTAGAACAAAGTATGACTCTATATGAATGCCTCCGACGGTGTACCGGGATGGGCAATGAATCAAGAGTGACATGTATGAAAAATTATGAACGGTGGCTTTGCCACAAATACGATGTCAACTACATGATCATGCAAAGCAATATGACAATGATGAACGTGTCATGATAAACGGAACGGTGGAAAGTTGCATGGCAATATATCTCGGAATGGCTATGGAAATGCCATAATAGGTAGGTATGGTGGCTGTTTTGAGGAAGATATAAGGAGGTTTATGTGTGACAGAGCGTATCATATCACGGGGTTTGGATGCACCGGCGAAGTTTGCACCAACTCTCAAGGTGAGAAAGGGCAATGCACGGTACCGAAGAGGCTAGCAATGGTGGAAGGTTGAGAGTGCGTATAATCCATGGACTCAACATTAGTCATAAAGAACTCACATACTTATTGCAAAAATCTACAAGTCATCAAAAACCAAGCACTACGCACATGCTCCTAGGGGGATAGATTGATAGGAAAAGACCATCGCTCGTCCCCGACCGCCACTCATAAGGAAGACAATCGAAGAACACATCATGTTTCAAATTTGTTACATAACGTTTACCATACGTGCATGCTACGGGACTTGCAAACTTCAACACAAGTATTTCTCAATTTCACAACTACTCAACTAGCACAACTTTAATATCACTACCTCCATATCTCAAAACAATCATCAAGCATCAAACTTCTCTTAGTATTCAACACACTCATAAGAAAGTTTTTTACTAGTCTTGAATACCTAACATATTAGGATTAATTTCCCAATTTAAGCAAACTACCATGCTGTTTAAGACTCTCAAAATAATATAAGTGAAGCATGAGAGTTCATCTATTTCTACAAAATAAGACCACCGCCGTGCTCTAAAAGATATAAGTGAAGCACTAGAGCAAACGACAAACTACTCCGAAAGATATAAGTGAAGATCAATGAGTAGTTGAATAATTATTTAGCTATGTGAAGACTCTCCCATTTAATAATTTCATATCTTGGTATTTTATTCAAACAGCAAGCAAAGCTAAAGAAAATGACATGACGCTCCAAGCAAAACACATATCATGTGGTGAATAAAAATATAGCTCCAAGTAAATTTACCGATGGACGAGGACGAAAGAGGGGATGCCTTCCGGGGCATCCCCAAGCTTAGCCGCTTGGTTATACTTGAATTTACCTTGGGGTGCCTTGTGCATCCCCAAGCTTAGACTCTTGCCACTCCTTATTCCATAGTCCATCGAATCTTTACCAAAAACTTGAAAATTTCACAACACAAAACTCAACAGAAAACTCGTAAGCTCCGTTAGTATAAGAAAATAAATCACTACTTTCTATAGCATAAGTTTCATCACAATAATCATCATAAGTAGCAACTTTGTTCTCATCATAATCGATTGAAACCTCTTCCAAGATAGTGGAATCATCACTAAATAAAGTCATGACCTCTCCAAATCCACTTTCATATTCATCACAATAAGATTCAACATCCTCCAAAATAGTGGGATCATTACTTCCTAAAGTTGACACTCTTCGAAACCCACTTTCATCAATATAATCATCATAAGTAGGAGGCATGCTATCCTCATAATAAATTTGCTCATCAAAACTTGGGAGGCTAAAAATATCATCTTCATTAAACGTAGCATCCCCAAGCTTGGGACAAACATTAATTTCAGAAAATATATTCTGAAAACATCATCTTCTTCAAACATAGCATCCCCAAGCTTGGGCCTTTTCATATCATAAGCATAATCACTCTCATCATTAATAGTATGGATAGCACCAATAGTATAGCAATTATCATATTCTTCCAAGCAAGTGCCAAAAAGATTTTCAAGATCATAAGAAGTATCATTATCTTCCCAATCATAATCATCACAACAAGCAATAGGCATAACGAGATCATCATCAAGTGCATCATCTTCCACAATTATTTTTGTTTCATTTTCATGAGGCACAACAATAATAGGAGCAACATTATTTGGGAGAGATATATTTTTACCTCTCTTACTTTTTCTTTTCTTCTTCTTCACCACATCATGTGTGGGTTCAATCCTCATTTTGGAGCTCCTTATTAATGAGATTGATTGAATAGAAGGCTCTTCCTCGTTACCTGATTCATCATAAGAAATAATAGGAGGATATTGGGAAGTCTCTTCCCTTTCATTAGTATTCTCTTCATCTCTATTTGTTTTCTTGTCTTTATGTAATTGGCAATATAAGGATTTTCAATGCAATTCACCGCACAATACATATAAATTTCCTCTAGATCAAAATCAAAAAGTTTATCACGGGCAAATACTGGAAGATAGTTAGTTATAGGTTTCATTTCTTCATAACCCATAAGCAAACTAAGTTCATTATGATGTGCAAGGGAAATGAAGCCATCACAATTTTTGGAAACGATTAGATCATGAAACAATTTGCATCGGATAGTTAAATGACCACGTTCATTGCAAAGTTCACAAGTACGGCTAAGAAAATTTAATTTTTCAGCACAAACATCTAGCCTTTCTTGCAACCATTTAGTTTCTAAATACTTATGCCTCTTGCAAAATCTATCTTCCCTATTAGGTGTGTATTTGCAAACCCAATGCACTCCACAAAAATTGACATGTTTATAGGAGACATTTTCATCATAACTAGTGCAATCATCATTAGTACTATGGATATATAAGCAGTTCATACTAACAACATTGCAATCATGCTCTTCATTCAAAGATTTAGTGCCAAACATTTTAATGCATTCTTCTTCTAACACTTTGGCACAATTTTCCTTTCCATCATACTCACAAAAGATATTAAAAAGATGAAGCGTATGAGGCAAACTCAATTCCATTTTTTTGTAGTTTTCTTTTATAAACTAAACTAGTGATAAAACAAGAAACTAAAAGATTCGATTGCAAGATCTAAAGATATACCTTCAAGCACTCACCTCCCCGGCAACGGCGCCAGAAAAGAGCTTGATGTCTACTACACAACCTTCTTCTTGTAGACGTTGTTGGGCCTGCAAGTGCAGAGGTTTGTAGGACGGTAGCAAATTTCCCTCAAGTGGATGACCTAAGGTTTATCAATCCGTGGGAGGCATAGGATGAAGATGGTCTCTCTCAAACAACCCTGCAACCAAATAACAAAGAGTCTCTTGTGTCCCCAACACACCCAATACAATGGTAAATTGTATAGGTGCACTAGTTCGACGAAGAGATGGTGATACAAGTGCAATATGGATGGTAGATATAGGTTTTTGTAATCTGAAAATATAAAAACAGCAAGGTAACTAATTATAAAAGTGAGCACAAACGGTATTGCAATGCTTTGAAACAAGGCCTAGGGTTCATACTTTCACTAGTGCGAGTTCTCTCAACAATAATAACATAATTGGATCATATAACTATCCCTCAACATGCAACAAAGAGTCACTCCAAAGCCACTAATAGCGGAGAACAAACGAAGAGATTATTGTAGGGTACGAAACCACCACAAAGTTATTCTTTCGGATCAATCTATTCAAGAGTTCGTACTAGAATAACACCTTAAGACACATATCAACCAAAACCCTAATGTCCCCTAGATACTCCAATGTCACCTCAAGTATCCGTGGGTATGATTATACGATATGCATCACACAATCTCAGATCCATCTATTCAAACCTACACAAAGTACTTCAAAGAGTTCCCCAAAGTTTCTACCGGAGAGTCAAGACGAAAACGTGTGCCAACCCCTATGCATAAGTTCATGGGGCGGAACCCGCAAGTTGATCACCAAAACATACATCAAGTGGATCACGTGAATATCCCATTGTCACCACAGATAAGCACGGCAAGACATACATCAAGTGTTCGCAAATCCTTAAAGACTCAATCCGATAAGATAACTTCAAAGGGAAAACTCAATCCATTACAAGAGAGTAGAGGGGGAGAAACATCATAAGATCCAACTATGATAGCAAAGCTCGCGATGCATCAAGATCGTATCACCTCAAGAACACGAGAGAGAGAGATCAAACACATAGCCACTGGTACATACCCTCAGCCCCGAGGGTGAACTACTCCCTCCTCGTCATGGAGAGCACCGGGATGATGAAGATGGCCACCGGTGCGGGTTCCCCCCCTCCGGCAGGGTGCCAGAACAGGGTCCCGATTGGTTTTTGGTGGCTACAGAGGCTTGCGGCGGCGGAACTCCCGATCTATTCTGTTCCCCGAAGTTTTTAGGGTATATGGATATATATATAGGCGGAAGAAATACATCAGGGGAGCCACGGGGGGCCCACGAGGGTGGAGGGCGCGCCCAGGGGGGTGGGCGCGCCCCCCTGCCTCGTGCCTTCCTCGTTGCTTCCCTTACGTATACTCCAAGTCTTCTGGATTGCTCTCGTTCCAAAAATAACTTTCCCAAAGGTTTCATTCCGTTTGGACTCCGTTTGATATTCCTTTTCTGCGAAACACTGAAACAAGGGAAAAAACAGGAACTGGCACTGGGCTCTGGGTTAATAGGTTAGTCCCAAAAATATTATAGAAGTGTAAAATAAAGCCCATAAACATCCAAAACAGAATATAATATAGCATGAAGCAATCAAAAATTATAGATATGTTGGAGACGTATCAGTACCAAAGAAATCCAGGAGTGGATCACTGGACAGCGGTCAAGAACATCCTGAAATACCTGAAAAGGACTAAAGATATGTTTCTCGTTTATGGAGGTGACAATGAGCTCATCGTAAATGGTTAAGTTGATGACTGATCCGGATGATTCTAAATCGCAAACCAGATACGTGTTTATATTGAAAGGTGGAGCTGTCAGTTGGTGCAGTTCTAAACAAAGCGTCGTGGCGGGATCTACATGTGAAGCGGAGTACATAGCTGCTTCGGAAGCAGCAAATGAACGAGTCTGGATGAAGGAGTTCATATCCGATCTAGGTGTCATACCTAGTGCATTGGATCCAATGAAAATCTTCTGTGACAATACTGGTGCAATTGCCTTGGCAAAGGAATCCAGATTTCACAAGAGGACGAAGCACATCAAGAGACGCTTCAATTCCATCCGGGACCAAGTCCAGGTGGGAGACATAGAGATTTGCAAGATACATACCGATCTGAATGTTGCAGACCCGTTGACTAAGCCTCTTCCACGAGCAAAACATGATCAACACCAAGGCTCCATGGGTGTTAGAATCATTACTGTGTAATCTAGATTATTGACTCTAGTGCAAGTGGGAGACTGAAGGAAATATGCCCTAGAGGCAATAATAAAGTTATTATTTATTTCCTCATACCATGATAAATGTTTATTATTCATGCTAGAATTGTATTAACCGGAAACATAATACATGTGTGAATACATAGACAAACATAGTGTCACTAGTATGCCTCTACTTGACTAGCTCGTTGATCAAAGATGGTTATGTTTCCTAGCCATAGACATGAGTTGTCATTTGATTAACGGGATCACATCATTAGGAAAATGATGTGATTGACTTGACCCATTCCGTTAACTTAGCACTTGATCGTTTAGTATGTTGCTATTGCTTTCTTCATGACTTATACATGTTCCTATGACTATGAGATTATGCAACTCCCATTTACCGGAGGAACACTTTGTGTGCTACCAAACGTCACAACGTAACTGGATGATTATAAAGGTAATCTACAGGTGTCTCCGAAGGTACTTGTTGGGTTGGCGTATTTCGAGATTAGGATTTGTCACTCCGATTGTCGGAGAGGTATCTCTAGGCCCACTCGGTAATGCACATCACTATAAGCCTTGCAAACATTGTAACTAATGAGTTAGTTGCGGGATGATGTATTACGGAACGAGTAAAGAGACATGCCGGTAACGAGATTGAACTAGGTATTGAGATACCGACGATCGAATCTCGGGCAAGTAATATATCGATGACAAAGGGAACAACATATGTTGTTATGCGGTTTGACCGATAAAGATCTTCGTAGAATATGTGGGAACCAATATGAGCATCCAGGTTCCGCTATTGGTTATTGACCGGAGACGTGTCTCGGTCATGTCTACATAGTTCTCGAACCCGTAGGGTCCGCACACTTAAAGTTAGATGATGATCGGTATTATGAGTTTTGTGTTTTGATGTACTGAAGGTAGTTCGGAGTCCTGGATATGATCACGGACATGACGAGGTCTCTAAATGGTCGAGACGTAAAGATCGATATATTGGACGACTATGTTCGGACACCGGAATGGTTTAAGGGAGTTTCGGACATATACCGGAGTACCGGGGCGTGACCGGAACCCCCCGGGGAGTTTAATGGGCCAAGATGGGCCTTAGTGCAGAAGAGGAGGGGCGGCTAGGGCTGGCCGCGCGCCCCCTCCCCCTCTAGTCTGAATTGGACAAGGAGGGGGGAGGGGCGGCGCCCCCTTTCCTTCCCCCTCTCTCCTTCCCTTCCTTTCCCCCTCCTACTCCAACTAGGAAAAGAGGGATTCCTACTCCCGGTGGGAGTAGGACTCCTCCCTGGCGCGCCCTCCCCTGGCCGGCCGCCTCCTCCCCCTGGTCCTTTATATACGGGGGCAGGGGGCACGTCTAGACACAACAATTTGATCTCTTGATCTCTTAGCCGTGTGCGGTGCCCCCCTCCACCATTTTCCACCTCGATCATATCGTAGCGGTGCTTAGGCGAAGCCCTGCGTCGGTAGCATCATCATCACCGTCACCACGCCATCGTGCTGACGGAACTCTCCCGTGAAGCTCTGCTGGATCGGAGTTCGCGGGACGTCATCGAGCTGAACGTGTGCTGAACTCGGAGGTGCCGTACGTTCGGTACTTGGATCGGTCGGATCGTGAAGACGTACGACTACATCAACCGTGTTGTGCTAACGCTTCCGCTTTCGGTCTACGAGGGTACGTGGACACACTCTCCCCTCTTGTTGCTATGCATCCCATGATCATGTGTGTGCATAGGAATTTTTTTGAAATTACTCCGTTCCCCAACAAATCCCATGTTGCCTTGCCTTCTCGACCCGTTCTTCTTCATAAGCTCTCACGCTTGAGGACTCGTGGATTAGCTTGCTGGGGAGTCCGCCTCAGCCTCATACACCATGGCGTAGGGGTTGTACCCTATGGACTGATTTGGGAAGGTCCAGAGACCCTATAGTACCAATGGGGCAAAATCCACAAATCTAACCTATTGACAAAATTATTTCACAAACTGAACTGTGTTTGAAAAATTTTCACTCAGCTGACCCTTTTGTGTAACACCCGACATTTAAGCGTCACACTACACTGTGCAGCGCCTAGCTCTCAGGCGCTCCACGCCTAGCCAGCGTTGCACCCCAGACTGCCTAAAAAATTCTAAGTCAGTGTGCAACGCCTGAGAGCTAGGCGCTACAGATAGTGTAGCGCCTAGACACTAGGCACTGTACTACTCGGATTACAACAGCTGCAGCAGGTGGCAATAGTATTTGCACGAGCGAGGTGAGTCAATGCCTAGGGATTCACGATGTACTTTTATAGTATCATCAAATGGAACAGCGCAGCTGGCCAAGTTGGTCGTTTGGTGGTTAACCGTGTTGGAAATAAACCTAGCAACCCTAGCACTAGTACTACCTAGCCACGCGCGATGGATATAAACTACTCCATGTGTGGCTAGTATTTTATGCTCCATGCGTGTTGTCTTCCTCCCTCGGACGTAAGCATAAACATAAAGCTGTGCTGTACAACGTACGAGATGATAAGAGTGTGAGCTGCTGCAGCTGTTGTAATCCAAGTCGTGCAGCGTCTAGTGTGTAGGCGCTACACTGTATAGTGTAGCGCCTAGCTTTCAGGCATTGCACACTGACTTAGTGTTTTTTGGGCAGTCTGGAGTGCGACGCTGGCTAGGCGTGTAGCGCTTGAGAGCTAGGCGCTGCACAATGTAGTGTGACGCCTAGATGTCGGGCGCTACATAAAAGGGTCAGTTGGGTGAAATTTTTTCAAACATAGTTCAGTTTGTGAAATAATTTTGTCCATAGGTCAGATTTGTCATTTCCGCCTACCAAGGGTAGTTCCTCCACCCACGTGCATGTGAACTTCTTGAGTCGACTGCAGATGTGGGGTTTGACCTTGGCTCTCTCGACCTACCGTTGGAACATGGGTGTGACACGGAGGTGAAGTCAAGAGTGATGCTGAACTCCTCACGGTACTCGAGAAAAGGGGCTCCTGTGAACTGGGTACTGTTGCCAGTGATCATATTTTGGTAGGTCCTGAAGCGGTAGACGATCCTCTTGAAGAAATGTTCTTCCTTTTCTGTGGTGATGGTGGCTACGAGCACTAGTAGAAAAGAGGGCTTTGGTTCAGGCCGGGTCAGCCCATTAGTCCCGGTTCAGTCCAGAACCGGGACCAATGGGGGCACTGGTCCCAGTTCGTGAGGCCAGGGGCCTGCCGGGCCTCGTCGGGGCATTGGTCCCGGTTCGTCTGGCCCCTTTGGTCCCGGTTGGTGGGACGAACCGGGACCAATGGGCCTCGCTCCTGGCCCACCACCATTGGTCCCGGTTGGTGGCTTGAACCGGGACCACAGGCTGCCCTTTAGTCCCGGTTCATGCCACGAACTGGGACCAATGAGGTGCCTATATATACCCCTCGCCCGCGAGAAGAGCACTCCAGTGCTCTGTTTTTCTCTGGCCGGCGAGGGGAGGGCTCTGTGGTGCTCTAGCTCACCTCCTATGCACATGAGGTGCTCGATGAAATGCCCGAGCCACAGTAGTTAAGCTTTCTCCTCTCGAAGCTCGACCTCAAAGCTCCATTTTCCTCGAGATTTGTCTAGATTTAGCGGCCCGTCACGTCCCATTCCCGTCTTCACCGCCGTCGATCGCCCGCACCGATCTCGTCGCCGGCACCACCGTGGTGAGCCTCTTGTTCTTATCTTCTTTTTGAAAGAAAAGAATTCTTACTTTAGATAGATACTTGTCTAATTTTCTTACTATTGTATTGCTTGTTATTATATAGTGCGATGGTTTTGGTATCCGCCCCCGTCGGCCCTCGGCCTGTCTATGATTCGGATGTGGTATATATTATCTTTATAACTATTGGTTCATTTATTGTTTATGAAAATTATGCCGACCAATGTGACATAGATTTTATTTATCTAGGAGGTATGTGAACCGGAAATTCCAACTGACCCTATTGTCGAGAGGTTAAATTTAGTTGAAGAAGAAAACAATTTCTTAAAGGAAAAAATAAAAAAAAATTGAGGAGGAGAAGATGATATTGGAGTTGCATGTTGCGGATGTCGTCGATGATCACAAGATCAAGATGGATGCAATGCGCTTGAAGATTAGAAGAACCTTTGCGTGAACCTGCTAGGCTTCTTGGGCGTGTATGGGAAGACAAAAGATACACCTGAGGCACGGGAGGACCTGCAACGTTTGCACGAAAAAGACGGCATGCCTCCGAAGCAGTATGAAGGTCTTGCCAGCTACGCTCTTACGAAAGAAGAGAAAGAAATCTTCTTTGAATGCCTGCTCAGTATGAAGGTCCCGACTGGCTTCTCGTCGAATATAAAGGAAAGAATAAATATGCCAGAGAAAAAGTTCCAGAACCTAAAGTCTCATGACTGCCACGTGATTATGACGCAACTGCTTCCGGTTACATTGAGGGGGGCTTCTACCGGAAAACGTCCGATTAGCCATTGTGAAGCTATGTGCATTCCTCAATGCAATCTCTCAGAAGGTGATCGATCCAGAAATCATACCAAGGCTAAGGAGTGATGTGGCGTAATGTCTTGTCAGTTTCAAGCTGGTGTTCCCACCATCCTTCTTCAATATCATGACGCACGTCCTAGTTCATCTAGTCGACGAGATTGTCATTCTGGGGCCCGTATTTCCACACAATATGTTCCCCTTTGAGAGGTTCATGGGAGTCCTAAAGAAATATGTCCGTAACCGCGCTAGGCCAGAAGGAAGCATCTCCATGGGCCATCAAACAGAGGATGTCATTGGGTTTTGTGTTGTCTTCATTCCTGGCCTGAAGAAGATAGGTCTCCCTAAATCGCGGTATGAGGGGAGACTGACTGGAAAAGGCACGCTAGGAGCGGACTCAATAATATGCAGGGACGGGCATTCTTGGTCTCAAGCACACTACACAGTTCTACAGAACTCTACCTTGGTGACCCCGTATGTCGATGAACACAAGAACAGTCTGCGCTCCAAACACCCGGAGCAGTGTGACGACTGGATTACATGTGAACACATCAGGACTTTCAGCAGTTGGTTGGAAACACGTCTCAGAGGTGACACCACTGTTTGTGATGACTTGTACTCGTTGTCCAGGGGACCATCTTCGACTGTATTGACTTACAAAGGATACGAGATAAATGGGAATACATTTTACACGATCGCCCAAGATCAAAAGAGCACCAACCAAAACAGCGGTGTCCGCTTTGATGCAGCAACCGAGAGGGGAAAGGACACATATTATGGTTACATAATTGACATATGGGAACTTGACTACGGACATGATTTTAAGGTCCCTTTGTTTAAGTGCAAATGGGTCAATCTGTCAGGAGGCGGGGTACAGGTAAACCCACAGTACGGAATGACAACAGTGGATGTGAACAATCTTGGGTACACTGACGAACCGTTCGTCCTAGCCAATGATGTGGCACAGGTTATCTATGTGAAGGACATGTCTACCAGACCGAGAAAAAGAAAAGATAAGGAAGCGAATACATCATACGATGAGCCAAAGCACCACATAGTTCTTTCAGGAAAAAGGGACATTGTGGGAGTGGAGGGCAAGACAGACATGTCTGAAGATTATGAAAAGTTTCATGAAATTCCTCCCTTCAAAGTCAAGGCTGACCCAAGCATCCTGATAAACGATGAAGATTATCCATGGTTACGGCACAATAAGCAAATGACACAAGCGAAGAAAAAGTGAAGACTTTCTCCCGCAACTATTATGATGATACCATGCCAACTTTGTAACAGACGAGTATGATACCATTGTCCGTTTTGTACACGAAGTGCATCCAGTTTTTGCCGTAACCCTCTCAACTTTCTTGCACATGCTATGTGGATGAAATGATGATACCATGCCAACTTTCATCCTTTTCAGAGTTCATTTGAAATGCTTTTCAATTTTAAGGTCTTATACCTGAAAATAATCAGTAAAGGCATGAAAAATAACAAATAAAATAAATAAATAATTAGAAACAAAATAATATAAACTTTAAAAATATATATAAGTAGAAACAAAATAAAATAAAATTTAATAACATAAATAAAATTTATGAAACTAAAATTATCAAAGTATTTTCTGTTCAAAACATTATAAGCAACCTCTAGTATTATTCAAACTAAAATTATATAAAATTGATGCAACTAAAATTATCGAAGTATTTTCTGTCCAAAATAATTGAAAGCAAAAAGAATTTTCATAAAGAACTTTTTTTGTTAGAAACTTTAATAGCAAAAAGAATTATCATAAAGTAAAATAAATAAGTAATTAGAAACAAAATAAAATAAAATAAATAAGTTTTTTTAAAGTAGAAACAAAACAAATTAAATAAAACAAAAAAAGGCAAAAAATAAAAATTATGCCACCTACTAGGCCACCACGGCCTGAATACGACTAGAAACCCATCCATGGGCCAGGATTCAGGCCCGCGGAAGGCCCAGTAGGCCCACGGGCATGTACAAAGAGGTTAGGTCCGTAAGCCTGCTTTAGAGAGGAGCTCGACAGCTCAGGCGCACCGCACCTTATAAACAGGTGTGGCTCTCTCTTAGCTAGCGAGGTGGGACTAAACTCCCACCACCACGCCGCTGTGCAAGGCTTTCCGTCCCAGTTGATGGCACCAACCGGGACTAAAGGTAGCATTGGTCCCGGTTGGTGCCACCAACCGGTACCAATGCTCTTTGTATATAAGATGGACTTGTGAAATTTCACAACTTCACCGTCAGTTCGTGCCCGACGCCCCAGCGCTGCTCCACGTCACCGTCGCCATCATCGCCCCTGCCTCCGACGCCATCGCCGCGCCGCCCCTGCCTCCGACTCCGTCGCCGCGCCGCCCCTGTCCCCGACCACGCCGTCGCCGCGCCAGCCCCTGCCCCGCGCCCGAGCCCCTTCCCGCGGCCTGCCCCAGCGCGCCGGCGCCCTCGCCTCCCCCGCCGCCGCCATCGCCAGACGCCCCCGCTGTGAGCCGCCGCGCCGGTCCGGCTCTGTTTTTATTATGTATTAGATTAATTTTTTGTTCATATATATAACATATATATTTGTATGTATGTGGCTATATGTAAGTTCAGAGCATGTTTTTATTAGATTAATTTCTTATTAGATTTATTACATTAATTTTTTTGTTCACAACATGTTTTTGTTCATATATGTATTTTTTTGTTCATATGTGTATTAATGTTTTTGTTGTATATATGTAATTTTTTTCAATGTATATATGTATGTGGTAGCTATATATGCATGATGAGGGGGTGGGGGTCGATATACCCCCTCCCCGATAATTTCAACATGAGGGGAGGTCGATACCCCCTCCCCGACAGCATTTTATGGGGAACTCCATTCCAAAATAACTTCGACATGATGTGCGGTCGATATATATACCCCCTCTCGACCGTGATAACTTATACCACGGGAGCACCCCCCAGCCCTCTCGCTCGACCAAAACTCTCGAGGACACCCAAACCGTAGAAAAAACGATGTTGGTCTCCTACCCCCTCCCGCCGCGCCCCTACCCTTGAAGCGTTGCCAAGGCCACCCCAAACCCGGAATAAGCTAGGTCTACGTTTGCACTAATATATCCACCTGTTGTCATGTTTGTGTAATAATTGCCATGTTGTAATATTTGCAGAAACAATGGAGCACGGACGAGACGAGGAAGCAGAAGAGGGGTTGGGGGACATAATCTTAGCCGGAGGTGCTGTCTTGTCGTATCTTAACGATAATGATGGTCTGGAAGAACAGGGTGAAGAAGCAGGCTACGGTGATCGAAGAGTGGAGGAGGAAAGACATGATTATGATGGCTCCGGTGACCCAATGCTGGTGCAAGAAGGAGCCCGTGGTGACGGCTCCGGTGACCGAACAGAGTCCGGCCAGGTAAATATATTAGTTAAGCTTGTGCTGACTAGCTAATTGATGCATTCATTGTTTTGGTATGTACACATATTAATTAACTCTCGTCTTTATTCTTTTTTCTAGCCCTCCGGATCGAGCACAACTTCGGTAAAGAGACGAGGCCCAAAGAGAAAGTTGCACTCGGATGAAAGGTTTGAGATCACAGCAATCGCGCGCGACGGCGAACCGATTGAACCCATCCGGACAAAGGAAGCATTTGCTGCTTAGTGCGGGGTTCTTGTTAGGGACAAGATCCCGATCAGCATCCACCAATGGTATAAGCCTAAGAAGGAAGACCCTGAGGTGTCTTATGTCAATGATATGCAGAAAGATGATCTTTGGACTGAGCTGAAGGCAAATTTCACCCTACCGCCAGAGGAGGATCCGGAGAAGCCAGTTAAAGAGCAATTAATCAAGTCTCATGCTCTTAAGAAGATGGCAGACCTATTCAGGAGGTGGAAGAATGAGCTGAAAACGTTTGTCGACAAAGAAGAGACACCAGAATTCATCGGCCGGTATGAGAAGATCAGAGATCACTGGCCCGCATTTGTGGCCCACAAGACATCAGAAAAGAGTAATGTCAGCGACAAACAAGAAGAATGCTGCGAAGAAGAAGCTTCACCATCGCACGGGGTCAGGTGGCTACCTCAAAGCCCGGCCTAAGTGGGCCAAGGCTGAGAATGATCTGCTTGATAAAGGGATCGAACCACAGACAATGAACTCGCCAGACCGTTGCCGGACTTGGTTCTTCAGGGCTGGCGGAAAATTGGACCCTGTATCAGGGAAGTGCGTTTGGACGGACGAGCTTTTGAGAATACCAGTCAAGAGGCTTCAGCACTATATCGATGCAGCGCAATAAGGGACGTTCGTTCCAGACAGAGAGAACGACGAGCTCACAATGGCCCTCGGGAATCCTAAGCACCCTGGACGGACACGAGGCACACTAGGCTCCGTTCCGTGGAAGGCTGGTTTTCCGGACGCAGGCGGTTACAAAAGCCAGGAGAGGAGAAAAAAAGTGGAGCAGATCCAAATTCAGAAGCTGCACGAAAGGGTTCAAGCGCTAGAGGAACGTGACGGCAATCGACATGCCGAAACTACCCCCAAACCTACCCCGCCATCTCAGCGGAGAAGCAGCGTGGCTTCCGCCGAGCTGCTTCAGTCGGAGCATGTCTTGATGGCTCATGCTAGCTACCCCGTGGATGCTATCACGGAGTCTCAACATTGCCACCTTATGACGCAATGGCAGAACTTCAAAGTCAAGGCGGTTGTTGGCTCTGTTTTACCTCCTGAACCCGGCGCAACCTACCACTGCCGGCCGATTCCAGAAGGATATGCTAGGGTGATGGTGCATGAAATAACGGAGGGATTTGAGGACCTCCAGGTTGACCACCCTACCGGTGAAAGGGAGACTCGGCTGGGTTCTGCTCTGAAGACTCCATGCCTATGGCGGAAGGAGCTCATTAACCTTCCGAACTGGACGCCTTCGGCGAGTAAGGGCACTCCGCCTCCTCCTCCGCCTCCGCCTCCGGCGAGTGATCAGGGCACTCAGCCTCCTTCTCCGGCGCGTGGCGGCACTCCGCCTCCTCCTCCGGCGAGTGATCAGGGCACTCAGCCTCCTTCTCTGGCGCGTGGCGGCACTCCGCCTCCTTCTCAGCCTGCGCCGGCGCGCCAGACCAGCCAGCCTCCTCCTTCTCCGCCTCGTCAGCAAGGGCGGAAGAGACCCAACGCCGCTCCGGCTGCTCCGGCGCGTCGTAGTCCTTCTCCTCCGCCTCGTAAGCAAGGAAAGAAGACAGCTGCAGCCGCTCCGTCTGCTCTGCCAGCGTCTAGCAGTACAGCCAGAGGCGGGAGGCAATACAGATTCGGTCCTTCTCTGAAGACTCCAGAGAAGTTACCATACGAGAGGACCGAGGAGGAAACCACGAAGATCGTGCGAGCCGAAGTGACGAACTTCATTGAAGGGGTGAAAGCAAAGAAACATCCACCTCCGGAGGAGAAGGTAGATCCAGTGAAAGCGAAGCGCACTCTGGCTGCCCTGACAAAACCACCAAAGTCTCCGCCGAGAGGCAACTATGAGCGCATTATTGCAAAGACATTTGCCGAAGCGGAGCGGTCGGAAAGTACTGTCAGTGATCAAAGGTTAAAAGAACGACGAGCTGGGAAAAAAATTGCCCAGCTCGGCGAACAAGCGAACCAATCGTGCCCCCCGCTCAAGGTGTCTAGCGACATCGTCGTTGCAGATCCGAGGATGGTGCCTGGTTATAGCAATCTTGGAGATTACCTGCCCGATGATGTACATTATGAAATCTTGGAGGTGGACGAACACAAATACCATTACGGGAAGCCTCTCATCAAAGATGAAAGATCTCTAACAACGATGATGCGAAGATTAAATGATTGGTGCATGAAAACCTGCAGAGAGTCTGGGGGGAGGAATACTTTGACGCTGAGAGTTAAACCGGAGCATGACCTCGTTGGAATTGAACTGTTGAATGTTCCATTTAAGGAGTTCTTCCAGTTTTTCAATCAAAAGGCCCTCGATAAATCAACGATCACTTGCTACTGTCTGTAAGTAGTACTACTTCTGTCATTAAGTCTCTCTATATAGGTCAGCTCTTTCATTGCATGTATTTATAATTATCCTCACTATATTATGCAGATTGAAGATCCCCGAATTGAAGAAAAGACAAATCGGAGATATTGGGTTCATTAACACAAATCTCATAGATGCAACTGAGGTTAAATATCATGCCGAAAATACCGAGGCCAACTTGCTACGATCGTTGGTAATAAATAAAAACAAAGATATAATACTCTTTCCTTACAACTTCAAGTGAGTGTTACTGTCTTGTGCATATTCGGTTTCCCTTATTAGTCCAGGTTATAGTAATGTAATTGATGACTTATGCATGCGTGCGCAGCTTCCACTATATTCTCCTTGAGATTAAGCTTGAGCAGGGAGTAGTAACCGTCTTAGACTCGAGACGAAAAGATCCCCAGGACTATGCAGACATGACTGAAATGCTCGAGAAGTAAGTTAAATCGATCATTATCCACCATATCAGCAACTTTGTTCATTTCCTGATATCAAGTAATTGTTTTCTTTGTCTGGCAGGGTTTGGAGAAAATTCACCAAAAAAGCTCCGGGACTGCCGAAGAAGCTGCAATTTAGACACCCGAAAGTAAGTACTATAGTAGCATGCTCCGCGCATCTCCTAGTGATTCAAGCACTAGTTTTATCAATACCATTTAGCATGCTTGCTTATCAGTTTGACTGACCTCTATTTCTTGTAAAGTGGTTGTGGCAGGAACCCGGGAATAATTACTGTGGATACTACGTTTGCGAGTCCATCCGCTACACGACCTGTGAGCGGGGCTACTCTGACGAACAATATGAAGTGCGTAAGCAATAATATTCACAATTTTATTTTATTACCATCATTTGTGTCGAGTTTCATTTATTCATATATATATATATATATATATATATATATATATATGTGTGTGTGTGTGTGTGTGTGTGTGTGTGTGTGTGTATTGACCCCCTTCTTCAAATTAGATCTTTCGGATGCGGGATGAACTCCTAGCACCAGATCGTATGCGAGCAATTCAAGAGGAATTGGCGGCATTCTTCCTTGACCACGTGATCGCTGAAAACGGAGAATACTATGTGGACCCTGTGTTCTTACAATTTAATTAGGAGATTATATTGTAAGAGATAATTATTGTATATATGTAGCCGGTAGTGTCGGATAGATATACGAGAACTTGTTGTTCGACCAATCTCTCGGAGAAGGAGAGGTGGTCGATATCACTTCTCTCTGTATGCATATGTTCATGACGATCTTATGTTTCCTTCATTTGCTTACTAGCTAGCGTGTCTAGTCCTCTCCACACGTATATAGTACGTAGCGTCGACCAAGCACGGAGATAAGAGAGGACACTTCTCTCTATTAATTAGCTAGCTAACACAATATATGAAACACCCAATTTAACCCCCCCAAAACCCCCAACCCCCCCCCCCCCCCCAAAAAAAAAACAAAAACCCCAGCCACTGAAATGCTGACGCGTGGATGCCTATTGGTCCCGGTTAGTGCCACCAACCGGGATCAAAGGCCCTCCTGCCTGGGCTCGCCGCACCGGCCACGTGGAGGCCCATCTGTCCCGGTTCGTGTAAGAACCGAGACTAAAGGGTTAGGGCATTAGTAACGACCCTTTAGTCCGGTTCAAAAACCGGGACAAAAGGCCCTTACCAACCGGGACAATAGGCCCTTTTTCTACTAGTGGAGCATGGCTTTGACCCACTTTGTGAAGTTGTCGATGACACTGAAGATGTGGGTGAAGCCCCCGGGTGCCTTTTTGAGTGGCCCCACCATGCATGTCCAACCCCCAGGTAGAGAAAGACCATGTGAGGGCGATTGTTTGGAGTTCTTGAACAAGCATGTGTGTCTGCAGGCGTAGAACTAGCATCCTTCGTAGGTGTGCACGATCTTCTTGGCATTCGCTGATGATGTGGGCCACTAGAAACATTGTCGAAAGGCTTTCCCTGCCAGTGTCTTGGGTGTTGCATGGTGCTCACATGAGCCGAGTGGATTTCTTTGAGTATTAGCTTCCCTTCGTCTTGGGGACACACCTTTGTGGAACTTCTGTGTATCTCCCCTTTGGCTATGCTGTAGGCCCTCTATCGCCGGACAATGTGTCAAGCTTCGTCCTTCTTGTCGGGTAGCGTCCCTCTTTGGAGGTAATCCAAGAATAGCTTTGTCCAGTCATGGTTAATGATGAGGACTTCTATAGTCCCGATGCCCAAGGCTTAGTAGGGGCGCTACGGCTCGCTCGGGTCTCCTTGAAGTTTGAGTTGGACTCCCTTCTTTACCATCAGTTGGCGTAGTGTGTCGAGGATCACCCCGTGCAGGATCCTAGCCAGGCCAAGTCATCCGTCGCTTCGTTATATAGGCATGTGAAAGAGCCCGAGGTGGTCGAACTTTCCCTCGAGATTGTACACCTCTTTACAACATGGGCGCTTATAGGCGCCGGCGCACCGGCCGAGCGTTTCAGCCGGTCCAGCCCAGACCATCGGATATGAGCACGCAGCCATTGGATCCAGGCAAAAAAAAAAAAACAGATCGCCCCCAACTTCTTCTTCCTTGGGCATTCGGCCTGGATCCGCATCTCCCGCTCGGGGAGCACGGCACCGCGCCTCCTGTCCTCTCCGGTGGTCGTCCCCGTCGTCAATCCCCACCCTCGTCGGTCTTCCTCGTCGCCGGCCGTTCTCGTCGCCGGTCCCCCACCCTCCCGGCCTCATTGTCGCCTCGACCCATGCAACAGCTCCACCTGCGGGTGCAGCTCTTGACGACGACGGTTGTAGCTCCGCCGCCCTCGCCATTGATGCTCGCTGCAGGAAAATACGTCGACGCCGGCCGCGAGTTAATCAACGCCATTTGAATGGATGTAGCAAAAAAATTCACCGGTAGTAGCAAAATCAAACTACGGGTGCAGCAAAAACGCCGTCGCCGCCTTCGCGAGGTCGCAGCTCCGTCTTACATGGATGTATCAAAAAACTCCAACGGTAGTAGCAAAATCCTGCTGCGGTTGCAGCAGAAAAACATGAATGTATCAATAAACTCCAACGGTAGTAGCAAAATCCTGCTGCGGTTGCAGCAAAAAAACATGGATGTAGCAAAAACCTCCAACGGTAGTAGCAAAATCCTGCTACGGTTGCAGCAAAAAAATTATTGTCGTCCTCACGAGGTCCCAGCTCTGCCTGATGGATGTAGTAAAAAGCTTTGCCGGTAGTAGCAAAATCCAACAATGGTTGCAGCTTCCCCTTGTTGTGCAGTGCCATTGAAGCTTCCTATGTCTATGGTTGAAGCTTTTTTCAACGGCTGTTGAAGCTTTTCTAGGTGACGGTTGCAATACTTGTATACACGGGATGATCCGGGCATGGCTGCAGGCAGCCATGGCGGCCGGCGAGGGAGCGCCTGGCCGCCGGCGATGGAGGTCGTGGTCGCCCAGTCGCAGCTGGGGGGAGGGGGAAGGGGGGGAGGGGATGCGCCCGCGTGAAGGCTTGAGGTAGGGGATGGATCTGGACATGGCGGCAGGCAGCCATGGCAGTCGGCGAGGGGGGCCTGGCCGCCGGCGATGGAGGTCGCGATGGCCCAGTCGCAGCTCGGGAAGAGGGGAAGGGATGGAGAAGGGGTGGGGAGAAAGGGGCAGAAGAAGAGAGCGGCGCGCGCCCTGTGAAGGAGACGCGGGGAAGAGGGAGACCAGCCCAATGTTTCTGCCGGTGCCCCGGCCCCAAACGTTTCGCTTACAACATCCTTTGATGGACGGGTCATGGTAGTCCCATAACTTAATAACTTCTATGATGATGAGGTTCGAGTCCTCCCGGAAAATGAGCTAACGAATTTTCTTGGTGTCTTCCGGTGCTTGGAAAGAAAAGGCGCTCTAGCCTATCTTGGCTGCAGGCGGCTCCTGTGTGGCTTATCGGAAGACCTCTTGTTTGATGACATTGAACTCTACTGGTGCGACCAACGCGTCGGCACATTGTATGCTCCCTTGGTCCCCTTGCACCGCAATGGTTCCCTTTGGGGCAGTATCTTAAGCTGGATTTAGGTAATGGCCTGGTTTCCAAGGATAATCCCCTCGAACGGTGCACCAGTTTGTATAATCCGGGAGCGAGGGATTCCCACCCTGTCAAGGGTGTCGACATAGAGGATGTTGACGCGCTCACTTCGTCCATTAGCGTTTTGGTGCACCATAATCCAATGACAATGGGGTCGAGTACTAGGCTGGGGGACATGTTCGGAGGATTTGCCAGTCGAGGTGACCGGGACATCTGACCAATCAAGGAACTAGGGCGCTTCGGGCTTCTCCGCTTGGATCTCCTGGGCGATGAGCTTGGTGCTACGCCTGTCCTCGCTCGCAGCGACGCTGATGGATCCTTGCGTATGGCGGCGACGCACTTGCCATTCCTTGTTGTGAGACCGGGCATGCGGTTGAGTGACCCGCTATGCAATTGCAGTTTGTGTGTGCTGTCTGGGGCAAAGTCTAGGAAACGGAAGCGGAAAGCTTGGCCTTCAGGAAAGGTGGCGACGGAGACCAGATCTCTCGTTACGTTGGCGACGAAGCGCGGGGAGCCAAATGAGAAACCTTGTTCCATGCGCACAACCCCTACCTTGTGCGCTAAATGTTGATGTTTCGTGATCGACAATGCCGTTGAGGACAACATATATGTTTGGAGGGCCGTGAGCGGTGGATCAAGATGATACGATGGAAGATGACGAATTTCTTGTGTGTTGCTCGAGTGCTCGCCGACAGTCGGGAGGATCGCCGAAAAGATCTTGTTTCTTGTGTTGCAAGCGGTCGGCCTAGCGGCAGCCGAGAGGAAGAAGATGGGGTAGGTGGAAACAATAACTCTAGTTAGATCTAGAATGTTTATCTTTATTCTCTCCTCCGAGAGGGTCCCTAGCCCGCCTTATATATCCGGCCAAGCTAGGGTTACAAGGCTTGGGTCGGTTTGTAGACGAATCGCATCCTTCGGTTGGACCTTATCGTGTGTGTCAATGGCTCCCCTCCAAGTCTGCTTGATGGCGCAGGCCGGCCACGGGCTCCTAGGCTTGGATTGCTTTCATGGTGGAATTGTAATCCGACTGAGGACCGAGAATGGCGCAAGTGGGCACATCCGAGTTTCATATCCTTGTAAATTTCATAAGTACAATCATGAGCCATGGGGCCTCGACCTGGGGTGTGCCTTGCATGATCAAGGAGACCCGCAAAATAAGGGTTGTGTGCTAATCAAGAATCTTAAGGTAGGTGTGATACAACCGTTAACCTAGTAATGTTGACTTGTAAAAAAGAATTGCATGTATATCTAACATCATTGCTATAATCATTTACCACAAAAATGAAACCTGTAATAGAAACCATATTAACAGAACCATATAAATACATGACGGATCAAAATCACAAAGCCGAGAGAGATGTTATCAATATCGCAAAATCTGAGACGGATCAAAACGGTGGCCTTTGCTTGTATAAATTTTGTACATTTGTACTGTATACATATGGCAAAAATGTATTAAGATTGGCTAATCCTCAAAAAGGCGGATGCCAATAGCAGGGAGTAGGATGATGTGGAGTCTCTATGAGCTAAGAATGTTTAAAAGAGAAACTCTGTTCTGGACTAATTTCCTGAACAGATCTCCTGCTCCATTCTGAAGATCTTCAATGCTGTACTCTAACTCCTGCAATTGCTCCTCCTCGCAAACAACTGCCTTCTTCTTGTAAAATGCCTTACAGACAAGAGACTCCTTTGGCACTTGAATTTGCTTCGACAAGAGATGGAGTGTGGACTTAAACAGAAAGATGCAGATCTCTCTTGCCTTGGTCAATAGCATGACCATCTTGTCGGATGCAGGCTTCGTGGCGGTCTTCTTGAAATGTTTCCTGGCCTTCTTCGCCAAACGAGTAAAGGACTGGATCTTGGCTTGAGCAGCTGCATCAACTCCTTTCCTTGGAGCCACCTGCAGCTCTTTGGATGATGGCCAACATCTCGGCAAAGGTCTCTTGCATGTAGTTGCAGAGATCTAACAGCTCAACGGAGCACTCCATCTCTCCATCCAACATCTTCCTCTGCTGGGAGGAGCAAACTTGGTGGCTTGGTAGGCAAATGATCTCGTCAAGACCATCATAGATGTTTGCAAGAGTCCTTAGACCATCGCACATCGTGTTGATGGAGTTGGAGGAAGAGATGCTTGCTTCTAGGCTGTGGAGCTCTTGCTCAACTTCGGTCTCACTGACGCGAGGCGTAGATGGTAAACTTATCGATCTTTGGTGGAAAGCCATATCTGAGCTTGAAGCTTTTCTCTGTATATATTGTGGTCGATGATAGCTGAAGAATGGAAGACTTCTTGGTTTGATGTGTCTACTGCTCATCTAAGGCCTATTTATACAGAAAACTTAAGTAGCTGCATTTGATTGGTACACTAGTACAAAACAGGGCTTTCGTCACAGGGCAGTTTTCACATTAGTCCCGGTTCAGTCACGAATCGGGACTAATGTGAGCATTGGTCCCGGTTCGTGCGGCTAAAGCATTAGTCCCGGTTCACCTGGGCCCTTTAGTCCCGGTTCGTGCCACGAACCGGGACTAAAGGGTGCGATGCCCATTAGTACCGGTTGGTGGCACCAACCGGGACTAAAGGTTAGACCTTTAGTCCCGGTTCGTGCCATGAACCGGTACTAATGCCTCAAAGGCATTAGTCCCGGTTCATGGCACGAACCGGGACTAAAGGTCTCATTTTCAAACTCTCCCCCCCCCCCCCCCCCCCTTGAATCGCCTTTTCAGTTTTAGAAAAAACAAAAGAAAATGATGGAAATGTCAAAAAAATAAAATAAAATAAGTTTCTCATGTGATATGTGGTCTAGTTGTTGGGAAAATTAACAAATATGAATTTCGACTTTATTTGCAAAATCTCTCCGGAATTTCTTAAAATGGGCATAACTTTTGCATACGAACTCGGATGAAAAAGTTTTTTATATGAAAAATCATCTACGTAGACCTGAAGAATCATGCCATCACATCTCGCAGATGCTGTCTGCTTACTATGCCTTGAGCTCTGGCAGAAGCATAGAGATCACAACCCTAAAGTCGTCTCATGTTCAGTACATAATTTTGTGCGTCTACTGTCCTTGAGATGAGCCATCACATTATCATGTTCCAACAATTGGCAGCAAGAACCAGCATTAGGATAATTGCACGCTCAACCCATTTTTTAATGGGTTGCTAACCTGGCATTTGGCTGTGACATATCTGTATATAATAAGGTGTTTTCCTTGGTGGGCACTCTTGCGAATCACAGGTTAAAGCCTCGACAGTCGGAGCTGGCATGTTGGAGGTTCACTGCACAAGCTCCACGTTAGCGGTTCAGAGTACTAACTCCATTTTTCAGTTGGAGGCTTTCAGCCACCCACTGTGTGAGTAACATGACCATTTCATATCTAACAATACAGAAACAAGCTTTTTTCAATATTTTTATACAATCTTATTACCTTTGAGTCATAGTAACTTATTCTCAAATATCAGTGTCTTTATTTCTGGTGAAGTTTGAAACAAGCATAATAAAGCGTTGATTCTTCTTTGTGTAATGAGAATTATTATATGGAAAGGAACAAAAACTTTGCATATTGTTAATCTCGTAGGAAAAACTGTGGTTCTAGAGTAAATGTTATTGTTATCCCCCCCCCCCCCCCCCCCCCGCCCCCTTAAATGCTTAGATGCTATCGATGTCGATGATGTTAAAATCTGAGTAGATTAATTTGGACTTTGTTGTATGAAATAAGAACTATCTTCAATTGTAGTGCCAGACTGCACAGCCATGTGGACATGTGGTGGTGGTAGAGAATCTGGATATTAAAATTGATTGATTCTGCTAACTACAAGTTGAGACCTTGTGACTTTTATCTGGCATGTTTCATTCATAAGAAGCAAGATCCACTAACCAAGCATATCAGCATAAAGTATCACAAACACATCTTCAAGCTTAACATGGCCAAATGGATCAAAACTTTGGTTTCTCTTTCTATAGTATCATGTACATTTGTGCAGTATAGTGTATACATATGGGAAAATTGTATGAAGATCAGCTATTCCTTAAAAGGCGGATGCCAAACGGGGGGCGCCAAGAGTGACTTGGAAGTATCTATGAGCTAAGGATGTTGAGTAGGGAAACTCTGCTCTGGATTAATTTTCTGAACAGATGTCCTGCCCCACTCTCGAGATCTCCGATACTGCACTCTAGCCCCAACAATTGATCCTCCTTGCAAACAGCTGCCTTCTTCTTGTGAAATGCCTTGGAAACAAGAGACTGTTTAGGCATTTCGATTTGCTTCGACAAGAGATGGAGTGTGGACTCCAGCAGAGACATAGAGATCTCTCTAGCCTTGGCCAATAGCATGACCATGCTACAATCTGCAGGAGCCTTCTTCGCGGTCTTCTTGAAAAGATTCTTGGACTTCTTCACCAAGCGGGTGTAGGATTGGATCTTGGCCTGAGTAGCTGCGTCATCACCTTTCCTTAGAGCCACTTGCAGCTCTTGGATGATGGCCTTCATCTCGACGAAGATCTCTTGCATGGCGCTGCAAAGATCTAGCAGCTCAAGAGAACCGTCCATTTCTCCATCCAACATGCTCCTCTGCTGGGAGGAGCAAACTTGGTTGCTTGGTAGGCAGATGATTTCTTCAAGACCATCGTAGATGTTTGCAAGAGTCCTGAGACCATCGCACATCGTGTTGATGGAATTAGAGGAAGAGATGCTTGCTTCTAGGCTCTGAAGCTCTAGCTCGACTTCGGTCTCACTGACGTGAGGCCTAGAAGGCAAACTTGTCGATCTTTGGTGGAAAGCCATGTCTGAGCTTGAAGATTTGCTCTGTATTTGTGGTCGAAGAGAGGAGGAAGAAAGAAGAGCTTCTAGTTTGATGCATCTACCATTCTGCTGACGCCTATTTATACAGAAGATATGTGTACAGCTGTGCTGCAGCATCTGATTAGTAGACATGAAGAATCCTGCCATTACATCAGCCTAGAGATCTGGCAGAAGCATAGAGATCCCAACACAAAAGTCGTCTCATGTGCACTCTGTCATGTTCCACTAATTGGCTGCAAGGACTAATTAACAATGGTATAGTTTGATAAGGGATCTTCACATAGTTGCATGCTCAAGCTATCATTTAGTGGAACCTTGTCAGTTCAAGCCCCGAGAGTTTGTCCCCCATCTTCAAGGCAAGTTCATGCCGCTCTGCTGTCTTCTTATCGTTTCATACATATATGAACGAGTATATGGTCCTGTCAAAAGTGAACACACGAGGACCAGTTTTTTTGTGCTGGATGATCTAGACAGCTTGATCATGTGTGTGATGACTAGCCCTCTGCATGCTTCGCCGCTGGCATGCTGCAGACGTGTCTTAGTTGTTAGTGGCAAACTCATCTGCACGAGGGTGTCGACGTGTGGTTTCATCTTGCTGGTGCAAGGACTCATTGACTTCATCTGCATGTTCCAGCGTTGTGCTATCTGGTTCTGCTACCAGCCGTTATCAGGGGCCAACCTTACACTCTTGACTCTTCATAACATCGCTGGCATGTTTCAGTTGCATGCTTGCAATTCATCTAGTAATGCTAACAAATGTAGAGGTGTTCAAGTGCACAAACCTCTTTGTGGCCCAAAAATGCTTAAATATTCTGTGAATTGATATTAAGTGTGTGTATATATATTGTCGCCACTGAGTGACAAGATTATAGTTGAAGAGGCACGGTTCTAAGGTTTTTTGACAAATATGTTGGTAAATTTCCTCGCAAATTCTTATCTACATGAGTTTTTTAGTGTATATGGTTGTAATGAATTTTAGTGGCGTTCTTATACAAAGTAAGAGGGGCGAAGAAACAAACAAAAGTATAGTACCGTGCCTTGATGAGGCAAAATATTTCCATTTTACAGTAGAGATTTTATTGTTGTCAGGTCGTCCTCCCGGGCGACACGGGAGGTGACTAGGGTTACCCCGCACCGCCACTTCTATCCCCCTCATCTTCCTAGCCGCCACCAGAGGAGGCTGTCGGGCAAGCCCGTGCGGCCGCCGGTGAAGGTGGCGGCGGGGATTTCGTCTCTATGGTGTCGGCAAAGGGAATGGGGCTCCAGGGCGGCGGCCCTGCTTGGAGAGCCGACATCATCTTTTCGGCCGGCGGTGCTCATGGGAGAGGGTCGGTGTCCTCGGCGGTGACGGCAGGCGCGGTACATGGCCGGCGGTCTGCTCCGACGATTCTCCTAGCATCGGATCTGAAGTTTCCTGTCTTGTCCACTTCCCGCCGGATCTCGTGCCGGTGATCTTGTCTCACCGGCCTGATGGTGGCTGGGCACTGTGGTGTGAGTTGGGTTCGGGAGAAATCCTTTGGTGGCTTGGCCATCCATGTCGGTGACACCGCCTACGGGCTCTGCTCCCCTCCTTGGAGGCACCGACGAGATCCCTTGTCCCCACCCCCTCTTCTCCGACCCAAGGTTAATTCCTGTTATCCCTTGCAGATGCGGCGGCGGCAGCGCTCGGTGTCGTTACCTCCATTGAGGCGCCATTTGGCTAGGAGAGGATGCCCCCCCCCCCACCCGGATGAAAGTCCAAAATCCGCGTGCTTGGGCGGCGGCGATGCCTTGCTCGTCGTACCCTTCATGAAGGAGTCGTCTGGGGAGGCTTGGGTGTTCGGGAGAAGGTTGTTCTCTGGCGATCGGATCTGGGTGGCAAGGGCCGGTGGCGGTGGTGCGGAGGTTCGCAGGTGGAGCGACATGTCATCTACAACATGAAGACGACGAGTACTGGCAGCATGAGGCAGCTGGATCTCGACGACAGAAGTGTCTGGATGGACAAGCGCAGGGTGGTGGCGTTGTTTGGCGCCGTGGTGGCAGGACTGGCAAGGACGACGCGTCAGTACCATGAGAGTGCGTCAGACCGGTTTGTACCCCACACCTAGTATGTGGCTTCGTTCAGGCCTTCGGTTTTAGATGTTAGGCTTTGCTGAGAGGTCTGGGTATTCGGCTCAGGCTTACTGCATCCCTTCATCAATTGAATAGGAGTTGCGACAAATGTCGCCAGGATGGCGAGTTCAGACATCCCAGATGCAGAGGCCGGGGGTCATCCTCCTTTTCAAAAAAATGTATTAACATTAGGATATGGTATCTCATAAATCCATGGTGCTCAATCCAATAATCATCTCCCATGAAATAGCAAATATTATCATCCAGAAGAAACCAGCATACCATTGTTTTCATATGTGAATATGGATTATTTTATTATTAAGAACATTTTTTATTTCATTTTTTCAGTTAATCTATCCATCATAATTAGCTATATGATTTTATCAGCAATGCAAACTTATCATATGAATAAGAATAACAAGGTAGTACATACCAAAATAATAACTGAGCTTATGATGGACAACATTTGCAACTATGAAGGGAATCTGGCTAGGTGTGACGCAACCATCAACCATGTGGCTTCGACCTGGCGTGTCCTATGCATGATTAGTGAGATCTACAAAATAAAGATTGTGTGCTAATCAAGAATCTTGTGCAGCTCAAAAAAAATTGAATCTTAAGGTAATGTTAATTTGTAAAAAAAACTTGCATGTGGGTCTAAAATCATCTTGCTGTTATCATTTACCACAAAAATCAAACCAGTAACACAAACCTAGCATACATGATGAATTCACATCATACACATTTTCTCTTGTCATGCATATATTCATCAAAAAGCCCCAAGAGATTTTATCAATATCGCAAAATCTGAGATGGATCAAAACTTTGGTCTTTGTTTCTATAATTTCTGTACATTAATTTGTACTCTATATACATATGGCAAAACTGTATCAAGATCGGCTCATCCTCAAAAAGGCGGATGCCAATCACAGGGAGTAGAGCGATGTGGAGTATCTATGAGCTAAGAATGTTTAAAAGAGAAACTCTGTTCTGGACTAATTTCCTGAACAGATCTCCTGCTCCATTCTGAAGATCTTCGATACTGCACTCTAACTCCTGCAATTGCTCCTCCTTGCAGACAATTGCCTTCTTCTTGTAAAATGCCTTGCAGACAAGAGACTGCTTTGGCATTTCAATTTGCTTCAACAAGAGATGGAGTGTGGACTCCAACAGAGAGATGCAGATCTCTCTTGCCTTGGTCAAGAGCATGACCATCTTGTCAAATGCAGGCTTCGTGGCAGACTTCTTGAAATATTTCCTGGCCTTTTTCCCCAAGCGAATAAAAGACTGGATCTTGGCTTGAGCAGCTGCATCATCTCCTTTTCTTAGAGCCTGTTGGAGCTCTTGGATGATGACCATCATCTCGGCGAAGGTCTCTTGCATGGTGCTACAGAGATCTAACAGCTCAATGGAGCATTCCATCTCTCCATCCAACATGTTCCTCTGCTGGGAGGAGCAAGCTTGGTTCCTTGGTAGGCAAATAATCTCTTCAAGGCCATCGTAGATGCTTGCAAGACTCCTGAGACCATGGCACATCGTGCTGATGGAATTGGAGGAAGAGATGCTTGCTGCTAGGCAGTGGAGCTCTTGCTCGACTTCGGTCTCACTGACGTGAGGCCTAGAAGGCAAACTTATCGATCTTTGGTGGAAAGCCATATCTGAGCTTGAAGCTTATCCCTGTCTTGTGGTGGATGAGAGGAGGAGAAGCAGAAAATAAGAGCTTCTTGTTTGATGTATCTACCGTTGCGCTGCCGCCTATTTATACAGAAGATGTGTACAGATGTGTCGTAGCATCTAATTGGTAGACATGAAGAATCATGCCATTGCATCTCCCACATGCTGTCTGCTATGCCTTGAGATTGCAACACTAAAGTCTTCTCATGTTTAGTACATTGTTTTCTGTGCCTAATGTCCATGAGATGAGTCACCACATTATCATGTTCCAGCCATTGGCAGCAAGAACCAATGAAAAAAGATGCGGTTTAGTCTGGCGGTGGGTCTTCGCATAATTGCACGCCCATGCAATTATTTAATGGATCGCTAACCTAGCATTTAGCTGTAACATGCCTTTTAATAAGGTATTGTCCTTGGTGGGCACTGCTGGGTATCACAAGTTAGAGCCTCGACGGTCGGTGCTGGCATCTTTAGGCCACGGAAACAAGATCCACTGCACAAGATTCATGTTAGTGGTTCAGCGTGTTATCCCCATTTTTTAGCTTGAGGCTTTCAGCCACCCACCGTGTGAGTAGCATGACCATTTGATATCTAACCACTACACAGACAAGCTTTAATTTGATGTATGTCTCTAGTTTTTTCAATGTTTGTGTACAA